>NC_072475.1:40537500-41737500 GCF_027574615.1 Eptesicus fuscus
ACAAATAAAAATTGTATGTACTTAAGGTGAACAACATGATAATTTGATGAGTGGTGGGATTCTGTTGTGAACTTGGTTTTCTTCATTATTATTAGTAGTAGTAGCAGTATTTTGTATTTTACAGAATTAAGTTTTCTGAGCACTACCATTCTAATCAGAAAATAAAACAAGCCCTGCCAGCATGGCTCAGTGGTTGAGTCTCAAACTATGAACCCGGAGATCACGGTTCGATTCCCAGTCAGGGCACATGTCCCAGTGTGGGGTGTGCAGGAGGCAGCCAATCAATGATTCTCTCTCATTATCCCTGTTTCAATCTCTCGCTCTCTGAAATAAATAAAAATATTTTTTTAAAGAAAGAAAACAAAACCAAACCAAAATAAAAGCGTCAGTAAATATGATTTAAGGGAAAAGCAGGGCCCTTCGTCAGCTGGGAAATCTGAACCTTCTGACCACAACTGCCCTCTTGGGCTGTTTTTCTATACATGCATTACTGTAATGAGTGCACCTCGGCAAACATCTGCCAAGTCCTGGACTTTCAAAAAATAATTTCACTTCCTTCTTTTTTAAACAAGAAGGCAGTGACTACCCTGGGAATATGTCATTTCAGCACTCCAGTTGGCTCTGGATCCTGAATTGCTGCAGCCTGTTTGCCTGGTAATCTCCTTCTCTGTGTGAGTTGTTAGGGTAACCAAAGGCAGCTGATTACTTAATTGTTGAAGGCCGGAAACCAGCCTCTTTCATTAGTTCCCATCAGCATCTTGAGAGCCGTCAGCATTTGACCTAGCCAGGTTTCCCATCCTTTCTAATTCAAAAGGTATAGACAGAGTGGGGGGCAAAAGTAGGTTTACAGTTGTGAGTACTCAAAACAGTTTAGTCTTGTATTATTACTTATTAATTACTGTATTATTTTCCTTATGAACAACTGTAAACCTAATTTTGTCCCACTCTGTCATTTTTCCTGATATACTCACTGAGGTTTTTATTTTTATTTTTTTAATCCTCACCTGAGGATATTTTCCTATTGATTTTCAGAGAGAGTGGAAGAGAGAGGAAAAGACAGAGAGATATCTCAATGTGAGAGAAACACATCGATTGGTTGCTTGCTGTATGCTCCCTGACCAGGGCCCGGGCTGGGGAGGAGCCTGCAACCGAGGTATGTGCCCTTGACCATATGGAACCTGGGACCCTTGGGTCCAAGGGTCCAAGGCGGACACTCTATCCACTGAGCCAAACTGGCTATTGCCTCACTGAGGTGTTTAGCTTGGTGAGTTGTATATAGAATAAGCTGCACATTAAAAACAAATAGACATTTTTCTATAGTTGGTAATAGATAATGATTTAAAGCAGGAAAGGAAACCATTTTGGTGTCATTGAGATACAATTCAGTTTTTTCTTTGCTGCAAAGTGGCGTGAAAGTGTTCCATGTTTCCTATTTCATTCTTATTAGATCATTGATTGACAATACTTAAGCATAAGCAAGTTGTGAGGACCTAGTATCCATATTGAGCAGAGGTGACTTCTGAATGGGTCTGTTTTATGTAGTCTACAGCATTGGTTGTTACTGGCAAGTACAGTTCAATCTAATGTCCAGTTCCGTATATGGGTTGTAGGGTTTTAAGGAGCTGACTTTGCCTTTAGAAGATAAGATTTTCCTTCTTTTCACTCCCGTCACTCCCCCCACCCTGTTCAGTTTTTCTAACACAGAGCCTCTGAGAAACCAGTGCCAAAGCAACCAGTTGAAAAGGGAAAACATCCACATAATTACTGGTTGTTTTGTCTATAGTGTGAAACAAGAAGTTGGCATGATTTTTATTTTTCACCTAGTTGACAGTTTTGTTGCATTAGCTTCTTTGGACTGAAATGATTTGTTGATTCGGTATTGTGTAAATCAATCCCCATTCCATAATTCCTCGGTGACTGTTAGGGAGGGAAAGTGAAAAGGAGAGTTAAACTGAAATCCAGGAGACTGTGACTTTGTTCCAGCTTTGCCACCTTGGGCAGGTCATTCACCTCCTAGGGCCTCCGTTGCCTTCCATGGGAAATGAGGAGGTTGGGCCAGACAAGTCCTCAGGGGCCTGGCAGTTTCCCCTCTTGGACCTGGACTATGCAAAACAGAGCTCCAGTGTGACCCCCAGAGATCTCTGCTGACAAACATTTTTGGTTGGCTCAGGGAGAGAATCCGTTTTCTAGGTGATTTTTATAACCAAATCCCAATTTCTGGCTGGATTTTTAAACTTAAAAACATTTTCCTTCCAATTTCTTATTGCATGTTGCTTGAAGGAAATGTAGCAAATACAAATTAGAAGAAAGAAGAAAATGTAAATCATTTATAATCCTATACCAAGATAAAATTAATGTCAACATGGTGTACACGTTTCCAGAGTTATAGAGATTAATCTAAATACAGTGAGTTCTGGTATACATGAGCTTTGAAAATGTAAATTTGTCCCAACACATTAACATTAGGGTGCAATTTGAGTGGGTTTGTGTATGTATACTTTCTTGTGGGAGAAACACGAGGTAAACGCAGAAAACTGGATGGATGCAGCTGAATTGAAACCTCATAAGAATGCATATAACGTGTGCATGCACATGGACACACAGACACACACGAATTACAATGGGCCACAGCCACTGATATCTGTTGTCCTGTTTCAGACAGTCCTCCTTCCACCTCCTCGCCATAGCTGGTAACCTGCAGCCCATCCCTTCCCTGGCACCCTGGCCCAGCCAGTACCCGCCCTCTCTTTAAGTTTTTCTTCCCTCTCAGCCTATTTTGTATTCTTCTTCTCTGTTCTCTGTTATTTTCCTCTCCTTATCTCACCTTTCTCTCCCTCTTTTCCTGTTGTTCTTTTTTGCCTCTCCCACAGAGGGTGGTGAGCGTGGGAACCCGGCGGGCAGCCTGGCAGCATGGCAGCCTGGCAGACACCCGCTTCCACAACAAACTGCAGTTCTCTTTCTAGGTAAAGCGTCATCTTTATAAAATGCAAATCTAACGTATGCAAAACTGTGCTGTTGTTTTTTATTAAGTTCCTTTTTTTTTTTTTTACTGTGTCACTGATGAAAAGGTTTTGAGTGTTGGGCCATAAACCTATTTTCCCATTAGTCTTGTAGATTTTATTGCCTGACTTTGCATAATGCCGTGAGAAATACCACTTAGCAATTAAATAATAATTAATAACTAAATAATAATTAGGGAATAAAAGAACGGTTAAATAATTATTTAAGTATTTCATTTAACTAATTGTTTAGTTAAATAATAAATTATTAATTTTATTCTATTTCAACCCTGAGTACATGCCCTATTAATATTCTGTGTGATGAAATGAAAAGTACTCATAAAGCACTTCTAATTAATACTGAAGTAATGAAGAACATCTGGAGGAAAAGCCCTTGAGCGATTGTTTGAGTTTCTAGTTCAATTTCTCAGTTCAAATTTCTAATACAGCAAATATTAATAGATACAACCTATGTAAACAAAAGCTCTGTGAAGTACTTGATAATTTTTAACAGTGTAAAGAGGTCCTGAAACCATAATATTTGATAACACCTGCTAAATTCACTTTCCTATAACTTTTCAATCCTGTAGTGCAAGTATAGAATTGCCTTAGTGTAGATTCTTAGAAATCCAACGTCTGAGCCTAACAATGTATTTTTGTTCTTTTAAAAAATATATATATTTTTATTGATTTCAGAGAGGAAGGGAGAGGGAGAGAGAGAAATATCAATGATGAGAGAGAACCATTGATAGGCGGCCTCCTGCACGCCCCCCACTGGGGATCGAGTCCACAACCCAGACATGTGTCCTTGACCGGAATCGAGCCTGGGACTCTTCAGACCGCAGGCCAATGCTCTATCCACTGAGTCAAACTGGCCAGGGCACAATGTGACTATTTTAAAGGTTTATCTATATAGTGCTGAATTGCCCTCCAGAAATGTAGTATCAGTTTATAGTTAGCATGTGAGTAAGCTCATTTAATTCTGGCTAAATGCTGCTAACATCCTGGTCACTAAATAACATCTAGAGCACAAAAGTGTTAAAGTTACCCAAACTTTTTAGATTTTTTGGAGTTTCTTTATTTTGAAGTTTAAGATGACTTTGAAATGTACTTGCTGCTGTATTAGTCCATTTTTAGCCAGAGATGAAACCTTTGTTTTTTTTTGCCCTCTCCTTAAAGGAAAACACTACAAAGGGAACATCAAGAAAAGCTATGACTTAATAGTTCAGGGCTTGGTAAAAGACAAAGGACATACCTATAAATATTATTGTACCAAATGTTTTCCTTTCATAAAATCACCAACTGGAGAAAATACTACCATGAAAATCCTACTTAGGAAACATACAGAATTGCTCTCCTGCCCTCCTTGTCTTCCTTCTGGCCTTCCCTTTACCCGACTTCTTCTCTTCCCTCCTAATGAGACCACTGGTGCCCATATTCTCAAGGAGGCTTTTCAAACAAGCCTTGGGCTCTCCCTCCAAGACCTGAGGGGAGTTTGACAAAGCTGACCGGGGGCTCCAGAAACAAAGCCGTTTTTCTGTCTCTTGCTTTTCCTTTCTTTACCTTAAATTAACCCAGATTGGGGTTCACATTTTTTTTCTGATTTCTCTCAGATGCTTTCTGCTTGCTCTTATTGCACAATATGATGTATTAAATAATCTTTTGTAATTATATGGAACACAATATGTTTCCTAAATCATCCATAGTCCCACCCTTGAGTCCGCAGCCTCCATTCTGGAGGCTCTCCAGAAACCCTGCAGGTACAACTTCACTGACCCTCTGGGTATTCCTAGGCTTACTTAACTTTCAGGTATCTGATACAAAGCCATATATTTCACTGTCGGGAAAACAGACCGAAACCTAATAGTTTCACTACAAATTGATGTATTCTCCAACGGAACACTATGCAGTTACAAACAAGAATGAAGAGGCTCTCTTTGTGCCAACATGGAAAGAATTCTAAGATACATTGATTGTGTGAAAACCATCAGGGTTCAAAACAGAAAGCCTCGGATGTTATCTTTTGGTAAAAAGTGAGAAAGTATAAATATATATGCATTTGCTTGTTTTTGCATAAATTCTAGAAGAATACACACAAAACTAGATACAGTGGCAATTTTGGGCAGAAGGAGGGAAACCAGGCAGATGGAAAACCAGGGTGGAAGAGAGACTTTTCACTTTATATCTTACTTATTTTGAAGATGTGACTGTATTCTCTCCTTAAAAATGAATAATAATAATAAAGAAGTCCACTTGTGTTCAGGAAACAGAGCCATGACATATTAATAGCCTGTGAAAGAGCCCAGTCCCCGATCATAAAGAGGCACTTTCTCACAGGTTTACATTTTATTCATAATTCTGGGATTCTTTCCACCATTAATGTGTGTGACAGGCTTGACCTGGGTCTTGGCAGCTCTTCTTAGTTGGAGGGCATCCCCGGAGAGGAGGAAGGGAGTCTTTTTCTTACTCCAGGCGAAGACGGGACCCTCTTCTGCCTTCCTGGCATTCTTCAGCTGTCTGGGTCCTGCTGGAACGGGCATGACCCACGCTGGCAGGCAAGGGGAGGAGGCAGTGTGGCATGGGTACTGGCACGGTCCCCAAGGTGAGCTGTTTCTGACTGCAGGCATCATGGAGACAGCCTTGAAGAACTGGCAAAACCAACCCCTTTCTTTCTTTGCAGGATGATGAAGATGCTAATACTGGGGCAGTTGAAAGCAAACGCTGGAGGTTTTTATTCCGAGAATATGCTCAGAGGACAATGCTATTAATGATCCTTGGCCAGGCCCAAGCTTGTTAATATTCCAAATACCTTAGAAGCGTTCAGCAGCACGTGTCTAATTTGAACTAATTTATTCTGTTACTATTTTGGTTTTCTGCTGCCAGGAACTCAGGGCATATGGCATTCCCCTAAGACATGATGGAGGAAGCCATTATGGGTGATAATAAGGAATGCACACTCATTGATATGTTTAACATCTTGGCTTGAAGATGAAATTCTAAGCCATGAGTCCCAGTGGCTCCCCAGCTGTGTGGAGGTTAAAGTACATTTTCCCATGACTGCTGCATTTATTCCAACAATGCAATGACTCTGGGGGCTACTCAGCTTTGGCTTTGTGACGGTGATAAGAAGCACCTGGATGCTTGCTAAAAATATAGATTCCTGGGCTCCACTTAAGCCCTGGGAATCAGTTTGTGACAACTGCCTCAGATAATTCTTATCAGCAAGTTTGGGAAACTTTTATTTTATTTTTTAAAATATATTTTATTGATTTTTTTTACAGAGAGGAAGGGAGAGGGATAGAGAGTTAGAAACATCGATGAGAGAGAAACATCGATCCGATGCCTCCTGCACACCCCCTACTGGGAATCTGCCTGCAACCAAGGTACATGCCCTTGATCGGAATCGAACCTGGGACCCTTCAGTCCGCAGGCCGACGCTCTATCCACTGAGCCAAACCGGTTAAGGCAAAACATTGCATTTTAGAACCTTGAGAAGAAAATGATGTTTTACTGAATCATCTTGTCTTTAGGCTGACTCTTGCATTCCCTGAATGAAAGGAGCAAGCATTCTCCATACCTCGGATGTCTGTGATTCCTTCTGGCCACTGTCATAAACATAAGGGGCATCAATTATTTTAATTTTGCTTCTAGAATGTTTTCTTACCACTGGAAGATTATGTTAGGTACCCCCTCTGTGAATCATTCTATAAAATTATCTTTTTCCTGGCCCCGGGCAGGGTAGCTCAGTTGGTTAGAATGTTGTCCTAACATGCCAAGGTTTCAGGTTTGATCTCCGGTCAGGGCACATACAAGAATCAACCAATGAATGAATGAATACATAAGTGGAACAATAAACCATCCTCTCTCTCTCTCTCTTCCTCTCTCTCCCCCTATCTCTCCAATATGTATATATATTTTAAATTATCTTCTTCCTCCGCTTCCTTAAAAACCAGTTCTTTCCTTAGAGAACCATCCCTGATAAAATGCTTGCCTGCCAGGTTCAGTTTCGGCCGGTGCTTTCTGCTGGCCCACCACTGTCACCAACGACCTCAGTTAAATTTCTAGTCACCCTTTGAAGTGGATATAATTCCTCCATTTGTTGAGATGAGGAATTATGACTTTCTCACAGCTCTACAGTTCATTGGCAGTAAGATCCAGATTCCAACGCAATTTTTAATATTACTTTTGCTACCTTCTAGCCACCTGCAGGACAAAATGTGAGGAATGCCATTAAGGCCTTTGAGTCAACACATGTGAGAAGTTAGAGGAGGAAGACATACCTTCTACTAGTGGAGGGTGGGAAAAGCTTAAAGCAGAGACGCTATTTGAGTCTGAGCAGAGAAGGCAGGGCAAGATGTTACAGGCAGAGGTGGGGAGTGTATGAGGGTGGGCTATGGGCTAGTGCGGACCCTCATTTCACAGCCACACGGGTACTGGCTTGGTTTGGCAACCAGCTGAGTTGTGAGTGTATCACTGTGAGGACGAATGGCCTTTGCCATTGGCTCTTCTTGCCCTCTCTTTATCTACACATAAATTATGCTTCCCTATGTCTGCATTTCTCCTTTTTTCTCCTTTTGTAGCAATGGTCTTTGTAAAGCATATATCATAAAAGATGACATGTATTAGTTATGTAACTTGAAAGGTAAAATTCCACCATTTAGCAGCTAGTCTCAGTCTACAGGTTAAGAACTCAGTTAATGGGCAAGAACATTTTCTCCTCATTATCACCTCCTTAAGTAGAATAGAACTAGGAGGCCTAGCCTTGGCCTTAGGGGGTTTTCCAAGGTGATAATGAGATGGCATTTTCTCTGACTTGGACTTATTTTAGTTCTTGGTGTATTTGCTTTATTATCTCTACTAAATTTTAACTTGTTTTAGCAGAGACTCTGTCATTTCAGTGTTGAATTCCTCCCGGTGCCAAGCTCATGCCTGGCACATAGTAGGTGTTCAGGCAGTCCAAGATTCCAGGTAGGGTTTCCAAAATTTTCCTGATGATAGGATCAAAGGAAGATTAAGAGAATAAGGATTATTTTACCTTGTGGACAGCAGTAGCTCCTAGTTCATATAAGATTGATTTCTATATATTTATAATGGAAATCTTTCTTTCTAGCACCAGGAATATTTCTTTGCACTCTGCCTGGACACTGTTTTGGGGATCTAGGTATTAATAGAAGGTGAATATAGAATCTGAGCAATAAATGGTTGAGAATCATGAGGATTATTCATCCAGGTTTTGGTGAAGCCTTAACAAGCACACCGCTTTAGGGACAACGCACCATCACCTACCACATGTACCCACCTCCCCACTCCCCAAACTCTGCCTTATTCTCAGACCCCACCAGACCTTCCTGGCAGCTTGGTGTCAACAGAGTCAGATGCAATTCGCTTGTTGGCTAAATCTAAAATAGAACTATTGATTTTTAAAAATTGTTTGCTCTGAGGTTAGTCTTATTTCTATTTGGACTGCTGCACAGTGTCCAATTATGTGATGCATGAATTTAAGAAGAGACAATATGGTATCATTTTCACCATATCTCATTTAATCCTCCTGACTACCCTATGAGGTAGACAGAGCTGGGATTCGAACCCTGTGGTTCCAAAGCCCATACTCTTTACAGTACATTATACTGCCTCCCATGGACACTCAAGGCCCTCCATAATCTCACTCCCAGGCATTAAAACAGTCTCACCTCTCTCCGTTCGTGCCTCCCTTTAGGATTGCCAAGCTGCTCTAAGTTGTATGTGCTGTGCTGTATCTTCTCCATAAGCAGAATGGTCTGGTTGTACTATACCTGTTTGACTGAGCTTTGAATACCCAGGATCAGGAAGATAACATTACAATGGTAACACGTAAAAGGAATATAAATTTATTATGCACCATGCACACTATGCAATAGGTCCTTACATAGTTTGTTTCATTTAATTTTCTTAATATCTCATGCAGTATCAGTGAGAAAATATGTATGTAAGGATCAAGAATTTAGGCTTTGGAGTTAGTTTCTCCAGGACTGAACCCCAGCTTTGCTACTTACTAGCTCCATGACCTTGGGCAGATCACTTACCTTTTCTCTGTCTCTCTCTTTTCTATCTCTCTCTCTCTCCCTTTCCCTCCACGGTCTGAAATCAATAACTTAAAAAAAAAAAATGCTTCCAGCCAGGCCAAGCCAGCATGGCTCAGTGGTTGAGCATTGACCTATGAACCAGGAGGTCACGGTTCGATTCCCCATCAGGGCACATGCTCGAGTTGCAGGCTCAATCCCCAGTGTGGGGCTTGCAGGAGGCAGCCAATCAAGGATTCTCTCTCATCATTGATGTCTATCTCTTTCTCCCTCTCCCTTCTTCTCTGAAATCAATACAAATATATTTTTTAAAAAATGCTTCTGTATTAAATGTAGTACCTTGGATTGGGTACTGGAACAGAAAAAAGGCATTCATTAGTCAAGCCATGAAAAACTGGGAGAATCCTTTTTTTAAATAATACTCAAGTTATATTTTATTTTTTTAAATTTATTTTTATTGATTAGGCATCCACAACCCTGGCATGTGCCCTTTACCAGGATTGAACTCACTTGAGACCCTTCAGTCCACAGGCTGACACTCTATCCACTGAGCCAAACCAGCTAGGGCAAAACTGAGAGAATCTTAAATGCACATTGCTAAGTGAAAGAAGAAATCTGAAAGAACTACATATTGTATGATTCTAATTATATGAAATTTTAAAAAGGACAAAACTAAAGGGGTAGTAAGAAGATCAGTAGTTGTCAGGGATCTAGGAGAGAATAGGGGAATGAATACATGAATCACAGGGGATCCAGGGCAGTGGAAATATTCTGTATGATCTATACTAATAATAGAGGAATATGCAAATTGGTCAGGATGCCCTCACACAATGACCGAAGAGCAGGTTGTGTGGGGCAACCAGGCCAGCAGGGGGGGCAGTGAGAGGTGACCAGGCCAGCAGAGGGGGGCAGTGAGGGGCAACCAGGCCAGCACGGGGGGGTCAGTTGGGGGCAACCAGGTCGGCAGGGGGGATAGTGAGGGGCAACCAGGCCAGCTAGGGGGGCAGTTGGGGGCGACCAGGCCAGCTGGGGGGGCAGTGAGGGGTGACCAGGCTGGCAGGGGGGCAGTTAGGTACAACCAGGCCAGCAGTGGGGGGCAGTTAGGGGTGACCAGACTGGCAGGGGTGGCAGTTAGGGGTGACCAGGCAGGCAGGCAGAGGCCATTAGGGGCAATCAGGCAGGTAGGCAGGTGAGCGGTTAGGAGCCAGTGGTCCCAGTTTGCGAGAGGAATGTCTAGACATCCCCCGAGGGGTCCTGGATTGGACAGGGTGCAGGCTGGGTTGAGGGGACCCCCCACCCCCTGTGCATGAACTTTGTGCACCAGGCCTCTAGAATTATAATAATGGATAAATGTCACTAGGTATTCATAGAAAGTATAATACAAAGAGTGAAATTTAATGCAAACTATGAATTTTAGTTAATAATAACGTATCAATATTGGCTCATTATATTAACAGATGTACCGCACTAATGCAAGATGTTTTTTTTTTTGTTTTTTGTTTTTTGTTTTTTGTTTTTTTTTTTAAATATATTTTATTGATTTTTTACAGAGAGGGAGAAGGATAGAGAGTTAGAAACATCAATGAGAGAGAAACATTGATCAGCTGCATCCTGCACACCCTCCACTGGGGATGTGCCAGCAACCAAGGTACATGCCCTTGACCAGAATCGAACCTGGGACCCCTCAGTCTGCAGGCTGATGCTCTATCCACTGAGCCAAACCGGCCAGGGCAATGCAAGATGTTAATAATAGGGAAAATGTGCCAGGTGTGGAGGGACAGGAATGGGATGAATATGTAGGATATGTACTACCTGCTCAATTTTTCTGTAAATCTAAAGTTATACCCCCAAAAGTCTATTAATTATTTTTAAAAGAAGTACATAAATGGGAAACCGGTGGATCTTGAATAAAATCTGGATTTTAGTTAACAGTAATGTAACAATGTTAATTTTTAAAGTTTTGACAATAGTATCATAGTCACACAAGATATTAATATTATGGGAAAATAGTGAAGAGTATATGAGAACTCTCTGCATTATCTTTATAACTTAAAAAAGAAATCTTCATTGTTGAAAGTATAAGTCCCCTTTTTCCCCCCATTGACCCCTTCTAGTCCACCCCTGCTCCCTGTCCCGGGCCTTCACCACCCTATTGTCTTTGTCCATAGGTTATGCATTTTTGTAACTTTTCAATAAATCTGAAATTAATCCAAAATAAAAAGTTTATTTAAAACAGAATGTCTCACAGCAAATGAGAGCCAGGGCCTCCTGGCTGACCACCTCTCAGGCATGGGTGCTGTCCTCAAGCAGGGTACTGCTAGGAGCACCAGGGCTGTGTAGGTTGTGGAAGTAGATGATACATGGATATCAAATGCTCACACTTCAATTCTGGATTTTAGTGACAACCATGGCTCCAAAGTTTCTAAGAGACAAAGGTTAAATGTGATAGAAAACACTAAAGCACAACTCCAAGAATTATGCAAATGCCATCATCTATTTTTGTAACTAAATAGAAATGGCAAAGGAACAAAACTTGCAGTTGTCCCTTCTTAACTAAGTCTCATCTTTCTCCTTGGAACATCTTTCTTTCCTCTGTCCTTCTACATTTGAGTGACTAAGTTAGACCCTGGAGAGTCTTCAAGGAACAACACAGAAGTCCTGCTCTCAAGGACGCTAATAGTCAGAGTGTGTGCCCTTAACTTGGTGTGTGGTCTCATCCTGAATGCCCTCAATGCTGATTTTAATATTTGTTTGTTTGTTTTTTAACACACTCTCCTAAGTCCCCAGAAGAGTTTTCAATACTACCTTGTGCCATTCCACAATATTTCAAAGACTTTCTTGTCTGTTTTGTGGTATTTTATCAATGGCCACCACCTCTGAAACTGGTGCCTGCAGGACTTCTTTAAAAACTCATCAACATGTCATTATCCTTCCTTTGAAAAGAATAATAGCCATGGTGAGCAAGCCATAGAGGTGGGGAGGAGCAGTCATTTAGCTGTGGCCATATAAAGTGTTGAGTTTCACACTAGGACTCCTTAGATTTGGCTCACACCAAGCTGGCCCTGATATTGGCTCAAGGAAGTTCAAAAGAGGAGAGTTCTTCATGGGTCACCACTCTTAGCTATGGCTCTCAGGTTCAAATGCTGGACTGTTACCACTTTATTCCTTATGGTTCCTATCTCACATCTGCTCGTTCTTACCTGCCTATATGTTTAATCTGTTTCATCAGAGTAGCAAGGGCAGAATACCTATTCTTCGAGAGTTTGTTTTATTTGATTGATCAGTGAGGGTATTGGAGAGCAAAGCACACTATTTCCCCAGATCCTACCTGCTACCTCATGTGGTGAAAGAGATGAGGAATCTCCCTGGGTTCTCTTTATAAGGGCACTAATCCCATTCCTGACCTAATCACCCATCAAAGTTTCCACCGCCTAATATCATCACATTGGACATTAGGATTTCAACATATGAATTTTGGTGGGGACACATTCAGACCATAGCAGTCCTACAAATTAGGTAGTCAGTCCTGTTCATGTGCAAAACTTCAGGAGGACCAGACAGATTGGGGCTCAGATTTGGGCTCAGCTCCTTGTTAGCAGAAAGGTCATGAGTGAATCCTTACTTAAATCTCTAAGCCTGTGTCCTCATTAGTTAAATGGGGACACTTCCCCATTGCAAGAAATATTTAAATGAGAAAACATAGTTTAAAGAACTAACTTAGTGCCAGGCACACAGTAGGTGTTTTGCTGTTCATGCATCTATCCATGCATCCATCTATTCATCCATCTATCGGTATCCGTTCACCGATCCAACCATCTATCCAGATATCCCCAAAACATTTACTGTTTGCCTATTTGTGCAAGGAAATATGCTAGGTCCTGTTTGGGATGCTGGGTTGAAGAAAATGTGTTTTCAAATAGGTTACAATATAATAAGAGAGATAACACCCCTCCCTCCACAATGGTCCCTTCCAACAGAATTTAAATATAGTGTGAGAGTGGGAATGGGTTATTATTTGCTGGGAGATAGGGAGAAGGAAAGAGGGAAGTCAACTGTACAACTTAGGAATGGGAAAGTTAAGTTTGTAACTTGGGATAGTCTTGAGTCACAGAGAAAGTGAACCGAGAGCTTTGACAAGTGTAATCTCATTTTAACAAGCACCCCTGGGAGGGAAAAGGTGATAACGGGGCTGAGGGGTGACAGAAGAAGAAGGCTAGGGGTGGGGGAAGTGGCAGAGTTACAGTACCAGGAGCAAGAAAAGAACAAAACTGCATCCAATAATTGGACAGAATACAAAACCGAACATTCCCATTGTTAAACCAGGCAGCAGGTTTTAAATAATAACAGATTTCTGGTTTTAACCACAACAGCTTTTATCAGGTTAAGCATGAAAGCAGACGAGCAATGCACATACACGGGGAAACTCACCATCTTGGTTTAATAAATGAGTTTATGTGCTGTGTTGAAACAGTGCAACTTCCTTAATCTAATATCTGATGAAGGAGCAAGGATAGAAGAATTAATTCACCGCGCACTAATTAAAGAGGGGTATGCACTGTATATACGTGAAAGTCTCTGAAATGAATATTTGATAAACAATATCTGGTAAATTAAAAATCTGAAATGTTAAATTAAATGCAAATTAAAAATCTGGAATGTTAAATTAATTAAATACAGGAAACGGCATCAAATAACATTACAGGTCTCAGTTAAACCAGGGAGGGGAAAAAAAGCCAAGTCACTCAGCATCACATCTTGCCAGCACGCACTCTTGACTCACCTGTTGGGAATAAATTTATCTGTGAATTTGCATGACACAGGCACAAACATTAATGGGTACTTTTTACTTGTGAAGCTAAGTGGGGAATAAAATGAACTGCTTTTTCTTTGTCGTGGAAAAAGTGCTAGGAGATTTGTTCAAATCAGTGGATCTTCTAGCTTGAGATAAGGACATCCAAATTGCTAAATAAAGCACCCCTGCTGGGGCAGAGTGATTCCTACTGCGCTGTGGCTGAGTTTATGTTTAATGTGCAGCAGAGGAGTGAGCTTGGAGAATCAGCTCAGGATGTTCCCAGAGAACTGCCTCCTCTGTGGCTTTGCTGAGGACAAAAGACCGAGATGTCCTGCTTGTCCTGTAGGCATGAGCCCCACTGCTCTGTAAAGAAATCTAATGGGTGGGGTCAGCCATGTTTTCTTGTGCTTCTTGGGAATAGAAGATGCTTCTACACCAAGCATGTCAAACTCAAAGGCTAACACGGGCCAAATAAACAAGGTGTAAGTTGATGTGGGCCACAAAAAAACACACAAAAGCTTCAATTTTCATAGAAAGGTAGGTTTATTTCGATAGAGACATGCTGAATACAAAGGGCTGAAATACACGAGTCATCGTTAACATAAAATAATAGAACATTTAAATAAAAATGAATATTTTTTCTTGAACATTAACTTACCAGACACTGAATAACTGCACAAATTAATAAGCGTAGTGCAAATAAACCTATTTTTCTTGTTCTCCGAAAGCAAAGTATTTCCTGTTGTGCACACCAAACAAATCAGTGCAAGACTCATGACGTGGCAATCGGCTGCTAAAATCTTCGCTGAGAGTATCAGTGGAGAGAAATGGTGCGCCTGCGCGTAGGGCGCATAAGGGAAATGAATGCAACGCGATTATAGTAATCAGTCATTAGTGAACGTTGTAGTTTGTTATTAATAATTATGTATAACAGGAGATTATAAAAATTAAGTTATGAAATTTTTAATAAAACGTTTCTTACATACCGTTATATTGGCTGGATCACAAAAATATTCGTTGTGGGCCGCATGCAGCCTGCAGGCCGCGAGTTTGACATGCTTGCTATAAACCATAATCTACTATCATCTGATTCTTCACTTGAACACAGGATCAATCCCAGTGGATCCTCTGGATTTGAAATTCTGCTCCTGCCGCTGACTATTGAGCTCTTCTGGACAAGGCACTCATTTTTCCTTTACCTTGTTTCCTTATTTGTTGGATGAGGCTCTCAATGCTGACACCACAGAGAGCTGCCAGCAGGAATAACTGATGAACTCTAGTGCTTCATAATTTTGGTTTTAACTTCTGCAAATTAAACAGGATTCTAAAGTACCCTAAATCGCCAAAGTAATTTTTCTTTGTCCGAGTCCCTGGGTGTCTATGTTATAAACACTTAAGGTATATACTTTATTTCTGAAAACAAGGAAAAGAATGAAGTTATATTTTATTTAGTGGATATTATATTAAAAGTATATTACATTTAATGGATAGGAAACTTTATGGAATAGATTATTTTTGCCTTCTTGTGGGCCACATAGTATCTTGTTCATATCTCTGTTTTAGCACCTACTCTGCATTGCAATTATTTTAAAAACCTTATTGATTGTAAGCATTTATTTAAAATAAAGCAGCAATATATGAAAGGATTCTTCTTAAAATATCCAAATAATCCAGGAAAAGATAACGCTCCTGAACCACAGTTTTCAACCCAGACATGCCTCCTGTCATAGTGTGGTGTATGTCCTTTTAGGTCTTTTCCTTTCATGTACTTATAAATATATAAACGTATAATTTTTAGGAAAAAATTGTTGATGTAAATTGTTTTGCACCATATCTATCAACTGGCAACTTTTTGTTTTAAAAACTGTATAATATGAAGGATCTTGTATCATTGAATTATAAATGTATTTTTTAACTGCTGTACAGCATACGGTATCTGTATCACAATTTTTTATTTTATATTGATAACATTTAGGTTGTTTCAGACTTTTGCCTAGATAAACAAAGCAGCACTCCTTGGTAGGCCTTTTGTCTAGTGTTTCTCAAATACTCATCAGTTCTATTTATTTCTGTTTCTAGTGATTAGTGCAGTGTCTGGCATGTATAAATGCCTAACAAATATTTATGAACAAATGAGTGAATGAATAAGTAATTTTGAATTAATTTGAGAAGAATTTCATATATATGAACATGTCTACCATATGAATATGTCTACCATGATTTTGTTTGATAGTAGTGAAATTGAGCCAAATGATGGTTTTATTAGGCATACTAAAAGATATTGAAATCAAAGACTATTGTACCAAAGTTTCTACGTCTGGCCTTATTTTATTCAGCACTTGTGTGCATGCATATAAGCCTAACCAGGGGACACAGACACCAGGGGGGTGAGGGTATGAGCGGGAGGTGGGGGGGGGGTCAATGGGGGGGGATAAGGACACACATGTAATACCTTAAAAAAAAAATAGGACACCCCCCCCCCAAAAAAAAAAGAAATTTGTGTGAAATCATAGCAGGTATTCTCAGGAAATTTGCAGAACATAAATAGCTAATATAAGCATGATTATTTTGATTCAAGATTCAAAATAATTTTATTAGTTGGAATACTGAACAGGGGGAGAATTTTTTCCAAGACAAAGATTTCTGGAGCACCTACAATATCAGGGGCCTACCATGCTCCTTCGGTCCATACTAAAAAGATTAATAGGTACATCCCTGTGGTCAGAAGCTCATAAGGAAATTTCTGCATTTAGATATGTCTTAAGCAGAAGTCCATGTTAGGGAATTCCTAAATGAGGAACAATTCATGAAAAAAAAAAAAAAAAGATTTGGGGGTTTAAGTTGACTGCTGCCTCAATAGGCGCCAAAGATGGAAGCAAATAAAGCTACTCTGGCCTTAAATAGCATTTGTAGAACTAATAGGTACCTAATCCAGAGTGGTAACCTCACTGACTGTGGAGTGTGTCAAATGGGATCCTTCTCTGGGTATCCTCTTGAACCGCTGGTTGATATAATCTTAACTGGTACACATGAGTGATATTCCAGGTTAAAGGGCTCATGGGAAGCTTGTTGGAAGGGGAGATCATTTCAACTGAGTCTTTTTTTTAAATTCTCACCTGAGGATAGTTTTCCATTGACTTTTAGAGAGAGTGGAAAAGAGAGGGAAAGACAGAGAGAAATATCAATGTGAGAGAAACACATTGATTGGTTGCCTCCTGCACGAGTCCCGACCAGGGCCTGGGCCAGGGAAAAGCCTGCAACCCTAGTACATGCCCTTGACGGGAATGGAAACTGGGACCCTTTAGTCCACAGGCCGACACTCTATCCACTGAGCCAAACCTGCTAGGGCTCAACTGCGTCTTTAAGAAGAGAAGAGTTAGCCATGGAAGAAAAAGCTTAAGCAAATGGTTGAAGGCTAGAAAAGGAGAGGAACCCAAATGAACTTCTGTTTAGTCTTCCCTCAGTAGCACAGGACTGGATAAGGAAGGAAGAGAAAACAAGTTGGACTGTCCTTACCCCAGGCTCTAGCCTGTTCCCAATCCTTTCCCCAACATGCTGTGAGCAGCACAAGTCAATGTGGTTGCAGCGGGGTGTCAAGGAATCTAGCGCTGGGTGTGATGATGCAGGACACAGGAATCAATTGTTGGAGGCTCATCCTCTCACAGATCTGGTGGTTGCTGCTGGCTGTCGACTGGGAACTCAGCTGTGTCTATTGGTCAGAACATCTCCGTGAGGCCTCTGTGTCTGGCTGCTTGGGCTTCCTTACAGCATGGTAGCTGAGCCTCAGGGGTGAATATTCCGAAAGAACCAGGGGGAAGCTGTATTGCCTTTTAAGATTAGTGTCAGAAGTCACATAGCATCACTTCTGTAATAGACAAAAGCCCAGATGTAAGGGAATGGAACATAAATCCCATCTTTTGTTGGGAGGAACATCAATATATTGTAACCAGAGCATGTGGGATCGGAGATGGTATTGCAGCCATTTTTTGGAAACTACAGTCTGCCAGAATGTATCTTCCGTAAAGGGACACTAAAATCTTGCTGAGAAACCTGTTGCTAAAAGTAAAGAGTGATACCCCAAATAACCTTTTATAGGAAGCTTGATGTATAAAATATTCCATCATGGAGATAATCTGGATAAAAAACATACTAGTGTTTAAATTGGCAATTTAAATTAGTTTAAGTAGTTCCAAATCATATTAGATTAGGTCTTTTAAAAAAATATATATTTTTTTATTGGTTTCAGAGAGGGAGAGGGAGAGAGAAACATCAATGATTAGAGAGAATCATTGATTGGCTGCCTCCTGCATGCCCCCTACTGAGGATCGAGCCTGCAACCCCAGCATGTGCCCTTGACTGGAATCGAACCTGGGACCCTTCAGTCTATAGACCAAGGCTTTATCCACTGAGCCAGACCAGCCAGGGCTAGATTAGTTCTTAAATTAACTCAGTTAGTATGCTATGAAATTAGATTCCAAGGATCCTTTCTATTGAATAAAATTGGACCATTTGTCAGAGAAGAGGGGCAGCTGAGTTACTATTAACTGTGTTCACAGTTTATTTCTTTTAGTACCAATTTATCCCAGGTAGTAAGCAGCATGAACCTATTACGTGAGACTAATGTTTAATATTGGGAAGAACCAGTTAATTAAAATTCAAGGAAAGATAAAGAACATAGACATGCCTTTGGATAAATAAAAATATTTTATATGTGTATATATGTATTTGTGTGTGTGCCTACCACATATTTGTTTATGTTCATACATGTGTGTGATGCACACATATTAATCACATTCTAGGGCACATAAAATAGGAAAGGGATCATAATACAAAGAAGCAAAACCTCAAATGATGATGGTACTCATTGAAAGGTCAAATTAAATGTGATTTAAAGAACAACATCAAGGGTGCTCTCTGTTTGGTAAGCAATCTTGTATAAGGAAATAAACATAGAAAGATTTGTGGGATTAATGATACAACCCCCTCCCAGAGTATGCAAGTGTGCACACGCACACACATGCACACTCACAATTAAAGAATTACCAGAATTAATATTAATCCTTTGGTTTTCTTTTCTCTTTAGTACTAACCCAATTCTACCTTGAGGTTTTTATTCATGAAGAAAAAAAAAATGTCTCCATTCATTGAGACCACATTCTCCCTACCAAAGCACAATGTGAGATTGATCCAGCAATAAAGTTGCAGTTCTGTATTTCGTAGTAATTAACAAGGAAACTTCCTATGTATTAGTAGCATTTCCCTGTAGGTATAGTCAATTTCCCACAGCAATAGAAGATATAATTATACTGATGTAAATCACAGGAGATGCCTAGAAGGGATTGGCCTTTCACCTTCTTTAATTCATCCAAAGATCTTATCTTTTTGACAGGTGCTGTCAGACAGAGCGAGGGGCTGGGAGGCAGGATATTCCACATGCTCCCCCCAACCCCCAACTAATTTGCTTGGAGGAAAAAAAAAAGTATTTATTGCAAACACTCAAAAGCAGTGTGATAATCCAGGTTTAGCAGAGAATTCTCTAAATCTTTTTCTCCCCGCCTTAATACTTGTCCTTGTGTGCCCTGCACTCTTTCTCTCTGTCCCTAGGTCTCACTCATCCCCGCACCCCACAAAACACTAGCCACTCCTTCCAACCTCATGTTTCCAAAATATTTGTAAGGAAATGTGTATATATTTATGCACACACACATGTATTTTCCCCCTTCTTTATAATGAGTCCTTACTGCCAGCTTTTGTACTTCACAGTGTTTGTATAGAAAAAATCAACGCTGGGACAAGCCAGCATTCCGGGAAGGACTTTCTACCCCCACAAGGTCTGACTTACTTTCACAGTTGCTTCCTGGTTTGCTGCTTTTATTGAAGAGACATTTCCGTCTGGACTAAACCACCTAGGACATACCACGGGATGCCAAGGATTGCGTGAGAGTCAAAGCAGCCCCACGGATGGATGGGAGTTGGTGCTGAGAACCCTAGAAGCAGAAGGACTTGTGGCCTCAGCCACCCAACTGGAAATGAAAAGATGCCTGAAGTTTGGTAGTTTCTCTTACCCTCCCCCACATCTATTTTATTTTTGTGGCAAAACTTGAAACAAAGCTAGAGTAAAAGTGCTTTCATTCAGTGGGTGGTGGAGGTTCTGACTCAGGCTCTGCAAACATGACATTGCTTGAGCCCCGAGAGGAACGCTCCCACAGGATTCCAGAGAAACAAAGCTGCCTGCTCCATTGCGTGGCATCATCCACCTCGGGAATTCCGGCCCGCACAGGTGCAGGCCTTCTGAGGCACATGAATGGAATCGCCAGAGTTCAAAGAGGTTTTGAACTTTAGTTCTAGGCTTTCTTGGTTGCATTTAGCCTATTTGGATAATAGATTTAGGTCTGGAACTGCTAAAGCAGAAATTTCCCAAACGCTCTCACTATTATTTTTTCATTATTTTAAGAAATAAGATTATGTTAGTAAAAATTTAGAAGCACCCTAGTACCCAGTAGAGGGGATTGTTAAATAAATAATAGTATGTCTGCATAATTGAATAGTATGTAGTTATTAAAAATGTTAAACCGTTAGGGAAATTACCTATGGGTGGTGGGATAGCAGGGAATTTAATTTTCTTTTTGTTTATCTGAACTTTAAGATACAGAGAATGTGTGTTACTTTGGTAATGATAATAATATAATTTAAGAAAGAAAACAGATTATATAGGGCTCTTGGAGTTTTCCATTACTGTGCTGGGCAGTTGGCACCAATTTAACAGAACAAAACATGCGGCATGGCATGGCTGTGCGAGGATCAAATGATAGGAAGCACCTAGAAATTCCCTTAGAAAGCCATAGCCTTTGGGGCTGAATCTGTTGGAAGCTGGCATCCATGCTCATTCCAGCCCCCAGCCCACATGATGATAAATGAATACATTGGCAGAGTACTTGCATATGCATGTGGGTGTGGGGTTTCATCAGCCCAGTGAAACAGACTTTATCACAGAAAGGAAATGTTCTTCCCAAATATTTGTTGCTGATGACTGTTCTGAAGGATGCAAAAATTTTAGCCCAAATACTTGAGGTTATGTGGGGCACTTATTCCCAGCCAACACGCTAGTCATTTTAGTCTGTAGAGATATGCTGGTTTTGCTCATAAACTTTGCCAACTCTTCACCCTATAGACTTGCAGTAGATGAATGGACAGTCGGGTGGCAGATCTCATGGATGAATGGCAGTGCTTCAGATAAGCCATAGAACTGTGAATGTAGGACCCCCTAGTGTTCATAGGCCATGTGATCTCTCACCTGGTGGCTTTGGTCTTTTCATTATTACCTTTAGTCAGCAGGGCCTTTGGCCTCACTAGACTGAGAGGCAGGCTATTATTTCCTCGTGGCCCACTGTGGGCCAGGCATTTCACATACCTTGTCTCATTTTTACATGAACTTTGCAAGGTAAGCATGGTTATCCTTCCTTTTACAGTTGAGGAAACTGAGACTCAGAGACATAAGTCATTGGGTCTGAAATTTGTAGTGCTTAAGAACCCAGACCTGTCTGAGTGAAAATCTGATGCTTATTCAATTATCAATATTATAATTTCATTATAAACAAAATTTCACAGCCTTAATAATTTTCAAGTAGCCTATTCAAATCTAGATGCTAGTCTATATTATTCCCTACTTATGCCAACTCTTACAGTCTCTTCTTCTTTCCTCCTTCCTTTCATCTATTCCATCATCTTCACCCCCACCCCCTTCACCAGCATAGCTCCATGGTTGAGCATCAACCTAGGAACCTAGAGATCATGGTTTGATTCCTGGTCAGGGCACATGCCCCGGTTGTGGGCTTGATCCCCAGTGTGGGGCATGCAGGAGGCAGTCGATGGATGATTCTCTCTCATTGTTAAAGTTTCTATTGCTCTCTCCCTCTCTCTTCCTCTTTGAAATAAATTAAAAATTATTTAAAAAATAAATAAAGTAAAAAGCTATGCAGCTATATAGCTTTTCTCTTTTAGCCCAGGCTATCATATTAAATTTTTACTTTACTAATGGGAGAAAGGGAAGAAAGTAGCATTTATTGATACTATTTTTTAAAACCTCTTTATTAAGCAAGGTTTTAAAACAAATATAAATAGAATAGTATAATGAACTCCCATGTACCCAACACTACTCAGCTTTAACTCTTGAACACCTATTTCATCAAAATCCCCCATTTTTTTCTTCCCATCTGTTTTGAAGCAAATCCCAGGGATCATATCATATCATCTCATACATAAATAGTTAAGCATGTATCACTACAAAATAAAGACTCATAACAAAATCACACAATACTATTATCACATCTTTAAAAATGAATGACAATTCTTTAATATCATCAAATATCTAGTTAGTATTAAATTTGCAATAGCCTCACAAATTTCCTATAGTTTTTATAGTTTATTTCAATCAGTGTCCAAATAAAGTTCACAATTATGACTTGTCGATATGTTGTTGTTGTTGTTTTTGCTGCAAAAATCTTCATTGTTTCATTTGGTCCAATGCATGGGAGAGGGCTTCAGGGTGGTTAAAAGAATGGCTAGTAGTTTGGGGAGAGCATCAGGGAAAAGCAAGAGACAACCGGGGAATGCAGAGGGGCCCCTCAAAGGCCTCTGGGCTCCACAGGCTCCTAGTGGTGCTTGAGGGTGAGCCCAGCCCAGCCTGGGGGCCGGCCAGCCTGTGGGTGTTAGTCAGGTGTCGCCCATCTTCTTGATGAGTTTCACCTGCTCACCCAGGACGTGGTTCTCCCGGAAGTCACGGAGCTGAGGGTCTGAGCGGGGAGAACCCTGGGCCTGCAGCTCCACAAGGGCCTGGGTCAGGTTCCTCTCCAAGGCCAGGGCGGCTCCCATGGTGTCATGAGTTTTGCCCACTCATCTTGGGAGGCTTCAGCGCACCCTGGAAGAGAATGCGGCCACCTCGCTTGTTTTGCAACTTTAAGAAGATGCTCAGCGCTCTCAAGCTTCTTCTCCACCAACTCACTGAAGAAGTGGCCCATGCCATCCAGAGCCAGATTGTCCCGGTGAAATAGAAGCCCAGAGAGAGGTAGGTGTTAGGGGTCCGCAGATGCAGGCTGGCCAGGTGGTTGACCGCAGCCTCCACCTCAGGGGGAATAATTCTGACGAATTTGGGAGCTCATGGCTGTTCGGCAATGAGGAGTTAAGGTAGAAAACCCCCGGTGTGTTGGCTGGTCCTGGAGGTGGTTCTGAAGGTGGTGACTGAATAAGACCCAGGAGAGTGGCCAGAGGCTGGAAGAAGGGGCGTCCCTGGGTCTGTTCCATCCAAACACTGTTGAAACAAGAGACAGATCCGGGACCGCCGAGGGCACTCTATCGATATGTTTTTTAAGTCTCTTTTAGTCTGTAGGTCTCTTTCTATCTCTCTCCATGTTATGTAAATTATTTATTCCAAGACTATTTGGCTTGCATAATTTTCTATAGTTTGAATTTTGTGGATTGTATCCCTGCAGTGTACTTATCATATTTCTTTGTCTTCTGTCTGTATTGGTTATAAATTAGTATTTGGGTCAGGAGGCTTGACCAGGTTCAGGTTTTATTTTATTTTATTTTTTTTGGGGGGAGGGTAAGGTTATTTCATAGGTGGTGTTTGGTTCTTCCATGAGGAGCACATATTGATACTCCCTTTTTTTGAGGTTAGCAATCTTTGTTAACAATCTTTGCCTTGACCCATTAATTCATTAGAGGCTGTAAGATGGTGATAGTTCAATTCTATCATTTCCTCTTTATTATACTATTATTGTGTACTGTATATACATTTATTAGCCAGAATACTTCTATAAAGAGAAACTCATTCTCAATTTACTATTTATTAAAGTGCTACCACATGTTGGGCATTTTACTATTTCATGAATCAAAGTATTAATAATTCATCCACCATTTTCCCATAATATTAATTCTTAAGCATGTTTCATTTGGTCGAAGTATTTCCTCTTTTTTCACTCTTTTTTTCTCCATGCCCCCTTCCCCTCCCTTCAGTTTTCTCTTTTTCCCTTTGGGTTTGGTTCTGCAAGGAAAGTCACATCAGTGGTCAGTAGGAGGCCATGAAAAGAGTTGGAGGTTCTAAGTGTTCAGAAATTAAATTTGAAAGATGTTTTCTTTTTGGCTCTTCAAGAAAATGTAGTCGTTTCCTAGAAACACTGGCCATGTGCAACTAGGTTTACTGGAGACTCACCTGATCTGGTCCGATTTTATTGGATTCCTTGATATTTGGAGGGTAAAGCTCACTCTGGAATTTATGTGTCCAATTTTACCTTATCGGGGGTGACTTATTATTGCTTTCAGCCCATTCATGAAGTTTATGAGTAGATAAGTAAGCTGGTTGTTTTTCAGAGTTAAATCCATATTTGTACTGATATTTGTATGATATAAGATGCTATCCAACACTAAATCAAAGAACGTTGTGATTTCCCACAAAATTGCTCTTGGTCCACAGAATCTGGGGCTCAGCCTTTGTTGAGTAGCCTTTGTGATAAGGTGGGACCTTTTTAGGTAAATGAACTTTCAAAGACCAAGGCACCTTAAAGGCTGGCTTGGGTTAAAGGACTTCACCCAAATGACCTGACCAGTCCGGGCTGGAGTAATCATTCTCCTCGAGGTGGACCTCAATAGGCACTTTAGGGAAAGAACTCTGGGGTCAGAGTCAGGAGGCAGACTTGGTTCAAGCCTAGGCACAGCCGTTTTCTAAGAGGGTCTCTAGACAAGACTGGAATCTCTCTGAGCCTCTCCACTTGTCAAATGGCAATGGGTATGCCCTTGCCACCTCTCCAAGGCTGTTGTGAAAATCAGAGAAGATGCCCTGACCGGTTTGGCTCAGTGGATAGAGCATCGGCCTGTAGACTGAAGGGTCCCAGGTTCAATTCTGGTCAAGCACATGTACCATGGTTGCGGGCACATCCCCAGTAGGAGGTGTGCAGGAGGCAGCTGATTGATGCCAGTGTTTTGATAGCCTCAAAACCCTATTCAAATGAAAAATACTTCAATCAACATTTCTTTAATTGTGAAAAATAGCATAGTTAGCCCTGGCTGGCATGGCTCAGTGGTTAGAGTGTCAGCCCTTGCACTGAAGGGCCGAGGGTTCGATTCCCGGTCAAGGACACATACCTAGGTTGCAGATTCAATCCCGGCCCTCACTGGGGTACATTTGGCAACCAATCAATGTGTGTCTCTCTCTCCTCTCTCTCCCCTCCCCACTTCCTTTCTACTCTCAAAGGAAAAAATATCCTCAGGTAAGGACTTAAAAAATAATTAAAAGAATACCATAGTTAGGATAAAGAATATATCTCACCTTCTTAACATTTTGTTTTTCATTTTTTGCATATTATTTCTGGTCATTATACACATATCAAGTTTTTACAGACTTGAAGTCATGCTAGGGTATCATTTTATAATTTTCATGTTTGGTTTAATATTTTATTATTACTATGGCTCTGCATGCTGCATTATCTTTATAATAAGCATTTGTTATTACCATGGTTGAACGTTTCAGTGATTTCATTTCTACATATGAAACTGCCATGAACATTTTTGTGTATGAATTATTTCCTTAGAATAAATTCCCAGGGGTGTGATGACTGAGGGAAAATATATGGGCATTTTAATGGCTCTTAATAGATTTTGCCATATTGCTTTCCAAAGGCTAGTGACAATGAAACTGACACCAGCAATGAATGTGGGCTGTTTAAAGCGATTATTTTAAATCAATTATTCACCAGCCATATGTGAAGGCATGTCCCAGGGTCCCTGCCTGCCAGGACCTTCCATTTCTGACTCATTCATTCACAAGAAATAAGTAAATGAAACACGGAGACTGTGTACAATGAATAAATGAAGAGTTGAATTAGTTAAAATTCTAGAAAAGCCAGCGGGTTGTTCCTACAGGTAATGCTTGCTTGCCTGTTTGATTTTACAGATTTAGATATTTTTGCCAGTGTTCTGGAACGCACAGACAGCCGGTACAAACTGCATTATCTGAATCTTTCATAAAAGCATATGTAGAAGTAGCATTTTTCCTCATGCTAGTTTTTAGGAACTTATCTTTTTATACCAGTCAAGGTCTTTTTTGTTTTGTTTTGTTTGGGGTCTGTAGGTTAAGTAGGTTATGTTCCAAAAACATGACTTGAGTAGATATTAATCTGTATAATTTCAAGCTATGGAATTATAATAACATCCATCATTTGAACATATAGATATTTTAACTGTAAAAGCTCTACCTTGTGTTTTTCTCATTTGATCCCCATAACCACTGCATACACTGGGCTGGGCTGGCCTTATCATCTCATTTGACTGACAGGGAGACTGAGGTACAAGGAGATCTGTCTAAGATTAGACCGCTTCTCAGAGCTTCCAGCCTCCTGTCTTGGCTCCTGGCTCTTTTCATCCAATTGCACAGTTTTTAAAAACACTCCTCCTTCATGTCCATACTGTGCTTCTCACTTATTTAAAAAATATATGGTTGTATAGGGTTAGCTGGTCTTTACAAAAAGCTCTCTTGCAGAATGGTGTTGGCTTATTATTAAACATGTTTTTATTGACTTTCAGAGAGAGAGAGAGAGGAGAGAGAGAGAGAAGAGAGAGAGAGAGAAAGAGAGAGAGAGAGAGAGAGAGAGAGAGAGAGAGAGAGAGAGAGAGAGAAATCAGTTGTCTCCCATATGCACCTGACTGGGGATTGAATTCGTAACCTGGGTATGTGCCCTGACCAGGAATCGAACTGGTGACCTTTTGGTGCATGGGACCAACTGAGCCACACCAGCTGGGGCTATTTATTATTATTATTTTTTTACGATAGTTGTGGGATCAAAGGAGTTTCTTAGTTAATGTCATGGCAATAGCTGTGATATGCTGAGTGGCTAGTATGTGTCGGACACTTCTTACTGTTTTAATCCCCATCACAACTCTGTGAAAAAGAAGATGTTATCACTCACCATGTGCAGTTCAGAGAAGAACTTTTCCAGTTTCATAGAGCCAGGAGGTGACAAAGCTAGAACTTGAACCCCGATCCCTTTCCATTTGAATCAAATGACCTTCATCTGTACCACACAGCTTTCCTCAATGGTCACTTTTCAAATAGTTAACATAACAAAAATGAATTTTTCCTTATTATAAAAGAAACATATGTCAACCAAAGAGCACTTGAAAATATAAAACATTACAGTCAAACAGTGTTAGGCTATGTTTTCTCATGCACAGTATCTAATGTAAGATCTTATAAAGACTCATATTTCATCCCAGAGATGAAAGCATGAAGTTTAAGCCTGCAGTCAGCAATTTTTTTTTGCCTCACCCCTCTCCCCATCCGCCCCCCAGTCTAGCTTTCTGCAAAGCTTAAAGGTTTAACTCAATTAAATCCCACCTACCTGGTTTATGTACTCTCTTGTTTCCGGTCTTGTACTTATTTTGTTTGTTCACTTGGGAAGAAAGCAAACACGACAAAAAGAAATCAAGCCCTGACTTGGAACAGTAGCTAATAGAGCATCTTAAATCAACACAGCCAATGTAACTTGTACTGATTCAAGTAATAATTTTTGTCTCCACCATTTCACATTGTCTGAACTACCAAAACTTCCTGATACTGAGCCGGGGAACAATGGGAGGCCCAGGTGTTTATTGGTATAGCGCTCATCTTTGGTTTATGAAAAGAAGCCATTGACAGTCTTGTCTCCTAGACCTCCAGCGTCACACCCTGTCTTTTGACTACATTAAAGTGGTAGCAGAAAGCATTCCTTGAGACACAATAGAGCAACTTAGCAGCCACCCCAGAGTTGGAGTTGGTATTAGGTTACCCTTCTGCATTTTTTTTTTTTTCATACCATACCTGTTTACAGGAAAGTTGGGACAAGGTCAGGGAAAGTGTGTAGCTGTTATCAGCTCTGCTGAGGCCACACCTGAATGAAAAGTTGGGTGCTGAAACAAGATCAAACTTGAGTGCTATTTGGAACTTAAAACAGCACACACACGTCACTGCAGAAATGAGCCTGCCTCACAGAGTTGTTTTAAAGGGGACCAAAGCCCAGCCTCGGCAATTAATTTTAATTTGGCTGATATTTCCTGTGGGTCTATTTCTACGTGCGGCTCTGTGCTCCAGGGCCCAGGGTGTGCCCTTGGAACCCAGACTGGCCGCAGCTGAGCGTCCCAGCAGTTAGCAGGCAGGCCCTCGCTGCACATACCCTCGTAGAATTCTATTTATCACACTGATTATTCAGATCTGCAACAGATTGGCTCCTGTTCTCGGAAACAAATTCTAAATAAATAGCAAAAGCTTGACAGAGCATAATTAACCTATATCTTGTTCTGCCCCCTGACCCTGGTGATATACAGATCTTCTTTAACGTTCTGTTCGCATTCTAGCTGTTGGCATGCTGACTCTTTTAATGAAATTCATATCTGGTCTGGGAAGCTGTCATTAGATGAAAATTATTACTGAGCCTGCAAGCAACTCTCAGATGATTTTGAGAACCTCCAGAATTAATTATGTTTAGAGACACTGCAAGCTACATTGGGTCAATCTGTTTCTTCTCATTTCAATTAAATTGAATTTACCAAACATTCATTGCATTCCTACTGTGCGCCAAGCCCTGTGGTTACAAAAATTTATGGGGCATGGTCTGTGCCCAAAGGAGTTCCTGGTCTTGCAGGTTTGGAGTCTATCATTCTCCCTTACTAGTCTTGCAGCGTATTCTACTCTCCCACCCTCACCTCCCTTTTTTTTTTGGGGGGGGGGGAAGGGTGTGGGGTGGAGAGAAGTGCTGTTTCTTTTGTTTACACCATATGTGGGTGGGTTTTCTTCCATCCACAGTGTCTAAACTCTCCCAGGCCTCTTCCTCCCTATGCTGTAGTCTTCCTAATTCTAGGGCCATAGCAGCTTTGGGAAGATGGGCTTATGCATCTGTGTTTGAAAAAGAGGCCAGTTGTCATAATCAGAGAATTGGAGCCAAAAGCTTGGTGAACCATGGATTTGTCAGGGGAAAAAATAGTCAGGCTGCGTTTCTCTGAGTTCTGGGAAGAAAAGTGGTTGTGATTTTAATTCCCCTGAAGTATTTGTAGGGAAGAGAGAAAATATGCAGAAGACTCCAGTCTTTTCATTCCTGGTCCCATTTAGAAGAGTCCCTAAGTCATCACAGACCATTTGCTGGCCTGGCTAAGGATGGCTGTTTAGAAGTTTTAATTGAAAATTTGGCTTGATGTTTTTAAGAGCTCAGACCTACAGATGAGAATCTACATTTTGAGGCACAATTCAAAATGAGCAATTTGCCTTGAAAACAGGCATATTTTCCAGCTTCCTATGACTAATGGCACATGAAGGGAGCCTAGTAATCACATAATTAGTTTGCCATTACTAAGAAATCATTCTCAGAGTCCATGAGATGCGGTTTGCAATAGCTTCAGTGGTTCTGCACCAACAACCTAGACTTTGGAGGCCTGCATTTGAGGACAAAGGCCCAATTTTCATTGATGGAGCTATGGGGGAATTTTTCTAACTGGGGGATAAAGTTTGGTTAAACTAATTTTCTTTGTATTTTGTTTAGAATCCAACCCTTGGGCTGAATTCAGGAAAACACTTCCCAGAGGATTTGTAAACTTCTCACAGATCTCAGGCCCTACTCAAGTTCATATACTTGCCTTGATTCCATGCTGAGTTTGAGAATTTGATGGATCATAAATCTTTTGTAAAATTCTTACAGCCTGTAATACTATAAACCATGATTCCAAACAAACTGGGCTATTTATTTATAATAAACTAAAGGGAAGTAAACTGTGAGCAGCATTTATGCATTTGAAAATAATTCTTGGGGTAGTTGAGATTTTAATAAGAGAAACTCAAGTGATTCTATCTAACAAGTAAACTGGAGAGGATTTTTCTGTCTAGTGTTCCCTTTTAGAAGGTGAGCTACAAGTTAATAATTGTTGAAGCAGGTGATGGATATTTGAGAGTTCCTAATCTCTCTAATTTTTTTATGTTTGAAATTTTCTATAATAAAAAATATAAAATTTCAAATAAAGAAGAGGCTGAAAAAATATAAAAGAAAATTAGAAAGAAAGAGAGAGGAAGTGGAGGAGGAGCAAACTTGAGAGACAGAGAGAGGGAGAGAGAGAGGTTAACCCTTTGCCATGATATGGACACCGTGGCCTATGGTAATAGGTCGAGTACTTAATTACGTTTGGGACATCCCAGGTAAAGAAATTTTGTGGTAAAATACCATATCTCTAGAGCCAGTGAAAATAATATTTAGGAATAATGGTCCCTTATAGCACACTTAATACTTATGAGGACCGTATGAACATAATCACATTTACCTTCCCAACCACACTTAGATATAACCAGTGTCAAGATCTGTATTTTTAGCAGTATAAGCACTGAGGCTTACAGAATTTATCTGCAACCAGAGTCCAGGCCCCAAAGCACGTCTATTTTATAATTACCTCCTAAGGGGTAATAAAGCTTGGGTGAAAAAGAACGCTATCTCTAGAATTGTGAAGGTCTGTTTCTGTAAAGCTATCCACCTGAGTATAGTGGAAACCCTTTGGGGTTAGGCTTTCCTCACCTTGAATCCTGCCTCTGTAGCTTATGGCTATGTGACCTCAGGCAGGATTGAGCCTCTCTGGGCCCTCGCTCCCTCATCTGTCACACAGAGCACATACTAGGCATAGGAGCATAGAGTAGATGTTGAATAGAGCACGGCTACCATTTTTCTGTCTGGCTCTGTTCCAGTGAGCACACACACTGTTCCAATTTGCATGATAGAAGAAACCATATCAGATGGACTTCAGACGAGTTTTTAGCAATGAGAAGAGACTTAAAAACTGACCTCACCTTTATATAAATAGAATATGGAGTCTAGGGTCTACTTGAAATTCGTTTAATCAGCCTGACTTCTAAACTATTTAATTTTCTTACCCACACACGCAAAGGTATTTTTATAATTGCTTGTGAGGCAACGGTGAGTCATCTCATTACTACTGAATCATCTCTCCAGTACTGGGAGAAGGATGAGCAAGGGCTCGTCAGGGCTGATCTCAGCATTCCGATGAAGTCTCAAAGTTCTTTGCATTGGTTTGATTATTTTCCTATTCTTCCTAGGAGTCAGAGATAGTATTCGGAACAAAATGGTATAATCAGGGTTAGCTACTCAGAGGCTAAATCTATTTAGACTTACTGTTTCAATGGATTAAAAAAAAAACACACAACCCAAAATTGGTTAAACTTTTTAAAAAAGATATAACTAATTTAATCAAGATAATAACTCAATAACTCCTAGAAACCAGTCGAAGGAAAGTAAAATTAACTTAATATCCTTAAATGTGTCATGCTACATGCTGAATTGATAAGAACATGAAGAAGAGCATATGGAACACAGAGGAAAGTTTCTTTCTTTTTTAATTCTTTATTGTTGAAAGTTTTACATATATTTCCTTTCCCCCCGTTGACCTCTTCCTGCCTGCTTCTGCCCCCCAGCAATGCCCTCACCCCTCTACTGTCTGTGTTCATTGGTCATGCTCATATACATGGATATAAGTCCTTTGGATGATCTCTTACCACGCCCCCTCCCCTGCCTTCCCTCTGAGGTTTGATGGTCTGTTCCATGCCTCTATGTCTCTGGATCTACTTTTGTTCATCAGTGTATGTTGTTCATTGTATTCCACAAATGAGTGAGATCTTGTGATATTTATCTTTCTCCAACTGGCTTATTTCGCTTAGCATAACGCTCTCCAGTTCCATCCATGCTGTTGCAATGGTAAGAGTTCTTTCTTTTTTTACAGCAGCATAGTATTCCATTGTGTAGATGTACCACAGTTTTTTATTAAAAAAAATATTTTTATTGATTTTTAAGAGGAAGGGAGAGGGAGAGAGAGATAGAAACATCAATGATGAGATAAAATCATTGGTCAGCTGCCTCCTGCACACCCCCAACTGGGGATCGAGCCCGCAACCTGGGCATATGCCCTGACCGGGAATCGAACTAGTTCACAGGTTGATGCTCAACTACTGAGCCACACCGGCAGGGCTGTATCACAGTTTTTTAAACCACTCATCTGCTGATGGGCACTTGGGCTGTTTCCAAATCTTAGCTATTGTAAATTTTGATGCTATGAACATAGGGGTGCATATATTCTTTCTGATTGGTGTTTCTGGTTTCTTGGGATATAGTCCTAGAAGTGGAATCACTGGGTCAAATGGAAGTTCCATTTTTAGTTTTGTGAGGAAATTCCATACTGTTCTCCACAGTGGCTGCACCAGTCTGCATTCCCACCAGCAGTGCACGAGGGTTCCTTTTCCTCCGCATCCTCGCCAGCACTTGTCGTTTGTTGATTTGTTGATGATAGCCATTCTGACAGGTGTGAGATGGTACCACATTGTCATTTCGATTTGCATCTCTCGGATGATTAGTGACATTGAGCATGTTTTCATATGTCTCTTGACTGGAAAGCCTGTGCCCTTGACTGGAATTGAACCCGGGACTTTTCAGTCCACAGGCCGATGCTCTATTCACTGAGCCAAACTAGCTAGGGTCAACACCATTTATTGAAGAGACTGTTTTGACTCCATTGTATGCTCTTGCCTCCTTTGTCAAATATTAATTGAGCATAATGGCTTGGGTTGATTTCTGGGTTCTCTGTTCTGTTCCATTGGTCTATTTGTCTGTTCTTGTGCCAGTACCAGGCAGTTTTGAGAACAGTGGCTTTGTAATATAGCTTGATATCTGGTATTGTAATCACTCCAACTTTGTTCTTCTTTCTCAGGATTGCTGTGGCTACATGCACCATGCATGTATCTAACAACATTATGAATCTCTCTTGACTTTTGTTCCTCACCAGTATTCCCCCATCCACAATTAGGATTGTGTTACTTGACTGTGAGCCCTTGAATATAGCTGACTAGACAAGGGTTTTCTTCAAACATCCTTGGAGGAATAGAAGAACTTACTGCTATGAAACAAACATTTTCACACACTTTGTTAGGCAGGCTTTCTTACCACATAAAGAAAGCAGTACATCTTTCTAAGTGTTACAGTTCATTTTTATAAAGATTAAAAAATGATATTTAGAGAGAGAGGAAGGGGGAGGGATGGAGGGATAGAAAGAAAGAGAGAGAGAGAGGGAGAGAGAGAGAGAGAGAGAGAGAGAGAGAGACAGACATCGATGTGCAAGCAGAACATCAATTGGCTGCCTCCTGCACAACACCGGGGATAGAGCCTGAAACCTGGGCACGTGCCCTGACTGGGAATAGAACTGACGATCTCCACCTCAGGCATCTGGTGCATGGGATGAAGCCCAACCAACTGAGCCACACTACCCAGGCACGTCAGTTAATTTTAACACCAAAAGTTGATTTGCGATGCTATGGACACTGTGGCCTATGGTAATAGGTCAAGTACTTAATTAAGTTTGGGACATCCCAGGTAAAGAAGCTGGGGGGAAATTTTTCCAGTTGTTTTTCCTATAAGAAGGCTTTCATATTCTAAGACATTTATATTATAAAAGAGCTTCTTATTTATAGCTTCACTGTTAGACATTGACAGGAGACAAAGTAAAACATTACCAAGGAAAAGCACATGGTGCCTCTGAAATATTATTGAGCAGTTTTAAACGTTTAATCTTTCTGAGAGGGAGCCTTTTAGCTACTTTTTAGAAACCACTCCAGTTTGCAAATTAACTGCCTAATATATTTTGTCTTTGCAGCATGCTTTAGTAGTTCTGTATTGGATCAAATTCCCTTTAACATCACTGGGTTATATTCGAATAATTACTTTAGACTTGGACCCAACACAGATTTCTGAACGGGCAAATTCTAGATAATGGGTAAAAAGTTTTGGTGTCCGTGTGTCAGGTGGGGGTAGGGGAAGGGAAAACTCATAGTTCAGATGCTAGTACATATTTTATTTCTGGCCTCCGTTTGGTGAGATTTTCTCAGAATACAAGGGAACTACCTTGTGGAGGCTGCCCGTTGTTAAATGGATAAGTGAGACTCTGACATGTGCGAAATCCTGAGAATTACCTTGAAAATCTGTTTTCAGAAAAAAACACACAACCCTTTAGTCAGCTGCCCTTCCGATACAGGTGGTCTCCCAGGCAGCTTTTTCTGTGTGAACAAATGAACAAGTGGAGGAATCTGACTGTTCCATTAGTGAATAAGCTGCTTTTGCAGAAAAATGCAAACTGGATTAAGGCTGGATTTTCTCAGAAAAAGGATAGGCTCTAAGACCTGAGATTGGTATTTGGTTTTGACATACACAATACCTTTTAGTGATTGGTCCAATAGTTGGCAGTAGATCTGGAAAGGAAGTCTAGCCAACTCTCATCCACTTGAGGGGAGGACCTGAAACTTGTGCCTTGGGAGCCTGGATGGGCTTGAGGGTTAAGTGATCGGCTGGGCTAGCTCAGGGCAAAATTGTGCAGAAGGGAAAGCCCGATTTTCAGATGCACTCCCATCTCCACCTCAGGCATCTGGTAACTTCTAATGGGGGTGCCACAGTTGTCACTTTCTACCTGAGCCTAGATGGATTGTTTGGGATTCATATTTCAAAAGAAACAAAGTAGTAAAGCAAATGACAAAAGCCAGCAATTTATGCATTTATTTATGATTAAAAATTAGTAGATACTAATTGCAGAATACTTGGAATATCAGTAAAGAATAAAGACAATGGGTTACTCTATATCATTCAGAAATAATGATATTAAAATTTTCTGATAATTCAATTTCTATTATACATCACACACATTTTGGTTAGGAGTGGAGGGGTATCACAGTTGACCCTTAAGATTATTTTTTACCTTTCTCACCATCAAGATATATTTGTCCTATATCTCATCCCTTTAAGATTCGGTTGAATACTAGAGGTACAGTCAGTTCTGTTATAGCATCATATATGCACTCCTGAGAATACTCAGGCTCTGCATAACTGCACAGTAAAAACCATAGTGCTTGTGGGAAGATGAGATTAAAGAGGCAACACTCAAAAACTTTCTTAGTGTAACTATTTGTACATTTTGCTGCAGAAATATTTTTGCATCTGATAATTAGATGCTATCTCAGGCATCAGTGGAGATTTAAGTAATCTATGGCATAAGCAGCCTTCTAATATACCCCAGATTCTGAGTTCTGAAACATATGCCTTCAATGGTTTTGAATAAAGACTGGATCAGTAAGGGCAAAAAATGTGTGACTCACTTTAGGTAACACATTTCCATTTTATCAGGGACCATTGATGCTGTAACATTAGGGGTGACCAACGGCAGGCAGCCTGGTGGAGAGAATGGAGGATGGTGTGACTGACCACTTACTTCGTTCCTTGTTGTTTTCTTTGGCTCCATGATTCCATATTCTAGTCATTCTCCTTCCACTCTAGCTGTTCTTTCTTAGATTTCATTTAGTGTTTCTCTTCTCCTGCCTATCTCTAACATCAGTGTTTCTGAGGTTGGGGGTGGGGGCGAAAAAGGTGATTGGATTAAGAAGTATAAATTGGTTGTTACAGAATAGTCATGGGGAAGTAAAGTTCAGCATGGGGAATATAGTTAATAATATTCTAATAACTAGTGCTGGATGGGTGTGGGATTAATTGGGATTGTCATGTATTAAACTACGGTAATGTCTGGTCACTGGTGAACCCATGATTCAAATGCATTTTAGAGTTGGAGTCCACTACGTTAAATAATAGTATTCCTCAATACCTTCCCCATATTCACTTCTTAGTTTCATTTTGGACTCAATCAATCAATGGCCACTTTATTAGACATAATATATTTATTTCTACTCTTGGCTTCAGACTCTCATATATATATATATATATATATATATATATATATTTGATTTCAGAGAGGAAGAGAGAGAAACATCAATGATGAGAATCATTGATTGGCTGCCTCCTGCACACCCCCTACTGGGGACCCAGTCCACAATCCGGCATGTGCCCTGACCAGGAATCGAACCCGTTCTGTTATGATCCTGGTTCATAGGTTGACGCTCAACCACTGAGCCACATAAGCCAGGAGGACTTCAGACTCTTATAAGATGTCCCATCGGTTTTACAAAGTCAATATATTTAAATCTAGACTCATCTTCTCCTGGAACCATAATCATTTCAGTTTCCCAGACAAAACTCTCAGCTCATCTTTGATTGTTCTCACTGTCAACATCCACACCCTTTCTCCACTGTTGAAATAGCTCTCCAATCTTTCCAGTTTTCTTCTTTCCCAAACCTAAGCCACCATTTTCTCCTGCCTGGACCACTGCAGAAGCATGACCTTCCCTTTCCAGACAGACCTTGTCCCATCCAATCTCCATACTGGAGCCTGACTGATCTTTTTAAAAGGCAAGTCAGAACATGCCACTCCCCAGATTCAAAACACTTCAGAGCAGACAAGCCTCTAGTCATCATCACGCAATAGAGCTCAAACTTCTCACCAAGGCCTGCAAGGCTCTGCCTAGCTCTCCGGCCTCATCTCTGTGGGCTTGTACCCTGTGATACCCGGCCCCCCATTTCATTTAGGTCTGTCTGCCAAGCGCTCCTAGACACCTCATCCTTACCTCTCAGAGCACTCATTGTACTATATGATTATTTGCTTAATTAACCATTTCCTCTATCATCAGACTTTAAGCTCTGTGATAGCAGGACCCTGCCTGTCTTGCTTATTATTGATTATGCCTTGGAAAGCACTCAATTACTGTCTGATGAACAGATGAATAAATAAATTATTTTGGCAAGTGTGGATGTGAAGGAAGGGGTGAGGCCTTTTATGCTTCTCAGGCAATACTGGTGAGGATGGCTGGCCAGTTTGATTTAGTTAAAGACAACTCAATTTAACAAACAGTGTTTATTGAGTATTTATTATGCTCTATTGGGCATGTCACAAGTTGAAGAAAACAAGGCCTCTGTCCCCAAAGACTCTAACCTAACTGGTCACTTGCTGGATTCCTGCTGTTCATAGACAGGTGGCTCAGAATCACAAGGCCACTGATGCCCTGACTTTAGGAACTGCCTCTACTCTGCCCTTCAGGTGTTTGACCAAATTATGCTTGAATTTGCCACATTCATTAGCATTAAAAAAGAACTGTGTAATGAATCTATTCTCTAAAGAACAGTCCAATACCATACTGCCAGCTATGTGCCCATGGCTACTGGGAGACAAGCAATCCTATATAATAAAAGGGTAATATGCAAATAGAACAGCAGAACAACTGAACAACCAATCAAAGTGTGCTAAGATATGCTAAGACTGCTAACCGCTCACTATGACATGCACTGACCACCAGGGGCAGATGCTCCGACCAGTAGGTTAGCTTGCTACTGGGGTCCGGCCAATTGGGACTGAGCGAGATGGGCCGGACATGCCCTGGAGCCCTTCTGTAATCCTTCCCTGGCCCGATTGTGCACTGGTAGGGTCTTTCAGCCTGGCCTGCACCCTCTTGCAAGCTGGGACCCCTTGGGGATTGTCGGAGAGCAGGTTTCAGCCTGATCCTGCAGGCCACTCCCCTTGGGAGGGCGCCAGACGCAGGGCTCATGGCTGGTGAGTGCTGCTACTGTAGCGTGAGCCTCTCCCCATAAGGACTGATTGGGCGTGAGCCCGTGACAGGCACAGCAGGGCCAGGATGAGCAGGAGTGGCAGGTAGGAGCTGCAGGTGGCGTTGGACTGTGGGTTTCACCCCGATCCCTGCAGGCCACCCAGAGGGACCCCAACTGTGCACGAATTTGTGCACTGGGCCTCTAGTCTATATATATAAAAGCCTAAGTGATCGTCCGACTGGTAGCTATGACCACCAGGTGGCAGACGCTCCGACCGGTAGCTATGATGTGCACTGACCACCAGGGGGCAAACGCTCAATGCAGGAGCTGCCGAGCTGCGGTGACTTGGCAGCTGCGGTTCTCGGGGGATGCACCCAGAACCAGAGAGGAGAGAGCCCAATTCCAGGGTGCATCACCTGAGAAGCACCCTCTTGCAATCCGGGACCCCTTGGGGGATATCAGAGAGCTGGTTTCAGCCTGATCCCTGAAGGACATGCTGAGGGACTCCACTGGTGCACGAATCCATGCACTGGGCCTCTAGTTTCTGTATAAGATTATATGGATAGCAGAAGTTACAGCAGAAGTAGCAGTTAAGTAGAAATCTTAATTTCGTCATTCATTCTTGGCAAAGTCTTGGTTTTCTCATGTATAAATAAAGATAATAGCCTGATCAGAGTGGCTCAGTTGATTGAGCATCATCCTGTGCACCAAAAGGTTGCCGGTTTGATTCCTGGTCAGGGCACATACCTGGGTTGTGGGTTTGATTCCCAGTCAGGGCTAAGACTTATGGAGTACTTACTCAATGCTGGGCATTGTCCTAAGGGCTTACCGTGTTTAATCTTTGCAAGCATCCTAGCAATAGCTACTAATATAATCTTCATGTTACAGATCAGGCTAGTGAGGCTTATGTAACTCTTCCATGCTAATAGTGAGTGCATGGAAGCACTAGAATTTCATGCAGGCAGCCCAGCTCCAGAATCCATTCCTTTAGTCACTGTACTTCCTCCTGGGGATTGAGGTTAATTGAAGATATGGATACAGTTTCTGTTCTGTTATTGGGGAAAAGATAACAAAATATTTTTAATAGTAAAAGGGGCTTATTTTATTTTACTTTAATTCTAATTCTTAAGCCCAGTGGCTGTCTTCAATTCAAATTTTTTGCTCTATTTAATATATTTATTATCTTTATTATATGGTATAACTAAAATAATTTTATATCATGATAAGAGTTTTTGTCTTAAGTGCTAGCAGACAAACAGTGACTGTAAAGAAACATTGTATTTGTAGTGTGGTCAAAGGGAATTATATTAGTTTGTGTTTTAGAAACTACTTTTTTTTTTTCATTTACAAGCATATGCAGTATCTACTATGTGCTAATGACTTCTAGATTTAAGAAATTAGAAGGCACAGAGGGTGCAGTTAGTGACTGAATGTGGCTAACGTCCACTATCCTAAGATATTCCTGCAGCCTTACTCTTACTTCTGTGGGGCTCGAGCTTTTGAGGTTTTTTTGTTTGCTTGTTTGTTTTTATTAAAAACAATATATGATTCCACTGTGATGAGATACATTTGAAGGAGATAAACATTTGTGTCAAAGGTTCAGTCCATGGCATACAACTTACCTCACTCTCACTGAAGGTCAAATAACCAAAGTTCCTTAGTTATACCTGCTGCAAGATAACTGAGGCTACCTATGTACATATTCATATTGTTCTTTCAAAGAAAGATTGAATATAGTGGCAGGAATATCAATAAATATGCTATAACCATAAATTTATATACACTTATGCTCATTAAAGCCTAATTAAAATATGAATTAATGCATTAAATAGGCCCATCAGCAAGGAGTACCACAGTGAAGTAGCTGCAGCGTTTCAAGAGGTTAAATGCTTTAAGATTCATATTTGGGCTTCAATCCATTTGAAGGTAGATTCTGAAGTCTAGCTATAAGGCTTTAAAAATATATGTGAAAACATATGTGCATTAAGTAAATAAGATTGCCCTAGCCAGTTTGGCTCAGTGGATAGAGCGTTGGCCTGCAGACTGAAGCGTCCCAGGTTACATTCCGGTCAAGGGCACATACCCGCGTTTCCGGCTGGATCCTCAGTAGGGGGCATGCAAGAGGCAGCCAATCAATGATTCTCTCTCATCACTGATGTTTCTATCTCTCTCTCCCTCTCCCTCCCTCTCTGAAATCAATAAAAATATATTAAAAAAATAATTAAGATTGCAGAGTTAGTGTGCTTAAACGTGAGCATTTAGAGAAACTGACATTAAAGGAGCATAGGCAATCCTTAACTCAGAACATGGAGAGAAATATCTAAGTGTTGTTCTGGGATGAATTTGCTTCCCTATAATCCTTATGTTTAAGTCCTAACCTCCAGTACCTCAGGATATCACTGTATTTGGAGATAGGGCCTTTAAAAAGGTGATTAAGTTAAAATGACATCATTAGGTAGGGCCCTGATCCAATATGACTAGTGTTCTCATAAGAAGAGAAGATTATGATGCAGACATGTACAGAGGAAAGGCCATATGAAGACAAAGGGAGAGAAGGCCGTCTATAAGCCAAGGAGAAAGACCTCGGAAGAAACCAACTCGGCGGACACCTTGATCTCAGACTTCTAGCCTCCAGAATTGTGAGAAAATAAATTTATGTTTTTTAAGCTATCCAGTCTGTGGTACTTTGTTATGGCAGCCTAAGCAAACGAATGCAAGTGGTTTTATCACTTCCCATCCCTTGACCCTCTTGCCTTTGTTTTTGGAGACACAGCATCTACTTGATTTGGCTTTGAATATGACGTGACTCTCAGAATAACTGACAGGTCACAAGAGCTTCATTTCTGTATTGCAGGGTTAGCCGAGTCAAGTTTGATGCTGAGAGGCCCTATATACATTTTCAAGTTTATCTTTGAATGGGAACAAAGAAAGGATGCTTATTATATCTGTAGATGACAAGAAAGCAGGCAGCACAGTCAACCCAAATCATCTTGATTGGTTGAACAAGGACCTGAGACTAAAGTAGAGGAAAATTTGAACGAGATAAATAGTAGTTCTTGAGCTTGGATTTAAAAATGTCAATTGCCTAAGTGCAAGGTGGGAAAGAAGTTGTTAAACAGTAGTACTAGTATGTATTGAAAGCTTATTATGAGTCAACTGAATGAGGAGAATACCCCCCAATCCAGTGAGCTTATAAGCTATCATTTGAGGAATCCTTGTTTGCAGGTTGCCTAGTGAGAAGATGAGCTGCCTTAGAAAGCAGTGAGTTTCCCGTTGTGGGAGGTGTCCAAGCAATGACGGGGTGACCACTTCTCAGGAATGTGGCAGAGGGTACTTACTGCAGTTGAAGACACACTAGTAGTTGAGGTTAAACTCACACTACTTGTTGCCTGAGGAATTGAAGACCACCTATCCCCACATAATTCTGAGGTTTTGTGATTATCTTTTAAATAATAGTACTTAGGAAAACTGAGGGAAGAAAATAGAGATAGCCCTTAATACCAAAGACACCAAGTTAATTTCCTTCTTAACCTTCATTTACTTACATCTTCCCTTGAGAGAAATAATTTCTTTCAATGGGGATTCGGAAACAGTGGACTTTTAGTGTATTGAGAGTCTGTCTAGCTCTACAACTCCAGATATTGATTGAATTTGATTTATTCTGACGTTAGTATCTTAAATGATGACATGTTGATCTTGCTTTCACTCTAACTCTGTTGCTTTTAAGATAACAAGAAACAAATTGATCTACATGTGTTTACCTGTGTAGACTAGTGAAATCTTACGCTGGGAAAAATCCCCGTTTTAATAAGCTTTAAACAAAAAATTCCACCTTAGGTGCTAATTAGAATCTAAATTCAGGTGTTAACCTCTTTGACTGAAAGTGCATGTTGAGTAATTGCAGGAAAGGGGCCAATTTCAGGCACAGCAGTAATTACTGAATTAGTAGAAAAGTTCAAGTAGGGCTTCAGATTTCAGATCATTACTGGGCTTTCTGAGGAACAGCTAATCCTGGCGTGATTGGGCTTCTCACACCTGTGTGTGTGCCCTTGTTTGTGTGTGTGTGAGCAGGAGTGAGTGTGAAGGGAGCCCACTGAAATTTCAAGAAATAACCATACCAGCGATCATAGAATTAGATATCAGTATTTCTTGTTATTTCAAAATATAATTTTCAGGATCTCTGAATTGACCTTTAATGCTTTTTCCCTTTACTACAAAAAAATAGGGGGAAAAGAGAATCTGTTTTATCTGATCAAATGCCTTCATTCTTTTTTTTTTTTAAAACATATTTTTATTGATTTCAGAGAGGAAGGGAGAGGGAGAGAGAGATAGAACCATCAATGATGAGAGAGACTCATCAATTGGCTGCCTCCTGCACATCACCTACTGGGGATCCAGCCCGCAACCCGGGCATGTGCCCTTGACTGGAATCGAACCTGGGACCTTTCAGTCCACAGGCTGACACTCTATCCACTGAGCCAAACCGGCTAGGGCTATTATTTTTTTTAAAATATATTTTTACTGAGTTCAGAAAGGAAGGGCGAAGGAGAGAGAGATAGAAACATCAATGATAAGAAAGAATCATCGATTGGCTGCCTCCTGCATGTCCCCCACTGGGGATCAAGCCCATAAATCGTGCATGTACCCCTAACTGGAATCGAACCTGGGGCCCTTCAGTCTGCAGGCTGACACTCTATTCACTGAGCCAAACCAGCTAGGGCCCTTCATTCTTAAAATTTAGGTTCTTGCATTATTTACTTCCTAAAGTGCTAGGAATTAGCCTTTAATATGCCAGGGAATAGTCACCTCTGATACAGATGCTGCATTCGGGGCCTTGGTTGTTGCTGAGGGTGGACCAAGCCCATAAACCTCCTGTAGTGACACTCTCCAATGATGTAGAAGAGGAAAATATAAGGGAGACTACTGTAGCTTTGTTTGTTGATACATGGTATGCTGTTCAATCACAATGCTGTCTTCCACCTTCAAACAAAATCTAATGGCTCTAAGGAAAAACAAGACCCATAAAGACAAAATCAACCCACGTGGTCAGGGCACAAAGTAGCTTATGCCCTCCTTCACTATGGTGACTTTTTCTTCACCTCTGAGTATAATTTCAAGTGTTAGCTCTGATTCATAACGTGCTAAATGGTCTGTAGTCTTGTAAAAAGCACTTTGCTTACCCTAAGAACAATGATGAATTATTGCCATCTAGTCATCGACTTACCTCAAAAGTAAAACTGTGGATATTTATAGCACCAAAACTAATTATATAAGGACACTTTTCAAGGAGCCTTTCAAATTGAGGGCAAAATAGACATCATCATTGAAGCACGCATTATTTTCTAGTGCTTACATACAGTGTGTGACATAAAAAAACACACAATAAACTTCATGCTCTAATGAAGAGTTCACAATCAAATAAGTTAGAAACATGTATAAAGTTAAATAGTAATACCTAATAGACAAAATAGCATAAAATAGCCTTGCTATTCATCAATGTGAAACTAGGTAAATAAATTATGGAACATCCATATAATGGGATACCCATTAAAAACAATTAAGTAGCTCTGTATGTATTGGTATCTAAAGAGCCTCAAGATAATATTTTTAAGATTAAAAAAAATAATAGCCCTGGCCGGTTTGGCTCAGCAGATAGAGCGTCGGCCTTCAAACTGAGGGGTCCCGGGTTCGATTCCAGTCGGGGGCACGTGCCTGGGTTGCGGGCTTGATCCCCAGTGGGGGGCGTGCGGGAGGCAGCCGGTCGGTGATTCTCTCTCATCATTGATGTTTCTCTCTCCCTCTCCCTCTCCCTTCCTCTCTGAAATCAATAAAGATATTTAAAAAAAAAAAAGATTAAAAAAATAATAGATAAAGGAGGCAGCCAATCGATGATTCTAGATATATTTTTAAGATTAAAAGAATAATAAAGCATTAGCTTACTTGTACAATTAAAAAATGATATCTATTCCTACAAGAAATATAATAGTTAATTAGTTATAGTTAATAGCATTTACTAGTTAACTATTATATTTCTTGTAAGACATTTGGAGGGGTGTAATGGGGAAAATGGAGGACATCTATGATACTCTCAACAATAAAGATAAAAAAAACTAAAAAATTATACTTATTTAAGTGTACACATATATTCATAGATATCACTTTTATTTTATTATTTGCCTTTGCCTTTCTTTTTCTTTTAACATAATCAAATGGGTGTTCTTAGAGTAATGAAAACATTTAATTTAACAACATATCATGGAGATCACACCATAGTAAAGCTTTCAAACTCTGTTTTCTCTGAAGTTAATAGTTCTTGGTTTCAATTTACTTATTGTTTTTAGTTTGGCTTATTTTTGGATATTTATTACCAATTTATATTTACACACTCTCCAGTTGTCTGAATCTTTTCTCAATATATTTAAGCACATCAGATATTCAGTCAAGTTTATTTTCTTGGATTCATTCTCCCAGAGTCTGCTGTCTGCTATAATCTGGATGGATAACTCCCCTGGCATAAATGCCATCCTATGTTTTACAAACTCCTTTCACCACTATCCTGTGAATTCCATCCCTTTTATTGAATAAAATCACCTGCTTTACTGGTTTCCCTGTCACCTCCTTTTACTCCTTCATTTTGATAATGCATAGTTAACTCCTTTAGCTTGATATCATCATGAGGTCCATAACTCTTATTCATTCTTCTTCTCCATCTATCACCCAAAGATGGGGATATCACTGGAGAAACTTCCAATGACTTGAGATTACCCAGTGTGTCCCATGATGTGCTTTCATATGGTTCTTAAATTGTGCAATCTATAAAATGCTTCACAGCCTGGTTGGATTCTACAGTTACTCAAGAAGGCCAGCTGTCTCTTAAGGTTGTCTTGTAGACAATGAACCAGAGAATCATTTGCTCCAAGGTCAGATAGCTCCTTTGCCTACTATAAAGCAGCTTCTGATATAATAGAATCAAAGTTTTGCGACAGACTGAAAACACTTGAAAGCTATTTTGTGTACATGGTAGAAGTATGAAACACAGCCTCAACAAAGCCTTTAACGTGTCTGAGTACCTCAGAATGTGATTGTTTACATCAGATTATCGGTATATTTGTAGGGATAATGAGAGTCTATGACAGGTACGATGTCTTCATGCCAATAGAACATGATTCCCTCATGCAGGTAAAATAAAATTCCCAGGATGAGTTTAAAATAACGAGGAGTATAGGCTACTTGTGTCTAAAGCAAGCAAACAAGCAAATAACACTGACAAAATCATTGTTAAATGAGAGATGCGTGCATGTGTGCATGAATGGATGTAGCAGGAAAAAGAGACAAGATTCACGGGGAGGCTTTTGCTCCTATGTTTCAATACTGTACAGGGTTTGTGGTTTATAACATCATCAGAGTCGTACAATAGCATTATATCCCTGAGAGCGGTGCAGTTATCTCTCCCTCTCTCTTTCTTTTCTTTGCATACAATGGAGGATCTAAGCCTGGATCCATGCCCTACCCAGGACATTTCCTCTTTGTGGCATGTGAGCCATTACCAAAGCTAAGATTTACTGCTTTGGGGATCGGTTCAGAACAAATGTTCCAAACAGCCGTTTGCCTCGGGCAAGGTAATTTTGGACAAATTCAACAAGACTTCAAAGGAAGCCACCTACTACAATGCCTAAGGAGGATAAAGACCTGATTTAAATGAATGTATTGCAATTAGTGGGTATTTACTTTATATGTTGCCAAGTTCTGATAGCTTTCTCTAAGCCTCAGGGAAATAATATATATATATGTCTACTTCTGGCGAGCTGAAGAAATAGGATATGTGCTTCCCAGAGAGACAGGTGTTGTGAACATACACGGATCTAAAAGGGAGAAAAGACAAAAAGTCCATGAAAGCTGGAGACAAAGACTAAATGCAATGTTTGTTTTAAAACAAAAAATATAAAACAAAATAAAAGGTGTGTAAATTGTGTCCTCTCAGCATCCCCCTCCCTATTCTACAAAATTGTGTCTTCCTTGAAAATAGCCTATATTAATTAAAGTGAGTAAGGAGGCAAGTTTTAATATCGATAAATGCAGAAAATCCATTTATCAATTAAAGGAGTCTTGGACCACCATGCTGACTTAGGTACATCCTGGAGTGCTGTGAGTTTAAGCCAATCATTCAGCATGAAGCATTCCAGCAGTAGAGGAAATGAAGGATTAAACTCTGATGGAAGAATGAGAAAGTAAGACCCTGGAAGTGTACTGTGAGTGGACTTTAATCAAATCAAGCCAGAAACAGCCCTAATGGAAACCTAATAGCCCGGTGTTCTCATATTGATGTTCACAGTTTCATTTTAGGTCTGATACTTAAAAATGAGGTTTAGTGTAAGAATTGTTGCAGGAAAAGACCAGCACGTTCTCAGAGAAAAAGTGAATGTCAAGAGGGACAGCCCCATAGTCAAGAAGTACTGTGTGGAGACTTCTGTTTGACGTGAGGGAGGGCAGGAGGAGCCGGATGCCAAAAAGTTTTCTAATCTGACTTCTCCTTGCCCTGAAAAGATCCTACGGAGAAAAGGCAAAATGTAGTCACCCTAATCTGTGTTCCTGTATTTTTTTTTCCCTCCAGACAGTACACAATTGAGCAAATAATCTCTCACTGAAAAATCTAATCCAAGACACGGATTTAAAAGCAGGTCGAATTAGTAGAAGTCCATTAATCAGTAAGACTGTCTTACTCAGATTTAAAAACCTGATTTATCTAGATAATTACCAAGCTTTTCTTCCACGGGAGACACAGCCATATACCTGCACCGTGTATATCCCGAACCTCTTCCTGAATTTTGGACTCAAACAAAATCATGTTTTGATGATTATTTAGAATTTAGCTGACGGATAAAAACACTAAAACTGGCTTCTACAAAAACCTGCTCAAGTAGCCCTTTGATCATGCTACTATCTTTTGCTTTTTGAAACACATTTCCTGATCTTTATCACTCGATATTCTGTGAGCCGGCTGACTGTTTTGTGGCTGGTGGCATATTCTCTCCTTGATGTCCTGCAGCATTCTAGTCCCAGAACGTGGCCATTGCCCCTGTATTTCTGACGTTTCTGAGGCTGTTGCTATCTGATTCCTGGTGTTTTTGAGGAAGTGAAAAAAGAGAGAGAAATTCATTTAGGAATGGAGAGTGGGGCTTATGACGGCATGGAGACTATTTATTTGAATCAGTCTTAAACCATCCTGACATGTGCTAATGGCTGAAATGTAGGTGTCTGGTAGGTGTGTGGCCTGGCGTTCCTCTCCCCTGCTGTTTACTTTAGCAGCTTGTCTGTCTGAGAGTTATGATACCACAAAGCCTCTTTAGGGTCTCAGAGCAGGATGCAGCACGCAGGCTGGGAGCAGCAGCCCCTGGGGCGGGCCTCTAAGCCGCTGCAGGTAGAACTACAGAGGTGCAGGCGGGTAAGCGTTCCTGGGAACAATGAAGAGAGAAGCAGGTGAGCGCAGCCTGGCTTCCCCTGGATGTCCTGAGACAATTAGGCAACTTCTATCCTGAAAGGCTCTCCTTTGGAAAGATAAAGGGAACTCTGTTAAGTGACTACTGTCACATTCTGAAATGCCAGGTGATGGGAATTTTTCATTTCCTGGGCCTGCCATTCCACCCAAATCAGATTTTGCTCAGCGCACTTGTTAACAAAGTTGATCTCGGTGATTGGTGGCTTTTAAGTAAGGAAACTTTCTAATTTTTAAAAACACATTAGCAAAGGAATTTATCTCAGATAAGGCAGAGTGAAGTGGCAGTGTAAACAGAGTGACCTAAAGCCTTTAAACCACACACACACACACACACACACACACACACACACACACACACGGAGGCAAATAAGAGATGTGAAACAATCAATTTCTTTAATCTGGTGGTCAGACTTTGGCAAATGTTTTTGCCTGTATCGTTTCTAGAACAATTACTTCTAACAAAATTTTAATTGTTTATCTCCCCCTTTGACAGTCTATTTTTGTCTTTTTATTACGTAGGTAATATGCAAATATAGTATTATTAGAAAAGATTCAAAGAATACTTCTATTCCCACCCCTTCCAACCCTCCCTCCCAGGGCAAACAATCACGCACTCTGTCCTTCTCCCCTCTTAGAGGTAAGTGGCTACTGTCAGAAGTCTGCTCTGTATCTTTTGAATTTTCTTTCACCACATTTACATACAAATATCAATTACAGATCACGTTACTTCTGGCCTTTCCTAAGTGCTCAATAGGAAACATTTTATTTACCGTAACTTCCAATAGATTCTGATGAGATAATACTATTTCCTTCTTATAAGCAAGAAAATGGAACTTAATGATACTAAGTAGACTGCCCAAAGCCATGGAGCCAATAAAGATGCGTAGCCCAGCCTGGCCAGGTAGCTCAGTTGGTTAGAGTGTTTCCCCGATATGCCAAAGTTATGGGTTTGATCCCCAGTCAGGGCACATACAAGAATCAATCAATGGATGCATAGATATGTGGAACAACAAATTGATGCTTCTCTCTTTTCCTTTCTCTCTAAAATCAATTTTAAAAATGCATAGCCATGTAAGTGCTTGAAGGGTAAAGCACACATGAATGCGAGGGCATCGTGGGGCTGGTGGAAAGGAATGTTGGGTCAGGTAGTGGAGGGCCTTGAATGACCCTGCTGGCAGGCAATGGGGGAACACCTGAAAAATGTTTGAGCATTGGAGTGACATGATGAAAGTGTAGATTCAATAAAATCCTTTTATTTTTTAATTTAAAAAGTTTTATTTTTACATCCTCACCTGAGGATATTTTTTCCATTGATTTATAGAGAGAGTGGGAGGAAAGGAAGGAGCGAGAAACATTGATGTGAGAGATGTTTTGTAATCTGCTTTTTTTTCTCTTTGTGCATACTACAATCACTATTGTAAATCCTGGTTTTGCAGTTTTTATAATTATATTTCTAGCCTGTTAATAACTAATTCCTAGCCAGTTAAATCTGTGTTCACTAAGAATCTACTTTCATGACTGAATTTAAATATTTCCAAACGGATTAGTATGTACAATTAAAAAATAAGCAGTGAAATGTTTTGCTTGGCGTGATATAGATTGAAAGTTTTCACATTTTTGTACTTTAAGAACTGGTAAATGATCTTTTGGGAACTAGTACAAAACTGACATATGAGTAAAGGCATTTAGATAACCTAACTACACCTAATTCCATATCATAAAGGAACGACATTTCATTGTAGAAAATTTAAACACATTTATTTTTATGAAATTTAAAACACACTCTCTAATGAGATGTGGAGACTTTATGTCACCATAGAACTATAGATTGTACAACTAGATACCATATAGCAATTACCAAGGATGAGTTAAGGATATAAAGAATAAAGTGGAAGAGAAGTATGCTTATTTTGCCCTGGACTAGAAATAACATTGTCATCAACCAGCTCTAGCCCTTTAATATCAGCAAAACAAACCCATGTCTTGATTTTTAGCCATTTTATTTTTGTTCATTTATTTGTGAACTCCTGGAAGATGAAGGCCACATCTAATTCATCTTTTTAGCCTCACTGCTCAAAATTGTGCAGGTAAAGTGAGTGAAATAATGGCGGAGGAGTCCTGCTAACTAGTGGATTTCAGTGAGGAAACATACCCTATTTATGAAGTCTTTCTTTTCATTTTATCACTCAAATTTCCCAAAGTTGCTCTTTAAATTGATGTCTACTCTTTAAGCAAAAGACGTAGGTCATAAAGTTGGGGAACAAGTGGTTTTTATGTAGCACAAACTCAATCTTCAAGCTCTAGCTAGATTAGAGAAAGCTATTTAACGTATTTTATAGCAACTTAGACATGAAGAAAGGAACACCTCTGGGAAAGCATGAACTCATTGCTGTTGCACAGTCCCCGCTGCTTGCACACTTTCATGTCTCATTGCCGTGTTGTTTCCTCTGCCGGACGGTCCCTCCTTCTACCTGCTGAACTAACCCTCCTCTTTGAAAGCTCAGCCCACATGCCCCTTCTCCTACAGGGCCTTTTCCTCCCTCCCCTTCCGGGTCTCCTAACTGGCCAGAATTAGCCATTCTCATCTTTGGGCTCCCATAATGCTTTGTTCACACTTCTGCTTTAACCCATCATTGTGCTTTTTTTTTTTTTAAATTTATTTTATTGATCTTTTACAGAGAGGAAGAGAGAGGGATAGAGAGTTAGAAACATCGATGAGAGAGAAACATCAATCAGCTGCCTCCTGCACACCCCCTACTGGGGATGTGCCCGCAACCAAGGTACATGCCCTTGACCGGAATCGAACCTGGGACCCTTGAGTCTGCAGGCCGACGCTCTATCCACTGAGCCAAACCGGTTTCGGCCATCATTGTGCTTTTTTGCTTGTGTCTATCTTGGCCCATTCAGGCTGTTGTAACAAAATACCATAGGCTGGGTACCTTACAAACAACAAATACTTATTTCTTACAGTGCTGAGCACTGGAAGGCTGAGATTAGGGTGCCCAGCATGGTCAGGTGAATCGCCTTCTTCCGGGTCACAGGCTTCTCATTGCATTCTCACAGGGCAGAAGGGAGCTCTCTGTGGTCTCTTTTGTAAGGACACTAATTCCATTCATGAAGGTTCTGCCCTCATGACCTGATGTCCTCCCACATGCCCCATCTTCTACCATCAGCTTGTGGGTTAGGATTCGACATATGAATTTGGGGCGGGGGGAGGGGGGACACAAATATTCAATCTATAGCAGTCTATATGGGTCTACCTTTGTTGCAAGGTGGAGTTTTCTGAGGTCTGGAGAGGGTTATTGTTTGCTCTGTATCCTCAGTATCTGGAATAATACCTGATCTAGGATAGGGACTCCTGAACTTTTATATTTTCAGGGCCCTTCTATTCAGCCTACCCAGCTGTAAATACACTCAAGTCCTCTTTTGTTCTCACTGGCTGCTGAGCCGAATCTATGATGATGCACAGCAGACTCAGGATATCCTCTGTGAATGGGCTCTATTGGCCAGTGGCTTCCCAGGCATCTTCAACCCATTGTCAACCCCACAAGAAGGCGCTGTGGGTGGGGTAGGATGGGACCGGGCAGAAAGAGTTCTCAGACTCTCTCTCCACACTGCCTCTCACTCCATTGGTCTTCCAATCCCAAATGTACTTAGTCGCCTACAAGTGCCACTCATTAACTGCCCCTACAAACAATAATTAGGTACCACGTTTTAATGCGAAGTGATCCATGTTGCTATTGTCTCCTCCACATAGTGACTCTCCCACTGCTGCTATTGTGACAGCTCAATAAAAAGGCCAGTAATATGTGGGTTTCTGTTTTTTGTTTCTTTACCTGGAGGAAACAAAGACTCCCCTGACGTAATGAGATACTAGGAATCTCAAAAGAGCCAAACAGAACAATACAGATTCTTTTAAAAATGTTATTATTATAAAGCTACCAGGAAGGAATTATTCAGCTATATTCTATGGAGACTGGTTATTGTTAGAGCTCACAGCCCATCATGGGGCGGGGGGGAAGGAACCCAGCTGTTCAAGGCAACCTGTGAGTGTGGGTGACCACAAATGCCATAAGTTGTTAGAGTTGACACTGTCTCCCAAAGACAGACACTAGGAAGCAACAAAGTGATGATTAGAATTGGTTAGTACACCTTTTCAACCAATCTCCTAGCATTAAACCAAAAATTTTGAAAGAAGTGAACTTCTTTATTTAAAAAGTGTCTGTCAAGGGTTGCCATGTGCAACACAACTCTCGGAGTCCCTACTGAAAACCTATCTACCCCAATTTCCCAGGAATTTCTCCATTTCTTGGTCAAAAGGTTTGGAATATGTCAGCACTAAGATTCCAATTCATTGGCCCGCCTCTGCCAAGGGACCGCCCTGTGCTCTCGGTGGAAAACCCTCCTAACTGCCACAGAATGCTCCAGGTCAGATAAATGGCATCTCATTGTTGGACTGGCCTGGTGCTCAGGAGCACCATGGGGAAGAATTCGGACGCTTTTGACAGTTGCGATTCAGACTTTGACAGCTGTAACTGATGGACGGGGCTGGTGTGCTGCTGCTGAAGTCACATTCCGGAGAGAAAAATGACCCAAAGTAAGGAGTTTGGCATGACGCTAGACTAGACTCAGCAGCAGGTATTGTCACTGGAAAGATGTATGTTTCCAAGAACAGGCATGTGAGCCCGGCTAGACCACATCCCCCAAGAGGGCTCTGTGCCTTGTAAATGAGAGGATTATGAAATAAAACTGAAAAACAAAGCAAATATCATTTGGGGTCCCTGCCACTTGAGTTGGGCATTAGAAGGGGAAATGTTTCTCTGTTGGATGGAGAGAAGTGTTAGGATTGGGGATTAGAAGAGGGTGACAAGGTTGGGGTGAGAACAGTCATTGGAGGTCAGGAGTGCCCAGTGCTCTCCCTGGGGCTCTAGTTGGTGCTGAGCATCACATTACCAGGCACTGCTCTGAGGACTGTGGGGAGTTTTCAGAATCCAGAGAAGGTTATTAAATTTTAAAGAGAGAATAACCCATGTGGAACACTGGGACATAATGACCAGCAATACAGGGCAGTAACATTTTGAAATAGTACCAATAGCAAAAACACTAGTGATTCAGAGGAAGAAAGGATTTCTGGGAAGGTGACCTGAGGGGGCTTAGAGGAACCATAATAGAAAAGCCTTAAAGGAGAGAACATTTAGGTAGTTGGAGGGAGGAAATGGGCAGCAGCACACCTTCCTAAGACCTATGATGTACTTTGATTCTGTCAACACCTCTGGGCACTTTTTTTTTTTTTTTTTGTGTCTCACCTATTATAACCATTTTGCATACTTTGGGTTTTTCAGCTTTCTAGAAGTCATTATGAAGGACCCTGACTAACTGGAGAGACTCGTACAGAAACCCCTGTCCCTACCACAGCGACCTCATTGCCCTGTTCTTCCAAGAGAGCCAACCCTGAGGAAGATTTTCACTGGGCCTCAGAGAAGAGAAAACCAAAACGCCATCAACAACAAATTAAAAATTCAAGTTGAAAGGTAAGTCTGAAGATTTGAAGTAAGAGTTTAAAGTATGTAATGTAAAGTTATATTCCAAACTGCGGCTCGCGAGCCACATGCGGCTCTTTGGCCCCTTGAGTGTGGCTCTTCCACAAAATACCACGGCCTGGGCGAGTCTATTTTGAAGAAGTGGAGTTAGAAGAAGTTTAAGTTTAAAAAATGTGGCTCGAAAAAGAAATTTCAATCATTGTACTGTTGATATTTGGCTCTGTTGACTAATGAGTTTGCCGACCACTGACCTAGCCTGAGGGAGGTTTGTCCCTATGAGGTCCCTTTCAGGAGGCATCTCTATGAGGTATTCAGAGGAATGTATGTTCTATCACCTCCTGGCCCTGGCCCATTTCAGGTGGGCCACCACATGAACTGTAGGTATTGGGAGAATCTTTGCTTTTCTACTCTAGCTGCTCCATGAACATAATTTCCACCCTTTCAACCTTTCCATCCATTGCCTGATGGTCAGATACAGAACCTCAGGGGTCAGGGAGGAATTAAGCCCTTTCTCCCTCTATATCCACTTCCCCAGGGAGATCATCAAGAGCCTCTGGAGAACTGTGTCCTAGGAATAACCTCAAATTCTCTGAAGATCATGGTGTTTAAGAATTTTAAGGTAGGGGGAGGTAACTACTGATTTCTTTGGAACTCTTTCCCCCCTGTGATTCCAGGAGATGGGCCGGGTAAATGTGTGCACTGAGCTACAGCCACAAGCTTCAAGCTCTGCTGAGAGCCATTGGCCCAGGGGATTGGCAGTTGTTAAAATGTAAGTGAAACAGGCAGTTTAACATGCAATGATGTGTTCACTCACATAAAGAGGAATATGTACAGAAAAAGATCTGAAGTGAACTGAAGTATTCACAGCTGCATGTGAGATTATAGTTGATCGTTTTGATTCTTGTTTTTTTTTTTTTTTTTTCACTTTCCAACCCACGAAGAGCACGTGTTATTTTTATCAATAGAAGGTATGAGAAGAAAAGCCTTTAAGAATAAATAATGCAGGGGTGGAACTGTGCTTCTTTCATTTCATTGTTGTGGTTAATGACTTGTACAGTGGACGCCTGGTCTAGCACCTGGGTCATGATTTACTAACCTGGCAATCTGGAGTCTCTTCTTGTGTTCCTTGGGCAGCAGGAACAGTGGGTTTTGGAGACCTAGAAATGGGCCCTGGAATAAATCCCTGAAATGATTTCCTAACCAATGAAATTTTGTGGGCTTGAAAATAGTAATCAAGTTTTATTACCAGCTTGCTAATTTAAATAACAGAAACAAAGTTTTAGACCTAGAAGGAATCATCTATTTCATTTTCTCATTTTTGTGGCAGAACTACAATGAGAGTTTGATAGTAATAATATCTACCTTTTAATAAGCATTTACTATGTGCCAGAAATGATAGTAGGTACTTTATGTAGATTAATTTTTAATCACACTATCAAAGTAAGTATTACCCCTACCTTGATTTTGTAGATGAGGAAGTTGAGGCATAGAGATTAAGTAGTTTATCCCAAGTCATCCAACTGGAGTCCAAGGTAGTTTTTGAACTCCTGTTTGTCTGGTTCTAGAATGGGTTCTCACTATGCATAATTCTGCCTCTTTATTTCCAGCATGAGCTACCTGATTCCCAATCTTGAGAGTTTTATCTCTTGTCTTCACATGTAAACCTCAGGTCTGTTTTAATCTATATGTTAGTTGAGCATATCAACCCCAAATTCCATTCCTCTAGCTGGGGTCGTCTGTGGTGTCATAATGAAGTCCACTCCCAAGGTTAAAGTTCCACATTTGCTCCTCCTCAAAGTAATGTGGCTGAGCCCAGACTTGCTGTCATTTACTCACCCCTTGCTTTCATTGTGAGTGTTCCCATTCAGAGGCTGTGGGAAGGCCCTGCCAGAGTGAGGGTGTGGTGACTGGGAGATTGTCACCAGTGTCCCCGGCATAGGAGGGAGCTGGGAAGGGAGCCTTGAGGCTGTAGCACCGGAGGCCTCTGCTGGTGACCTCTCAAGCCACCTTCTCCTCCTGACCCTTTTGCCCTCTGGCTGTGTGAGGGTGGGCTGAGCTGGTCTAAGGGGAAAAGAGGATTGGAGTGCTTTCTGAGTGAAGGTTGAGGGGAGTCAGCGCAGAGAGGAAAGTAAAAACTCTTAAAACATGAAGAGGGCCTGCCTGGTGTGGCTCAGTGGTTGAGTGTCGACCTATGAACCAGGAGGTCACAGGTTCAATTCCCTGTCAGGGCACATGCCTGAGTTGTGGGCTTGATCCCCAGGAGGGGGCATGCAGGAGGCAGCCAATCAATGATTCTCTCTCATCATTGATGTTTCTCTCTTTCCCTCTCTCTTCCTCTCTGAAATTAATAAAAATACATTAAAAAAAAAAACATGAAGGGGATCAATTTAGAGTAATTTCTCCAAATTTCAGCCTGGCCAGAGGCATTCTGGTTAATCAAATATTCTTAATAAGGGTGACAGTGTGTGCTAAATGTGACTGAACACTTTTCCAGGGATTATAACACAATAAAGTATGGGTAAAACCCAAACTGCACCAAATATAATTAAATCTTTCTTTGATGATTCATAAGGCCTTTAGGATCCTGTAGTGCCTCAGGGTCACCATTATGTCTATCATCATCCCTGATGAGGCAGGTAGCTGAATAAAAATAGCAGATTTAAAGTGATAGGCCTCACTGCCACTCTGTCTACGTGGGTGGCCTTGGGCAGGTGACCTGACCTCTTGAGCTTTAGAGTTCCCTTCAAAACAGGGGTGGTAACATTACATCATGGAGCTGTCAGAGTAGACAACTATGTGCATAAAGAATATTATTATTATTATTAAGCTACCAGCACAGCAAACTGCTGGCTGATAGAGAATTCTATTGAATGTTTTTTTCAAAGTAATTTAGTCTCCTTTTACGAAAAACCATGGCTCCCCGAGCAGCAGGATTGCTGAGAGGCGGTATTTATTCAAGGGAAGAGTGTTTAAACAGTGTTTTCAAACTGCAAAAGTGGTATATGCTTTTTGTGAAAAAAGTCAAATATAGAATATACTAAAAAATAAAATTTCTCTTCTACTCTTGTCTCAAGCTTCCCCAGAGGGGAAGTAAACCTTATGTAGTTTAGTGTGTGTATGTTTGTTAGAATTGAATTATACTTTTCATTATTGTTCTGTGACTTCAGTTTTCCCCCCCATTTAGCATATTTTGGGTATCTTTTAATTTTTTATTTACAGCTGCATCTGCATAGTCATTCATAACATGGCTGCGTTGTATCTAGTTTAACCCTGCCCTACTGATGAGCCTTAGGTTGTTGCTAGGTTTTCTATGGCCAACAATGCGACAAATGAGCATAGGGTGACACTTATGTACTAACTCGAGAATGACCACTCTAACTTTTTATTACCTCAGGTTTATTCAACCCATTACTTCCAAAAACATTCTTTTTGATTAAATACCTCCCCAAAGAGATAACATCAAATATGAACAAAGCAAGAGGCCCTTTACAATCTGGTGATTCCTAGTAAATTTATAAAAGAGGGCAACTGTTACCACAACCCCATTTCAGAACATTTCCATTTCCCCCCAAAGTTCTCTTTGAGGTTAATCCCCATAGCCACCCAGCTCTGGGCAACCACTGTTAGGATTTTTGTCTCTAAAATTTTGTCTTAGCTAGAAATTTCATAAAAATGGAATCACAATACCTGTTGTGTTTTTTTTTTTTTTATGTCTAGCTTTTTTACTTAGCAAAATGGTTTTGAAGTTTAACCATATTGTTGGATGTATCGGTTATTGCTGTATTGTGTTCCATTACATAGATGTGCTACATTTTGTTTATTCATTTGGATGGTTTCCAGTTTGGATCTGGTTTTAGTTTTTGACTATTATGAATAATGATACTATAAGCATTTGTATACAAGTATTTGTATGGACATGCATTTTTTATTTCTCTTGGGTAGATACCTAGAAGTGGAATTAGTGGGTTTTATGATAAGTATATGTTTAACTTAAAAATAAAACCTAGGAAGAAATAATGTGGGGGGAGCAACTGACCCTGATTTTTTTAAAAAAACAAATATATTATTTGGTTATTTTCTAAATAATTTGGTTATTTCATTTTACATTTCTACCAGCAATGTATGAGGGTTCCAGTTTCTCCAAATTTTCATCAATACTTGTTTTTGTCAGTCTTACTTATTATAGCTATTCCAGTGGTTGTATAGTGGTGTAACATCGTAATTTTAATTTTCCTAATAGCTAATGATGTTGGGTACCTCTTCATGTGGTTATTAGTCATTCACATATGTTCTATGGTAAACTGCTTAATCAAATGTTTTGTTCACTTTTATTGGGCCATTTCCTTATAATAGTTCTTAATATATTGCGAATACAAACCTTTATTATGTGTGTATATATTTATACTTATGATTTATATATAAATACATGATTTACAAATATCTCTCCCATCTATAGCATGTGTTTTCATTTTCTTAGTGGTCTTTTGAAAACAAAAGCATTTAATTTTGATGAAGTCCAAGTTTGTCATTTTTTTTCTATTATGGAGCATGCATTGGATGTCATATAGAAGAAATCTTTACTTCACTCAAGGTCTTAAAGATTTTCTCTTATGTTTTTTTCTAGAAGTTTTGTAGAAATAATGTGACTATAAATTATTTCAAGGACTAGATGAAGTTAAAGTTCTCTATAGGCTCTTCCTAGGCTGAAATCAATGGGTCCATGGAGTTAAATCTACAAAGCAGATCTTTCTCTATTCCAAGGTAGTTTCCACATGTTGGTTAGATTGTGTACCTACAGAACCAACTAAAGTGGCTTTTGTTACTAACTCCTCAAACATTTTTCCTGAGGAAAATGTGAGGTCATGTTTATTCTGAAGGATCAGAAAAGGTTCCCTTTGAGGAGATCATATTTATTTCCTATCCCACAAGTAGAATGTTCTCAATGTGTTATGTCATTTAGCAAATGTAGGGCAATAGCTCTCAAAACCAAAGCAGTAAAGAGTCATTTCCTATTACTATTGGTTTTGACATGGGCCTAGTTCCACTTGCTGCTCTTCATTCTTAGTAACTCATTTTATTTCTCTACTAGAGGCCCGGTGCATGAATTCATGCATGTGTGGGGTCTGGCCAGCCAGCCCTGATGGGGGCCGATTGGGGCTGGGTCAGCAGGGGGGAGGGGTTGTGGGAGGTTGGCCAGCTGGCTCCACCCCCAATCTGGGGGGGGGGGCAATCAGAGGCAGGGCTGGCCATAGGGAGGGGCCATGGGAGGTTGGGGGAATCAATCAGGGCCCTGATCAAGCCGGTTGGTGCTGCAGTGTGCATCATAGAGACTGGTCGTTCCAGTCGTTCCATCATTCCAGTCGCTTAGGCTTTTATATATATAGATGAGGCTATTATTGTAACCCTTAGTGTGCGTGCGTGTGTGTGCGTGTGTGTGTGTGTGTGTGTGTGTGTGTGTGTGTTGTGTGTGTGTGTACACGCGCGTGTGCGCTCAAGAGCTGCATTGTTCTTGATTATTGGGAAAACTTGAATCTCATTTCTTTTAAACCTTCATTGATCATAATATACAGGTACTGATACCTTATTTGAAACTCTGAGGGCCAGATATGTTTTAAATGGATACTTTTTATATTTTATTTTAGAAAGATAGTACAGGGAATATTCTGAATGAATATAATTTCTTCAGAGAGTCAAGATGACTAATATTTCATGATATGGATCTATTAATATTTTTAAACATACTAAATATAGTACATGAAATAAAGATTATAGATAGTTTCAGTCAGTTCAGATCAGGTTTTCTACAACTTGAAGTCAGGTCTGGTTAGTTTTGGGGGTAAAATGAGATTTAAAAAAATCTCTGTGTAGAGCATTTTTGGATTTCTGAATTGAGAGTAAAGCCAGTGAATTTGTGTTGTCTTCCTGGGAACACGCTGTATACTGCTTATTGTAGTGTGCCGGGTTCCTTAGGCTTTGGTTGACCACTGCTGCTTCTGCATGTGAGCCACTGTGGGTGGCTGTCACATTCCAGGAGACCTGGGGAAGCAGGCATTGGTGAGCCTCGGTGAGGCTTTCAGCCTGAAAGAGTTTTCTGAATGAACAATTTAAAGATAGATAATTTCCACTGTACACAATGCTATGGTTTAGATTGTTTTCTGGGGGAAGGTATCTTGCCATTCAAAATCAATATATACTTTAAAAAATACTTCCTCACCTCCCACTAGTTCTGGTGCACTAATTCTATCTGCCTCATGGCACAGGCTCTCAGAGGCAGATGCCCAATAAAGATCCGTCATCTAGGGGGCCTGCATTCCTGGCTTGGGGTGAAATTATATCCTATAAAATGGAATTGAGTCAAGCTGTGATGTATTTGAATCCCATTGAGAGCTAGATTATCTGGTCAATGGCAGCTCAGAAGCACGTTTTAATCACCGAGAACTGTGGTGCTGGCCTGATGGTGCTGACCTGACGGTGCTTGGGTAAATCTCTGGCCTATGTTCCTAGGAAATACAAGAGCCTCTCAGCACCCACAACTTCTTCTTCTTTCCCCATGAACAGGAAGCGTCTTAGCAATTCACCTAAAGGCACTTTATGAAAAAATTACTGAAGCAGTGTGTACTCATCATAAAGTGTTCACACAAGTAAACTATATACAAAGTTGACTTAATATGTAGAGTAAAAATGTAAACCCCTCAGTGCCACTCTTTCACTCCATTCCTGCCACCCTCTTCAAGAGTTCTCCACTGATGGTAATTTGGTATGTGCCACTTTTCTTTGTAACGATGTATATGCACGCACAAACACACTTGCACAGTCATACACATAAACAAATGGGTCATACATTCAAATTGTCCTGTAACTCGCTTTTCTTAACTTATCAGAGACATCTTTCTTGGACACTATTGTACTTAGGATGTCTCTGAGCTCCACCAAGAATGCATTCAATCAGTCTCTGAATAAAAATCTTGAAGGTAATTATTTGGGGGATATTACAAACTATGCTTCAATGCACTTTGTTACTTATGTGTTGTTGTTTTTTGTATTTGTGTATTTTTACAGAATAGATAGTAAAATTTTTAGTGGCTTTTGATTTCTCTGCAAGGTCTCACCCCCAATAATTGCTTTTAGATAATCTGAATTTCAGCATTTTCTACTGTCTTTCTGTTGCTTATTTAGAAGGCCATTTGAAGCATTGGTCATCTTTGTTGGGTGTCTCTTGAGGTTAGAATGGGGATGTACAAAGAGGAGTGTTGCTTATGTTTACAACTTTTTTCACATTTGATTTTGCCTGCTAGCTATTAATGTCCAATGGGACAGGTCAGATAAAATAAGAGCCTCCCTCCCACTGGGTAAATTTTTACAACCCTTTTAGAGAGCTCTTGAAAATATCTACTAAAATTTAAAATATTCATACCTTTTGATTCTGCAATTCTACTACTACATGGTACTATGGAGATAACTTGATTTTGAGAACTGAAAAATTTTGTTTAGATATGAATCTCAGCAGCTTTTAAGATTCTTCTTATTGAAATTATTCCTTCAATGGAGTGAATGTTTGACACCTAACCTCCACCCCCCCAAATCATATGTTGATACCCTAACCCTCAATGAGATGGTATTAGGAAGCGTGGCCTTTGCGAGGTAATTAGATCTTGAAGGTTGAACCGTCATGAATGGGATTAGTACCTTATAAAGGACCCCAGAGAGCTCTCTCCTCTTTCTGCCATGGGAGGATACAACGAGAAGTTAGCTGTCTGCAGCCTGGAAGAGGGGCCACACCAGAACCCGACCATGTAGGCACCCTGATCTTGGACTTCATTCCCTGAACTGTGGGAAATAAATTTCTGTTGTTTATAAGACACCAGTTTATGGTATTCTGTTATAGCTGCCCACATTCATTAAGGCAGTTCCTTTCATGCACATGCAGCAAAACCATTATAGAAAGCACTCTTAATTTATAGAATCAAATTTTCAGAGCCCTAGAGTTTAAAGCTCTAAAAACCTTTGGACACTGTGAAATGAGAAAAATGAATAAAGATGACCTCAAATTTTCTCTTTAACTCTTTAAAAAAATTAATAGACTTTATTTTTTAGAGTAGTTTTGGTTCACAGCAAATTGTATAAGTTTTTACTACTCAAAATACCAAATCAGAAATTATCAAAAGTATATATACTTCAGCACATGCCCATAACTTAGTCCTAAAATAGCCATATTTATTCATTGTAATATTTCGAAATTTCCCTTTAACTCTTAACAATCTATGGTCCTCAAGTCCCAGCAAAAGATGATGGAAAAGGCAGAATGATGACAGTGATCAGTGTAGTACGAATGGGGGATCCTTTACATTTAGGACAGAGGTCCTTTATTGCTTTCATTTCTAAGTAGATATTTTCTCATTCTATTATTTATTATTGTATGGCCTTTCTTTTGTGTATGTGAATATTTCCATCAGTTTAAACATCCTTTAACCTGGCCTTATTTTCATAATTGTACTAATAAAGGTCAATTAGTAGAGATGTAACCAAACTAAGAAATAGGTTACCATCTTGACCATGAAGAGTGGCTACTTGTTAACTTTTAAATGTGTATTATTCTGCATTTTCCATATGGAGTTGATGCTACCTGTTGTTATTTAAGACAGTCCAACATTTGTTGAACACAGTTATAGAGGGAATAATGGACCCAGGGGTAAATGAGATGGAGTCCTTGTCCCCAAGGAGATTATAGTTTAGTAGATCATATTTTGGGTTTTTAAAAAATCTAGTAATGTTGGGGACAAAATAGGGTCAAAGGGTGAAACATGGAGATGGCTTTGGGCACATTTTAAATAGAACCCAAATGGACCCAAACTCTATCAACCTTGAGTATAAATAAGGTCTTATTAAGATTATTGACCAAGTTATGATGACCCTTTATGTCCATTTACATGATTGTAGGACCCCAGCTCCCCTCAACATCTCTTCCAGGTTCCAGAGAAGGAACAAGTTCATGCGTGTTTTCCCAGCCTGGTAACCTGTTATGTCACCTTGCCCTTGGCCCAACCGCAGGTCTCTGTCACAACACTGATTCTTGGCACAGGTTTCCTGAGTTTTTAGGGTCCCAAAGAAGCACCAGAGGCTGTGGCAGAGTAGGGGGAGGAACAGTGCTCTCTCCGGCTCTATGAGCATTTTGTCCCCTGGGCTCCACAGCTGCCCCGCTGGCGCTCCAAGTGCCCCAGTGAGCGATTCTCCTGAGAAAATGTTCTTCAGATTCTCACTCCATAATCTCCTTCATCAGGGAGGATCTAAATCAGTACCTTATGGTGTGTGAGGGGCAGATGGACTGATTCAGTGACATTGATTGTCCCTGCCTTGTTTTCTTCCCATTTTTCCTCTCCAGAGCCTCGGAGGTACCACTCTACATAAAGAAAAGCACTCTCCATGCACATCTCCTCAGTCACATAGATGCCCAGGAACATAAGCAGTCAACCAGTTTCCCCCAAAGCTGACCCTGACATGGACCATGTCTTGTTTGACTTTGTATCCCTAGTGTCAGCTCAGTGCTTGCCACAAAAAAGGGACCTTTACTTGTTGAATTAATGAATCAATGTTGTTAAATTAATGAAGTTAATTTATTTCATTGTTAAGGAATCAATGTTGTGAAAGGGGGATTTAAATATAATCTAGGGAGATGAAACAGAGGTCACCCAACTTTGTGGTCACGCCCATGGGAGAGGCTAGTAAATGTTTGTTAAGTGAATGAACAATCGGTATTCTTTTATGTTCCAAAATTAATGATCTCATGATTTGTGCTGCCCTGTCCTTATGTTCTTTTTTTAAAAAAAATATATATTTTTTATTGATGTTTTACAGAGAGGAAGGGAGAGGGATAGAGAATTAGAAACATCGATGAGAGAGAAACATTCATCAGCTGCCTCCTGCACACCCCCTACTGGATATGTGCCTGCAACCAAGGTACATGGCCTTGACTGGAATTGAACCTGGGACCCTTAGAGTCAGAAGGCTGATGCTCTATCCACTGAGCCAAACGGTTAGGGCCTCCTCATGTTCTTATACTGTCAGCTTTGTGACCAAAGAGATATATTTGCAAGACATTTAACCAGGATTCAAGCTACATTTTTGTCTGGGTCTGTAAAACAGTTTGAAAAGATAATAGACATCTATTTACAAATATATATGTAATTTAAATGCAAAACAATTGTGTAAAGCCCTAGGAACTTATCAGTGTTATGGAGAACAGCAGATACATTGGTTAAAAGGAGACAGGGAACCGGGAAGTAGGGGGGAAGGGTGAAGAAGAAGATGGGGAAATAGAGAGGAAGGGTAGGAGGTAAGGCAAGTAGTGACTGAGGACTCCTGTTAGAACCATCTAGATTCCAAGTTCTAACACTGGTATGGAAGTGAGAAAATTAACTTTGAGTGTTCGTGTTTTTTAAAATTTAAGCATTTATTTATTTTTAATTAGTTTGTTAGGAAAGGCTATTTATTTTCAATTGCTTAAAATGCAGGGTAGTATTATTGTGACTAATTTTTTAAAAATTTAAGTATATAGTTGGCATACAAATTATATTAGTTATATTAGTCTCAGGTATGTAATATGGTGATTTGACAATTTTTGTACCTTACAAATTCTGGTAATCATTCACAACTTGTAAACTTATCACCATATTATTGACTAGATTCCCCTTCACCTTTTTCACAATTTCCTCTACTCCTCCCCTTTGGTAACCATTCCTTTGGTCTCTGTTTCTATGATTCTGTATTTTTTATTTTTAAAATGGATTTTTTGGGGACTAGGTAATAGATTCACATGGTTTAATAACTCAAGTTCCCAAAATAAAAAAAAAACATTTTCCTTGAGTCATCTGGCTCCTGGTTGCAAAATTTATATCTTCTGATGTAAAATTTCCCTCAGATTGTGGTCCAAGAGAAGATATAGAGAAACTGAAAAAAATGTTTAGTCCCTTAGGCAAGGTCAAAGCTGACTGACTTGTTTAGGAAAAAATCTGTGATCTTGGTCTCATTAGTCTTAGGTTCTAACACACGGAGCTTATTAGCCTGGACAGATGCTCCTGATTGTTCTCAAGCCAGCAAACCTTCAGAGGTCTTGTCCTCTGCTCTACAATACTTTAGTGAGAATTGAATCTGGTGTCTGAGGAGGCTGTGACTGTGCTGGGGACCTCCCCATAGTGGTCCAGAAGCAAGTCAGATCTGAAGGCCAAGGCGGAGAGGGGGGCTGAAACATGGAGACCAAGCATTAACAGCCTGTGCAGAGGCCCCAGGCAGGTAAGTGGACAATAATGCATGTTCAGATTAGTGTAAAGGGTCAGAGGTTGGTGGGGAAATATATTTGACATTTAACTCAACCAATAACAGAACTAAGATAGCTTAAGTCACTCCCAAGCCATAGAGCACCTGGGTATTTCTGTGATCAAAAACAACATTCAGGTTTTAATAAACTTAGCTGATTATATGTAGTAGTGTAGAAAAATGATCGATTAGAAGAATTTACACTGTTGGCAAAAAGCAAATGATATTCATGATTTTCTTCTAGTGAATACTTTGTTTTTCTTTTTTTTTCTATGTAACATTTTATTAATTGTTGTTTGCCCTGAGATATTTTTTTGAAATATAAATTTATTTAGATACATAGTAACCGTATTACATTTTAGTTTCTCATTTAAATGTTTAAAATTTAAAAGTTCAATTCAGTTAGGAAGCATTACTAGTATGTTCCTTCACACAAGTAGCTTATGGAAATACCGTTTATCTTATCTTCCTGGCACTTGCCACGTCTGTGAGTAGTTAATTTTGGCTTCATGTCTGTTTTCCTCAAGAGATTACAAGCATCCTCAAGGCAGAACCATATAGATCTTGCTCATTAAAAAAAAAATTTCTAGCAACTTGTACTGTGGCACACAGGAGGCATTTAATACTTGCCAAATGACAGAATGAAGAAAATCAGATGAGGTGAAGTAGTTAAACCAATAAGCAACACCTCATTTAGTATAAGCTTTCTGTTTTAGCCCTGGCAATTTACATATATGATTTGGTGGGTCATTATTTATGTGTATATATTATCCATCATCTATCATCTATCTATTTATCTATATCTATCTATCTATCTATCTATCTATCTATCTATCTATCTATCTAATCAGTTGGAACATAGGACAGGCTAGAGAAGTAAGTTCAGAGAGTTATCATCACACAGAATACCTGAAGTAAAGGGATGGCAAGATAATCTAAAGATCACATATAGTGAGAAGAGAATCTTGGATGACCATCACTTAGTGTGTGACAGAGGGAAAAGAGAGGTAAGAAAAGGATAAAAGATAAGAGTATTGTCCTGGAATCCAAAGGATAAAAGAGTTTTAAGCAGATGGTGTATGTAGGTGTCAACTGCTGCCAAAATGTCCAGCAAGAGGACAGAGAAGTAACCATTGGGTTTAACAACTCTGAAGTCTTTGGTGATCACGGCGATGCCAATTTTATTGCAGTGGTAGGTCAAGAGGTGACTGTGAGGGTGAGAAAGGGGAGGCCAGGGATGTAGAGGACAGTTTCAAGAGGCTTGCTTGTAAAGAGAAGCACATAGCCACAGGGATATGTAGAGTCAATACAGGGTTTTATTTTTAAACTTCTTTTTACAATTATAGGTAAAGTACATGTTCATTGTAGAAAATTGGGACAGTAATTAAAAAGTATTTTAAACAGTATAAAAAGCCAAAAACATAATTCATAATCCTACCACTCTAATCCAAACATACTGCCATTTTTTTTTATTTTTCCAGTCTTTGTCGTGCATTTTAACCTAGTTGAGAAGAGACCAAATGAGTGATTATAAGCTCTGCTGAGTGAATGAATGAGAAGTTTTATCTCTGTCTAATTAAATAACTCCATATGGAGAAACACCCAGGGAGCAGTGAAGGAGACAAGGGGTCTAGCCAATTAGATCAACCAATTCCATGTTGGTGATTTACTCAGGAATAGATGCTAAAGCCAGTCCCCTGTATGTGCAAACGCAGAGCTCAAAATAATTCATTCCCTCAACAAATATGCATTAGTTGTCTACTATGTGCATTGTGTTAGTTGCTGAGGGATAGAGCAGTGATGCAGACAGACTTATCACATTAGGATATTTGAAGTGTCATTTGTAGAGGGACATCACTTCATCCTATGGTACACAGGCATTATACTCACCTACTAGATCTTACAACCAAGCTTTCAATTTTATTTGTATAACTGCCTCACTTGATATTGCCCCCAACGTTGAAAATTCTTCAGAAAAGTTACTCTTAATACCCGATGTCAAATGTTTAGTTTTTCTTTTCATTCCTTCCCTGCCCCCCATCATAACACTGTCTGAAATAACTTTGAAATTGAGCTCGGTCCATATTTTGTACCGTTTTCCTAGAACTGATTCATAGAAGAGGTATTTATCAGGTCAGAAGATCTGAACTTTTCTAAGGCATTTACCTATTGCAGGTTGCCTTCCAGGAAGATCCTACTAATTTAAACTATTAAGAGCGGTATACAAAGATGTCTTTTTCACCTGCGAGAAGGTTCATTTACTTATATGCTGAGTTGACTGAAATAGGACAAAGGGGAGAACTGAAGATAAAGAAGATGGAACAAGGACCCTGAGAAGTAGTGTTGATGAACTCTGGAGAAGGTGCTAGAAGATAGTTTTGGAAAAGAAAACAGAAAACTCTGTTGGGACAGGAGTTAGGGAGGGTGTGGCTACATAGAGTATGTGTACATATGTTGAGAGGGGGAGATGAGGGAGTGCCTACCTGATTACCTCATGGCCACCATTTTCTTCATATTCCAGGAGGCGAGATCATCCTGGCAGGCTGGGGTAAGATTAGGGGGAAGTACACCAGTAGTTTGGGGAGAATGAAGATGTTTTGGAAGGGCTGCGTAGAAAATGGGGCACAATCTAAAAGTTGCAGATGCCCAGATAATGTAATGTTGCATTTTGTTTATAATTGTAAGTGAAAACTTGACCATTGATGCTGGGGACTCTGTTTACAGGGTATAGTGAAATTGAGACTTGACAATTATTTGATTAATTTGATGAATGCTCCAAATTAGGAACACCAGGTCAGGGTATGTTTCCGACTTAAATTATACAGTGCAGTTGTCTACAGTGATCAAATTAACCAGCTGATTGCCAAATCTCTACTTCTCTCTGTCCCCTGTGGACATAGCTTAAAGAACTAATAAGTGAACTGGACGCTGCCCCAATCTATTTTGGGATAATTGATGTCTTTGTACTCGTATCCCAGCAGCTTGGTATTAAACACTGAAGCTTTGTGGAGAATATGTCAGTAGGCGATTTACTACCTCAAAAAGCAGTCTTTCTCTTGTAAAGCTTATCAATCAGAACTTTGCAAATTTTCCCAAACTTCCTAAGGAAAATTGTATTTTATTGCTATGGAAAAATATTCAATTCCATGCTTTTTTGCTTTGTAAAATGAATTTGTTTTTGATTCTGAGTACTTAAAAGATTTTTGTTTCTGTCTTCATGAATTACTTTAAAACAACTTCAGTTTCACATTTAAATAGTTTTGGTCTTAAAACATTTCTGCTTACTGAAAATTGGCCCTTTCCCCCTCCTAAATGAAAAGTATCAGTGATTTTTACCTTCTCAAAGAATAAGGAAAATCAATTATGGTAAAGAAACATTTCATTTCTTGCTGTTTAAATACTTCCTCCCTGAATGGATAGTTGATGGAATGTAGGGTGTGAAATGAATAGAGGCAGTTACTGAGGTAACTCGGGCTCTGATACCTATTTTGGTAAATTACAATGTAATCAGAATATTTTAGGAGGTGACTTCAATGCTTTGAGCTTCCTTTGTATGTTCTTAAGTGATGCCATTCCATGCCACTTATCTATATATTAGAGGCCTGGTGCACAAAATTCGTGCACTGGGGGGGGGGGGGAGTGCCCCTCAGCCCAGCCTGCACCCTCTCTCTCTAATCTGCAACCCCTTAAGGGATGTCCAACTGCCCGTTTAGGCCCAATCACAATCCAGGACTGCTGGCTCCCAACTGCTTGCCTGCCTGCCTTCCTGATTGCCCCCAACCGCTTCTGCCTGCCAGCCTGATCACCCCCTAACCATTTCCCTGCCAGCCTGATTGCCCCTAACTGCCTTCCCCTGCTGGCCTGGTCACCCCTAACTGCCCTCCCCTGAAGGCCTGGTAACCCCTAACTGCCCTCCCCTGCAGGCATCGTCACCCCTAACTGCCCTCCCCTGTAGGCCTGGTCCCCCCCAACTGCCCTTCCCTGCAGGCCCAGTTGCCCCCAACTTCCTTCCTCTGCCAGCCTGGTCACCCCTAACTGCCCTCCCCTGCAGGCTTGATCGCCCCCAACTGCCCTCCCTTGCAGGCCTGGTCCCACCCAACTGCCCTCCCCTCCTGGCCTGATCGCTCACAACTGCCCTCCCTCGCAGACCTGATCCCTCCCAACTGCCCTCCCCTGCTGGCCATCTTGTAATGGCCATCTTGTGTCCACATGGGGGCAGCCATCTTATGTGTTAGAGTGACAGTCAATTTGCATATTACTCTTTTATTAGATAAGATAGAGGCCTGGTGCACGGGTGGGGGCTGGCTGGTTTGCCCTGAAGGGTGTCCTGTATTAGGGTGGGGGTTCCCTTGGGGCTTGTGGTGGACTGGGCGAGGGGCCTGTGGTGGTTTGCAGGCCAACCATGCCCCCGGCAACCCATGCGGAAGCCCTGGTATCTGGGATTTATTTATCTTCTATAATTGAAACTTTGTAGCCTTGAGCAGAGGCCAGGGCAGGCCAGGAAGCTTGTCTTCCTCCATTGCCGGGGGCAACCCAAGCCTCCAGCTGGCTCCAGCTCTGTGGCTGCTGCCATTTTTGTTGGGATTTATTTATCTTCTATAATTGAAACTTTGTAGCCTTGAGCAGAGGCCAGGGTAGGCCAGGGCAGGTGGGAAGCTGGGCTTCCTCCATTGCCGGGGGCAACCCAAGCCTCCTGCTCTCTCCAGCTCTGTGGCTACCACCATATTTGTTGGGTTAATTTGCATACTCGCTCTTGATTGACTGGTGGGCGTGGCTTGTGGGTGTAGCAGAGGTATGGTCAATTTGCATGTTTCTCTTTTATTAGATAGGATATAAAAGTCTAATATGCAAAGTGTCCTCTTGGGAGTTCAACCAGGAGAATGGGAGTTTGATTGTTTGCTATGAAATGCGCTGACCACCAGGTGACCACCATGGTGGGCGACCGGCGGCAGTGGGGTGCTGAGGGAGTGAGGGAAGGAGAAGGTGGGGAGGCGGGGAGGCAGGTAACCTGATCGGCCCTGATTGCTGGCCAGGCCTAGGGACCCTACCTATGCATGAATTTTGTACACCAGGCCTCTAGTTTATATATGAAAGTGAAGGTAACCAGTGGTTTTACTCCAACTTGGACTCTTCCCTTCACAGACTCAGCCCACTTCCCTTACACAAGTATTCATCCCCTGCAGGGCTATGATGGTGTGAGATGATGGTGGAAGAGGGCCTGGCATAAGATCTCAGACCTCTCAAAGAACTTACAACCTGTAAGAGTTTGCTAGAAGACCAAATTCTAACAAACAACAACCCTGCTTCAATTTGAATATTGATCAAATAAAGTGCGGCCATGAATGCTAATAACAGCTTTTGGCATTAGAGATTTGTCATATGCTCTTATGAACTGTAAAATGGATAAACAAGCAGAAATTCAAAACAGCAGAATAACATCCTTTTGCATCTAGATTTTAGTCTGTTTTTGGTCCAAGTCTTAGGATTGGCAAAAAAGATAAGTCAGACTCAACTGAGTTACTTCCATGGCAGCTTGAAGGAAATGTATGCAAATGAGGATACCTTGGCTTCCCTGTTTCAATGTCCCTCCCAGAGTGGGGAAACCTCCAGGTCAGAAGAGCCCAAAACGCAGTTTTTTTTGAGAAACTAGAAATCTAAACTTTTCACAGGAAATCTATGCGTTCTAAATGTTGGTATCTCATATATAGTGTTTGCCTGTGGCACTGGTCCAGATTCAGCCTGAGGCTGTTGGTCTGTGAACTCTGACAGAAAGGTTCCCATGCTCTGAATTCTTAGGTAAAAAGCCAGAATTCACCAGTTTTCCTAGAGGTCTATGCTTATGTCACATGAGGTTGAACACATGTCTTTTCATCATTTAATCTTCTCAGCCTTCTTGTTAAGTTCCAAGAAATAAGGAAAAGCTCATATTTGAATAGAAGGAAGGCAGGACTACAATTAGACTTACTGCATTGTTTAATTTCCTCAGAATTCTCCATGTCAACTTTTCTGGCTAGATTATGCTTTAAGAAAGCATTTACTGCATATTTTATGGCATTTTCTTTCTAATGCAAACACATTGTGATTTTATTTTCTAATTTCAAAAGTCATAGATTGCCTGTTGTTTTAGTTTTAAAAAGAAAAGAAATAACTTATTTTTGGTAGTATCTCTCTAAGGAGTAGTTAAGTAAGTGATGGTGAAATGTCGCAAGGCGAGTCTTTATCATCCTGGGAAGTGTAGGAAGAAAAGGCCCTTTGACTTAGGTGTGAGTAAAATTATTTTATTTTATTTTTAATTTATTTTATTTTTTGACATCTTTGTCTTTTTTATTGTTGTTATTTTTTTATTTTGTTAATCCTCATCCGAGATATTTTGCCATTGATTTTTAGGGAGAGTAGAAGAGAAAGGGAAAGACAGAGAGAAACATCGATGTGAGAGAAACACATCAATTGGTTGCCTCCTGCACAAACACTGACCAGGGCCCTGGCCGGGGAGGAGCCTGCAACCAAGGTACATGCTCTTGATTGGAATGAACAGAGGATCCTTTGGTCTGCAGGCCGATGCTTTGTCCCCTGAGCCAAACCGAGTAGGGCAATAAAATGATTTTAACAGTAGGATCAAATCATGCTGAAATGGAGTCCAGAGTCACTGTCCTCTCTGAATCAATTCAGTTCCATAACTGATTCTCTCAGGGACATCTCGAGATGTATTTGTTTCAGGTGATAAATACCTTTTCATATTTGTTTCTCTCTTCATGAAGTAATATAAAGCAACTGTGGTACATGCAATAAATTTCCATTTATGTTAGAATGATATAAGATTAGATGTGTTGGTGAGTGAAATCTGCTGTACTGACTGACATTCATTTATAAAATAAACATTTGTTGGGAACCTATTATTATATTGAGATACAAAGATAAATCAACAAAAACAGTTAATAGTCATTCAATTGATGGCACATATATAACAATTAAAATAGCATTTTCTCCCCTCTCCCCTCTTACTGATAGCAAACTGAATCTTTGAGTTGCATAATTTGAAAGTAAGAGAGATAGGAAAAGCACTTTCCAGGAAGATCTTTCCTTTCTAAACATGTAACTAGTGTCTTCCATTGTCAGTGAGGTCCTCATTACAGGCTTGCAAGGAAGTATTCAGGAGAAGTTTGGGGAGAATTACTTCGAAATGTCAAGTGAGCTCATTCTGGGTGTAGAAATTTACATAGCATTGATAGCAGTGAAAATAAAATCAGTGAATAAATTCTTATTGATTAAGGTTAAAAAATCTTAATGTTCCATTAATTGAATTTTGAGTGCTTGCCTAGAGTACGATGTGCTTTTTGATTTCCCAGTTAGCATTTCAGTATGGATACAAAATGCAAGAGTAACATAGATCAAGTAACAAGGAAAGAGAAAAGGAGAGACAATCCTGTGTGATAGAGAGGCAGACAGCAGGAGGAGAACACCAGACCTCAAAGCCACATTATCCGAAGAGCACTGTAACTTTTGCCCATAATATTCTTTCTCTGTTATAATAGTGAGCTCTAATATAGCACTTGGTATGTCCAGGCAGTTCTAAACCTATAACAAGTCATAGATGTTGTATACGAAATAGATGTAAGATAGACATGAGTTAATTTTACAAGGGTTATTTTTTATTTTTTTAAAATAAACTCCATTTTCACATCAGTTAGGACTGCATTCAAGTGTCATTGAGAAAAGAAGCCTCAGTCCTGAGGAACCAGTGGACATTTGGTCACCAAGCCAGTGCCTAAATGGAGTTACCCAGGTCAGCATCCTTCAGGCAGGAAGTGCCAACTTTCACCTGGTTCAAGTGATTAATCTTTGCTGTATCATACAGCACATTAATGTCTTGCGATATCAGGGGTCACTAATACAAATAATAGTGATTACAATACAATAAAAAAGAGTTTGTTTAAGATTTTTAGACATTTGATACTAGAGAAATGGTTTTTCGGTTTCTATGGTCATGCAAGATATATGTGTGTTTCTGTATATGTATGTGTGTATATATTAGATTAGCATGTATGCTCATCCACTTACTTATGCGTGTATGTTTACTTATAGCTTATGACTTTGCCAAAGAAACAAAGATGAGAAAACTACTGTATGGTCTTAAAAATCCATCAAAACTTGCTGTTGGCTTGTAGAGCTCCTAGAATTTCTCACATGTAAGATCCCTGGAACAGGAGGATGGAGCCAAGCCTACATGTGGGGATGAAAAGGTTCTAGGAGGGGTGGAAGAAGAAATGCAGAGACCAAAATCCAAGCAAGGTATGACTCTTTGAGTGTAATCCTATCTAGTAAAGAGGGAATATGCAAATTTACCATCATGCTGTAACAAGATGGCTGTGCCCACAGCGGAGGCAGGGATTCCGTAACACAAGATGGCTGCGCCCACAGCAGAGGCCGAGTTCCTGTAAGGAGCCTTAAAGAGCAATCAGCAGGGACGTGAGGCTGCGTGGTGCTGGGCTGGGGTAGGGGACCTGAGGCTGTGCCCCCCGCCTGGTGGGACTTGACAGGGGACCTTAGGCCACACCCCACACCTCAGCGCTGGGCCAGGGAACCTGAGGCCTCGACCCCACCCAGTGGGGCTTGATGGGGACCTCAAGGCATGCCCCCTGCCCTGGCCCAGGTGGGGGGACCTCAGGCTGTGCACCCTGTCACAGCGCCGGGCCGGGGGACCTGAGGCTGCGCCCCCCTGCCTGGTGGGGCTTGACAGGGGACCTCAGGCTGCACCCCCTGGCCCGGCCAGGAGACCTCAAGGTGCACCCCCTGGCCTAGGCCGGGGGACCTTAGGCTTCACCCCTCACCTGGTGGGGTTTGACGGGGGTGGGGCTGGCCGGGTCTGGGTCTTACATGATTTTGAGGTGTACGTGGGCGGACGGGGACTTGACTCTGGTTCCTGTGGCATGCCCCAGACTCTGACAGGAGGAAGATTTTCATATACATTTTACTAATTTCCTTTCATCTCTGACACATCTATTATAGAGAAAGGGCAAATAGCAATATTAAAATATTTCCTCTAATTAATTCCCTTTTAATGTGCATGAATTTTGTGCACTGGGTCACTAGTAGTAAATGATAGGGGAGAGTAGCAGGAGCTGGCAAAGGGTCTGAAAAGTGGAAGGATAACGTTGGGCAAGGAGGAAGCAGAGGTGGTTGATGAGATGGGCTTTGTGTTCTCCCATGAGTCAGATGGGCTTTGTGTTCTTTTCTCATTCTATTCCTGGTCTTGTCAGGACTTGACTAGGTAGGTATTGGCCCAGGTGATCCTGAGAAATCTCATGTGCACATTTTGAAACTAAGCATTATCAGGCAGGTAACTTTATTAAGTGGACATTCCCCTTTTCCTCCTATGTTTATTTAGGGACTGCCTTTTTTTTAATAAAAAGAGCTTTAAGTACATTCTTCCAGATGCTGGAGCCTAGATGCTTCAAATAAAGAAGATATGTATACCAGGAAAATTTACATATTGATTTATTGGTTCAATAAATATTTTCCCAGACTTTGTGTTAAGCACAAGGGACCTGCTGTGAACAAGTTACGGAGCCTTGTAGGTTCTAGTGAGGGAGAGTTAACTCTTTAATTCTATTCTTTCACAGGCCCTATCAAGCAAACTATTTGAATCAACCTTGCATGTTTTTGATTCACTCATTCTGTACCGAGAGTTCAGAAACTCAACTGGAAGTAGCAATACTAGAATTTGAATTTTCCTCTAGATTCAGTTAATCATAGAATTCCCAAATATAGTGTCTTTTTTGGATCCTTCCGGATCAGATGTTACTGTTGATAAGCCAATAGGCAGCAGCTCAGGACAGTGTCCTTCAGACTTATGTGGGAACATAAATGTTAATTTATTCCCCCATTTTAACAAACTCTATAAAATGCCAGGATACCTTAATAGCTAAAACCTAAAATTATTTCCCAGCTTACTTCAGATTTCATTAAAAAGTTGGTGTCATTTTATTAAATAACTACATTTTTCCAATGATCATGAAAACAAATTAGAGAAAATTTTATTTTTAAAGCAGCAAAAGAAACACAATTCACTTTCTGAAATAAAGGAGATTTTCTTGTTTCCATCTCTCTACCCAAGTTTCTAAAAAAATCTTAGAGGAAGACTCTTCTGACCAGTTTTGTATGAATTAGAAGATAATTTCCATCTTTGCTCAGTTAAAAATCTACATGTAATTATTAGTAATGATACACACTCATAAAATATTTTTTTTTTCCTGATAGCTTAAGGTGCTTTTAAGAGAGGTAAATTTCTAACACCCGGGGAGTCCCTTATTAGAAAGGACTATAATTTAAAAGATCAACCTGTCTTATCCTAATTGCTCCAAGTTTTCTTTTAATGTCCATGCCTGAGTTTTAAGGCATGATATATCATTAAGACCTCTAGACACAGCATACATTATGATGATTCTTTCATTGTAATTTGGGCCTATCACCCTTCTACGTTCATTGAGCTAATAATTCACTGATCATTTGGCTTAAGAATTTCATTTAAAATAGCTCTGAGGACAGAAGGAATAGAAGACGCTGTTTCCTTGCATTTTTGTCAAGCTCCTCCATTTATTTTATTTATTTATTTGGGAAATAGTGGTTCTATGCATTTTATTTATTTTTTATATTTTTTGAAGTATTACATATGTCTCCTTTTTTTCTCCCTTGACCCCCTCCAGCCCATCCCCGCCCCCTACCCTAGGACCTCACCACCCCATTGTCTGTGTACTCCTCCATTTCTTTTTTAGAAGTGTGGGGGGTGTATAATGAGCGTAGATAGAACACTATATGAGGGGTGGAGGGAACCAGGTCCCGTCCCTGTGTCCCGCTTCTGCCACAAGCTGGTCAGGCAACCTTGGACATACTTAACACCTTTTTTACCTAGCAACTCTTCTTGTTTATCTCGTCACCGTAGGTTTGTAAATTGGGGGTTCGTCTGTGGCTGTTAGCATGTTTCAAGGATTGACTCTTAGGGGTTGGGTGTCTATAAATCTCTATAAATCGCATGCTTCATTCTCTTTATGGACATTATCTTTTCCTGGGTCCATAACTTTATGTTCAGATTCTCCAAAGGATGTGTGATCTTCAAGATAACTGATTCTGGAGAATCACTCAAGTCTTTTCAGTAGAAACATCCTATGCCTACAGGCTGTCTTCGTGTGTGCATGATTTCTTCCAGATCATAAAAATGTATTGAGCTTGTCACCTAGGAAAGATTATGACCACAACTCTTAAGAACATGGCTTAGAGAGCCTTACTAGAAGGGAAAAAGGAGACTTGTTGCTCCACCATATAGAGTGTGTATATCTATAATAATAAAGGCATACTATGCTAATTAGACCGGACAGCTGAATGACCTTCTGGATGACCTTCCGGATGAAGCTAGGGCTGCGAGGGCTGAGGCAAGCAGCCATGGCTGCGAGGGCCAAGCCCCTTGTATTAATTTTGTGCATCAGGCCTCTAGTATTTATATTCCTGTATATGTATATATGTACACATGTATGTACACACATATATAAAATTTCCATATATATATGGCATTAAAGACAACTCTGATTTTTTAAAAGTGCTTATTTAGAATGTCAGTGTCTGGCGTGACAAAGCTTTAGCCTTAATATTAAACCAATATGTTCTTTGAAATCTTTCTTAATATCAATTTGTTTTAGATGTGCCTCTCATAAGTAACATATACCTGGACTTTATTACCACAATTTGATAACCTCTGTGTTTTACCTGATGAATTTAATTGCATTTATTCTGATTACTTATTTATTTCTGTTTGTATATTCTATTTACTATGCTTTGTATGCTTCTTTCTATTTTCTATTTATTTATTTATTTGCCTTTTTTGGGATTGATTTACCTTTTCTAAATTCTTCTTAACTGGGTTAAAAGTTTTAGAATCTATTCCTAAATTTTTAGTAGTTACTCTTAAAATTTTAACATGAATTTACGTACTTTTAGTTTATGAAAGAAAAATTTCCCATGATTTACTTTTCGCCAGTCGGTTCTGGCAGGCTTCTAATGATAATCAGAATCACCTGGGTCAGTGACAGTCAATGTGCATATTCTGTAGTATTTTCCCCACTCTGTGCCCAATATAATATTATTGCCACTGTAGCGATGGACAGCAGTCTTGCCCAACCATAGTACATTATTTCAGATTTCCTCAAGGCAGGGCAGTGTTAACAAGATGACCAGTTTTGCTTTGCCTTGTCTGATCATCTTCAGAGTCTGCTTGTACCACAGCACGTACTTTCTACTTTTTCTAACAAGTTGGAGCCTAGAGTTGATCGACTCCAGGGACTTTTTCAACTTCTTTTGGCCACCTTCCTGCATTGTAGGTGCAGGACGGCCCCCAACCAAGAGCAGTGCCAGGAGCAAGGAAGGAAGGAGTTCCCACAATGCAACGCTCTTCGTTACCCAACCCAGGTCCCCTGAACTCAGACATTTAATTTTTGATAAAGTGGTTTCTATTGGAAGCAATTGTTATTTGATATGTAAGTCTTGAAGGAAGATGACACCCAAATTGTGGGATTTAAGGCTGCAAATGATGACGGAGCCTGATTTCAGGCGGGGTGCTAATGTCAGTAGAGATTTAATAGCTAAGGATTATTAAAGTACTGTGAATGTTTTTTATCAGTGCTCTATTACAAAGTTCAACAGTTCTTGAGTGGTCTGCCTAACACTATTTTCCCCATAAACTCTGTTATTTTTCAATTTTGCCGAAGGAAAGGTGTTTTTTTTTTTCCAGTTACACATATGTATATTGTATTATAGCAGAAATGCCATAGATGAAACATAGGAATGTGAATGAAATCTTATATTTACTTGCTACCTTACTCTTAAAATGCTTCCACAAACAACATGTAGTTAGGAATAAATGCAGACAGAATGGCACAGTGGAAGAGAGCCTTGGATTAGGCCTTTGGGTTACTGGGTTCTAATCTGGGCTCTTCACTGATTTACTGTGTACTGTAGGCTGAATTGTAGTTCCCCAAAATTGTAGTATTAACCCCCAATGCCTCAGAATGTGACTGTATTTGAAGAGAGGGCCTTTAAAGAGATAATTAAAGTTAAATGAGTCGTTAGTGTGGGCCCTAATCCAATATGATTGGTATCCTTAGAAAAAGGAGACTAGCACATGGACAGGCACAGAGGAAAGACCCTGTGAAGACACAGGGAAAAGAAGGCCATCTACAAGCCAAGGAGAGAGGCCTTGGAAGAAGCCAACCTTGTCAACACCTTGATCTCAGACTTCTAGCCTCCAGAACTGTGAGAAAATGAATTTCTGCTAGTTAAGCACCAGCCTGTGGGACTTTGTAATGGCAGCAGTAGCAAACTAATATACTGGGTAACCCTTGGTATTGAACTTCTCTGAATTTTCACTTTCTTATCTATAAAGTGGACATTATGATACAAAAAAATAAGAGATATTTAAAATAAACAGGTAAAGTAACCTATTCCGTATTTGGGGGGGGGGGAGTTCATAAAAAATAGTTTTGAATCACAGTAGGTTTTTAATTTTGTTTATTTATCTAAAAGCCTAAGAGAGAAGAGATGGGTATATTCTGATTTGAAAGGCCAAACATGCTACATTAAAATGAAATAAATAAATGAATGGATAATCATTTATAGGAAAAATTTGCAACAGCATGATGCCATCAATTAAAGAGTACTCTGAGGGCATTTCATATGCAATTTGACCCCCTCTCACCCAAAATTTCAATTTGTATCAACTCTCCAGAAACACACATACTAGTATTGCATAAACTAGGACACACCCATACTTCTTAAATAGTTAAAGTTTGATTTAATAAAAGACTTCAGGATGCTGAGAGCAGCTTGGGCCACCGTTATTGTAATGCATGCATAGGCTGCAGGTGGTAATCAGAGCTGTGGTGGGCATTTCACTTTGCACCTCCCGGGGCACCAATTTTCAGAAACTGTTAGAACCCAATAGAAAAATCTCACCTAAGATTCATCTGTGAGCTAAATTACAGGGGAAGCCATTATCATTCATTTTACATGTACAGCAGAGCACCTCTGGATCACAGGGAAGGATTTTGCTAGTTTTGAGAATCCTGAGAATTGAAATGGGCAACCAAGGTATTTCATTGTTCTTCTGATCAAGAAATAATTCTTTTTTTAAATTTAATAAATCTTTATTGTTCAGATTATTACAGTTGTTTCTCCTTTTTCCCCCCATAGCTCCCCTCCACCCGGTTCCCACCCCACCCACTGCCCTTACCTCCCCCCGACTGTCCTCATCCATAGGTGTACGAGTTTTGTCCAGTCTCTTTCTGCACCCCCAATACCTCTTCCCCTCTGAGAATTATCAGTCCACTCCCTTTCTATGCCCCTGATTCTATTCTATTCACCAGTTTATTCTGTTCCTCAGATTTTTAATTCACTTGATTTTTTTGGTTCACTTGTTGATAGATATGTATGTGTTGTTCATAATTTTTATCTTTACCTTTTTCTTCTCCTTCCTCTTGTTAAAGAATACCTTTCAGCATTTCATATAATACTGGTTTGGTGGTGGTGAACTCCTTTAGCTTTTTCTTATCTGTGAAGGTCTTTTTCTGACCTTCAATTCTGAATGATAACTTTGCTGGGTAGAGTAATCTTGGTTGTAGGTTCTTGCTATTCATCACTTTGAATATTTCTTGCCACTCCTGTCTGGCCTGCATAGTTTCTGTTGAGAAATCAGCTGACAATCATATGGGTGCTCCCTTGTAGGTAATTAACTGTTTTTCTCTTGCTGCTTTTAATATTCTCTCTTTGTCTTTTGCTCTTGGCATTTTAATTATGATGTATCTTGGTGTGGTCCTCTTTGGATTCCTTTTGTTTGGGGTTCTGTGCACTTCCTGGACTTGTAAGTCTATTTCTTTCACCAGGTGGAGAAAGTTTTCAGTCATTATTTCTTCAAATAGGTTTTCAGTATCTTGCTCTCTCTCTTCTTCTGGCACCCCCATAATTCAGATGTTGGTACGCTTGAAGTTGTCCCAGAGGCTTCTTACACTTCAACTTTTTGGATTCTTTTTTCTTTTTGCTTTTCCGGTTGAGTGTTTTTTGCTTCTTTGTATTTCAAATCTTTGACTTGATTTTTGCGTTCCTCTAGTCTGCTGTTGGGTATCTATATAATATTTTTTTATTTTAGTCAGTGTATGTTTAATTTCTAGTTGGTCCTTTTTCATATCCTCGAGGGTCTCACAAAATTTATCGGCCTTTTCTAGGAAATTCTTGAAAAACCTTATAACTGTGGTTTTGAATTCTATATCCAGTCATTTGTTTTCCTCCATTTCTTTCATTTGTGATCTGTTTCTTTGTCTCCGCATTTTTGCTGCTTCCCTGAGTTGGTAGGGTAGCTTTATGTGCTAGATATCCTATAGGGCCCAGTGGGTCAGCCTCCCCAGTTACCTGAAGTGGACACTCTTGGTGCACCCCTTTGTGGACTGTGTGTACCGCCTTGTTGTAGTTAAGTCTTGATTGTTGTTGGTATCACTGGGAGGAATTGACCTACAGGCCAATTGGTTGTGAATATCAGCTGTGACTACGCCTGGAGACCTTGTGTGCTGGCGACAGCCTTATGGGACCAGACTTGCAAAATTGCAAAAGCCTCTCTGTGTTCAGCTTGGATGGGGCGGAGTCTCAGGGCTGAGCAGACAGTCTTGGCTTTCCATCAGCCCTGCCTGAGGCCCCTGGTTCTCAGTGTCCCTCGGTAATTGCTGCAAGCACCTCTGAGAGAAAGCTGCCCTTGAGTTTCGCCCGTTGCCAGACAGTCCAGTTTCTCCCCCAATGAATCTGGATTCCCAGATTCTCGCCTGGCACTGGAGTTCAGAGCAGTTGGGAGCTTCAGGTTCCCTCCAGCCAGTGGTGCAGTCAGCAGTCAGTCCTCTCTGTGAGCACTTGTGTGCGCGCCTCCAGACCTCTGCCTTTCACGGCTCCCCAGAATTTCCGCCTGACAGTCCAGATTCCCCCGGTAAGAGTGTGGGTCCCCAGGGGCTCGCCTGGAACTGGGGTTCAGTGCATTCCGAACTGGGGTTCAGTGCAGTCAGGAGCTTCCGACTCCCTTCCGCTAGGGAAAGCCAGCGGCAACCTCCGCAGTCAGTCTCTTCTGCGCACACTCGCGCGTTCGTGCCTCCAGACCCCTGCCTGCCGCGGCTCCCCCGAGTCTCCAAGTCTCTGTGTGACTTTCACTTTACCTGACAGTCCAGACTCCCCCCGTATGAGCCTGGTCCATGGGGTTTTGCCTGGAACTGGGGTTCAGTGCAGTTGGAACTGGGGTTCAGTGCAGTTGGGAGCTTCCTTCTCCCTCCCGCCAGAGAAAGCCAGCCAGGCACTTAGCCGCCCTTCCTCTCTGCATGCGTGTTTCCGTACCTCAGCCCTTTGCAGCTCTTCTGATTCTCTGTGAGCTTTTCTCTTTCTTTCTAGTTGTAGAATTTCCACTCAGCCAGCTTTCCTGTGGTTCTGGATGATGTCTGTTCTGTCTTTTAGTTGAAGTTTTGAAATTGTTGTGCGAGGCAGCAGTTTAGGTGCATCTTGGTTTCTCACCAAGAAATAATTCTTAATTGAACCAAAAAAATATGCCTACCCTTGGATGCCTAAGTTCTGGAGTGGAGATGGACGAGTAAAAGTTTAAAATTTGTTTGGAAGAGATCAAATACTAAACAATTAGAAATCAATGAGCTGTTGAGCTATATGGAGGTAAGTGGGAGGGATTTCAGAGGAGGGTAAGAACAGTATGATGAGTTTGAAGAAATGGGTGAGGCTGAGGGAAGATGTAGGAAGGATTTGGAAATGGGAAGCTCAAAGTAGAGAATACACTGGAGGTTATTTTGGGTTGGGTACCATTTGAGGGGAAGGATGTGTGTGTGTGTGTATGTGTGTGGTGTTGTACATATGTACTTAGGCACCACTTTCTTGGGGGAGTGTTGAAAGAAAGCATTTAAGTAGAAGAAACTAGATACTGCACATAAGAAAGATCTGGCTGTAAGAAAAATATGTGCAGTTCCATCCCATTTGCTGTCAGGATTAGGGATGGGCTATTTCTAAATCTTGAGAATAACCTACAGTATTAAGTACTACCAATTTTATTTTCATACTAGAGGCCTGGTGCACAAAATTTGTGCATGTGTGATTGGGGGGTTCCCTCAGCGCAGCCTGTGCCCTCTCACAGTCCAGGAGCCCCACGATTGATCACCCTATAGAGGAAGGCCCAACCCATTGGCTCCAGTGCAGACGGCCAGGTAGCCTGGGCCTCCTTCTTTGGGGCGATCAGCAAGCCCCCCCCCCTCGATTGATTGCCCTGCCAGCTGGTGGCCTGGGCCTCCCTCTGCAGGGCGATCATGGGGCAATGGCGGGCCCCCCAGCCCCAATCAATTGCATTGCAAATGCCTTGGCTGGCCTGGCGCCAGTGCGTGTCATAGCGTGGTCGTCTGGATGGTCGTTCTGCTGTTTGGCTGTTTGGTCGATTTGCATATTATGCTTTTATTATCCTATATAATAAATAGGTAATATGCAAATTGACCATCATGCCCTTGCACAAGATGGCCGCCCCCATGTGGTCACAAGATGGCTGCCACAAGATGGTCGGCAGGGGAGGGCAATTGGGGGGAACCAGGCCTGCAGGGGAGGGCAGTTGGGGGTGACCAGGCCAGTAGGGGAGGGCAGTTAGGGGTGACCAGGCCTGCAGGGGATGGTAGTTGGGGGCGACCGGGCTGGCAGGGGAGGGAAGTTGGGGGTGACTGGGCTGGCAGGGGAGGGCAGTTGGGGGCAATTGGGCTGGTAGGGGAGCAGTTAGGCATTGATCAGGCTGGCAGGGAAGTGGTTAGGGGGTGATCAGGCTGGTAGACAGGCGAGCGGTTGGGAGCCAGCAGTCCCGGATTGTGAGAGGGATGTCCAACTGCCAGTTTAGGCCCAATCCCACAGGGATCAGCAGTCGGACATCCCCCAAGGGGTCCCAGATTGGAGAGGGTGCAGGCTGGACTGAGGGACACGCCCCTAGGGCACGAATTTTGTGCACTGAGCCTCTAGTTAAAAGAACTGAAGTTTAGAGAAATTAACTGACTTGCCTTCAGTCACACATATTAAATGCACAAGCCTTTGAAGTCTTCCAGAGGTTGTCTAGGCATAGTGGGACATCCACGGGTTCATATGGGTATCCTAAAATAATGGGTGCTATTGGTGCCCACAACAGCATGCACTTTATCAGCTGGTGGACCCAAACCTCAGTTGCATTAATTCCCGGGGAGGACCCACTCCTCTAGATCTTGGCCAATGACCATTATGCATGAGGTACAAAAGGCTAGCCCCTTTGCTCAAGCTGGGCTCACTTTGTAATGTGCTTTGTGCTCCAGAGCTCGCACAGACCCCAGCTCGCCTGAACTGGATCACATTCTAGCTTTGCTTCTCCCCCTTCCTCCCCAATGAACCCTATCCTGCATCCTTTACTCTTTCTCTCCTGAGAGCACTCCTCCAATACATCAAACCCTACCTAAGACACAAACGTTCCCCAGATATGCCTCTGAATTTCTATCAATGTGTACAGTGTATCATTGCTGCAGGTGAGTACACAGTGTTGTGAAATGGTCAACATTGTGCTGAGTAGGTGGTAGAGCGGGTGATGGTGACCTCCACCATTAGCCAGCATGTATATGGTAAGCACTCTACTGTATCTTCTTACCTAAAGCTTATGACTAAGCCATCAGTTAGGTTCTGTGATTATCCCTGCATTTACAGGTGAGGAAACCCAGTTTGAGAGAGGATATATTATTTGCTCATGACCACATAGTTTGTAAGACACACCATCAGGATTCCAACACACCTGTGTTTAATTTCAGTCACCTCCAAAAATATCGGAACATGTAACTTAATAAATGTGCAACTTACTGGAATGTGTAAGAACTCTGTATGGCTCAGCACAGTCAGGGCAGTAAATAGCGCTATGCAGTGTTGAAGGAAGAACCGAATAATAATGGTGGAATCAATTTAATTCCTTCAGTGGGTTGCCATGAACAGAAACTGATTTGAGAACTACTAAGCACAAAAGAGGATGCCAAATTGGGCAGAGGAGTTTGAAGTTGGTAGATGGTATGGTGACACCATAATTAATTATCCAAATTGGAGCACTATTGAGGATGATAGGAGATGCCATTAGTAATTATACAAGGATAACAAGTGTAAGCCAGGACTATTTAGCAAACCAGGATGTATAGTCTCTTCAGTAATAGGAGGCATTGGGGAGCTATAGTAGGTTCTTGAGCAGTGGTGTGAAGCAATTTTTCTATCCATCGTATGCAACATGGTTTAGAAGAAACCTTGAAGCCTGAGAGAATAGCAGGTATTAATTGTTCTAGAGGCACTAGTGTGTGGTATGTTGGAGTTTCTGTCCCAGCCCCTGTTTTTCTCTCTAGTTCATTGCTGGAAATGGTTGTCCTTTCTGGACCTCAACATGCTTGTCAGAGACTATCAGCCAATGCTCTTGTCCCAGGGGATCAGAACTCTGTCCAGGTTCCCCCAACCACTGTGGTTAGATCCTTTGTTTAATCCAGATGGACTCTGCCTCAGAACCAAACTCTCCTCATGCTGCTGGCTCTGCCCCCCATGGAGTAGCCACACACCCCTGGGGTATCCCATGCCCTTCAGAGCATTGTGATTGTTCCCCATGGACCCTTCTGGGTGAATAAGAGAGTAGGGATGTGCGTGTCTGCCAGTAAGACACTCAGGCATTCTGCCTAGAAATAGTTGTCTTCATGTCGTCTCCCTCTGGCTAATGCAAGAAAGTGAAAGAAAAATATTTTGTATAAGAGGTCCAATCCCCCCACCCCTTATGCTCTTCAGAGTTTGTAGAAGTTCTGAGTTAAATGATTAGGTTTCTGTCCTCACGTAGGGCCGTACAGCCTTCTGTCTCCTTGAGTTTTAAACACATTGCATTACCTTTATAGAGGTAAGATTTTTGTCAATAGCTCTAATCATGTGGGCTTTAGAGGGGAAAAGAACAGAGGACCTATTATTGTCAATGGAAAGCTCCTTTGTAAAATGGTAGAGTATGGATTTGCAGCATTAGAGGTAAAGAGAGAGAGAGAGAGAGAGAGAGAGAGAGAGAGAGAGAGAGAGAGAGAGAGAGATGGAAATCCTCTGTCCCAGGGCCTCAGTTGGGGTCTGGAACACATTTCCTCTTTCTAGGATTCCCAAATCTATTTGGAGAACATTATCAATTATGGGCCCAGCTACATGGCATCTTTCACTTCAGTCTGTGTTTCTGAAGCTGCTGTACTGAGACCAGAGTGCTGCTCCAGAACCTCTGGCCTGGGCCTGATTGTTCTATAATAGTAAGGGCCCACAATGTACTGTCAGCCCACATTTCCAGTCTTGTTTCGTGGAAGAAGACGCCATCAGTATCCAGCTGTTCCAGACATCTGCTGCCCGGGAATCTCTCACAATTGCCCAAAGTCCATGTCTTTCCAATGCTGTTCTCTTTGCCTAGAATAGTCTTCTGTTTTGGAAAAGTCCTGCACATCTTTTTTAATTTTTATTTCATTTTAAATGTTTTTGTTGATTTCAGAGAGGAAGGGATAGAAAGAGATAGAAACATCAATGATGAGAGAGAATCATTGTTGGCTGCCTCCTGCATGCCCCACACTGGGAATCGAGCCCACAACTCAGGCATGTGCCCTGACGGGAATCGAACTGTGACCTTCTGGTTCATAGGTTGATGTTCAACCACTGAGCCATGTTGGCCAGGCTGCACATCTTTTTTTTTTTCTTCCCCTAATCAGAATGTCATTGCAGTGACATTCTTTGTTGACTCTGGAAAATAGACAGTTACCCAGTCCCTTTCAATACTCTCAGAGCCGTTTTGTCTCTGTTACAGCCCTTATGGTATGCTGTAATTATCCATTTACACATCTGTCTCTTCCCACCAGACGGTGAGACTGTGGACAGCAGAGAGCACATATCTCAGTGGATTGTGCCTAGAGCTTAACACAGAGATTTCCAACCTTTTCCATCTCATGGCACATGTAAAGTAATTACTAAAATTCTGCAGCACACCAAAAACATATATTTTGCCAATCTGACAAAAAAAAGGTTTAATTTTGATTCATTCACACTGGACAGTGTTGTTATGCTGGTTATTGTCATTTTTTTTATTTGATAATTTAAGGGAAAAGAGGCCCACATCCCTGACTAAATAATCAGGTGTTGCATGTTTTAAAAATTCTTGGGGCACACTGGTTGAAAATTGCTGGACTAACACATAGTAGGTGTGCAGTGTTGCTTGAAAATCCCTGGCCTAACAAATAGTGACTGGATGAAAAGTTATTTTGCTCCTCCTGTAAAATGGCCTTTAGGTTTCTGTGCTTTTGTGATTAATGTAAAATGATAAAGTTTAAAGGGGAAAAACTTTGCTAACCTGTTGCAACATACAGCAAGAGATTCTATTGCTTATTCCTGTTCTCATCTGCCATATGGCTTTCCATTCACAAACTGCTCTAGTGAGAATTACTTTTGCAGGTAATTTTCTAATGATTGTCTTGGGATAAACAAATTTATCAGCCTTGTTTGGCTAATGTATTCAAGGAGGTTCACAGGGGAAAAGATTAATCATCTAAGAAGCAAGCCGGTGTCTGTCATTAGGCGGAAGGGTCCAGAGATGATCAGAGCTGAGCTGGTGGTTGCTATGACTGCAGTACCTTTCTCTCCCTTTGTGAGGTCAACGGCAGCTCCCAAGCTGATTGGCTAAAATTAAATTATCCTACTGACCAACCGTGGGGAGTTAATTTCATCAGAAAGAGGAAAATGGTGGGAAATCCTGCCGTGATGCTACAAAGGAATTTTCTTTAGAAACCCACAGAGTCCAAGTTTGCTTTCATTATAATTAATATGTTTCTTCTAATGAAATAATTTAAGGGAAGCAGACAATAGCATTAGCCTGCTATTTTGTAGATCCATATAAGCTTTAACCTGGTTTGTCCTAAAATCAATTCTCAAAGAAAAGTAACCTTTATTTTCCTGTAATACCCCCATAACCAAAGACTGTCATCATGTACGTGTTTTTATAATTGGAGATAAGCTAATTGTGAAAAGCATAAGAGGAGCTGGCATAGTTAAAGGCCTTTGCTTGCAGGGCTCCTGCCCTATGGAAATAGCGGGCACAAACAGCTTCAAGGAGGACCATTGACCTTTGGATTGGGAGCATCGCTGGGATTGACTTTGAACCTCCAAAAGGTTCATTCCTAAGAAGTTGTATGTGGCCCATGCTCTAGTTTTCTACCTGGTACATCCTTTGTTCTAGGAATTAATCACCACTGACCTCGCTTATTGTAGTTATTTCTGGCAGGAAAGATGCAGAATTCATTTTGAAAGCAAGGATGTGTCTACCTGCAGGCTCTGCTGAGTCGTAAATCCAAGTGGATGTGAAATACAAACCAAGGAAAACCAACCTAAGATTTATTAGTTTCTTTAGCTCTTCTGTGACCATGGAAATGTGATCAAGAAACAAATGGAAAAAGAACTACTATTGATTCAATTCTGGACATTCTACATGATCCTATCTGTAAGATCACCAAATCAATGTTTCTTAAAGTTCACACTAATTTATTGCAGTGAATTCAGTTATGTGCTGAGGGGCCCATGACGAGAAGCCCCAGTGCCCCTTTCCTGAGAGCCATGTGGCGGGAGCTGGGGATCAGTACTTACTCCAGGCAGCATAAAAGCATGCCAAGCAACCCTTTCAAGCAGGGAGCCCTATAGGAATTCCGCAGAGGAAGAGAAGAGCCCCATGGGCTGAAGCCCTCCAGGTCCAGGTATTTCTGCCAGGGGATGGGGAGAAAGATGAAGAGATCGTCATCATGTACAGTCAGCACCTCTCCCTCACAATACTTGTGATGTTAAGCATATCTATTGAGTGTTTGTCCTCTTTCAGCCACAGCACTCATTTACCTCCCTACCACACTCCTAAAGAATCAGTTATTTTATGATAATAATTATCATCACATTATAATTAACATGAGAAAATTGGGGTCACAGAGACTAACCTACCGAAATTCATACAATTTATAAATGGGGCAGTCAGAATTCCAATCTGTGTCTCCTTGCTAGCAATTTCTGCATAGTCTCTGGATAGTTTACATAAGTATTATCATAATGTGCATGTCTTGTTACCTTTTTTCACTTGTTATTATATTCATCCTACCTAATAAAAGGGTAATATGCAAATAACCATCACTCCACTATGCCCACGATTGGGCTGGTGGGAGGCTGGGGGGCGGGACTCGGGGTGGCCTATCTGGCCGTTGATAAGATCAAGATGGTGGCGCCCAGTCCTCTTAGCCCCAGCAGAGTCCGCCCAGTAGCAGCAGTCAAGGGTGTCTGGCTGGGAGGCACCAGCGCCCAGCGTGAGTCGCGGGATCGCTGGCAAGTGGCGGCGGTTTGGGGGCGGGGGTCTCAGCTGCCCCCAAGCCGCAGGATCCCCTGGCAAAGTGGGGTGGCTGGGGGCAGAGGTCTCAGCTGCCCCCAAGCAGCAGGATCGCTGGCAAACCAGGGCGGCTTGGGGGCGGGGGTCTCAGCTGCCCCCAAGCCGCAGTATCCCCTGGCAAGCTGGGGCGGTTTGGGGATGGGGGTCTCAGCCACCCCCAAGCTGCAGGATCCCCTGGCAAGCCTGGCTGAGACCCCCGCTCCAAAGCCTCATGATCCCCTGGCAAGCCGGGGTGGCTTGGGGACAGGGGTCTCAGCTGCCCGCAAGCTGCAGGATCCCCTGGCAAGCTGGGCTGAGACCCCCGCTACCAAGCTGCAGGATCCCCTGGCAAGCCTGGCTGAGACCCCTGCCCCAAAGCCTCGCGATCCCCTGGCAAGCCGGGGTGGCTTGGGTTGGTGGTCTCAGCCGCCCCCAAGCCGCAGGATCCCCTGGCAAGCTGCAGGATACACTGGCAAGCTGGGGTGGCTTGGGGACGGGGGTCTCAGTCGCCCCCAAGCAGCAGGATCCCCTGGCTGTGAGGACAGCTTGGACTGGGGTCTCAGGCCTTCAGGGCCTGGCTCCCAAGCCGCAGGATCCCCTGGCCGGGCTGGCTGCCTGGGCTGGGGTCTCATGCCTGCAGGGCCGGGCACCCCCACTGCATGATCAGCCAGCCAGTGGCAGCAGCCTGGGCTGGGGTCTCAGGCCGGGAGGGCGGTGCACCCCCACCACGCTATCTTCAGGCCAGTGAAGGCAGCCTGGCCTGGAGCCATGCACCCCCACCGGGCTATCCCCAGCCAGGCTGAGATGGCAGTCTGGGCAGGGATCTCAGCCTGGCTTGGCTGAGATGGCAGCCTGGGCTGGGGTCTCAGCCTGGCCAGGGCTCGATCCCCTTCCAGTGGTGGCAGCCTGGGGTCTCAACCATCGAGTCACACCAGCCAGGCAGATATGGAGGAATCTTAATTGTTTTTTTTAATAATATATATTTTATTGATTTTTTATGGAGAGGAAGGGAAAGGGATAGAGAGCTAGAAACATCTATGAGAGAGAAACATCAATCAGCTGCCTCCTGCACACTCCCCATTGGGTATGTGCCCCCAACCAAGGTACATGCCGTTGACCAGAATCGAACCTGGGACCCTTGATTCTGCAGGCCAATGCTCCATCCACTGAGCCAAACCAGTTAGGACTGTCCAATATGCTAAAGAAAAAACCCTATCTAATAAAGAGGGAATATGCAAGGGAGGGCATTTGGGGGTGACTGGGGTATCAGGTGAGGGCAGTTAGGCATTGATTGGGCTGGCAGGGGAGTGGTTAGGGGGTTATCAGGCTGGCAGGCAGAGTGGTTAGGGGCAATCAGGAAGGCAGGCAGGCAAGTAGTTGGGAGACAGCAGTCCTGGATTGTGAAAGGGATCCCAGATGGGAGAGGGTGCAGGTTGGGTTGAGAAACACCCCCCCCCACACACACACACACCCCGTGCACGAATTTCGTGCACCGGGCCTCTAGTTTAATAATAATTTTTGATAACTACATACTATTTCATTGAGTGACTTACCACCATTTATTTCACATTTCATTATTGCTGAACTTTAAAGGTTTTGAAAATTTGGACACACTTTGTATGTAAGACTTTTATTTCTGTTCATATTTAGGCTATTTCTAGAAATGAGAGGGTATGAAGGCTCTTTGAAAAACTATGTTGTCAAATTCCCTCTTGTCAAGAGTATGAGAGTGCTCAATTTACCCCTTTCCTGCCAGCCCTAGGGGGAAAAATCATTAAAAAAACAAACACACAAGAACAAAAATCCCCAAAACAGAGAGCAAAAAATGTGGATTGATATGCAACAATAAGTTTCCTGTTTCGATATGCCTTTCTTGATCACTAATTCATTTATTTGTTAAAAACACTTATTGAATATCTGTTGATTTTGGACTATATCAGTGGGCAAATTAGGTAAGTGATGATCCATGTGTTTACTACTTCTATTTAAATATTTTAATTAAAAATGCCACTATAGAAACACATGGCAGAAAGACTGATTAGAGGGGAGAAAGATTTGAGGAAGGGAGACTGTGTTTGGGTGCTAATATTAATAGAATGACTAAGGTAAGTATTCAGCAACCCAGCCACTTAAAAGAGTGACAATGAAATATTTAGCTCTAGTGTAATTTCCTTATAGTGAAGTTAGCAAAACTCCCCATCCCAGGCAGTTAAGTTTGTTAAGAACTTTGCAGGTAGGAGTGAGATTTTCAGCATTCATCTCACATGTCTTTGTCTCCCAAACTCTTAATACTGTGACTGTTGTGTTGTCATGTTGAATAACTTCAAATGTAGGTAGCCTTTTCAAGCAGAAGTGACGTGGCTGTGATGAGAGATGCTGAAATTCGAGTTTTGGTGGCATAAAAATAAAACTGAGACAGCTTTGTCTCATGGCTTCCCGGGGTGGGAGGGGAGATGGTCATCCATACTCCCATTTCTGACTACAGTACAAGCATCATATTGCCAGACAGTTTGTTCTGGAGTAGGGCACTATTCAGATGTCACCTATTTAATCTTATGTTATTATGAATAATACTTGAAAGCAGTCCTGTGGTTGTACAATCAAGTATTGTCATCTTAGAGAGTTAGCTGTGATGAAACCATTCACGGTCTGGGTTTCTCCACACCATTATTTGACACAAAAATAGCTGCAAAACAGAAAATGTGTTTATTCTAAGGTCATGCATGCTAGGTATATAGCTCAGTGCCTGGCACAGTGTAAGTGCTCAAAAATATTTGCCACTTTTGTTATTTACATTATAACTATTTTAGTATCAATGAATTATTTATTTTATTATTAAATTTGCTGAAGTGAGATTCCCTCCCCACCCTCTCTCCTGTTTCAAAGGCACCTGGCAGTGGAAAGGAGAACGGAGTAGCACCACAGGTGAAAAATCAGGCAGGATCCAGCGAGGAGCTAGTTTTAGGGCAGGGCTGCAGCCAACAAGTGCAGAGGAAGGAGCAAGAACAAAGAGGCTGATGAGGAGGGCAGAGGGGAGAGCAATGGTTAACCCAGGTTAACTGTGTGGACAGGAAGATCTAGCAGTTCAGTGGAAAAACTAAAGAAATGTTAGCAAGTCAGGGCTCTGAAGTCCCTAAGGAATTTAGCTGCCCCAGGCTAACCCTCTGCAGTTTCTAAAGCCGTAAGGCTGTGGTCTGCATACTGTGGCTCGAGAGCCACATACATGCGGCTCTTTGGCCCCTTGAGTGTGGCTCTTCCACAAAATACCACGGCCTGGGCAAGTCTATTTTGAAGAAGTGGCATTAGAAGAAGTTTAAGTTTAAAAAATTTGGCTCTCAAAAGAAATTTCAATTGTTGTACTGTTGATAATTGGCTCTGTTGACTAATGAGTTTGCTGACCACTGCCCTAAGGTACTGAAGGCCATGCCAAGGGGTGTAGGGATTTGCAAATGAAAACAGATTGCTCTATTGTTTGAGAGAAACTAAAGGCTGAAGCAAGCTTGGGGATGATGGCTTGATTGACCATTATTTTGTTTCCTTTAAAGCCAAATCAGTAACTAAATGTAGAGCTTTCAGTCTGTTAACTGTGTTGAGGGGCCACACTCACTGTTATACACAAGAATCAAACAGATACTTCCAAGATTTGGGGTCCTGGTCTGAGGAGGTGGGATGAGGCCCCAGTGCACTCAGTTACTGCTAAGCTCTTTAGGAGGAGAGGGTGGTTTCTGTTGTCTTTCTCTGGCGAGTTTGCTGAATTCTGCCTCAGCTGAGGGGGGAGGAGGTGGCATCTGACTGGTTTGTGGGTGTACAGGTTATTGGGGACCCCTAAAGAGGATTGGCGAGTGAAGTCTCCATGGACCAAACTGTGTTGCAGCCAGTCCAGAACACTGCCAAGGTCACTGCACTTGTGGGGTGTTTGTCTGCCAGGGGAAGGGACACTGGTGTGTTCAGGCTTAGACTTCGGACACTGCCCACCTGCCACGTGGCCCGAGGCAAGTCCCTTCACCTCGCTGTACTTCTGCTTCTACCTCTGTGAAGTGAGGGGACTGAGGAAAGAACCCCTGGGGGCTAAGTCATGATCTGAATACACCTGCCCTCTGTGGGCCTGGAGAGTCCCTGGTTCCACAGAAATGTTGACCGAAATAGGAGGAAGATTGTCCTTGTTAATTATATTTTATCTGGCGCAGGACCAAGTATTTGTTTAACTTTTTTTTTTTTTTTACTTCCATGCTAAAGCCAGTTAGATAATTTAAATGAGCTCTTCCCCTTTGTACATTTGTTCATCTGTTCTGGCTGTGAGCTGTTCAAGGACAGGGACAGTTTTGAATAGAGAATGGACTTGCATGATTCAGAAGGTACAAAAGGGAAGATGGTGCAGCTTGCTTCCCCAGCCACACATTTCCCCTTCCCATTGGCAACCAAATGTTATCGTGTATTTTTTTGTGTGTGTGTGTGTCTCCTTCCAGAGTTGTTTTATGCACATGCAAACATATGTATATATATATATAGTTTTTTTCCCCTTCCCTCTGCTCCCGATATCGCATTTGGGAAAATGGTAGGGTAGTATATGCATTGCTCTGCATTTTCCACTTAATGCTGTACCTTGACGCTTTAAAAAAAATAAATAAATCTTTATTGTTCAGATTATTACAGTTGTTCCTCTTTTTCCCCCCATAGCTCCCCTCCACCTGGTTCCCACCCCACCCTCTGCCCTTACCACCCCCCTCCACTATCCTCGTCCATAGGTGTACGAGTTTTGTCCAGTCTCTTCCCGAACCCCTTTCCCCCTGAGAATTGTCGGTCCTCTCCCTTTCTATGCCCCTGATTTATTCTATTCACCAGTTTATTCTGTTCATCAGATTTTTATTCACTTGATTTTTAGATTCACTTGTTTTTAGATATGTATTTGTTGTTCATAATTTTTATCTTTACCTTTTTCTTCTTCTTCCTCTTCTTAAAGAATACCCTTCAGCATTTCATATAATACTGGTTTGGCAGTGATGAACTCCTTTAGCTTTTTCCTTATCTGTGAAGGTCTTTATCTGACCTTCAATTCTAAATGATAGCTTTGCTGGGGAGAGTAATCTTGGTTGTAGGTTCTTGCTATTCATCACTTTGACTATTTCTTGCCACTCCTGTCTGGCCTGCATAGTTTCTGTTGAGAAATCAGCTGACAGTCATATGGGTACTCCCTTGTAGGTAACTAACTGTTTTTCTCTTGCTGCTTTTAATATTCTCTCTTTGTCTTTTGCTCTTGGCATTTTAATTATGATGTGTATTGGTGTGGTCCTCTTTGGATTCCTTTTGTTTGGGGTTCTCTGCACATCCTGGACTTGTAAGTCTATGTCTTTCACCAGGTAGGGGAAGTTTTCGGTCATTATTTCTTCAAATAGGTTTTCAGTATCTTGCTCTCTCTCTTCTTCTGGCACACCCATAATTCGGATATTGGTACACTTGAAGTTGTCCCAGAGGCTCCTTGCACTATCTTCATATTTTTGTATTCTTTTTTCCCTTTTGCTTTTCCAGTTGGGTGTTTTTTTGCTTCTTTGTATTTCAAATCTTTGACTTGATTCTTGGGGTCCTCTAGTCTGCTATTGGATCTCTGTATATTATTCTTTATTTCAGTCAGTGTATGCTTAATTTCTAGTTGGTCCTTTTTCATATCCTTGAGGGTCTCACTATATTTCTCGGAGGTTTCTAGAAGATTCTTGAGTAACCTTATAACTGTGGTTTTGAACTCTATATCCAGTATTTTGCTTTCCTCCATTTCTTTCATTTGTGACTTATTTCTTTGTCTCTGCATTTTGGCTGCTTCTCTGTGTTGATAGATTGGCTTTGTGTGCTAGGTGTCCTATAGGGCCCAGTGGCTCAGCCTCCCTAATTACCTGAGGTGGACACTCTTGGTGCACCCCTTTGTGGTCTGTGTGCATAGTCTTGTTGTAGTTAAGCCTTGATTGCTGTTGGTATCACTGGGAGGAATTGACCTCCAGGCCAATTGGCTATGAGGACCAGCTGTGTCTACAATGGGAGAACTTCTGTGCTGGAGACACCCTTATGGGGCAGGACTTGCTTCAGTGGGGCTTTGGCACTCACTGAGACTGCCCTGTGAGTGTGTCTCTTATGGATGTGAAGAGTTGTGATCTGGATGGTCTCACTCTGACCACTGGGTACACTGGCTGTTGGATCTCCAAGGAGGTGCTAATTTAGCCACTGCCTGAGGCCACCCAGCAGGAGCTACAGAGAGATCTGTAGATTCCTCCTCTTTGTTTGGGGTTTGGAGGTGCCCAGATGAGGCCCAGCTGTGAAGCAATGCAACCTGCTGTCCAGCTTTGGGCCTTCTTTTGGAGGCTTTGGGTCTCTCTGACCCAGCTGCAGTACATTAGGTTTTAGATTGCAAAAGGCCAGGCCATTCATATGCAAAAGCCTCTGTGCTCAGCTTGGGTGGGGTTGTAAATTGGGTGGGGCAGGGTCTCAGGGAATCACCAGGGTGGAACAAACAGCAATGGCTGCCCGTCAGCCCTACCCTGAAGAGGCCCCCAGGTCTCTGTGTCCCATGGCACCGTGCTAGAACGATGATTGCTGCAAGCACCTCTGAGAGTAAGCCACCCTCATGTTCCGGCCCGATGCCAGACAGTCCAGTTTTTTTCCGTATGAGTCTGGATCCCCAGAGTCTCACCAGAACTGGAGTTCAGAGCAGTCGGGAGCTTGTATCTCCCTCCCGATTGAAAAAGACAACAGCATACCGTAGTCAGTTACCAGCCCCTTTTGTGTGTGCCTCTGTACCTCCACACTTGCACACTTCCACAATTCCTACCAGACTCAATGAGCTTTTCTCTTTCCTTATAGTTGTAGAATTTCCACTCAGCCAGCCTTCCCGTGGTTCTGGATGATATCTGTTTTTTCTTTTAGTTGTAGTTTTAATGTGGTTGTGCCAGCCCTCTGTGTATCCTATATAATAAAGGCTAATATGCAAATTGTCCCCTTGACCAGGAGTTCAACCAGCAGGCAGGCCGGCCAACCACCCATGTCCCCTCCCCCTGGCCAGGCTGGCCGGACCCCTCCCATGCACGAATTCATGCACTGGGCCTCACACACACACACACACACACACACACACACACACACTGAGTGACCAGATTATTATGCATTCAGAGATCATAATAATCTGGCCACTCAGTGTATAATGAGTTTCCTCATACTTTGTTATAGCTGCGTGGTATTCTATTTTATGTATATGCCATAATTTATTTAAACAGTCCCACATTGATAAATATTTAGGTAGTTTTTAATTTGGTGTTATAAATAATACTGTTATGAAGAATTTTATATATAAATGATTTTGCAGGTGTGTGTGTGTGTGTAAAATTTCTAGTAGAATTTCTGAGTCAGGGTATATATGCACTTGCAATTTTGATAGATATTGTCAAATGGCCTTTTATAGAGGTTTTATCAGTTGACATTCTCACCACAATAGCTGAGTGTCTATTTCCCCACACCTTCACCAACACAAATGAATAATTTGATGGGAGCTTGAACTTTTATAGGGGCTTATGTTTCTGGGTGGGGAAGATCAGGTAAATCTATCCACTTGTGATTGGTATTCATCCTATAATGTTGTCCACGTGACTGCCTCTCAAAAGCCCAAATTTGGTCACGTTATTCTCCTGTGTTATGTATTTCTGTGGTCCTCGCCACCTTCTGGGTCAAAGATACATTTGGCATGGCGTGCAAGGCCTTTTACAACCTGGCCCCTCTCTGTTCATCTTTGGAGCTTTTCTTTCAGCCTTGACCTTTCGAACGGCAGTCACACTTAACTTACTGCAGCCTCTCAAGTGGGTGCTGCTTTCTCACATCCAGGCCTTTCCTCTGGTTGAATTACTTTTCCCATGGTCTCTAGACCAGGCAATGCCTTACTTAGCTCAGTCATCTCTTCCCCTGGCATCCTTTGCCACCGTGCTTCCTTTTCACTCTGAGGGCCATCCTGGGGCTCTGTGTGCTTGCTTCATCCAAGCAAAAGTTCCTCAGCGTTGCAACTGCCCCTAAACATTTTGTTTTAGATCCCTATATCTTAATAGGTAGGAACTCTTTTACTAGTATTGTCTTTTTATCTTTATGCCTATGGCACGTAGGGGCATAGGATATGTTTTGGGGTGATAAATTGATCATCCTTCAGCCCCAAGGAGGAATTAACAATCAACTGATCAAAAAGGAATATTGGATGGAAGGAACTAAAAATTGAGATTAAGTCATCATCTGGATTATGAGATGCTAAAAATTCAAAATTTGACTGTATATTTAAAAATAAATACTGACTGGCATTCCTTTTGAAAAGCTAGTGAAAGAGTTGTGTTTTACCAGTCTCTGCATCGAATCACTCAGCCACCGAGATTGACTCTGGCTTTCAAATACCTTTTGCCACAGCTGCCCAAGGTAGATGGCCCAGTGGGGAAGCCACCCTTTAGGCTTGCGTTGATGCTGATGAAGATGAAAATGCAGCCTGACCTTCTTACCCTTTGTGGTCATCTAGGGAATGAGAGGGGAATGGAGGTCAGACAGGATCAGGCCTGGCAGAGACACGACTGAATGAGTCACTTTGGTCTTTGGCTCAGGATGTTTGGCTGTGAGATGTACGCACATCCCCTTGATTTAGGGAAGGTTGTTTTTATAGACCTAGGCCTGTGGTCGGCAAACTGTGGCTCGCGAGCCACATACGGCTCTTTGGCCTCTTGAGTGTGGCTCTTCCACAAAATACCACGGCCTGGGCAAGTCTAATTTGAATAAGTGGCGTTAGAAGAAGTTTAAGTTTAAAAAATTTGGCTCTCAAAAGAAATTTCAGTCGTTGTACTGTTGAAATTTGCCGACCACTGACCTAGGCCATGGAAATGTAACACAGAAGCAGCATGTGCCGACCGAGGATTGGGTTGCATTTCTGCCTTGGATACTGAGAGTGATTTGAGGAACAAGAGTTTTGCTTCCAAATAGACCCATGGACCAAACTATGCCACATTTCTCTATCCATCTTGTACTAGATATTGTTTCCTTAATTCTTTGGAAGTTGATGGATAGTTCTCCAGACTTATGTACAATCTACTTGGCTTTCAGTTAAAATCAGGCAAGCAAAGATCCAAAACATGGTCAATTTGCAAAATCACAGTTATATAAGCCTCATAGGACCACATATCATCATGATATTAGGGTATAATGTTTTCCTTAATCTTATAGAATATTAATGGAAATTTCTCTGTATTGTGTGTGTGTATGTGCGCGCGCATGCATGTGCACGCACGCGTGTAAATGTCTGTTATATATGTCACCTCGTTGGTGGCCAAGATACCTGCTGAAGTGTGCAGCAATGTCAGGGTTAGCTTAGGCTGATATATAGTCCAGGCTGCTCGACTATCAATCCTGGCTTCATATTTGCCTTTCAACCCTTGACACATTATTTAGCATTCTGTCATCTGTAGAGTGGGTTGATGATAACACCCTCAGGAGATAATTTGAGGGTGAAATGAGTTAATAATGTAAAGTGCTTTGACTGGTGCTAGGCACATAGTAAATGTTCAATATGTGATAGTGATTATTATTATCAAGCCACTCTACATGATATTGAGAGTGCTCAACAGGTGAGAGAGAGTGTACTATGAATAAACCCTGGGTGGGGGTGTGGTGTTGAGAATGTGCACCAGTTCTCACCTCTTCAAGGAAGCCTGGAGATGTATTAGCTGGCTCAGGGGAACTAGATGACATTTGGAGAAGAGCAGGCCCTGAGGGATGAACCCAGGCTGTGGCAGGAAGCTTGGCCAGAGGGTGAGTAGGTTTCAGGAGAGTGCAGGTGGGAATGGGTTGCCATGGCCAAACTGCTGGAACCCATGCCAACATTTTGGGGCTGGAGCTCTCAAGAAAAAAGGACACAAGAAGGCAGATTCGCAGGCCTGGAGAAACTCAGACAAAGGGCTCGGTTCTATACTCTATAAAGAAATCTACAAGGCAATTTAAAAAGCCCAAACTGGAAAAGAGCAAAGTGCAGAAAAGCATGCCCATTAGGCTTCTATTTCTATTTAAATAAAGGGAAGGAGCCTATATATATGCTTACTACTGTATGTATATATGCAAATGCATAAAATAGATAATTTGCCTCTTGAGGAGGGAATTGGAAATTGAGGGTTGGATAATAAGTGACAGAGACATTTTCTACTTTGTATCATTTTGTTGTATTTGAATTTTGAACTATATTAATTAATTATCTATCAATCTTTTAAAGATATATAAATACTGCATCTTGCTCTCTAATATTGCCCTTGAATTTAACGTGAAAATGTGTGTTATGAAATACTGGTCAATGCATTTACTTAATCCCACACCCCCTTACTTCTGGCCTTTTGGACACCCACCAATCTTTGAATAAATGTGATCCTCAGGAAGATTCCAAAGGTTTATCCTATAGCTCCCTCCATCCTCAGCATTTACCATCAAGTACCATTGGACACACACCTGCCCCAGGGAGAGATGGCTGTAGTGGTGTGAGCAAGGCTTTGGAGGAGACAGAGCTGAGTTCAAATCCTGCCCATATTACTCATTGGTTGTATCAACTTGGTTCTGTTGCCTACTTTTCTAAACTTCACTTTCTTGATCTGTAAATGGAAACAATGACTGTTTGTTGTTGCATCACGGAGTTGACCTTGACTGATGTACCACAGGGTTTCAGTTAGTTAAGGATCACACTCTTTAACAGCACCAGCTTCATTGTGGTCCACCTCATCGATGTCCCAGCTGGCCTCTCTCAGAGTCATGGTCAAGCTGGCCGAAGGCACCTCCGTGCCTTGTTCCACTCATTCACTCAGAAATGACTCGGGCCCACTGTTTTCTGGTCCCCGCTGTCGCCCTTGAGTTGGTCTCTTTTTTCTAGCTCAGCCAGTTCTCCCTCTAAGGTGCCGTTGACTTTGCCTTAAGAATGCACCTCTCATCCTCTTTCATGTCCACAGTCTCTGGTGGCTTTTTGGGTGGTCCCAGTTATTTTCTCCTGGCTAAGAGAAAGGGCATTCCTTTAATATTGGGGTTGAGGGGCTATTCTCTAGTTCTGGAGCACCAGGGACCTGGTGACAATTACACTTACCTTGTGGGAATTTGGGCCAGGTGTACCAGGAAAGGCTCGTCTCTTCTCTCTCTGCTTCTTCCTCCAGCTCCCACTTACCTGGGGGCGGATTTCAGACCCCCATGCCAGCTCTTCATCAGCATGAGCTTGGCCTGGTGTGATTTCCAATCAAACATACATAAAATGGGTCTGTGTCTTGCCGACTGTTTACTTAAGAGTGACTGGGACCTATTACCAAGTGACATCAAAGGCTCTGAGGTGGCTGTTTTATAGTCAGTCTCAGAAATGGCAGAGTTTCAGGTTTATATGTGTTCACATGCTTTCACGGGAGAAAAATTCCTATATGGTTAATAGCTTCGTTGCTATGGCGAGATAGAATGCTTTTTTGAAAAAAGTTTCTCTTTAAAGCCAAAGATTAGTCACCTTCAAGGCGGAGGGAAAACAAGGAGGAAACAACCCCAGACTGTGGTAGGCTAGATTTCCCCCAGATATTACTGCGGCTTCTGTCTCCACAGCCGAACATAACAGCTGGTGAGTAGGGAGAAACTGGAGAAAGATCTTTCTTGCCTTTAATCCAGTATGCTGTTTTCCTGTGCCCGCTTTACTGTAATTCTCAGCGTCTGTGGGACAAAAGCTGTTGACTGATACATGCAATTACCTCCTCTAATATTGCTCTCGACTGTCGGCCCTGACTGACAAAAGTGGATGAGGTTTAGTTAAGGTCTGGGAAAACACTCTTTTAGTCAAAGCCATGCCCATCTCTAGGATCACCTCCCTCCCTCAGACCTTTTCATCTGTTTTTTTTTTTTTTTTTTTGGAAAGATAAGGCCTGGGGATGGAAAGTGAAAAAGTGGTGCTGAGCTTGGATGTTCGTGATGCCTCTGTTTAACCTCTCAAAAATTCTCCACAGCACGTGTGTGTGTGTGTGTGTGTGTGTGTGTGTGTGTGTGTGTGTGAAATTTGCATTTGAAAGGAGGAAAATTGGTTTGCGTCTTTGGGCAGAGTTTCCCCCCAAAGAATAAGAGGCTATTTTAGAGAGTTAAACCAGATTCTTCTTGGATTCAGCCCTCATTCGGTTTCTATAGGCAAAAGGAAGCCTTGAGGAGCTGTCCCCCTCAGGCCCCTTCCACGATGCCTGGACTCGGATGCTTCAATGCCTAGAGGAGGGTGTGAGGCAGCAGCCCCGGGCTCAGTGAGCTGTGGATGGAAACCTCCTTCCACTGAAGCTGTGCTACATGTTGTACGGTCACTCACGGAGCACGGCGCTCAGAAGAGGGGAGCTAAGTCCTCCTGGGGAGCCCCTGGGCCGCCACAAGGGAGAAGAAGGATGTGTCTAGTGAGATGCTCACCCGCACCATCCCCTGCCCATTCATTGTTTAGGAGGATTCATGGTTCACACAGAAGGAGGATAAGATCACAAGAGGTGAGGGCGACCCCCTATTTACAAGTGCGGGGTGGAAGACTGAAGTGGGAACTATGGGGAGATGCCTTATAAAAACCAAAAGCCGCGTGGATTGACCCAAGTCCCTGACTCTGAGTGCAAACTGCTGGCCGGGTGCAGGTGGAAGGTTTGAAGCTGGTTCCTTCAGAAGGCCCGGCAGCACTTGGCAGAGTCCTCACCAACCCCTTTGGTTGGTGGAGTGTGCTGAGGGGGTTGGGCTGCTGAGGTGGCGGTTTAGTCACAAGCCCAGAAGGGAGCTAGCTTAGATCAAGGAGGTATGCTCCCTTATCAACACAGCGAGGGAGCTTTGTCCGATCAGTTTTCCCGGTGTTGGCACTGGATTTTCAAAATGCAATTTGTAATGTGATAAGGCCTACACATTATTCATAGTAGCAATAGCGTGGCAAGGTTACTCTGATGCAATTTTAATAAAGAACAAAGGGCCACACTGCTGATGAAGGGAGTTATCTAGGATTTTAGAACCAGGATATCTAGGTTTTAGAACACAACGTATCTCTCTCAAGTATCTGCAGACGCCTTGCTAAAAAACTGTGTCTCTTAGAAAGAAACCTGCCTTCTTCCGCCCCTCCCCACCCTCAACCCAGCCATCTATATGGAGACTATGCACCAAGGTAACACCCCGTTTGCTTTCTGGAGAGTTCTCAGAATGTCAGCTTCAGTCAGATGGGAGCAGGAATCTCCTCCACAGACATTTCTTGTGCTCCTACTGTATGTAAAGAAATGCACTGAAATCTGGGAGTGTGTGGCACAGAAAAAGGAAAGACTCATTGCCGAGGAGCCTCACCTAAGAGCAGAGGGCACATTTCAGCCTAAAGTGGTGAAATGCTACAAGGGAGGTGAGTGCCACGAGGAGAGAGTGTCAAGCATGGCCAGGTCAGGGATGGCTCTCGGGAAGAAAGAGATGCCCAGCTGAACCGCATGAAATGCAGTAGCTTCTATTCAGAAAATGGAACAAGTGGCAACTGATTAATTCTGGATGGAGTGTGTGTGTGTGTGTGTGTGTGTGTGTGTGTGTGTGTGTCCCTACTCAGGGTTTCAAAGAGATAGTAAAGAGCTAAAGTTTAGCCCTTCATGCATTCTCTAAGGTACATTTGAGACCTAGATGGCTCCAGACAAAGAGAAAGGCAAGGTGGCGCCATTTGGGGAAATCCAAGTGGCTGCTGCAATGTGAATGGCTCTGCACTTCAGGAATTTCCATCCCCACAGTTCTGTTTAGTTATCCTCCTGTGGTTAGCACCACCTGCATGGCAGGCTGGGCTTTGTCACTGAGGGACTCCTTCCTCGGGATGCTTTAGAGCAGGGGTGGGGAACCTCCAGCCTGCGGGCCATATAAGACCCTTGAAATCCTTTGGTCTGGCCCTGCCAAGGGAGGCGATCATAGAGATGGGCATGGCTTTTATTAGGGGTGAGTTAGTTAAATGCATGACCAAATATAGCAGGCTAATTTTTAAGTTGATAATTTTATGTGGCCTGTGAATGATGTTATAAATATCCAAATGGCCCTTGGACGAAAAAACGTTCCCCACCCCTGCTTTACAGGCTTACAGAATGCTTTACAGGATGCGTTATGTGCATGGGACAACAAAAAAGTAAATCTCTGGCAGCAAAGCTTGAGCATCTGAATTTTTCCATTTTTAGAAATGGAAAATTAAAAAAATTAAATCACATTTCTAATGCCCCAGGAATGCAGACAGGCATGTAAATAAATAGTCTAAATATGGTGAGTTTCCATACAGACAGGAACATGGGTACTGCAGGGGTAAGGAAGAAGAGGATGACCTTGCTCTGACTTCATTGATCATGATGGTCTCACCTGCTTTCCCCATTTGTTTGTGCTAATAGTGCTTACACTTTGTCTTACCCATACCAGGCCTGGCTCTAAGTACTCTGGATATAGCAACACATGTCATTGTCACACAACTCTACGTGAAGAAACGGAGGCAGAGGGAAGTGCCCAAAGGCACACAGTTAGGGCCAGGACTTGAGGATCTCTGACCTGGGCCCCTCTCTGTCCACCTTGAGATGCATCTTCTGTGGGAAAGGAGGGCCTGCAGGGGGAAGTATAGGGAGAGGGAACTTTCTGGGTAGACAAGCAGACAAACCAGAGGGAAGCTGCTCAGTGAGTGAAAAGAGGTGACGACTTCTCCAATACATACTGAGTGCAGAAAGGCTAAGAAAGGCACAGTGGCAAGACATAGGCAGATTGAGTGGGGATCAGAGGGGATGCCTTCCAGAGGAGACTCGAGAAGTCTCAACGTGAGAGAAAGGGGCATTCTGGATGGGAAGAATGGCATGGGATGTGAATGCTCATTCATCCATTTATTCCAGGTATTTTTCCTTCAGTCCTTTGCGAGGCAGTAGGTATAATGGCAAGAGCATGCACTTTGAAGTCAGGCTGGCCTGGATTGCAGGGGTTGACTATGAAGTAGGAGTGCCATACAGGAGGCACTGGGGAGAGAAAGGTGAAGGTGACATGTCTTCACATTCAGTCTCGGGGGTAGACAGACACAGAAACCCAAGTGCAACGTGATGAGTGTTTTCCTAATGGTAGGTACGTGTGAGGTGTGTTGGAAAGGTGGAACAGGACCAGAAACTCCTGGGATTTCTTTTAAGAACTAAATCAGAACCTGGTTAACAAGCCCGAGTCTTGAGATCAGTTAAGTTTTTGGTCACCAGATTCTGGAAGAGGTCCAAACTGATCTGTTAGACAAAATTTGGGAATGTTTGATGTTTGGTTGACTTTGGCAAACACCTGGTTATGGTCCTGTGGTCTGTTTGCTTTCCAGTCTCCACGAGTTGCATGAGGAAACAGTGGTGTGCCCGCACCCCTGTCTGATAGCCCTTCCTCTTCGAAAAGCAGGTGAAGTCTGAGTTAGCAATCAAAGGCTTACTTGAGTTTTGTTGCTGTTGGGACTTTTACAGTTTTCTACCTTCCCAATAATACATTTACATTTCCTGAAGACTTGTACCTGGAAAAGATACTTATGTACTCAAATAAATTATTGTGCAAAATGGATCAGAAAGAAATTTCCTTGTTTGCATCCCAGACTAGCCCAGGTTGGGTTCCAGAATGTTTTTGCTGAATGGTCATTTCTGCACTAGAAAGACTGTGATTTTTTTTTTTTTTTTTTAAGATGGAAGGGTTTTTGACAGCCACCATTTTTCTTTTTCTCTTCCTTTTTGAATTCCCACCGTGTGCCAAGTGTGGTTGTCAGCACTGTGTCTGTGCGGCAGCCCAGCGATGCTCTTGTCATCGTTTTACAGATGAGGGAAATGAACAGAGCAAAAAACTCAGTCTCTCACCTCAGGTCTTGTTGTTCTGATAAATGGCCAGGCTGGTATTTGAACTTGGGTAACTCCACACGGAAGTCAGGCCTCTCGTTTTGCAGATAAGCCCATTGAAATGACAAGGTCACTTGCTCATCGGTTGCAGATCTTGGAGCCCACTCCCGAGGAGCAGCCTCTATACCTTTGGTCTCTTCTCTTTCCAATGCATCCTGATACAGTCACCCTAGAACCTGCTGTCCCCACCCCATACACACAAATCCATGCTTGTGGTTTCCCCAAAAGCACAGGTGATGGTTCCAGACTCTGTCCACCCTGATTGCTAACATATCTGCCCTGGGTCCCACAATCCAGACAAATGGAGGCCCTTGAGTCCCCTGCATGAACAAAATACATCCTTTCCTGTCTCTGTCTTTATTCACCATTTCCCACATGTTGGTATGCCCTCATCTTGCCACATGTTCAGGTCCAAATGCTACCCATCTTTCAGATCCATCACAAATGCCACCTCCTTGGTGAAGCTTGTAAGGTCCCAGAGTTGTGTAGGATCTGTTGCTCATACCGAGGGATAAGGGACAAGGTGGGGAAGACAAGGGATGGGAGAACATTGGTGCAACTCAGGACAAAAGACATGAAGCTTGGAGATGGAGTCAGCATTGGATGACCCCAAGGCTAATCAACAGCCACAAAGGTTGTGCCTTATTGAGTGTTTACTGTGTCCTGGAGCAGTGCAATGTTATCATCTTAAGTCCTCAGAGCAGGTCATCAGGTTGCTGTAACTGGGATCCAAGCCTCATTCTGTCTGACCTCAAAGCTATGCTCTCCTCGCTGTTGTGTTATCTCTCAAGACAACTGGTTGTGGGGCAGGAAAAATGATGGAACAGTCCTCAAAATGGAGGATTAAAGAAATGAAACAAAATTGGGGTCACAGATTGAGACAATGCAGCGAGGGACACTGGAACTGGAGGAGATGAGTGAGGGCTGGGGCCAGAGTGGAGCTCTTTTAAGGTTGTGGCCTTTGGTCCCTGCACCCTTGGTCAAAAGGAGGAAGCTTAGCTTGCAGTGACCATCTGGACACTGGGGATTGCACTCATGGCCTGCGCATCTTGCTTTGTGTTTTAGGCTTTGGGTTCCCAAGCTCCCTGAAGGCAGGGATCGTGTCAATGCCTTTTTGAAGTAGAGACCCAGTCCATCCTGCCAAGTAGCCACATGGGAGGGGCTGTGAGGCAAGCACCTCAGTCTGCCTAGGGATGTGGGGAGGTTTCATAGTGGGATGAAGACCCAGGCAGGGAAAGGAAACTCAAGGCAGAGGACAGAGCACATGTTCAAGGAAGAAATCTGAAAAGGCACGGGAGCAGAGTTTAGGGATGTGCCCAGAGGGCAAGTCAAGAGTGAGGAGTGGGAGGAAATAAGGCTGGAGGAGCAGCTTGAGGTTGGGCATAGATGTAAAAGCTTCTCCCCTAACTCATATACCTCCAACCCACCACTGAAGACTACTGCCAGCTCCCTGTCGTTTGACACCCTGCCTTATTTCTGAGCCTTGTGTAGGCTCCGGGTACCCTTCCTTACTTAACTAGGGAATTCTACTCATCATTAAAGGCATTTTAAACATTTGTCCTGCCAGGTCTGCATTGGCATCCTCAGAATTCACTCTCTCCATGGAAGTTTTTTATTTTATTTTATTTTATTTATTTATTTATTTATTTATTTATTTATTTTATTTTTTAAATCTCTGTTTTAGCACTGGCCACACTGTTTTGTCAGTCTTCTTTACTGTTTTGAGAGCTTCTCTGGAGGGAGAAATTTTGCCTTTTCTTTGCATTGCCAGGGCTAGCACAGAGTGGTACTCAGCACATTTGATGATGGAGTGATGGAGTACCTCTCGTCTAGGATTTATGTGTTTTTCAGGCAGACAGGATGAGCGGTCAGTGGGGACCCATGACTCTGGGAAGAACAGAGGGGAGTTTCCCTGTTTGCTCTGTGAAGGCTGATGGAGGCTGCTCATTGATATGGCAGGCCAGCATCCTGCTCACCTCACTCCCTTCAGTCTCTGGTACCTGCCTACCAGGCCATGTAATTTCTCTGCATTTTCCCCTTTTGTCACTTTTTGTTGTTGTTTCCTGCAAGGAGTGTAACACCCCCTGAGGAGTTTGATTATATTGCAAGATGACTGCAATATTTGAATTGTACTATTTAAATTAGTCATCTCAACCCCAATGTAGTTCTCACACTGGCACACTAAATGTGATCTACATTTCCAAAAGAGCGTTTTTGGCCTGAATAAGCAATTGATGAAATCTTAGTTGCTTATCGTTGGTATCAAAGGATGTGTCTTTTGTTTCACATCTGGGCAGATGTGGACTTTTAAAAATATTTATTAAGCAAACATATATATTATTGAATTTATTGGGGTCACATTGGTTAATAAAATTATGTAGGTTTCAGGTGTACAGTTCTATAATACATCATCTGTGTATTGTATTGTGTGTTCACCAACCCAAGTCAAGTCTTGTACAAGTTCTGTGTTTTCTTTTTTGAGAATCTTCAACTCAGAAATTTGCTGTTAAGTGACTTGGTATATGTGATTCTTTACAACAAGGATGGCTCTCCAGAAGAAAATGACAAATGAAATAATTCCCAAGAAGGCAGTGATACATACAGGCTTCCATGGTAGTCCACAACAATCAGGCTCAGGCTGAACAGCACCAGGCAATGTAGAAACTAGTGTCTTAGTTAAATAAAACATGAATGAATATATTAAGAGAATTGCATTTTCCAAAGGTGTGATACTTGCTGGCTCTTTAGCATGTATTTCTCCAACAGTGTTATCAAGAGTGCTTTCTTTTTTTAAAAAACAAAACAATACATTTTTATTGATTTCAGAGAGGAAGGGAGGAAAGAGAGAGAGAGAAACATCAATGATGAGAGAGAATCATTGATCGACTGCTTCCTGTACTCCCCACACTGGGGATGGAGCCCACAACCTGGGCATGTGCCCTGACCAGGAATCAAACCATGACCTCCTGGTTCATAGGATGCTCAACCACTGAGCACACTGGCCAGGCAAGAGTGCTTTCCATTATAAATATCCCTGGGTGTATGTCTTTCTCAGTATTTGGCTTCTGTGACACTTCTAAGACCCTCATGTTAGTTAGTGGTCACAGGTTGATCTGGGTGGCTGGGCTCTTCAGGAATCTGTGTTTTATGATCTGTGTTCTCTTGTGAGAAATTATGTTCCACTGGTGGCTGTATCTCTCCTTTTCCAAACTATTATTTAAATCTGGAGTCAATGTAATGGGAGGGTGGCAGTCCCCAGATGTAGACTTTTAAATGGTCACTCACCAGAGCTACCAGAACAAGCTGCATATGTAATTACAGAGAGAAGCTGGATTGATTTTCTGCAGGTATGTATTGTGTGGTGTATGTGGAGGGACAGAGAGAAGCAGGGTGCTGTAGAAGATGACGTCTGATCTTGGCTAAGCAGTTTCTCAACTTAAACAGAAAGAACTTAAACAGTACAGATTTAGATTTTGGATTTGTAGCCTGATATCTCCCTCTTTCACATTTCTGTCTCGAGAGTTTTGGTAGTTCTGAAAACTAAACCCAGGTGGACCCGCTTTGCCTTAGCATGTCTTCATCTTGGAGCTGAGCTATGGAACAGAATTCTTAACACTGCCCAAATGGAGTGGGACACATCATTTCCCTTCACTGTTCATTTCTTTTGATAAAAATGACATGTTTGATGGTCATATTGTCAAACATAACTCCAAAGCCACCTCTCAAAGTTTGTCAAGGTCTCAGGAACTGGTAGTTATGTTATCTCAGACACTTCAATTAGTCAGAATCTGTGAATTTGATCATGGCCAACTGGGAGAGGTCAACACTGATATCAAAAGGAATTACACTATGGAATACTATGCAGCTGTAAAAAAGAGTGCTCTCTTACCCTTTGGGACAGCATGGATGGACCTGGAAAATATTATGCTAAGTGAAATAAGCCAAACTTAGAAAGATAAATATTACATGATCTCACTTATTTGTGGAATTTAATGAACAAAATGAACTGACCAACAAAATAAGACCTGAAGCAGGGAGGCATGGAATAGACTGACATAACTCTATATGGGATTGGGGGAATGAGAAGAGATAAACTGAAGAACTTATATACTTACTAGAGGCCCAGTGCACAAATTTGTGCACAGGTGAGGTCCGGCTGGCCCAGCCCCAATTGGCGGATCAGGCTGGGCTGGTCAAGAGGAGGAAATGGTGGGAAGTTGGCCAGCAGGCCCGCCCTGATCAGGGCCCAATCAGGGCTGGGCTGGCTGGGGGAGGGGCCTCAGGCAATTGGTGGGGAGGCCGATTGGGGGCAGGGCTGGCTGTGGGAGAGGCTGTGGGTGGTGGGCCAGCTGTCCCCACTCCCAAATGGGGTGGGAGGGGGACAATCAGGGGTCAGCAGCTGGGGGAGGGGCTGTGGGAGGTTGGCCAGCCAACCCCACCCCTGATTGGTGTAGGGTGGGCCAATTGGGGGCAGAGCTGGCTGGGGAGAGGGGTTGTGGGCCGATCGGGGTGGGGGAGCTGATCGGGGGTCAGCAGCCTGGAGGAGGGGCCATGGGTGGTTGGCCAGCTGGCCCTGCCCCTGATTGGAGTGGGGGGACCAATCGGGGGTGGAGCTGGCTGGAGAGAGGGGCGCGGGCTGATCGGGGTGGTGGGGGCCCATCAGAGGCAGGGCCGGCAGGGGGGGCTGCAGGCAGTTGACCACCTGGCCCTGCCTCTGATTGGAGTAGGGGGGCTGATCTGGGGTGGGTCCGGGTAGGGGGAGAGGCTGCAAGAGGTTGGCCAGCCAGCCCCACCCCCTCATCCACCGGTTCACTGGCGACCTGTTGTTCCGGTTGTTATGACATTCTGGTCACTGGCTTTTTATATATAGAGATAGATATGCAAGGCCCATGGACACAGGCAATAGGGTAGTAAAGACCTGAGGGGTGGAGAGGGGCTGGGAGGAGGGGGGAAAAAGAGGGATGGTAGATATCTATAATACTATCAACAATAAAAAATACATTAAAAACAAAACAAACAAAAGGAATTAAATTTTCCAAATCAGGGGTGAGCAGTGTTCCTAAAGTGGTAGGTAAAGCCAGGGGTTACATCCATTAGGCAGATGTTGAGTGTGTGCCCATGAATCAGGCATATGCTCAGGGGCTGGTCATACAAGAGAAACAGGCCCTTGAGGCCCTGCCCTCAAAAAGCTCACAGTCTAGTGTGGTTGACGGGCATGCAAATGGTTCCAGCAGAGTGGAGGCATGTAAGAAATGCTGTGGGAAATGAGGACAGCAGAGTCTGCCCAAGAATATTGGGCCAAGTTTTAAAAAGGATGAGCTATTTTTGTTGGAGCTTGAAGGACGAGTATAGTGGTATTAATCAGAGTTGGGAGAGGTTGTTCGAGCAAAGACCTAGTGTATGGTGACGGAGATGAGGCAGTTAGATCATGAGGAGCCTCGTGGGCCAAAAAACCCCACAATGTGTATTAGTTTTACACTTTAGATGTGCTAGTGGTACATGTTAAGCTGCAAGGAACGGAAACCCCCAATACTACTGGCTTAAACACTAAGAAAATATATCAGCATATATACTATGCTCAAAGGCAGGGAAGTTCCAAGGTGGCTGAATCCAGTGGCCAGCTCTCTCACTAAGGACTTAGGCTCCTTCCGTTTTTCTGCTCTGTCATCTTTGGTATGAAGGTTTATCCTCAGACTTGCTCTTCTCATGATTGCAAGATGACTGAAGAAAAAGGGATTTTTTTTTCTGTCTCGATATGTCTTTTTTAATCAGTGAGGAAATCCTTTCTTAAGAAGCCTCTGTCGGACTCATCCTCATAGCTCAGTGGCCAACATTGCATCACATGCCCAATCCTAAATCATTCACTGGCAAGGGGAATGCAACCACCATGACTGGCTCAGACCCATCTCCATTCATTTCCCGAAGGGGACAGACCCACTTCTTCTGAAGTACATGGCCAGGCAGAAGATACTCAAACAAAACTGGGCTTCAGATAGAAAGTAGGGAAAAGGCAACAAATGTTTGCTAAGTTGGGAACCAACAGTGTTTGTTACAATAGCTGATGAAATACTATTGTAGATGATTGAGCAGGAGTCAGCATGATCAGCTTTCATGTTAAAAAAAAAATCACCCTGTCATTAAGGTAGAGTTTAGTTTTGTAGATAGAAAATCTGAAAGCAAATGGGATAGTCTTATGATAGGTCAAGCAATTGGTCAACATATATGTGGGAGTGGAGGTAAATTTTTCCTTGAGCCATATTCTCTACTTTAAGGGTGGGAGGGGAGTTGAGGGGTAGGGAGGTGACCTGGGCAGAGTAGAGGCTTTTCATTTTGGATTTACCAAGAAGTCCTTTATGGCACTGCAGCAAGCATGCAACCTCTTTTAAATCCAGATGAGAATGCAGCCCACTTGGAAGGGCTGTTGTAATCATAGTGTCCTTGCACATTGGAGCAGGAAGTGACCTTGAAGTCATATAGTTCAAGACCTTTATTTTACAGATGAGGAAACTGGGACCCAGACAAGCAAAGTGACTTGTCAAATTCCTGTCTGGTACGTGGCTGAGCTGGAACCGCATCCACGAATTTTTATTTTATTTTATTTTTTTTAACTCCCAACCTTGTGCTCTTTGTAATGGGTTTTCAGGGCCGTCTTTTATGGAGGCTCATGTGAACATCCAGGAGAGCTCCACAGGCCCTCTTCCTATTTGTTTATTATCATTGACAACATTCTTATTGTTGAACATCTCTTAAAGTAGTGCTTTGGTTTCTATAAAAATGCAAACATTATACTGGTAGGTATAATATTTAAGCTCTCTTATTATTCATTTACTAGAGGCCCATTGCATGAAGATTCGTGCAATAGGCCTTCCTTCCTCTGGCTGCCAGCACCGGTTTTCCTCCAGCACCCGGGACCCAGGCCTCCACTATGGTGGGAGTCTTCAGTCTTCGCTCCAGCCAGAGCGCTGCTCCTGTAGCTCCCTCCGCGCGCCCCCCCCCCCCCGCCCTCTCCCTCATAGCAGGTGTTCCGCCCCGCCCAGCTATTCTGCACCTGCATGCGTGCTGCCCAGAGGCCCGGAGCGGCTGGGGGGCAGGGCCACCTCCATCTTTGTTGGGTTAATTTGCATACTCACTCCTGATTGGCTGGTGGGCATCATGAAGTGATGGTCAATTTGCATGTTTCTCTTTTATTAGTGTAGATAATATGATCTAAGTGTAAATATGTCTTGCTGGTTTTTTATTTGAAGCAGTTTTAATGGGGAAATGAGGATGAGACCTTTGGGGCATGAGGAACCCACGAGAGAAGAGGAGGCTCTAAGAAGATGTCCCCCATGTAGAATGGGAGACTGGAGGGCTTTTACTCTGTTGAGGGCTTTTCCCGTGACTCCAAGCCAAAAAAGACCATAGATAAGAGCCGTGGTGACTGAGTGACAATTGATGTGCTAGGGTGAGGTGGAACCTCTGGCCTTTTCCTCGGCAATTCAAACATCTACCCACAGTGACCCATCACACTCTGTCTCCACTCTTTCTTCTGGCTTTCACTGTATATGTGCTCCCCTGCCCCAACATGCTCTTGTCCTGGTTAAAATTTAACCTAATAATCTCTAAAAATCCACCCTGTACACAGAGTATTACTTCAAACAACACACACACACATACACACACACACACACACACACACACACACAAGCTTAGTGAAAACTAGAAATGGTTTCAAAGTCAAGATTTTACTGACATCGTGCTATGTGCGAAATACCAAGCTTAACCAAACATTGATCTGTAAAATCCATTTATTTCAATTTTGCTTTTGAAAATATTTCTAAAGTGTATTAGTTTATTTTTTCTAGTAGTATGTCAAACACTATAAAACTGTTGGTTTTAGATGTAGATGATGGATAAAGATTGAGCTGAATCTGTATAGACCAGGGTATCACATCCTTGGATATTGGGTAAAAGATGATTCTATTTTTGCGAAATAAATAATGAAAAGAAGAAAAAACCCTGTGTGTGTGTGTGTGTGTGTGTGTGTGTGTGTGTGTGTGTGTGTACAGGATTATTTAAGTCTGGAAAAACCATGAAAGGCTATAAGTGAAGTTGTTAACCTGGGTACTTGGCTGGGCAGTTCTGATGTGGGTAGAAGAGGAGGGTTCAGGAAAGCCATAAAAAATGTAAGATAAAAAAAGAAACTGAAAAGGCATATACAATGATTCTTATATAAATTTATCTTTATGTGTAGATATACATACAAAAAAATTAAAGAAAATACTTTAAAAAAGTGATCTGAGAAATGAGAAAACAGCAGTGACTCTAATTCTCATGGTCATCAAAAATTAAAATATGCTTTGGATATTTGGCTAGATTGCATGATCTATGAAGGGGCCTTCAAACTTGAATTTTATACTTGTCTAAATTAAAGGTGCTAAAATGTGGCTGGGAATACTGTTCAACTTTAATTTACATTCTGTGCTACTCTCATCTACTGGTTATGTAGTTTTTCATCTCATTTCATTTCTTTTTTTTTTCCATCTTTGAATCAGTGAAGGCTAAATTATAAATTTTAAAATATATATTCGATATTATACCCAGGTTTATTTTAAAATTGTGTATACTTTATTCTACACTGTAAATTTGGTCCATCTTTAAAAAATCCTCTGGTAGCCCTAGCTGATTTGGCTCAGTGGGTAAAATGTTGGCCTGTGGACTGAAGGGTCCCGGGTTCGATTCCAGTCAAGGGCACATGCCCAGGTTGCAGGCTGATCCCCGGTAGGGGGCATGTAGGAGGTAGCCAATCAATGATTCTCTCTCATCATTGATGTTTCTATCTCTCTCTCCCTCTCCCTTCCTCTCTGAAGTCAATAAAAATATATTTTAAAAATCCTCTGGTATTTCTATGATGCCATGATTTAAAGAGCCCCTCAAAGTATTATGAAGAGATTCCCGAATAAGGTGGCATTACCTTAGATTTTTAATTGAGATCATGTAATGCCCTTTCAAAAAGTGTGCTGGATGGAATGTAACTGCTTTGGGGGTCACCAGGTACATTCACTTGGTACTTTACTTGTGGAGAGGTGCTGGGGCTGACCAGCAGCCCCGGAGTGACGGATGAATGGATTATGTTTGCTGTGAAAGAGAGGCTAAGGGATGGCCTGGCCAAAGGGACCAGGCAGCCTTGATTGCCTGCCTCATTAGGCTTTTATTGTCACAGCAGTCTGAGATAAAGTTTATCTTTTAGATATAATCAGCAGGGTGAGTAATATTGGGAAGACACATGTGTTTGGAATGTCCTTTAAGCAAGGACACCCAAAAGATTACGCATAAGGATTCCAGTAAACACCAGGGGGTCTGCACATGCACAGACTTGTTTGGAAAGGTCAAGGAATAATTAGGGGTGCCGCCTTTGACACTCCCCTAAGTCTCCCCTAAGTCAGAATTCCGATAAACAGGACAGATGGCCTTCCACACACTTCCCTTTTCTCAGAATGTCCTCCTTACAAACTTTCCAACCAAGTCTCGTGTGTGCTCCCCAACAGAGAGGCTAGAGGTATTGTCTCCTCCTTCCCCCACTCCCACCTCCACCACTTCCCAGACACATAGGAAGGCCAACAGCATTTAAGCCCTTCCCAGGTGGCAGATCAGCAAAGGCAAATATTTTATGCGCGTTTAATAGATCAGGAACCTGAGGCCCAGAGAGGTTAAGTCATTTATTCAGAGGTGAATGAACTGAGCCAGTTTTAAAATCCTGGGCTCTTTGATCCCCTGGGACAGTTTTGGTGTTCTCTCTTCCAGTACGCACACTGAGCCACACCTGAAGGGAACACCAGAAGGGTTTCCTTTCTCTGCTTCTTTCGCCAGCCACTGCTTTTGAGATGTGGAAGGGGGCAGGGGTGTGTGTAAGAGAAACAAGGGGAAGCGAAAGATGGGACAGTTTCCACTCGAATGCCAGGTGTTCTGAGGAGAAGTGACTGTTCCGGAATAGCTCAAATTTTGGGTAACCTCCCTGTAAGAACCTTACCTGGAACCAATGTCTTACATTACTCACCTGGCTTCCAGACTATTCTGATCTTCTTAAGGTCTTTCATGCTTGCCAGGTTTGGGCAGCGGGGAGTACAGCTTGAAGTGTTTTAAGACACAAAAATGAGACTAAAACAGGGGGAGTGGGTCTTGATGTGGGCAGGCTAACCTTCTTTCCCCAGTCTTGGTTTCTAAGGGTCAGCTGCCTTGTGTTAAGGAGCAAGACCTGAAAGAAACTTCCAGTAAAAAGAACGCTCACTATAAACTCCTCTGGTCGACAATAAAATAAAAACAGGCAATGTGGGTTCTTTTTCTCCCTCACTTTGGACTCTCCACCAATTCTCAGATTCAATTGAGTGCAAATGTGTTGTTGTGTTTATTTCCCTCTGATACATGCAGTTTGAAATTAAACTACTCTTTGAGTTCCTTAAAGAGAAAGTGTCCAGGGTGCCTATTTTACATTTTAAATCATTAATTACTGCGTAGGTTTCATCAATTGTTTTAGAAGAAAGCTTTTTTTGTTGTTGTTGCTTCCTACACATATGTGATTTTTTTTTTAAATGTTTAAATAGGACAAAATAGCAGAGGACTAATTTTTACTCCCTGTTGGCTCAAGCAGGAAACCCAAACCCAGACTTGATTCCTCTATGTTTGATTGATAACTTTGAGAGCGTATAGCCAGGTATTCTGAGTGTGATCCAGCAGGTAACAGCTGGAGAGAGTGTGGCCAAAGAAACCACACAGCAAGGGCCAAATCACATTTTTCACTTTTGATTGAAAAATATGAAGATAAGTTGACGCTTAACACATTGCAGCCTGATGTTTGACATAATGCATAATATGTTACTCAGTGTACAGTCACACAATTATTTTCTTTCTGTGTGTGATTGCTCACATAATCTACTACACATTTTGACTAGATATCATTAAAATGTATCTCTTTTGAATTTTTAGCAGAAAAATTATATTTGAAACAGGTTCATTCAAATTATAAATAAGAGCACACTATGTGTAGTTGTTTTTGGTTTATGATACTAAGGGTCTGCACCCAATTCCAAGGTATAGGTTTCCCCCACACCAAGCAAAGCTCCAAAATCAGTTGGGTACCCCATGATTCAACTCAATAAGTCTCTGCTTCTATCTTCCTGGAGATAGCGTCAGATCCCACAGGTGACAGGTTCAGTCCCAGACGCTGTCCTCCACTTCAGTGGGCTGGTCAGCAAGTCCAGGTGGTTACCTTTGCTTCTGATCAACTAGCTGTACATCAGAGGTTCCCACGACTACCTTCTCGGATTCAATTTAATTTGCTAGAGCAGCTCACAGAACTCAGAGAAACATTTTACTTATTAGATTACCACTTTATTGTAAAAGGATATAACTAATGCTGAAACAGCCAGATGCAAGAGACACACAGGGCAAAGTATAGGAAAAGGGCTTAGGGCTTCCATGCCCTCTCAGAGCTGTCACTTTCCCCAGAACTCCACGTGTTCTTCAACCCGGAAGCTCTCCAAACCCCCTCCTCCTGGGTATTAATGAAGGCTTCATTGCATAGACATCATTGGTTAAATCATTGGCCATTGGGGGAGCATTTGAGATCTTGCTCCCAGCATATGTCATCGCAGTTTAGCTCAAATAAACTCTTAAACAAACTTAAAATAAAATAAAATAAAACATTGGCCATTGGTGATTAAACTCAATCTCCAGCTCCTCTCTCCTCCAATGGGTGTCAGGAGGGGGGGTGGTGACCAATCAATGTGTCTCTCTCATATCGATGTTTCTCTTTCTGTGTTTCTCCCTCTCCCTTCCACTCTCTCTAAAAATCAATAGAAAAATATCCTTGGGTGAGTAACAACAACAACAAAAGATAATTATGAAGAACTAAAAATGTATGAAAAAAAGGAAAAAATTGAATGTAGACATGTTTGAGCCTTGAATCTAACTATGTAGCTATTATATGTGCAAACAGATTCTTAAAACTTAGGGCATTACCTGGAACACAGTAAATAGTAAGTATTGGTTGAATGAACAGAAGTAGAAAAACATCCTGCATGGTATATAATCTCATTCCCAGAAGTTACAAGTTTTATATAATATACTAGATGCCCAGTGCATGAAATTCATGCATGAGGGGAGGTGGTGTGTCCCTCAGCCCAACCTGCACCCTCTCCAATCTGGGACCCCTTGAGGGATGTCCGACTGTCCGAGTAGGCCCAATACTATAGAATTGGGCTCCCAACTGCTTGCCTGCCTGCCTGCCTGATTGTTCCTAACCACTTCTGCCTGCCAGCCTGATCACCCCCTAACCACTCCCCTGCCAGCCTGAACGACACCTAACTGCTCCCTGCTGGCCCAATTGCCCCTAACTGCCCTCCCCTGTCAGCCTGGTCACCCCTAACTGCCCTCCCCTGCAGGCCTGGTTGCCCTTAATTGCCCTCCCCTGCCAGCCCAGTCACCCCTAACTGCCCTCCCCTGCAGGCCTGATCGGTCCCAACTGCCCTCCCTTGCAGGCCTGGTCCCTCCCAACTGCCCTCCTCTGTTGGCCTGATTGCCCACAACTGCCCTCCCCTGTTGGCCATCTTGTGGTGGCCATCTTTGACCACATGGGGGTGGCCATATTGTGTGTTGGAGTGATGGTCAATTTGCATATTACCTCTTTACTATATAGGATTATGATTGAAGCAAGTTATTTATAAGACTAAAGGTTATATAGTCACTCAGGAAATGTCAACTGTTATAAAAGATCATTGCCAGGTCTAGAAATATTTTAATATTTTTGATGATACATGCAAATGATTTATAACACTTTAGAACATTTTTAGAGAGTAGCAATAATTATGCCAATAGTCATAGCCTTATTAAGATTGTATAATAGCATCATTTTGTGTATTTTATAACTTATGTAATTTAAAAAATAATGTAGATTGACTAATAATAATTAAAATTTTAAAACCACTTATTTATTTTTTCTTTTGTTAATCCTCACCTAAGGATATTTCCATTGATTTTTCAGAGACTGGAAGGGAGGGAGAGAGAGAGAAAAAAACATCAATGTGAGAGAGACACATTGATTGGTTGCCTTCCGCACGCACCCCAGACAGCGGCTGGGTATGCAGCCCAAGTATGTGTCCTCAGCCAGAATTGAACCTGCCACCCTCCAGTCCTCCGGCTGACACTCTGATCACTGAGCAACACCAGCTAGGGCAACCACCTATTTTTGGAGAAAGGAACCATGTGGGAGAGAGGAATAGAGACAATTGTGCAAGCTCTGGAGTTGAGCTGATTACTATAATAATCGATAGTGACAACAAGGGCAGAGAGAGACACGGTGGTTTTATAACTGTTTCTACCATTTATTGGATGGTGACTCTGCCTGCCCTATATTGGAAACATTCCATATGCTATCTTACATCATTGGGGCTGCCTCCAGAGCCAAACTGCTGGGTTTATATCCAGCTGCAGCACTTACAGAATGGCCTTGGGTAAATTCCTTAACTTTCTCTTTAAAATAAAAATAATAGTATCTACCTCACAGGGTTGTTGTAAAGCTTAATGCTTGACACACAATAAAGTGCTCAATGTTAGCTATTCTCAGAATACTGTAAGTCCTTTCTCACAGAGGAGTAAACTGAAGCTTGTTAGATATTAGACATGATCAAACCCAAATATTCAGAGCCAAATGCCTTATTGTGTATATTGCTGACAGAAGGGTATGTCCATTTTAATGAGATAATCCTATATAATAAAAGGCCAGTGACCATAAGCATAACGACTGGAACAACCGCTCGACCAGTCACCATGAAGTGCATTGACCTCCTCTCAGTCCCTCCTGCCCCACCCCCGGCAGCCTGCAGGCTCCCATTGCAGCATGGCAAACGGGGAATCATGGTGAACCAAGATGAGTGGCAGCGGGGTGGGACTGGCGAGCGGGCTGAATGGCTGACCTCTTGGTCCCTCCCCCCGGCCTGTAGGCTCCCGGTAACCAGAGCCATGCTGTGATCGGGAAAGCCTGGAGAACCGGGGAGTGGTGGTGTGGTGGGACTGGGGACTGGCGAGCGGGCAGAAGATGGCCCTGATCACAGGCTAGGCCTAGGGACCCTACCCACGCACGATTTCATGTGCTGGGCCTCTAGTCAAATAATAATTATCATAATTGTATGCATTTGATGATTGGAAAACATTTGCAGAGACCACCTTCTAGCTTTGTACATTTCAAATTGTATTCCTCCAGCATTATCCATATACTTCCGGTGCCAGGCTCTATAGGAAACATGTCATGGTACACATTGGTCTTGTACCTTTGGTTTGTAGCACTGGGTGAATCAGCACAGTGTTGATAGGTATCGACCGGGATCCCACTCTTTTTAAAAAATATATATTTTTATTGATTTCAGAGAGGAAGGAAGAGGAGAGAGAGAGACAGAAACATCAATAGTGAGAGAGAATCGCTGATTGGCTGCCTCCTGCACATCCCCCACTGGGACTGAGCCTGCAACCCAGGCATGTGCCCTTGACCTGGGACTCTTTAGTCCGCAGCCAATGCTCTATCCACTGAGCCAAACCACCTAGGGCCGGGAATTCACTCGTTATATGGGGGCTAGCCAAGCATAGCAATAAATATACCATTAAACCTAAACTAAATGTATCCCCTGATTAATTTCCCCTAATTGGATCTCAAAAGTACATCTACTGTAAGGCTAGCAGACACAAGAGAAGCATGACAGAAGGGAGGTCCAAGTGGAAAGATATTAGCATGGTAACTGGTTGAGATTAAAACTTCTTTTATGAAATTTTCCAAAGCATGTGAGCATGTGAACGCATTGCCAGGGCCACTCCCAGAGCCTTGGAAGGGGTCTGTGCAAGTGGAGGGACCTGAAATCTCAGCTTCATTAACTTCATGATAAAGGCACCTTTGACCGCCACATTCCCAATATCAAGGTTAACAATGACTTTTCACTTTCCATCTTCTCATTAAGTCAATGCTTAAATGTGATGATTATGGTTCAGGGGAAAAGAGCTTACATATACATTTATACACCAATTATACATAACATATATTTAATCCTACATCTGAGCGGTCCACTCCTGAGCCTCTCCCCACTGTCACAACTGAGGATCATGTCTCCACATATGTTCAGTACTTCAGCTGCTGTTGCGAGGATGCTCAGAATCCAGCGACACTTCGGTCACTGGAAACAGCCAGGAGGAGATTCTGCCTTGCTTCGCCATTGCACTTCTACCTACCCGGATCTATCTCAGCCCATAGCTTTACCTTAGCTCCTTTGCTTCTGACTTTTTTCAGAGTAGAAATTAACTCAAGTTGTCAGAGAAGAACTGTAAGTTGTAGCACAAAAATAGGCTGTCAAACCAAGGGCAAAAGTAGCTGTTCTAATTTTAGGCCCTGCAAATACATTAAACCACTTATTGAAGTTTTCTTGGTGCCTTAATATTACATGGCCTCATGGCCTTCACTCCAGGCACCCGAGATTAATCAGCTTTGTAAGGAAGACAGAAAGTCTCAACTAAACAAGAAATAGGACACCCCAAATCTGGGGACAGTCACTGTGAGACTAGAACATAACAGCACATCTGAATTTTGTAAGGTCACAGAAGAGACGTTTCTATTCAGGAATCCTTTAGTAACAAAAGAAGGCCATGTGTAGCAAGTGGAGGAGGAGGATAAAGTAGATAAGACTCTTTGCTTACATTAATTGGCAAGATATATGGACTCTGGGAGTAAGACATGTCTATAGTAGTTTTTTGAGGGGGATAGTTACCTCTCTCAAGGTAAGGCTTTGGGAAGAGATCAGTAGGAAGTTTTGGCTTAGTTATTGGTGACCAAGTAGCAGTTAATTTTGGCATTTCTTGTATCCTAAAAGCTATCTTAGAGACTGAATTTTATTTGTCTTAAAGGATTGAATTTTATTAGCTATTCTTAAATGCAAAGCACCTTTACCTTTTACTGGAATATCACAGAAAGGACCTTAATTAATCAACTGTAGGCATTTTACTTTTTTATAGGCTGCCTGGTAACATGAACACGCTTAAAAACAAACACTCTCTGGCTTCAGCTCTCACCTGGGTTGGCAGTGGAAATATTTCCAGCAATGCTGGCAGCTGGCCCGATAACCACATACACCTTCACTCCCTGCCTCCCTCCCTTCATCCCAGAGGAAACGTTTAGTTAGATTTGCCTCTAGGGTTCTATATGTGAACATGTAGCAGAAACAGGTCTGGAGGCCTATAGTCTGCTTGGTTTCTAGAGGAGCACACAAGTCAGGCTTCAGGAGGGTGAGGATGTCTCCTCCACTGAAGGCAAGCAGTTTGCTCTTGGGGACTTTATCCCAAGGCGTGTGTATTGCACACTTATTCATCATGCCCCGCTTCTTCTACCCACCAAAACACCAGGAGCCTCTCCTGCTGTATGTCAAACCAACATTTGTAACAGCAATTTCAGCATTATTGATGGTTGAATTAAAAATGACACTAGCACCGTCTACCAGCTGTAAACATAGAGGAGCATGGTGGCACTCTCTGTGCCCTACAGTAGGATTTGTCCTTTATGTCAATTCACTTGTGTGGACCCCATGTCGAGAAGGAATGCCTAACAGCATGGAGGCTGGTCTAGAGCACACTGTGTATTGGGGTGGTTTATTTATAAGATCTTTCACCTGGTAGATGGTTCTTACTATCAGTTCAGACTCTTCTGGCAAGAGGATTAAATTTCAGCCCCAACAGAATCTGCTTTTTCTAAATTGGTCAGTTTGGCTGTTGAGATGGCAGAAGGAAGTCAGAAAGAGGAAAGGTGGTGAAGAACTTGGCCTTTCCTGTGTGAAGGGACCTTGGTAGCTGTACTGCAGACTGGACCATGGGCTGCTATCCTTGGCAGACTCAGGACATCATTTGATGGTTTCAAGGAAGATGAGTTTAGGGAAAGGAAAATGGTACATTGGAAAGACAATGACTCATGGAGAAATGGAGGTGGTAATGGAAACCTTGAATCAAAAGGTAACGTGAGTTTGTTGAACCTTGTATATTTCACCTTGAAACTTTCTACAAAGTTCTAGTTGTTTCTGTTCAAGAAATCTTATTTTTTTCATAAGCTTCATTGCTAAGCTGTTTACCAGTGTCCTCTGAATATTGACATTAGGACCTAGTATGGGAAGATAGCTGCAACCATTATGCATGAAAAGAGAGAATCCAGCTTCTACTGTATGTCAAATCAGTAAAGAGGGGTATTGTCCAGAAAATGGAGTTAGTGTTAGTGGAGACATTGTTTCCAATGAAGGAGATGAGACAGAATGATGATTCAAAGATCAGGGTTTTATTCCCCACTAGCATTTCCATTGCAGGAAGAATCCTGCAATAGGGTTTCCTGTTGCTCTCTACCCCTCCCCGCCTGGGCTCCTCCCTTCTCCCCTGCCCCACCTTCTCTGCCAGCTCGCCTGCTTTTTTCCCTTCTCCGCCAGCCCGCCTGCTCTCCTTCCTTCTCCCCCAGCCCTGCCTCCGCTCCTCCCTTCTCCTCCCCCCGGCTTGCTTGCTTCTCCTCAGCTTTGCTCCCTTCTGCAGCTCTTGGCTTCTTTCTACGCTGTCTTGATATACAAATTAACCACCATTTTGGTTGGGATAATTTGCATACTCGTCCTGATTGGTTGGTGGGCGTGGCTTGGCTGGCGGGCATAGTGAAGGTACGGTCAATTTGCATATTTGTCTATTATTAGGTAGGATGGTATTGTATTATCATCTTAGGAGGCATAGCACAAAGTTGATCCGAATTCTAGTTCTATTTACTAATACAACTTTCTTCTCGAAAGACACTGTCTGATCTCAGTTCTCTGACTTCAGCATAGAAACGACAGATATGGATTGAGTCCACCTGTCTGCAGTGCCTAGAGCTGTTCTTGATTTTGGTGTCTCTACCCCCATACCTGTCACCTGTCCTGGGCCTAGCGAAGTTGAGAGGGAGACCGACCCATTTGTAAGTTTGCAATCTTGCATCCTCCTGAATTTGGGAGAAGGGAGGAAAAGTTATTTACCAGTCACCTCCATTTTTAATCTCATTCACACACTTAAAAATTCTGGTTGAAAATGTCACCAGTCAAAATAATTAGTTTTTATGATCACAGTTTCATGCCAGCTCTCATCACTTCCAGGATTTTATTGCTGTGTGAAAGCCCTGGAGTTGGGAAAAGGAAACAGAAGTTTCTCGTTGCAGAGTTAAGGAAGGAGTTGCTGCATTGACAACGTAGAAACCATGTTTGAGAGTATGAAGAAAGAATGACAGTTATCTCAGTAATGCATGGCCAAAACCATGAGGGAAACACACAATTCCTGTCTGGGACTAAGTTTATAGCATGTCTAGTGGAAAGAACATAAGCTTTTAAACCAGGCTTTTAGATCTTGGTTTCATTGCTTAAAAGCTGGATACCTTTCGGCAAGTTGATTTATCCAGTCATTTTCAAATGTGAGCATGCATTAGAAACCCCTAAAGGGCTATATATATATATATATATATATACACAGATTACAGGTGCTTGTCCCAAAGTTTCTGATTCAGTAACTTGTAAGATTTTGCATTTCTAGCAAGTACCCAGGAACCAGACTTGGAGAACCATCAAATTAATCCAGTCTGGGTCTTAGTCCTTTCATCTATGAAATGGTGCTAATATCACTTACCTCACAGGATTGTTGTGATAATAATATCCATAATGAGCACTTACTATGTGCCAGCCAGACACTATACTAGCATGTCGCGAGCGTTATGTCATTAATTTTCACAGAAAACTCATGAAGAAGGATTTGCTATCACAGAAGAGGTAATTGAGACATGGAGAGTTTTCTTTTTTTTTTTTAAATTTAATAAATCTTTATTGTTCAGATTATTACAATTGTTCCTCTTCCCCCACCCCCCATAGCTCCGCTCCACCCAGTTCCCACCCCACCCACTGCACTTACCTCCCCCACACTGTCCTCATCCATAGGTGTACGATTTTTGTCCAGTCTCTTCCCGCACCCCCCACACCCTTTCCCCACCGATAATTGTCAGTCCACTCCCTTTCTGTGCCCCTGATTCTATTATATTCACTAGTTTATTCTATTCATCAGATTTTTTATTCACTTGATTTTTAGATTCACTTGTTGATGGACATGTATTTGTTGTTCATAATTTTTATCTTTACCTTTTTCTTCTCCTTCCTCTTCTTAAAGAATACCTTTCAGCATTTCATATAATACTGGTTTGGTGGTGATGAACTCCTTTAGCTTTTTCTTATCTGTGAAGCTCTTTATCTGACTTTCAATTCTGAATGATAGCTTTGCTGGGTAGAGTAATCTTGGTTGTAGGTTCTTGCTATTCATCACTTTGACTATTTCTTGCCATTCCCATCTGGCCCGCATAGTTTCTGTTGAGAAATCAGCTAACAGTCGTATGGGTGCTCCCTTGTAGGTAATTAACTGTTTTTCTCTTGCTGCTTGTAAAATTCTCTCTTTGTCTTTTGCCCTTGGCATTTTAATTATGATGTGTCTTGGTGTGGTCCTCTTTGGATTCCTTTTGTTTGGGTTTCTGTGCACTTCCTGGACTTGTAAGTCTATTTCTTTCACCAGTTGGGGGAAGTTTTTGGTCATTATTTCTTCAAATGGGTTTTTAGTATCTTGCTCTCTCTCTTCTTCTGGCACCCCCATAATTTGGATGTTGGTATGCTTGAGGTTGTCCCTGAGGCTCCTTACACTATCTTCAAATTTTTGGATTCTTTTTTCTTTTTGCTTTTTACGGCTGAGTATTTTTTGCTTCTTTGTATTTCAAATCTTTGGCTTGGTTCTTGCGGTCCTCTAGTCTGTTGTTAGGTCTCTGTATAATATATATTTTTTTTATTTCAGTCAGTGTATGTTTAATTTCTAGTTGGTCCTTTTTCATATCCTTGAGGGTCTCGCTAAATTTATCAGCCTTTTCTAGGAAATTCTTGAAAAACCTTATAACCGTGGTTTTGAACTCTATATCCAGTCATTTGCTTTCCTCCATTTCTTTCATTTGTGATCTGTTTCTTTGTCTCCGCATTTTTGCTGCTTCCCTGAGTTGGTAGAGTAGCTTTGTGTGGTAGGTGTCCTATAGGGCCCAGTGGCTCAGCCTCCCCAGTTACCTGAGTTGGACACTCTTGGTGCACCCCTTTGTGGACTGTGTGCTCAGCCTTGTAGTTAAGTCTTGATTGTTGTTGGTATCAGTGGGAGGAGTTGACCTCCAGGCCAATTGGCTGTGAGGATCAGCTGTGTCTACGCTGGGAGAACTTCTGTGCTGGAGACACTCTTATGAGACAAGACATGCAAAATTGCAAAAGCCTCTGTGCTCAGCTTGGATGGGGCAGAGTTTCAGGGTGGAGCAGAGAGCCTTGGTTTCCCATCAGCCCTGCCCTATGAGGCCCCTCGGCCTCAGTGTCCCTTGGTAATCGCTGCAAGCATCTCTGAGAGAAAGCCGCCCTTGAGTTTCGCCCATTGCCAGAATGTCCAGTTTCTCCCCGAATGAGTCGGGGTTCCCTGAAACTCGCCCAGAACTGGAGTTCAGTGGAGTTGGGAGCTTCCATCTCCCTCCCACTTTAGAAAGCCAGCCGCGCACTCAGCCACCCGTGCACACAGCCGCCCATCCTCTCCTCGTGCGTGTCTCCGTACCTCAGCCTTTTGCAGCTCCCCTGAGGCTCAATGTGCTTTCCTCTTTTCTTCTAGTTGTAGAATTTCCACTCAGCCAGCTTTCCTGTGGTTCTGGATGGTGTCTGTTTTGTCTTTTAGTTGTAGTTTTGATATAGTTGTGCGAGGCAGCAGTTTAGGTGTTTACCTATGCCGCCATCTTGGTTTCTCCTGGAGAGTTTTCTTAAGGTCAAACAACTAAGAAGCAAAAGATGCAGAATTTGAACCCAGGCAGTCTCAGAACCAGAGCCCATTGTTCTTAACCATGTCCCTATGCCATTGTTTGAAATTAAATGAGGTCGCGTGTAAGGCATCTATTTTGGTGTCTGACATATGGTTGCTAAATACATGTAGTGACTGGTGATAATTTTGAGTTGTTCTTTCCTGAAATGACCCAGGGGCAAAAAAAAAAAAAGCGGGGGGGGGGGGGGGGGACAGGGTATGGGAAGGTGATGCGCCTGGTTTTCCAGCGGCTTCTTCTGTCATATAGTGCCAGGTTGGTGGTTTGGCTCCCAGAGCCTCTTTCCTTCCTCTGCTTAGTAGAAACAGGTATGTCAGAGAAAGGGGATAGTCACGGAAACTCAGTTTTCAGGGGTTTCACCCAATCATTTTGCCTCATGTGATTAAAGCCTAGATTTAATTCTCTCAGGTTGAGACAAACACTTCAACCCCAAAGCAGTTTTTACACATCATCAGGATTGGCTTGGGGCTCGGCCAGGACTGTGATATCTTAGAGCCAACCTTTAACATTCTCAGTGGAACTTGAAACCACTCAAGTTCAAATATATTCCCTTGAGCCAACATTGACTATCTGACTAATATAATAATAACACTTCACAAATATCATAAGAGAGGGTATACAAATGCTCAGAAGAGAAAAACAGAAAAGACATGAAGAGATCCTGATTATTTGTTGCATCATTCTGCTTTGAATGAAAGTCCATGGAAGGATTTTTTTTTGGGGGGGCGGGGGGCGGTGGGGAATGGAAGCACTTCTAGGATAGCTGCCTCATGTTGTCACTAACTTGTCCTAAGAAATCAGAGCCTTTATGTTTATAAGCTTTTACGTGTCAACAAGCCCCCAATAAAACCTTTAATTAAAAATAAATTTCACATCTAGCCTGTGTGACTCAGTGCTTGAGCATTGACCTATGAACCAGGAAGCCACAGTTTAATTCCTAGTTAGGGCACCTGCCCGGGTTGTGGGCTTGGTCCCCAGTGCAGGACATGCAGGAGGCAGCCAATCAACAATTTACTCTTATCATTGATGTTTCTCTCTCTCTCTTCCTCTCCCCCACTCTCTCTGAAATCAATAAGAACATATTTAAAAAAATAATAAATTTCACTGGATCAATGCTTTAATAAGTATCAGCAGTAGCAGGAAAAATGATGACTCACTATGGAAAATATTGTGATGGATTTCTCTTGCATTTGGATCTGTTTAGAAAATAATGCCTTTAAACTCAAGGCCTTCAAATTCGCCTTTCTGATATTTCCTTATTTAAACCTTGAAAAACATGTCATACAGCTTGAACAAATTCAGTGAAATGTTTATATTGCAAAAATCTAACACTTAGAAAAGTTAGGGGGCTTCTTTTCCCAAAGAAGGAAATAACTTAAAAAATCCAATTATTTATGGTTAAAACTGGAACTATGCCAGTTACTCAGGATTTAACTACTGTTTCCTTGAGACAGTAATATGCATTACCATGGATGAGGGGAATGTGATGAATGGGGACATGGCTTTTACTTCTGTGATCATTAAAAAAAATCCAACACATATGCACGCATACATATATTTATGTATATGTACACCATACACTTCCTATTAGTTAGTACCTTGAAAACTAAGACTTAGGAGAAATTTAGAATAGAAAACATAATTGACAACATTGGACTTTTTTTCATCAGGAAGAACATATGATATACATTTTCCTGGCCCTGCTCTAATGCTCTGAGCAAGTGGGCTTAGCCCTGCATGGACTGCAGTATTCCGTCCACACCCTTTAACTCCAGAAGGGGATGTGATGAGGATTATCAGGCCAATGTTAGCAAATGTCTCTGGAGCTCGCAGGTAGGAGGCAACACTGAAATCAAAGCACAATTATGTTTGGCACTTTTGATCATCTAAGGTGTATCTAACTTCTCTAACTAAAGCTTCCTACACATAGAAACATGAATATCAGATCTTAGTGCCTGTAAAAATTCCATCACCAGTTACTGCTCTGTACTCATTAGCTGGGGACCTTTGATGTTTTCATCTGCAAAGCTTCTAATCTTTCTGAGAAGTAGATGAAGCACTCATTCCTTTACCATTTACATTTGGTTCTTTAATTTTGTAATTCCACCTTCCCCTCCCCCCATCCTTCCCACTTTGCAGATCTCACAGGTGTCTGGTCAGACCTGTCAGGTGGGTCTCTGTTTGCCTGTCATTTGGGAAGCTGATGGTCTTACCTGGGCATGGCTGATTGCACAAAGCGGAACAGGGGTTAGTTTGAATTGCAGGTGTGAGCAATCAGTGTAGATCAGCTCTAATCCATCCAATATTAGAACTGCCAAGCTGCTGCAGACACAGCAGAAAGAGCCAAATGCTGTGTGACTAGGTGTGTGTGTGTGTGTGTGTGTGTGTGTGTGTGTGTGTGTGTACGTGCGCATCTGTAGCCAGTGGTTTCCAGTGCTGAGGGATTTTGTGTGTTACAGAATGTGGTTGACTCTTATGACACAACCTTACTGAGGCCCATTCTGTTCAAGGCTGTACAAGAAATCTTGGTGATAAGGCATGAGAAACTGATCACATCTTCAGACAGCTTATAACCCAGAAGAGAGAAGGATGTACAGCCTGAGGGGTATGTGCTCAGGCTATAGAATTCTGGGTTCAAATAGCCATTCTGTCATTATTGTCTGTTTGATCTTGGCAACATTTCTTGTTTTCACTGAGCTTCATTTTCTCATGTACAAAATAGGGATAATGCCTACTTAGAAGAGTTATTGTCTCTGGGACATAGTAGATGCTAAATACGTGTTAATTGGTATTTTTACTTTTGTCATTAAAAAGTGGTAAATAACCTGAGTGGCACATAGTGAGAACAGTCTGGAAGGCCGAGGAAGATTTCAGGAAGGGTGGGATGTGAGAAACCTGAGCCTTGAAGATTCAGACAAGATCACAAGAAAATGGCATTAAAAAAGAAAAAGAAAAAGGCTGGTGTGTGGGTTCTGAGATCAGCAACAAGTTTATTTGGGTTGGTGTGACAGAGATAATGATCCAAAGCGTGTCTAGGACTGTGCTCTTCAAGGATTTGTCCCTTCAAAACAAATTCTGACATATGAATGGCCATTTATCACAAGGTTCTGTTGTAAATCCTATCACCATGACGCACCTGTTGTGCAAAAAGCAGGACATACTTTTCCTTCCTGCCAGTGAGTTTGAATGACTACATGTGCGGTCCTCAGTCAAAGACTGTATCAGAGGCAACTGCTATAACCAGGAGCATTGCCTTGGATTAGTTTTAACACTGCAAACATGAGGAGGAGCCTTCAAGCTCTGGGGAGATTGCCCTTAGGATCCCTTAGTATGTTTATGCTTTTATCAAAATGTGGCCTATGAGGGCCAGGAGATACACCATAGAAAATGATGAATGCTAACTAAACTTCATGTGGTAACCATTTCACAATATATATAAGTCAAATCATTAGTATGTCAATTATATATCATAAAACTGGAAATAATAATAATAAAAAAGTCACACAAAAGGTGTCTCAGGAGCATAATGATGGGTCAAATTGTCCGGTGGAAAGTAGCATATGAAGTCAGGAAACCTCTGTCATTTATTAGTGGGGAGACCCTCAGGTAAGTCACCTCTTCTTGTGGGGTCTCAGTTGCCCCATTTATAAAATTAGGTGCCATACTTATCATGAGTGGAAATCAAATTTTTAATTCTAAGTCTTTCTTAGGAGGCAGCAAAGCCTGTTTAGGCCAATAAATCCAATGCAGAATCACAAGATATAAACACAGAGGAGTTCTGACTGGTGGGTAAAGGGCTCTGCCAAGGACATAGGGTACTCTTTCTCCTGCTCCACCTCGAGTTGGGCAGAGAAGGACACCTCATCCTCTTTGGGGCATGATGTCCAGGCTGGTGACTGCGAGATCCCTGAGATTCCTCGGACTTGCAGCATACTGCAATCCTATCACGGTTTAAATTAACGTGACAACGGAGGTTTTGTGATTTTCAACTTTTCCATTAACTTGACTGAAAAGTTTTAGAAAATAAACTCCTCTCCTTAGGTCTCTCTGTTAGCAGATTGCATAATATTTATTTACATGATGGTTTTATTCACAAGACATACTTTATCAATAAATGCCAGAACGCCAACACCAAGTGTCCTGGTAGGAAGGCCATTAAAAAACTCTATCTTGCTGTGAGTTGGAGATATTATTCATATGGGAAGCTATCTTTGTTAGGAATGCTTACCAAGTGTTTGCAGTACAATCTTGCCCAGCACCGAAACAGGGGTGAGAAAACTGGAAGGAAGAGATTTTTCTCAGAAGAGGCTTTCCCTGGAGGTGGTTGATGCTTGTCTATTGACGACTGGCCGAGTGACAGCGGCGTGGTCACACAGAAGGGCAAATGCTCTGTCCCTGAGAATTTCAAGCAAAAAGGAAAGCAGCTGAAAGATGCTGACATCCTAGCCCTTCAAAAGTTTCCCAGGCCACGCTGCCCATTAGAGCAGTCAGTACTAAGCTGGAGATGATGATGTTGAATTGTTGCCTTCATGTGCCTCCTAGCGTGTTCCCCCAGCAGCAGACGTTCAGTGGACAAGAAAGTCAAGGCCTTGACCATCCCTAATGCTACAATAACTTGGTTGGATTATGAGCAAGATGATTGTGCACACAACCCAAAATTCATGCGGCGTAGACAGAAATCCTGTCCAATACCAGTCAACCAATGGCTGTCACAGAATACCTGTCACCGGGTGACACGCTCCATCTCAGAGGAGCAGCTGTGTGGACCAGATGATTCCCATGGCCTTCTTGAGCCACTCAAACTTCACCTTTGCAGCTGGGAACCTAGCAAAGGGAGGTGCCTTTTATTCTGGAAGCTTTATCTTAAAAGTCCCAGGTTCATCAATAATTCCCTGAAAGTTGGCTTGAAATACTAGGCTGATTTTAAATTCTATACCAATATTGAGTTACCATGCTAATTTTTCACTCATCTACATGCATATTATTAGGGGAAGCAAAGCTTTCCGCACACCCTGGCCGGGCCCACCTGCTTAAGGCTACAAAGTTTCAATTATAACCCCAACAGAAATGGCTGCCGGCCTTGGAGGGAGCCCCAGGCTTGGCTCCGCTCCAGGCTACAAAGTTTCAATTGTAGAAGGAAAATAAATTCCAGATACCAGGGCCTCCACTTGGGTTGCCAGGGGGCGGGGCCGGCCTGCAAACCACCACAAACCCCTCTCTCAGGCTGCCCCATGCCCCAAGGGAACCCCACCCTGATCAGGGACACCCTTCAGGGCAAACCAGCTGGCCCCCACCCCTGTACCAGGCCTCTATCCTATCTAATAAAAGAGTAATATGCAGATTGATCATCACTGCAACACACAATATAGCTGCCCCCATGTGGTCAAAGATCCTGCCCCCATGTGGATACAAGATGGCCACCACAAGATGGCCAGCAGAGAGGGCAGTTGGGAGGCACCCGGCCTGCAAGGGAGGGCAGTTGAGAGGGACCAGGCCTACAAGGGAGGGCAGTTGGAGGTGATCAACCCTGCAAAAGAAAAACAAAGAAACAAGCCCCGGCAAGCAGAAAAGCTAAATTCTGTGTGTTGGCTCAACCAGAAGGGACAGCTGTGTGGCTATACTATTCTTGCTGTGTAACGATGTTCTCATTCAAACCTTAACACTTTGGAAAATCCCTTCACCTCTCCAATCCTCGATTTCTTCTTCTTCAAATCAGTTTAATAAAACTTACCTTGCAGAGTGGTTATGAGAAATAGAAAGTATATTTTTACCTTCCAATATAGTTCCTGGCAAGTAGGAAGTCATAAATCGGAATTTCATTATCATTTTTAGTCTCTATTTGTTAATAGATTAATACCATTGATAATTGTGTCTGAACCATGAATTCATGAAACACAAACTACTTATGTGACATTCTCTAAGAGATTTTTCCTGTGTAAGACTGGGAACTAGACAGCTGTGTCCATACCAAGAGCACACAGGAGAGATGGCCCACGGTCAACCATCTAATACTACATCAACATTAAATGTGAATTCATCATAAACAAACTTATTATAAGTTTTAAATAAATACTATATTATTTAAATAATACTAGATTAGTATAATAAATAGTTTAAGATGCTCCTGAGACATGGTTTAGCCTTTCTAGAGGCAGCAATTCCAATATAGTTTTGTTCAGACCAATTCCTAAAAACACAGAAGATTAATATTAAATGAACACATTGACAAAGTGATATGAGTTAAGTCACTCCCCAGCCTTGTTAGCTTAATGCTAATGTGGACAAGGCTTAAATGGCTAATTCTATCTAGAAAGGCAGGTTTGAAGAGCTATCTTTTGACCCCTTTGCTGGCGAGGGTGTTTTTCTTAGCTTGTATGGAAAAAGAAAACCAACACACACACTTAGAAAAAGATTGCTAGGTATTTCTTTCCTTTGGTTTATTTTTTCAGCCAAAATATAAGACCTTACTTAGATGACTAGCAATTAAGGAATTTTTGTGGTTTATTTCCTGATCTAACTGCTTACTTCTAAAGAAAGCAATCCTGACAAGCTTACGTTAGCCTGATTCTTACCAAAAGTATAAAGCCAAAAACATTCTGAAGGGTTTAGAGAGAAAAGTCAGGCTGGAAATGTAACAATAAAATGCTCCTTAAGGTTGCTTTTCCTAGATCACATGGACTTTATTTTTCCCCTTTGGATACTGACTTTATAGAAAATAAACAATTTTCCAATGCATTAACCTCATATTTTAATAACATTGGAGACCTGCAGCGGAACTAGAAGGTGAGTAATCAAATCAATGATGGTAATTCTACTTACAATAATACTTTGAATTAATAAAACCCTTTACTCATAAAGATCTCACCACTGTTTGTATAAACTTGATCTCAGTGCTCTGTAAGCATTGGTCGAATACGGATTTAAATTTTACTTCTTTTCCACAGCCTTATTATAAAGAAGTAAAGGACTTTTGAAAATCCATTTTCTAAGAGGAGAAACTCAGAGACTTCCCATCCAGTGTCAAGATGCAGAAATGCATCTTCCTAATTATCGCCAATGCGGGGCAGTGCTAGTGTCAGGTGAGGCCTGAACCAGCAGCTGAGAATGCCCTCAAGGACCAGATACTGTCATGGCTCTGTTTGCTGTCCCTAGGAGGCTTCCCTTGTTGTTGCAAGATGACTGCCAGCAAACCCCTGGGGCTGTTTGCTGCCTGGCTGACCCAGCAGGTGAGCGTGGCCATCCTTGCTCCCTCCCGCACTCCCTGACCAGGTTCTGAGCTTCACCCTGAGTGGACTGGCTTAGTCATGGCTCAGGGAGGCCCACAGACCACGTCCATGGGCTACGAGAACTCAGGGTGCTCATTGGCCTTGTTAGAGTCACAGGCTTTACATTTGGGTTCCTGGGGGCAGAGTGAGCTTCATCCAGAGCACATGGTCCAAGATTGAGGGAAGAGAAGTTCCCCTGGAGCAAAACCAGAGAGGCTGCCAGGCAGGAAAACCCAACCAAAACACAGAAATGACAATGGGATTGATCCCCAGTTCACACTTGAAAGTGGTGGTGGGGGAGTGAGCTAGTGGAGAGACTGGGGGCTTTTGAGCAGGAATGTGGCAAAGTGAATTTAGGCGTTGAGTGATAATGATAATGGTAATAATATCTTGCATGACTAGTGCTTTATATTTTCCAAAATGCTTTCACTTACCTGAGCCTTTTTAATAACATTGTGACATAGGAGGGTAGGTATTATACCTATTTTGCAAATTAAATTGAGGTGCAGAGAAATTATTTAGAGATAATTAGAAAGCTAAGGTGGTGATTCAGGCCTCTTAACTTTTGGTACACTTTTTCCCACCACTGTATTATCATTTATAATGTTAATTATTATTAGATCAAGCTCATCAAAGTAGATTACTCAGTTTTGGAATGTTTTCCTAATTTATTTACAGAATATTAATTGAATATCTGCTATGTGCTGAACATCATGTTAGGTGTCGGGGCTCAAGGAATTTATTAAGAGGTAGTAACAAGCCACTATTTTGAGTCATTAGCTAAATGAAAGCACAGAGTGGCAAAACGCTAATCTAGTCTTGAGAAAGGTAGAGGGGCTGTCAGGGAAGGCTTATGGAAGATAATGTCTCAACTAAAACCTTAAAGATAAGTAGAAGTGAGCCTGATAAAAGGATGAAAGGACAAGAGTGGGGAGGATGTAAAGCTTTCCAACAGTAAGAGTAGCGTGTGCAAAGGTCCTGGGGTGAGAACATGGCATGTAGAAAACATGCACAGAGTTAATACTATGGCTGCAGCACCAAGTGCCAGAGGTTGAATTGTGGAGATGAAATAGGCTATAGAGATTGGCTGTGGGTACACCCTGAAGTGTCTTGAATGCTTTGGGCTTTATCCGGAGGGAATGGGGGGATATGGAAAGATTTTAGAAAGGTCACTCATCAAAATTTAGGGGAAATGTCCATAAAGGTTATAAAATGGAAATCAGTGGGAGGAAGTAGGAAGAAAGAAATGGGATCGGAAGACCAATTAGACGGTTTCAGGCATTGAGGAGGGAGGTGATGATGGCCTGAATTAAGGCAGTGTCAGAGCAAGGAAAAGAAGTATTTGGATTTTCATGATATTAAAATTGCAAACTTCTAAAACATTAGTTTTCCCAGAGAAATAATAAGTGATGTCTATGCAGAACTCTTAATTTTATCTCTTCATTCATGTGACTTTAAAAAAATTCCATTGGACTTGCTTTATTCAGCAAGCAGTTACTGGGCACCTATTGAAAGTCATGTATTCTAATACTGTCCAGATGTTGCCATTTTTTGTCAGTTTAGGTTGTATAAAATACAACTTTAGATACATCTTTTAGATATGTCACAAGGTCAGTTACTTTCCACCTATTTTACTTCATTTCAGAATTGTTCTGAAATTCTTATTATTTTGAGTATAAGAGAGAAGGTTTTCAAAGAGAGTTATGAGATGACTTGTGTGTGTGTGTGTTTAGCACCTTTTGCTAAGCTAAATATCTTGTTTATTTTTCTGATAATCTCTAGGAAAAAGGGCAAAGTATACTGAACAGATTACCAATTTATATAACTGGGTAAAATTGCTACAAAAATCACTCCCAATGCATTTTGTGGGGCTTGTTCGAGTTTCAAAATTAGGGCAATTCTATATTCCCACAGATGCAAATGAGAAAAAGTATTTAGCTCCTGCATGGAATAAAAGGATTTATGCAAACATTTACTAATTAATTCAGCTAAATTTTGATGAAGTCCGATGCTTAAAAACATTCTATTTATGGAATTAAAACTCGCGACACTTCTTTATCATCAGCAGGCTGGGCACAGTCTTCACCCAGGTATCAGCTCCTCCAGTAATCTCTAGTCTAGGCTGTTGCAGAGCTTTACAACTCTGGCCGATAAAGGCAATTCTAATTTAGTGTTCACGTTAATTATCAGTAATATTAAATGAATATATTGGAGCTATTTACATGTGTCACTCAAGGTTGCTGTATTCTAAAGAAAATGATTATAATTGTTCTTATTAGTTATCATATTTCATGCTTCTGCAGTGACTTTTTTTTTTTTTTGGTTGGGTTTTGGGAATATCTTAATGAGGAAAAAGGCTTACAGTATTTTAAAATGTTCACAAGGCACCAAATAGCACTTTCTAATTCATTAGTCATATGTTATTGGAAAATTCCTTTGTGTTATTTTATTTGTTTCCGAGCACATGTAAACCAGATTAAAAAGGAAAAATGGGGCAGTCAATCTTCTCTGATAACTGGTAAAGAGATTATAATACAGAATGAAAAGCAGAATGCCTCTGAGATTTGAAACACTTTACATTACTCTGCATTTTGCTCTTAGTTCTGCTAGGGATTGGCATTTTGTTGCCTATGGATTTTCCTACAACAGTAGGGAATTTGGGTATCTAAGTGGCTTCTTTTAAAGTCTTATTCCATAGGAATTTCTGTCAAATAGCATGATCTTATGATAACACTCAAAATTTTTCAACAAGGATTTAAAGAGAAATTGCAGAGTACTGGATGGTACGAAGAGAGTGGGTCAAATGCATATTGTGGCTGTTAATGTCAATTTTCTCCCATTAGATTTATAAAATGTTAAAAAAAAATGTTGTTGCCTAAATATTACCAAGTTAGAATCCTGACTCATAGGAAGCCTGTAGGATGTCTTGTTTTCATAGTACCTTTTTCCTAAACTGAAAGCATTTCACTCTACCCTGTATTGAATAAAAACTTGTAATTCTAATATGTAGATTATTTGCCTGATATAGACACCTGATTAAGTTTCAAAGTTGATTCAGCATTCAAAACTTTGACAATAAAAACTGCCATGCCCTGGCCAGGAGGTTCAGTTGGTTGGAGCAACATCCCATACACCAAAAGGTTGAGGGTTCGATTCCCGGTCAGGGCACATACCTGGGTTGCGGGTTTGATCCCCAGTTGGGGGGGCATACAGGAGATAACTGATCGATGTCTCTCTCTCTCTCTCTCTCTCTCTCTCTCTCTCTCTCTCTCTCTCTCGGCATGTCCTCAGGTGAGGATTAAAAAAATAAAATTTTAAAAAGCTGCCAGATGTTCACTTAGATAGTTTTGACTTACATAGAATAACATGTGATCTAGTGCAATTGGGGGAATGGGGTGTTTCAAAAAATGGATTGTTTCCAAAGCTGCAGTTCAAGTTTTTAAATCATTTTCACCCTGAGCCCTCCTATTCACCATCCAAGGCTCAACTCAAAGTCGCCTTTTCTGGAGATCTCTAGTCTCTCTGCCAGCCCTGGTCAGAGTTTATGCTCCCTTTTTATATCGCCATACCATTTTATATTGTAAGCATCTGTTTTACTCACCTGTCCTTATCAGCCTCCTTCTCCCCCGACTCCTCAGTCTGTAAACTCACTGAGAGTTGGCACTCTGTCATGCTCAGCTTTATTCTTTCAGGGCCTTAATGCCGTGTCTCAAACACAGTAGACAGATTCTCACCACGTAATGAAAGCCAATTGAAAAGAAACCATACACGTCCCTACCTTCTTAAATAAAGTGTACCAAAAATAATAATAAAAACTTATGATCTCTTAGACTTTTCACCATGAGCCACAGAGCTTTGTAAACCTGCCAAATATGTGTGTGTCAGTTTTGCTCTGCATAACCGAGCTGCCTACAGCTTGTGTGCCCTTTAACAAGCTCCTGAGATGAGGTGGGGTCTTGGTGGCAGGTTCTAAAACTGTAGCAGAATCATTTGGGGTCCTCTGAGCTGACTCCTAGTATCCGAGTGTCTGCTCCTCAGTGTTTTAATTGACCTCCATCTCTGTGTGGTCTTGATCTCAGGCTATTGATAGTGATGCTACCAGCTAGACATGCCCGGGGCAACCACCTTGCCATATTACATGTAGTGAGTGAGTCCCCACAGACATTTCCCCAACAGGACCAACGCTGGACTTCAGTAAAGGCCATCAGGGAACTTTGAGGAACAAGATTACTCACAGATTGTGGGGGTACATGGTGCACCCAAGAGAAGAGAGGGAGAAATATATTACAGACCTGGCGCTCTGCCTTGATGGTCCAAGGGTGGGGTTTTAAGGTTTTCCTCGTTATTGGCTAATCTAAAGCATCAGAGAGGAATTAGGGTGCTAGAAGGGAGAAGTGTGTCCACTGAAGTGGTCAGTTATCTAGGTTACCCAGGGATTTCTGAAAGAGGAAGCTTTGTGGTGGGGTGAGGGGTTGGAGGGGGCAGCGTAATTCCTTATCTGGGTGTCTTGCTAGTAGCTGTGTTATACAGCTGGCCATATGTTTATTCAAGGTGCATGTCTTTAGAAATCGATGCCTTGGCAATTAAAAGCTTAATGTGAGGCACTTACAGGACACGCTGCCACTACCCGTGGGCCCTGTCTCCTTTCTCTTCCCCCTTTAGTTTAAGCAACTGATGGCTCTTAAACCAAATGCCCCGGTTTTCAGAGTAATCACCATCCTTTCCTCCCAATATGCAAGCCAACTGCTTTCATCACATCTTATGGCATCTTTTTGGCTAGTTTCATTACTGGTTGCTTTTCAAATGTTCAATTATTTGCGTTTCCCCCTTTTCTTCTACTGGCAGAAAAGCCCTAACTTAAAAACAACAACAACAGCACAAAACAAAATCCTCTAGACTCAATTTCATTCTGAGTGCTTAAGCTGAATGTTTAATGTGTAGGGAAAATGCTTCCAAGAAGATAGATGTGTTACTAGAATGGATTCTCATGTTAAATGATTCCTTAACATTTACTTTTATATCTAAAGGAAAGACAAATACAATTCAACTTTGCAAAGGGAAAATAGAACATTGCAAAGGTAACAGATTCATTTAAGTAATTCTATAAACTTTACTTTAAATCACCTTAGGATGAGATGTCTGTTCATTTCCTTTAAATTTTTCTAAGACTTTCAATAATCTTTATTTTAGTATCTCATGACTTCTACATTAGACTTCTGATAGTTAAGCCAGTAAACTTTGCCTTTCCTTTACTGCAAAATTTGCAGTGAAAACAGATTCTTCACTTACTGCCAATCATAGTTCATCTTTCAAACACTTAGTGACTCCTCTAGTCTGTTATTCTTTGCCCCAAAACTCACTTTTTTAAAAAACTTTTACTTTTAGGATTTATATAAGCCTGCTATTTCTCCCCTACCCATTAATTATTGCTCCTTTCCAATATGCACATTAGAGTAGCATTTCTTAAAGTGAGATTCGTAAACCACTTGCATCAGAATCAGACTCATTCAGTATTTATTGTGAAGGAAAAGTGCCTCAGAATTGCACTCCATATATTTATTCAGTTTCCAGTATCTCGCTTTGTAGAAAAAATAACAACAATAAAAAGGTGAGTGTTCTATTAATAACTAAATTTAGATTGAGGTCCATTTTGAGCCTCTTATCCCCTCCTCCCCTTTTTTGTTAATCCTTACCCGAGGATATTTTTTCCATTGATTTTTTAGAGAGAGTGCAAGGAATAGAGGGAGGAGAGAGAGAGGACAGAGAGACAGTGAGACATGGTGACAAGGATGTGAGAGGGACACACCATTGTTTCCCTCCCACATGCACCCAGACAGGGGCAGGATAAATCTGCAACCCAGGCATTGACCAGGAATGGAACCTGCAACATGGGCTGAAGCTCTAACCACTGAGAAACACTGGCCAGGACACCCCCTTGTTTTTGTGTATCTTATGAGTTGTGCTACTGAAAAGACCATACAGAGGTCAAGTAATCCTCAGTTACTTTTAAGAAATTCTCCTGCTTTTTCAATCTCAGTTTGGATTCTCTTTCCTATCCATATTTTCTCTGGTTGGATGCATTCAGTCTCATGGTTTTAAGTGATATCTATTAGCTAACAGTTTCCAAATTAATAAGTTTAGCCTGGCCTCTCCCCTGGATTCAGACCTGTTTATTCAATTATCTACTTTTCATCTGCATTTGAACATCTAATGGGCATCTCACATTGAACAGGACTGAAATTTAAACTTTGATTTCCATCCCAACATCTAAAACCCATTCAAATAAGTGGCATTACATTTATTCATTTCCTCAACCAGAAACCCTGGTGCCACTTCTGATTCTTCTTTTTCTCTCATGCCTTATATCCAGTTCCTTAGCATGTCCTGGTAGTACAACATCCAACATATACCGAAAATCTGACCACCTCTTACCCCTTCACTACTAAAATGCAGGTCTATTGTCCCATGGCTAGTTCTACAATAGCCTTATCACTGTTCTCATGGCTTTCACTCCCAGCCTCCAACCAGCAACAGAATCACCTTTTTATAGCTTCAGTCAGATTGCATGACTTCACTGCACAAAACCCCCTCCAGGGGCTGCCAGCCATACTTGGAACAAAACCTAAAGTCCTTACCATGGCCTCCAAGGCCTACAGGATGGAGCCTGCCTCCTTCTCCCACCTTTGTCCTAGCATGTTCCTACCTCAGAGTCTTTGCACTTGATGTTTGTTTTGTCTGGAATGTCCTTCCCCCACAATCCACCTGACTTTTGCCATCACTTCTTTCAGGTCTCTGACCACAATCACTTTACTTGAGGGGGCTTTCCTCTCTAAACCACCACCCATTTATCACTCTTTATTTCCCTACCCTGCTCCACTTTTCTTCCCATATATAGTATCTGGCATTTTATCGTGTACTTATATTTTATGTATTTGCTGTTTGTGGTATTCCTGTCTGTGTTACTCTACTGGAAGCACCACTTCTTCACATTATCCTTCAGGGCCTGGAGGAGCAGCAGCACATGTCTGTTGAATGTATGAATTTAATCCAGGCCCCTTCTTCATACAATACTTCAGTTGAACTGTGGCTGAGAGTTTGAAAAAAAAACAAAAAAACACCATTCTAAATATTTTTCATGACAATGAGATGACTCAGCTTTGGACAATCCCCAAAAGCACGTTAACTTTGCCTTTTTTTTGTTTGTTTGAAGGTGCTTCCTTAAGTCTGATCAGCTTTATTCTCACATTGAAACTCTTCTTTTGAATTGGCTGAGAGATCCTACAATCTCTTAGCTGGGCCCTCTGCCAATCCAACCCCAAATATAAATTGTAACACAGTCATAATCGTTTTCATTATTCGATATCACCATGAATCTGTGAATACAAGTTACCCACAGAATTTCCTCTCAGGCATTCCTTGATCTTGTTCTCTGCTTTATAGATTAGATGTATTTTGGACATATTTAGTCATATTTTTACTCCCTGGACTAAAGTATGATAGCAAGAAAATATGTTAAATTGGATATCAGGGGTATTAAAACCTTCTTCTTATTTCAGTGTTATCAGCCATGCTTATGTAGATTGTTGAATATATTATGCCCAGGATTTAGTATATGCATTAAATATGATAAAGTTCACTAGGAAATATAAAAATAGAACAAAACGCAACACTTTACTTGCAGATTGGAGGTGAGGTGATTGGTATGTTAATTAAAGGTGACCTCAGCACTCTTAATATTAACCTCCTGATTTTCTCCAGTGTTTCAGGTAGGGAAATAAAAATTATTCTTCAATATTCCTAAGAATGAGATTGGATAAAGGATACAAATGAAGTCTAGACCAAGTACAAAAACATGAGCTCCTTCTCCTGGCTGCTCAACCAATGCAGACTTAGTCTGGGGATGAGATAACTATCTCAACAGCCTTCAGACTTCAAATTATAGTAATTATGACAATTTGTACCAATAGCCATGAGGTGGGATTTTTGATGTGGTTAAAAATAACATCTATAAAACCCAATAAAAATTACATTTTGCTAATTTTCTGATAAGATGCTGTTTTAACTATCCTGTGTCTTCAGCTGCTGCCAGTTTTCAATTAGAGGATTCCTTTAAAAAAATTTTTTTAACCCATTTTGTCTGTTGGATCCAATTCCATCCTCAGCAATGCATTTGTTTTAATGATATTAATTAATTGTTTTGTGTGAATTTTGCCTTGCAAACTGATACTAATCTTGGAGACTTTATTAACTTGCTGATTGTGAGTCTGGATACAAAAGGACCAATAGCGGGACTCAGCCTGTTCTTTCTGGCTTAGAAAACAGACCATAGAGGCCTGCTCAGCCACGTCAGTTGGAGGAAAGGACAATGATGAACTGAATAACGGGGCCACTAATGCAGGCTGGCTCTGCAGTTCTGTCCAGCTTGAAAGTTGCCAGTTCATACTAGGGGCCCAGTCATTGGTGGTGGCTCCCAGAGAGCTCCCCTCAAGCGCCCTGTCACAGTGCATTGTGTGTCTTCCTGTGCTGCTTTTCCTTAAACACTTTCCTCTTAGTTAACTTTTGATGAAGAAAATCACATATTTCCCCATTTTTATTGAAAGATGATGAAATTGATGTTCAGAGAGCTCGCTCAGTTGGTGAGTACCAAAGGCAAAGCTAGAGCAAAGGGCTTTTGATTCTCCTTCTAATGGTCTTTTAATCAAATCATGTGGCCTCTAAGCTAAATTAATTGTGTGTGGGTAGGACTCACCCCTGGCTCCTCAGAAATCATTTTCTTTTATCTCTGCCCTCTCTGTCTGCTCCTTTTCCCCTCTAAACAAGCAAATTCTCCCTTGATCAAGCCACCACCTCATTCTTTTCCTTTCCTTGTCTTCACATCTATACTTTTTAAAATGTGTTCTTTTATTGATTTGAGAAAGAGAGGAAGAAGAGGGAGAGAGAAACATTGATGTGAGAGAGAAACATCAACTGGCTGCCTCCTGCAAGCCCCCCTATTGGGGATTGAGCCTGCAACCTGGGCATGTACCCTGACTGGGAATCAAACTGGTGGTTGCACTGGCAGGGGAGGGATTTGACTTTTATCTATTTTCTCCTACTTGCAACAAACAATCTCTTGCTGACTGGAAAACACACTAATATGTCGCATTATCATCTAATTCCTCAGCAATCCTTTTCCGTTAACTAATCCATTCTCTTCATCATTTTAAACTTTCTCATTGGAAACAGACTAGACATTTCCAGCTTATTTCAGTTTAAATAAAAAATAAAAACATTCCCTTTAGAGCAGTGGTTCTCAACCTTTCTAATGCCGCGACCCTTTAATACAGTTCCTCATGTTGTGGTGACCCCCAAACATAAAATTATTTTCATTGCTACTTCATAACTGTAATTTTGCTACTGTTAGGAATCGTGATGTAAATATCTGTGTTTTCCGATGGTCTTAGGCTCTACAGCAGCGGTTCTCAGCGACCCACAGGTTGAGAACCGCTAGCAGGGTCGTCTAAGACCATCGGAAAACACAGATATTTACATCACGATTCATAACAGTAGCAAAATTACAGTTATGAAGTAGCAATGAAAATAATTTTATGGTTGGGGGTCACCACAACATGAGGAACTGTATTAAAGGGTCGCGGCATTAGAAAGGTTGAGAACCACTGCTTTAGAGTGACTCAATGTTTTATTGGTTTATTTCATTTCTGCTTTTGCTCATTCTTCTTTTTAGAGTTTGAAGACTCAGACTGCTAAGAAATCAGCTTTTTAGCCAGTTTGGCTCAGTGGATAGAATGTTGGCCTGTGGATTGAAGGGTCCCAGGTTCGATTCTGGTCAAGGGCACATACCTGAGTTGCTGCTTGATCCCCAGTAGGGGGTGTGCGGGAGGCAGACAATCAATGATTCTCTCTCATCATTGATGTTTCTATCTCTGCCTCTCCCTTCCTCTCTGAAATAAATAAAAATATACTTAAAGAAGAAGGAGGAGGAGGAGGAGGTGGAGGAGGAGGAGGAGGAGGAGGAGGAGGAGGAGGAGGAGGAGGAGGAGGAGGAGAAGAAGAGGAAGAAGTCAGCCTTTCCCTAACGTTTGAATGACTTGTTAGGAAACCTGACTCTGTCTGTGCCTGGGACATGAATAAATGTGGTGTGAGTAGTTCTGGTAATCTTAGGAACCACCACAGCATCCTAAAGGATCATTCCATATCAGTCAGAAAAAAGGCTGGAAAGAAATAGTCATCTTTAGTTATTATCTCAAGACCTGTCATACAGAAATTTTATTTTAGGAGGAACAGTGAACAAGGCCCATGCTTTTCTACCTCATTCAAGCCATGGCTCACTTGAACCTTGCAAGAGCAGAGTTAAGTGGATGGAATGAGACAGTGAAGGGCAGAGGAAAGAGAGTGCTTAGCCACTCACTCCATTTGCCCCAAATCCACCCAGGAGATGCAGCCTTAAGGGTAGCTAGGCCACAGAGCTGTGAGAGCAGGGGCCATGGCTGTTTTGTTTACTATCATGATTCTTTTACTTGGTGAATGCTCATTTGTGAGAATTGTTTCAGGTGAATGTTTTTGCTCCAGTAGCTTTGAGTTGTGAAGTAAATGGAAAGTGAAAATATGAAGACAAACGTGGCCTATTCTTTCAAGAAGTTTGGTTGAGTAGGGATGAATTGATTGATTGATACAAGCATGGGGTCACATAGTTCCCATGGAGCAAAAATTGGAAAGAGACATGACTGTCAACTAAGGATAAGATTTCTAGTAATTTTAATATAATGCCCCAAATTTATTTTTTACCTTGTCAATAAATTTCCATACAGACTATGTTTCACACGTATATATTCAAGAACAGCTTGGGATATATTAAGATTTTTTTAATTAGAAGGGGATAATGAAAAGTAAAAAATTCATTTTATGAGTCAGCATACACTGAGAAAAAGGTATACCCTAGGTCTCCCATTTACTAGTTCCGTGCTATGCCATTAAATGCCAATGAACATTTGAATTAGTTACATATTATCTATTGCAAATTATACAGTGTGATTTAATCTAAACTCTAAGCAATATTAGTACATCTGGGGATTCAGCTAAATTCCATTCAATTTCAGACATTTGGTGGTATGGGCAAATGATCAAATTGGTTTGACATTCATTTCCATCTGATTTCTGAGACCAGATGTTTATCACCATATAGATTTGGCAATAGATGGTGATAAACAGATGTGGGCTGATTTGATAGGATCAGGTAAGCAGAAGGTAAAACTTTATCTGAAGACTGGAATGTGGGAGTAATAATATTTTTAACTTCTTTATTACCAGTTATGTTGATACCATAGAGAATCAAGCTGATGCTCTTAGTGTAGGGAGCAGAACAATTTCTTGTTTTCCACTGGGCCAACTGGAGAAAGCTGTTGGTTGAATCACATTATATATGATGTACAAGAGACTAATGGAAAAGCAAACATTTTATTAAACTTTGAGATCTCAGAGCTCCTCAGGCCACCATCGTCTTCAAATATTGTTTTCTCTATGGCTTTGGGCCAATTACTTAGCCTCTTTACCTCAGCTTCTCAATTGGTGAAATGGGAACTGTTATAGTGTGATTAATTTATCTCCTACGGGGGTTGTTTATATTAATTAACTGCTGTTAAGAGCTTTGAAGATGAAAAGTGCTAACTGCTTATGCCATGATTAGCCATGGAATAGTGGAATATGATAACTGCTTCACTAGATAAATGGGTAAACCTGATACACACAAACTGTGAAATCTGTGGGAGGAGTTAATACCCAGGGCAACAAGACTGCCGAGGAATCAATCTCATCAGGGAATATTAGTTACACTTGAGCCTTGGTTTAAATGGTTCAAACTGCCTCCTGAAATATATGTTTTAAATGTCATAACACTGGCACCGCATTTTGCTTTGTTAGTGCCCATAACGACATTTCTTTCCCGGATGTATTTTCCCCATAAACCCAACTAAATTTACCTTGACTCATATTCCAAAACGTATTGATTATTTTCAATTATTCTTTGCATGTGCACTCTTTACATCCACGGACAAGTAAATTGCTATGGCTGACAGGGTATAACATTCTGCTTTTTATTTGTATTGTTTGAAGCAAACAAAACACATTAGAGAGACATAAATGGCCATTGCTGTAAGCCAATGAATATTTAAGGATATTAATTTACTTCCTCCAAGAAATTTTAAAAATAAACATAGAACAAAGAAATAAAATGTCAGACTTTAAGCTTGAGTTCTCCCTGGGGACTGTGTTTTGCAGTTGACCGTATCATTACCTACCTAGTTATGAGGTCATATTTCTGCACAGTTCACTGTCTGTAATATTATAGTAAACCATAACTACAAAGCCAACATGTCTTGGTCAATATTTATTGCACTGGCATAATTTATTTCAAGAGCCCATATTAAGGAAAACTCAAGAGATAGTCTTTCCAAAGTTTTTTGGATTAGGATTTTTGGTAATACTTTAAAGTGATATTTCATGTAGGGTATCATTTTGGGAACCATTTATAGCATTCTAAAAATTCACAGGTCATATATAATTGCATTTTGTTTTGAGACAATTTTTTCAATTTTTATTTATTTTTTATATATATACCTTTTTATTTTAAAAGAGATTTAAGGCAGCCTCCTTTATTAGGGAAAACACCATCTCTATATTACCATTTAATCCTTAAAACTTATTCTGGAGTGGGATATGAGAAAGGTCAAATTTAAGTTAATTCTCATTTCAAAACAACCACTGGAATATTTAACATTTATGCTTAAGAAGTGCCACAGTGTAGTTAAAAGAATGCCAAATTTTGAGTCAGAAAACCTGGTTTTACATCCTTACCCTGTCACTTTCTTGGCAGTGCAATTTTGATAAGTCATTTGACATCAGTATTTCTATCTATAAACTTGGAATAATAGCATCTTCATCATAGATTTACTCTAAGGATTAAATGACCAATGTTTATGAGAGCGTGCCTAGTACTAGTAGACATTACTTAACATTTTATTTGTCCTTTTTGGCCAGTAGAATCCAGTAGATATCCCTGCCAAAGGGCCATTATAGATTTTTATCTCAAAGCTCATGTTTGCCTCATTTCTATGTTTCTGAGAATAGCTTATTCCTGAATAATTTCCACAACTATAATGTGGCTGTAGTTTTCTCATGACACGAGTCATAACATTCATATTAAAAGCAAATCAAAGGACTTGTATGCATGCATATAAGCATAACCAATGGATGCAAAACTCTGGGGGGTGAGGGCATATATGGGAGTGGGGTGGGGGGTGGCAATGGTAAGATATGTACACATATAATTCCTTAATAAAAAAAATTGAAAAAAATAAACTGTAAAACATAAAAACAAAAAAACAAACAAAAAAATAAAAGCAAATTTGCTTTTAGAACAAGGTTTATCATAAATGATTCTTCAAGTGAGAATTCAATGATGTAAAATCTCACAGGGTAATTTTATTATTATGAAAAAAGAAGATACATTTTCAGAATGGTGAGCTAAGCATATCACTATATGACTTGGGTTTATTTAACAATTTAGACTTCTACAACCTTTAATTTATGTGTCCCTGAATCCACGATTTTCAGGTTCCAGCTACTATTTCAATGAATAAAACATCAGTCCCTTAGAACAAATGACAAGGAAATCCTCATATAACCTTAAAGAGAAAGCACAAGGAATGGGGAAGTGCCTAAACCTAACAGAGGGATAAGTCTTTTTGGAATGCAAGCCCAAATAAATATTTGAACAGGAATGGTATCCCTATGCTGTGGTGAGAAATAGGTCCCTTTTAGGCTGCACATTTTGGTAGTCTGGCGTGTTGACTTTATCACCTTGAGATCACTGGGGTTTCAGACACCCCTTCCCAAGGGTGTCACTACGTGCATGGGCACACCCCTACCCTAGTCTCTGAGGCTGCAGGCCCAGGCTTGTGAGCTACTCCCTGGAATACCCCTTGGCCCAGGTCTCCTAGTGCCCAGACACCTCTCTTGGAGCCCCACCTTCAACTCCTCTGCCTTAGTTTTGAGTCATTTACTATCATATGCCATTTTAGTTACATCTACTTAACATCCCTGGAAGTCAGAATTCTCTGCACAACAGAACTGACAATATTTCTAATCCCAGGATGAGTTCTGCTTTCTTCATTTCATTTTTAAAAGTTATTATTATATTTTTATTGATTTCAGAGAGGAAGGGAGAGAGAGGTAGGAACATCAATGATGAGAGAGAACCATTGATCAGCTGCCTCCTGCATACACCACATTGGGGATCGAGCCCGCAACCCAGGCATGTTCCCTTGACAGGAATCAAACCTGGGACCCGTCAGTCCACAGGCTAATGCTGTATCCACTGAGCCAAACCAGCTAGGGTTTCATTTCGTTTTTTATGATAAGACTCCACACATTTGGATTGAGAGGAAAGGCAAAAGGTCAATTAAAGTATTGAAAGTTTGGATTGCAGATTATGCTAAAATGAGCATAGACCATAGCAGCCTGTTAAGTACAGATGTTAACAAGTTCAGTTAGTTCATATAACACAGTGGGAAGGTTAAGATGCTATTTAACTATCAACAATGTGGACACTGCCCAGTTTGTCCTCGCATTGGTTGACGAGTACAAAGAGAAAGGAGATGGCTCAAGAGATTATTTCTGAGGGCAAAAGACTCTGCTCAGTCCCCAATATTGAGACGCCCATAGCCAGTGGCCCCAATTCCATGATCAGATGTGACAGATGCCCAAAACTTAGTTTGAATAAAGTGTCATTAGACTCTTATATGAAATAAAAATGCCAAAATAAATTACTGTTCAAATGGGAACCATCTGTTGGTTATAAATATTTTTAGGTTATTTGCAATATTTACAGAAAATGAATAGCTTTGCTTGCTTTTTGAAAATCATTCTATGATGAAAACAGTTATGTCACAAGTTTCTTTTTTAGCTCACTTCCACCTTTCACTTCAGAGGTTAATAATTCTAGTTATAATTATTGTTTTAAAATAAAATAACAATCATTGTGTATTTTTAGCACTTTGATTGGCCTGCCTTCTTTTTTTTTTTTTTAAATTCTTGATTGTTTAAAGTATTATATATAGTACTAGAGGCCCAGTGCATGATTGAATCATGCACGTGTAGGGTCCCCTACACGCTTTCGCTTTTCGTGGTGGAGCTGGGTGCCTGTCCGCTGGTGCCGGAGCAGACAGGCACCCAGCTCCCCCACTTTTGATGGTCCGCGGCCGCTGAGGGGGGCTACCCTGCTGTTGAGAGACGCAGGGGGCGGGACTCTCGCCTCCTGTGCCTCTCAACGGCCGCTGAGGGGGGCTGCCGCAGACACCTGGCTACCCTGCCGTTGAGAGGCGCAGCTGGGTGTCCACGGCAGGCCCCCTCAGCGGCTGCGGATCTGGCCATTGAGAGGCGCAGGGGGCGGGAGTCCCGCCTCCTGCGCCTCTCAACAGCAGGGTAGCCCCCCTCAGTGGCAGCGGATCCGTGCCTCTCAATGGCTGGGTAGGCCACCCCGAGTCCTGCCCCCCAGCCTCCCGCCGCCCAATCGTGGGCGTAGCGGAGTGATGGTAATTTACATGTTACTCTATTACTAGATAGGATTACATATGTCTCCTTTTTCCCCCACTGACCTCTCCCCAACCATCTCCACCCCCATGCCTTCTTGAACTAGATCCCTATACATACTAATATAGTTTGTTCTTTCAGACCAATTTTGGGAGAATTGACAAGGCCTAGGTTTTCTCTTTCTTTTTCTTTCCTTCTTCCTTCCTTCCTTTCTTCCTTCCTTTCTTCCTTTCTCTCTTTCTTTCTTTCTTTCTTTCTTTCTTTCTTTCTTTCTTTCTTTCTTTCTTTCTTTCTTTCTTTCTGCCTAATTTTTCAACATGCAAACAATCGTCAAGGAAGTAAATATGATTTCACACCAGTTCCTAGCTTATCACTCAGAGGAGAAGCTTGAATAAAGAACCAGTTTTAAAGTAAGAGTGGTTTGATTCCTGCAAAGCATTCATCTAAACTTGCAAAGCTAGGGTCAAAAGAATCTGTCCTTGACTTCATGATCAAACTGTGAGCTTTTTTTCAAGGTTGCTAGGATTAGACGAGATAATGTCTGTAAAGTGCTGGGCACAGAGTCTGGCACACAGGAAGCACAAGATAAATAAAAGCAGTCACAATATTGTAAATCAAGCCTCCAGATTTCATTCAAATCAAAGAAGATGGTGTCAGCTCATGTAGCTCTTCTGCTGTGCTCCGCTGTGTGATTCATAATGTACTTTGGAACTTCACGGATCACTATGGAAAGGTCGAGCTCCTTAGTACCTGAATTTACCCTGGAGAGACAATCCTGCACAGCACTCCTCAGAGGGCACTGGCTGAGTAGTTTTGGTACCAACTATATGCCAGTAAGAACAGTGTAAGTTTAACTGACAGAATGGAAAAGTTCTGGGATCATGTCATCATTTAGGTCCCCCAAAAAACATCAGTCTTAGCTGGCACTTTCCCTCCAGGCTTAAGGATACATTCTAGGTTTCTCAAGACACTGTCATTAGTTCACTACTCACTTCACTGCCCTGACTCTATTCTTGACCAGCCTGCTATGTAGGAACCATAGCTTCCAGTCGTCATCCAAAACTTGACAGGTGGGCTGAACTCTGCAATGGTGTTTTGTAAGAGGGCAGCACTTACTCTGGTTGGATTCATACACAGAAGTTCACTGGGGAGGCAAAGTGTCCAAACTTGTGTTGGTGCAGGGGAGAGGAAGCAGAAATATGGCTGCCCAGCCTGAAACTGGCTCCTATCCCAGACTGCCGTTAACTTTTCCAGAACTTTAATTTAATGACCAACAACCTCAAGCTGACTTTAGGACTTAGCAGCAATAGCGAGGCACTGGGCCCCACCAGGGCCTGAAACATCTCCAGAGGCATTTGGCTTGAAAACTCAGTGAGCAGCCATCCACGCTACTTTTGTGACCATTCTGATTTCAGGAAACAGCAAACCCTGAAATTCCAGGACCAGTAGGTCAAGGTCTTAGGAAGCCCGACGGCTCCAATGGCCTTTTTTTCAGAGGAATAGCCCTCCTCTGTCAATCACATGTTCTGGTTTTCTGTCTTCATGAAGAACCTGAAATTGCAGACTTCCAACGGAGACTTTAGCATCTTGGTTATGTCAGAAGCCAGTTCGAGAGCAAGTTGGTAGGGGTGGCTCTCCCACCTCCTTTCCTGAACCTTAGTCTTTCCCTTCCTGCTTTACTTCTTCCACTTCCACCATTCTCTTTGTATTTCTTTCGTGGCTTTAAAAAAAGACCTGAAATATATGCACCAGGCTGCTAATACTGGCTAGTCTCAGTGGGGGTTATTATTCACTTTATAAATGGTATATTTTTGGATTATGTTACTTGTTGCCTTAAGCACTTATTACTTTCAAAATTAAAAGAAGTTGATAATTACATTTTCTTTTCCCTAATGATCCCTTCCCCACATCTTCTAACTCAAAAGTCATTCTTCCTTCCATCCCAGCCCAATAAAAATGTCTATTTCCCCAAAACTACCCTCTTAGCAAGAAAGTGACCAAACTATTGGTTTAAAGTAATTTCACTAATGTGTGTGTGAGAAGTGTTGTTGGGTGATGGTGACATTATCCACAGAATGGCTGGAGGGCATTTGAAGAGCAGTTGGACTGGATGGTAATACTGCCGTGAGTTTCATTCAGGACTTTGAGCATACCACTTTGAATGCCTATATCTTTGCCCTCATTTTTCATCTTACATGCAAAACTAAGAAAATTATACTACCACTCTTGCTAACCTCACAGGTCACTGAAAGTCTTGAGAAGACATTTTTTTTTCTTAGTCTGTGATTAGTCCTGCATTTTCTCCTGGATCTGGGAGTAGTACTGTTGGGGGCGATGAGGTGCAGGGGGATGGAGAGAAGGGAATACCATTTTTCTTTCCAAAGGAAAAAAGATATGTCCCTATAGACGTGGATGTCATGAATATTTTTTTCCTCAAAGGGATATGCAGGTTCAAGAAGAACCTTGTAGCTGGTACCCACTAAACCTGAAACAAAAACTACTTTGCTCCGTACTCTTGATAGACTGTTAACAATGGTTATCTCACTGTCATTCCACTTTCCAGAGAGCATTATGATGGAGAACTGGGCTCCTCAAAGACATGTTTTCCTTTGTCACACCAAGTACCTACCTTGTCCTCAGGTTGTATTCTTGCACTAGGCTCTATTTACAAAACAGAACTTCCTAAAATGAGAACATTTAAATGCTCATTTCAGAAGTAAAAAATGAGAATGAAATTTCAGCTGCAAGCAAAGCCTCTCATATTTTAAAAAGCAATGAATAAAACAAGGGACATTAAATCATAACCTTTACCTGAACCATTTCCTCCTCCCCCCTCCTTTTTTTTTAAACTTTATTCCTCTCATAGGAAAATAATTCATCCTGTTGACTGTGTTCGTTACCACATAGCTGGCATGGTTGTCTCACGCAAGCACCAAGAAGATATGAAGCTAAATCAACAGACCCTGATTTGTTGGCTCAACCAAGTATAAACTAGCCACTGGAAAATCAAGTTGAAAACATGGGACAAATATATGAAAGAGACAAGCCACAGCTTGCAGGAAAGAAAATGTTTGCAGAAAACTCCAGCATTACAGGTTTATCTAAGGTGTGGTCTCAAGTAAGCCCCAGTAATTACCCAGGATACCACAGCTAGTGGCTGAAAAATGAAGGGCTTCACAGACTTAACCCTTTCAACCCTTCCCCCCACCCCCTGATGCTTTCTTGGAGAAAACCACACTAGAGTCAGGTTAGATCCAACTAGAAGAATTGTTTTTTATTATAATTAAAAATGCTCTTAATTTATTCCTACTATTGTCTTCCAATAATGTTTCTTTACTGTGACCTTTAGATTGTTCTTCTATAATTCTGGTTTTGAATGGATCGGCCTTCATCTTATGATGCATCATAGTTGATGATCTCACACCACGTGGGGGTTTTGTGGAGCAGGGATGATGTAGTTTAGGAAGCACTAAGAGCTAAAAATCGAGGGCCCTTCACAACTTGGTTCTCTGTTTTCTCATGGGGTGACACATGGGGTGACATTACATGGCCCCTGAGGACCTTTTGGCTCTAACTCTCCATTGCTCTATTTTGTGTAGGTGTGACATCAAGAAGCAGTCTTTTCCAATTATATTCATGAAAATATATCTAAAGTATTGAATAATTATAGCACCTGAATTTAGAAAAGCCACACTATTTTGAGGTTGCTTTATTTTTGTTAAGTAATGAGAAATATAACAAACATTTGTTTTACTTTACACTGTACCCTAGTTAAAAAAAAAATTCTATCTACCTTCCCTTGAAAATGAACTGATTATATTTATCTTACTATGTGTTTTGGAATTTCACATCATGTTAGTATTCCTATTTACCCTGAATATATTTTCATGGGCTTTTTCTTCTTTCCAAATGGATTTTGCTCTGCATCAAATTTAGAGTTTGAGAGTGAAGACTCCTATCCCAATGCTTATATTCCTTGTAGAATCTACCACTTAATTTTGCCTCCCCACCATAAATAGTCCCTTCCCAATAGAAACTAGGCAAACCTATAGCTTTAGTTGGAAAAAAACTTAGGCATAATATCTGGCTTCTCACTTTTTAAATGATAATAATCTACATATATAAAAGGCTAATATGCTAAGTGTCCAGGTAATGACATCATGTAGCTTCCTCTCCCTAGTGACGACTAGCCTCCTTGGAGTTTCTTCAGCCCAGGAACACAACTTGCTTTATAGCCAGATGCAAACATTTTACACTGTAACTAAATGTCTGTGAAGCATTTTCCTGTGCCTCATCTCATTTGATCCTCACAGAAGTCCTGGAGTAGTTTAGATAGGAGACTCAGTGGAATTCTATTTCCTTTTTTATTAGCTGAAAAATGGAGATTTAGAAAGCTTAGAAACTTGACCCGACTGAAAAGAAGTAAAACATGGTGGACCTTAAAAATTACTTCAGGTTTTCTCACTGCACAGAATACAGTCAAACACTACTGCAGTTAAATATTTTACCCTTTGTTCTCCCTGCGTGATCTACAATAATAATCTGCTTCATGTTGATATTTACTGCTGTGTTGCTGACAATTACCTGAAAGAGAAGTTGGGGTGCTTCACTGGGCTGGAAAAAGTTTAGCTAAATCAGAAAGCAGGTCTAATTAAGCAAGTTTATTCTATATCTATACAAGGCTAACTTGACTCGCACATGCGTGATACATATAAAGCTTTCGCTGGCGCCAATCGCACGTGTGTGTGTGTTTCCATCTGTCATTGTCGATCATGAATTTGGTTGACACTTCTATTATAGAGAAAGGGTGAATAGCAATATTAAAATATTTCTTCTAATTAATTTTCTTTCAATGTGCACGAGTTTGTGCACTGGGCCACTAGTTGTATTATAATAATTAATAGCTATCATGATTTGAGTACTTATCATAAAGCCAGATGTTGTGCTGGGCATATTATGTCCATTACTCATTTAGTTCCTAAAACAGTCTTATAAGGTAGAAGTTGTTATCTCCATTTTGCATAGTTTAAATTCAGAGCAGAGCAACTTTAAGTAACTTGCCTCCAAGTCCATATACTTAGTAACTGTTGGAACTCAAACTCAGACTCAGGCCTGTCAGCTACTAAAACCTTTTTATTTTCATCTGTGGAATACAATGAGAAAATGGGGCCAGAGACATTAAATACAGCCCAGGGTAAGAGAACTTCACACATGCTGTTCCCTTTGCTTAGATGGCTCTTCTCCTCCTGCTCTCCATTCCCTTTTCTGAGCTCCTACATCTCCTTGAGATAGCATGGCCCTTTCCAGGGTTGCTTCTCTTTATAACAGGGAGTAAGTGGTGGGACGATTTGACTTAGCAGTACATATTCAAATATGTGTAATGATAGATTGATTATCTTGCCTGTTGTAAAGCAAATTTAGATTCAGTATTGTAACCATATTAATTAATAATTATGACTTTGTTCAGACTCTTATTATATAAATACTCAAATGATATTTGAATCAGCTCCTGTGAGAATATGTTGTCCTTAAAAGCCTAGATTACAAATTAAAATTGTACCTCTCCAACACCCATACCACTCCTCACCTTTCTACCACCAATGACTTTATTATTTTATTTTATTTTTTTAAAATATATTTTTATTGATTTCAGAGAGGGAAAAAGGGAGAGAGAGAGAGAGAGAGAGAGAGAGAGAAACATCAATGATGAGAGAGAATCATTGATTGGCTGCCTCCTACACACCCCACACTGAGGATCCAGCCTGCAACCCAGGCATGTGCCCTGACCAGGTTCATGGGTCAATGTTCAACCACTGAGCCATGCCGGCTACCACCACCAATGCCTTTAAATGGGTTTATAACTATTTTATATTAAAAATTTTGAAGGATTCCCTGGGAAATCTAGGTTTCATCCAGAGCTACTGTAGTCTTGACAAAGATTGGGCAGCTGACATTGACAGAAGTAAACCGGCTAGTTTCTTGAGTGGCTTCTTTTAGTTTTCTCTTCAAGGTGATGTGCATGGTAACTACTTACCTGCTAGAAGAGGCTGTAAACTGGGATAATATTGAAGACACATTATATTTTGGTCTATATTTACTATGCACACACCTCAAGTTTCTTCGCCAAGGGCAGGAAGGCTGGGGTTTGGTGATATAGAAGGGGAAAGATGAGTAAGAAGATTCGAATTGCCATTTCTCTCTGAGTCCTGGAATATTAGTAATCTATTATTACATAACAAATTGCCCTAAAATTTAGCAGCTTTACACAATAAACATTTATTATCTCAGTGTCTATAATTCAAGAACTCAGAAACAGCTTATCTGGGTGGTTCTGGCTCTTACGAGGTTGTATCCAAGATGCTGGCCAGGATGAAGCCTTGACTGGGGCTGGAGAATCTGCTTCTAGACTGTTCGCTCACACAGCTTCTATGCTAATCTGGGCTGGTAACAGGTGGCCTCAGTTGGTCCCATGAGCTTCACGGGGCTGCTTGGGTGTCTTCATGGTATGACAGTTGGTTTCTCCCAGTGCTAGTGATCCAAGAAGGCAGAAGCCGCAGTGTCTTCTATTATCTATCTTTGGAAATTACACTCATCACTGCATTATCCTGTTGGTTATACATGTCAGTACTATTTGATGTGGGAGGAGACTGAACCAGGGTGGGACTCCCAGGAGCCTGATTGCCCCACTTAGCTTCTGTATTCATAAACTCAACATAATAGCCTGTCTCATAGTGATCTTGTGAGAATCACATGACACAGTGGATATTGAAAACTAGACATGAAACAGCACGGATGTGTAATGCCTCATTAAAGATGTTATTTTAAATGTATTGTGGAGAAAACATTTACTGAGCACCTGCCACATCCCAGGCCCTGGTAACAGTAGGGAAAAGATGGACATGGCTCTGCCTTTACACCTTGCAGCCTAATAGATAAAAAGAGATAGTAAGAAGTAATAGAACAAACACCAATTATGGAATTGTGCTAAGTTTCTGTATAAGAAAAAACAGAATCCTCTGATGGCAAGACATTGGACTCTGAAGCTCATAGAGGGACAAGGACATGCCCCTCTCAGAATGGGACTTTTCAGGTGAGACCTGTAGGGTAAAATGGTCACAGCCACAGGATGAGCACTCAGACCTCATGGAACAGGGCTCACTACTGAACAGATGTGTAGGGCTGCTAGGCTGAATCCCACAGAACACTCAAATGTGTATTGTCAAAGCCCAAAGGTCTCGACTTGCCTGTAATGCAGGGTGTTTGTCATTGTCTCAAACACTGGAACTATAAAGTGTGCTCATTGTGCTTCCATTCAGGGAAAACCCTCTATTGATCTGTCAGTTGGAAGGAGGGCACCTAAAGGAAACGACCCAAAAGGTAGTATTTACATGGCTTAGGAAACATCTGAGGATCCTCAAACCCCTCTCCCCCCGCAACCCCCACCACCTGCCCCACCGCAATGCTGCCAACCTTAGAGTTTGTAAAAAAAATAGATCAAGCCCTGGAGGGGCCCCAGGAGAAAACAATGTAGTCTTTTCTGTTCTTCTCGATGCTGTTTCAGATCTTCATGGAGCCAGCTGAGGACTGGGTAAAGGAGGTTTAGAAGACAGACATTGGAAATTAAACTCCATGGTAGACTTCCTTGCCTGTTTATTCAGGGCCAGCCTCTGATTTTTTTAAAATCTCTCAGTACATTAAAAAAAATCTGTCAGATTGATGGAATCATTAGACACAGGGCAGGCTTACCTTAGAAATGTTAGTTTCTGGGTTCTTTTGTAGTTAATTTTTAAAACCATGCTCTTGCTTTAATTATTTTGGGATCTGAGCAATTCTTTCAGTTTTCAGTATCACTAAGTGAACAGAGCCCTGAATGATGAGAAATAGGCAACCCTTAGTTTGGAGGGGAATTAAAAGATAAAATGAAGTACCTCTATCAAGCCCTGGCTCAGAACCCTTCTGTCTGAGCTCTAGCAGAAGTGTCCTTTGTATGAGAAGGTTTTGCAAATGGATCACTGGAAGTAGAATACATTTTGGGGTTCCTTGTGAATGGGTATTCCTTTTTGTTCACCCTGCCTATATCAGAACAAACTGAATGACAGTATAATACAACAGCTGAGCAACTGGCAAAAGGAAGGCTTTGGGTCTACTGAGGCTTTAAAAAGAGACCCCCAAACCCACAAACTCCCCCAAATAATTTTGTTTTAAAAACGTTTTTCACCTTAATCTCAGTCACAATAGATGTTCTAAAGCAAAGGAATGCATTATGGAAAAATCACTGTAAAGCACAATGGTAAAGGTTGCTGCTTGGCCAGGAAACACACCTGACAAATTGCTTCAGGATGAAGCCTCATGGTGGTTATTAAATGCATGACTTAGGGCATCCTGAGCCACTTTTGATCTAGCCCACTGCCGTCAGTTTTGGGAACAGGAGTCCAGGTTATTGCCACATAGATCCCAGAGCTCACACTCTTCAGAAGCCTGGCAGTCTGGCATCATGGGTAAGACTGTGGACATGGATGTCAAATGGGCCTGAATTTCAGCTTTGCTGCTTCCTGTCATTAGAACTTTGGGCAACTCAAATCTCTCTGAGACTCATTTTCCAATGGGAATACATTAGTGCATACTTCCCAGGCATGTTGAAGACTCAACAAGACAATGTTTATAAAACATTTTTCACAGTACATGCTCAATAAATATCATTTATTTTTATTATTTATTTATTATGTACTGTTAACAACATTACATATGTATTATGTCTTTCTGCTCACTTCCTACATTTCAAGGGCCAGTTATGGCCTATGGGCAGGTGATACACCTACTATCAATTGCATCTCTAACAGTCCTTTTCCCTATGGGTTTTATTGTTTTCTTTTTGGATTTAGTAATAAGCCATCCAGCAAGATACTAGTATTGACTCAAGCCTGTACACAAGAGACCATAGTTCTGGGATTATAACTGCTATTGTCCATTTGCACAACTTCAACAATACCATTAATTGTTGAACATGACCCAGTGCTGAAGTTAAGTTCTAAGAGTCCCATTTAGGTGGGATGTTTTTTAGGCAACCAGTGTGCTATTGTGTGAAGTTACTTCAGTCATGTGACAATCTTCCTATGAGCCATTGTATTATTATAGGCATCCTTTTTAGAGACATTAGCTAAAGATTTTGTATTATTTAAAATTCACCTTAGAAGATCTGGGAATAGTTGAGCTGATTGGAAAAGGCAGTGGGCACCTCAAGTTCAATGTAAATTATCAATGTGATTTAGACAAATTAAAGACCTCTTTAACTCCTGGTGCTTAATATGAAAAGCATCCAGACTAATACAATAGGTCACACTTAAATGATTCCCTCTTTAAGAATGAAACTGTCTTTGCACCATGCATTGGTGGCAAAAGATAATAAAATGCAGTTCCTCTAACCGAATCTTTCTTAAGGGAACTGACCAGGTAAAAGAATGGAGTTACTGTGCATGAAAAAAGGAAAATACAAAAATAATTTGACCTGCTAAAAGAATCAATTTTTCTGTGTACTGGAGCAAGACGCTAACCAGCATGACAGTGAGCTCTTGCGCTTTTGAAGCACTCTATACAGGCTTTGCTTCTGCATGGAAAGCGCCTAAGGACCCGATTTCAAGGTGGGGGTGACTCCAGCGGCCTAGGTCTGAATTCATAAAGAGTTTCAGATAGGTTATGTCTCTAACTACTGAGGCTTGGGATTAGTTACAAGATTGTATGTGTGAGAGAAGAGGGATTATTAGGATATTAAGGATTTAACCCCCTAGAGAAAGAGAATATTACGTCTGAGGCTGCCAACCATCGCCAAACATTTTCCTGTTGCTCAACTTTCATATTTTAAAGAAGTGGGCACTTTTGTTAGCCTTAGCATAGAAAGGGCAGAGGACGAAATGGGGTTAAAACAATTCATTTAATCTGAATCAGGTGGTATTTCACCCGAATAAGGTGGTAGTGGGTGGGGATGGAGTTTGAAAGGGGCTTCATTTTTGTAGTGAGGTTGCCTGAAAAGCTCTGTCATATTCTTTGATGAATAAGCCATTTAAATTCCTCATAAATTTAAAATGATTTCATTCCAGCAAATAAATTATAGTTAAAGTTTGCATTGACTATGTGAAAAACACTGTTCTTTATATTCATTTTCTTACTCTATGTCCATAACAACCCCCTAAGCAGGGGTAGGTATTCCCAATCAACAGATGGATGAGCTAAGGTTCAGAGAGTAAGTGACAAAGCCAAGTTCACACATACTAGTAAGTGGAAAAGTGTAGATTTGAACACAGGTCTATCCAATTCCAGATGATTTTATGATGCTCACTATTATGCAATCATCTCTATTCGCTCTGGTCTTATTTGCCCCCTGGTGAACTACAGGACCCCCACAGAGGGACTGGGGAGAAGCCCTCAGTTGTTCCTCAAGGGAGAGAACTTCATGTTACGATAGGATTCAATCTGAAGAGCTAAAGTGTGTTTTGAACTGTTAATTATAGATATACGTATGCAAACACAGAATAAAATGTTTTAAACTGGAATTACCAGACAATACTGACTATCAAAGGGTTCATCAGTCCCCCTGGCTTCTTGACAAGTATTGAGACTGGCTTTAATGGCAGTGTGTGAGGGAAACCAGGCAATGTGACAATGCTGGCTAACAAAGTAAAACCATGTGAGCAAAACAGAAAAACTGCTAGAAGCACAAAGCGACTGAGGCGACTGAAAAAGTGCCCGTGTGCTGTTTCTGGTGTTTGGTTCCCCCTCATCACCTACAGGTCTTCTGCTCTCTGAGCGAAGTTCTCGCATTTCCCACCCCTGAATGAAATATCCTGGCAAGGGGGCTCAGTCCTCTTTCCCTCCATCTGATCAGCTAGACTCCATCAGAAAAACAAATTCATATATTCCTACCAAGGATACCTGAAATCTAACAGGTTCAAATGGACCCAAAGTCACCTTGCAAAAAAAAGAAAGTATACAAAGCATATGTTTATTTAAAATCTTTCACATAAGGGCCGAGTGCCAGAAATAGAGAAATCAAGGACCAAAGTGAGTATGATTGGGCCCAGCACTTTAATGTAACATTTGTTTTGAAAAGTGCAGATTATTATGACAGAAGTCTAGACAGTGATAATGACCTTTTTCCTAAGTGTTGCAAAAAGAAAAAAACAAGGGGGGGGGGAGGGAAGGAGTAAAGGAGGGAGGGAGGAAGGGAGAAAGGAAGGAAGGGAGGGTGGGAGGGTGGGAGGGGGGAGGGGAAAGAAAAAAAATGATCTCAATACAAGGGGTGCCATGAGCCATGTACTTTCAGCCAGTTTGTATGAAATATGCAGAGGGTAAAATCTAGGTTGTCAGCTAAAGATGTTGTATTACAATACATTCAAATGCCTTCAGAATTTGTAAGCTTCATGGCAGAATCTTGGAGGGAGAAGGAAATTAACCAAAGTTGTTATTGTCGTTTATACTAAGTCAAATGTTAGAGACCAACACAAATCTCTGAAAATAGACTGGATTTGCTTAAAAGCAAATGGTTTTTGTTAGGGGTTTATTTTTCTTGTGTCAAATATATGGAATTACACTGTAAAAGGAAGTGGTAAAACCTACATCACTCAGAGCCCTGGGGATGCAGCCACGTGTTCCCACATGCTCAACAGTTATTGAAAGTGTGATTCTCATTTTACCTGTTAATCCAATACTTGGAAGTATTCAGCAAGGAGCTTAGCCTTCTCCTCAGTTCTGATTTCTGAGCAATTGCAGAAAACACTTTTCTACTGGGGGAAAAAAACAGCACCATCTCAAATATTCACAATTCTAGAATTTGTTTTATGACCAACAGTGTATTATGTGGCTCATCCATTATCAGAATGAAGCATCAATCTGATTAATATACAGTGTCTGACTTAAGGTCTCTCTGAAGGGAATTCAGGAAATTCTTAATGAATGTATATGTTTTATCTATATACATTTTTGAGAGGCTCTGTGATACATGGTAATAATGAAAAAAGGTTTTTCTAGCTGAAATATGTAAATAATGGGAAGAGTTCTGAGAACTGAGAGCGAAGCACCTTTGGCCTGAACTTTTCCAGATAATGTTCAATTCTGTCATCTCCCTCTGCTATAAGCTCACACAGTTTAAAATTTAAGCTCTTGAATGGAAGATGAGGAGGAACAAGTACATTTTTATTGCAGCATAAACAGTCTCAAAATGAAGTTGATTTTTAATGTTTAATGGTACTCTTTTAAAAGTTTGTACCTATTAGAATTTTTGAATATTTAAATATAAAATATTGTATTAATTACTTCTGAGTATAAGAAGAGCAAGAACATTGAGTCACTATATTAAACCACTTTTGACATTATATATATATATATATATATGTATATATATGTGTGTGTGTATATATATATATATATATATGTATATATATATATTATTTTTAAGCAGAGCAATTGATATCCTCTGAAATTTGTATACTGTAAAAAGTTATTGACTTCAAAGGTCACATTGTCCTGTACTAGCTGATTTCCTGGGTCCAGGATTTCAGGGCTAAGTGGAGCAAATGATCATTTTACCTGGTGAGATGGAGGTGCCAGTAAGATAGGGTTGTCCTGGCTCTTATATGACTTCTTCTGACTTGAAAGGTAACTTCAAGGTCTATTGAGAGAAAGCTATGGTATTAGTAATAATAAAAGTCATTAATTATGCTTTACATGCTCAGAATTTCTGTGGGCTTGCATTTGCATTATCTAATTTCTGAATTGAAGTGGCAGCAGTGTGCTTGAAACTGTCTACATAGTGGCAAAACTAAACCAAAAAGAAAAAAAAGAATCTGCCAATTGTCTTGACCCAAACAACCACCCTAACTGAATTTTAGTTTTCTTCCGGTGCTGTGAAGCAATGGTGAATGGGTGGTGCTTTTTGCATATCATTTCCTTAAGAGATAAAATAAAGATGGTCATTTCTGCTTATTTGCGGTGTTTGTCATGGAAACATGCTATAAAAATAGGCCCTACCTACTAGGGACCAATCTTCCCAAGTGAATGTGCTGAGCACACTGCTGATTCAGGCTGAAGCATTCACTCAGCTTAGTGATTATCTAGTATTAGCTCAGTGGATAATGATTTTAATACTTCATAACACTCATTATGGCATTAGTGGTTTCATATTAATAAGATATTAGTTTTGTTATTCAGGGAATCTAATATGTGAAAGTAAAAAAAAAATCAATGTTAAAGTCTTTGTTACCCAACAGGGTTTTTGTTTGTTTGTTAATATCAAAATGCCTTTCCTTATTGAAACAATTATTTGAGCTTTCCATGATTCTACCTCACTCTCCTTAGTGTTAATATATCTTGTTCTTTGACAATTTGGTCCTTGTGACTGTCATACTTTGCATTTGGCTATTGTTGATCCAGGAGAAAGTGTTAGATTATCTTATTTTAATTTTTTACTTTGTTCTGAAATACAAAGTGATCTGATCTTAATGCTTATCTTTCATTCTGTGCAGATTCATTATAAAATGTGCTATAGATCAAAAAGTGAAATTCCAGTGATAATTATCATTATATTTGGGACCCAGTGGCTTTCAAAGGTTATGAATTAACAGAAAGTCCTTTAGTATAACATCACCCATCTTGTTCTCATGATGAAGCATGGAAATTGACACAGGAGAGTGCTGTGTCAGGGTTTATAAAAGGTCAGTAATGTAGATGAGGACTTTTACTGTAAAGATGGGAATATTGCCTGAGGAGAGGTCTTCCTTTAAAATCATAATGTTTTCCAAGGATTTTGAGACCTTTGAATTTAATCCCAAAACAAAAAAATAAGAACTTTGTTTAAAATTTTGGTGAAAAATATAATATATGTAGCTTAAGTAAGGGGAAATTCTAATAATTAGGTTAAGATGTCTAATACACAATTATAAATAAAAACAGAACTGATTCATTCATTCAACAAATATCCATTGAGGGCTTGCTCTGTGTCTGGTACTGGGCTAAAAGTTAGGGATAGGAAAACAATTATGAATAAATCACAGTTCCTTCCCTGAAGAGATGCTTATTCCTATAGTTACTTGTCACATCTCACAAGTGTAGACCTAATTTTTCAGTATAAATGGTAATTGCAGATTTTAGGATACACTATCATCCTACAATGAACACCAAATAAAGAATTTGGATGGCAGAAAGTCTGACATAGAAAACAATATTGTTAATAATATTTTTGAATTATGAAGGCATGTGGAAGATATACTAGACCTATTCTGTCTCATAAAATTGGAAAGTGAAGAACTAGATGCTTCCAGAAAAATTTTTGGAAATGCATTTATGGTTTCATAAAACTAATTTTAGTTATTTTGATTTCCTTCTCCAATTTCTTATTTTATCTTTTTATCCCAATAACAATGAAAAAAATATACTCTCAGGGGAAATTAGATTCTGTTATAAGTGACTCATGATGGAGCCTAAGGGGACTTATAAAAAAGATTTATTTTTTCAGTGCTTTTTTTTTTTTTTTTGCAACTGAACCAAAAGCTTTGAAAATGCAGAGTAAGCAACCAATTCAAACTATGAGAGCTGAAGGGAATGCCACCAACTCAGAAATTATGGTTTTCAATTTCTTGTATTTGGGGAAATACGGATTTTCAGGAGACTTTAATATGTGTAAATGACAAAAACCATTGTTGATGGTGGTATTTTAATGAAGAATGTAAAGTAGATTTTATAAATCTTGAACTTTTGTGGAAAGCAATGGCTTAAATTTTAATTTTAACTGTGGGACTTGTGGAAACAAGGAATGGGGCTAAGAAGACACTAGCAAGAATTACCCATGTCATGGAAACTTTAAAAAAAGGGGTGAGTATTCTAAATTTATCAGATAGATCTTGATATTATATTAAATGCACTTCAGAGTTCATACTAAAGCACACTAAATAAAGAAAAAGCATTAAATGTTTTCTGTAGCATTTTTGTTTTCTGTAGCATTAAATGCTTTCTGTAGCATTTTTGCATTAAATGTTTTCTGTAGCATTTTTGCTGGTTTTCTCAGTCTAGTCACTGAAGACATTATAAAGATCATATTGATTCAAGAGCATACAAGAGCGTTGATATACCCCAAGGTGAGCCCCAGAATGAATACAATTCACTTCTTTTGCAAGTTTCAAGTTACACATATCAGACGTTGACTTTTAGACCTTTTGCCACGAGACACAAGTGATCTTTGAGATGAACTGATGCCACTCAGTACTTCAAAGAGTACTGGACAGTTTCTCAGAATCCCCGAAAAAAGCCAGCCTAGTAACACCAACGAAAGTGCACCATCTCCTCTAGTATCTGGGGGCCAAACAACAAGATTTGACATTTCTGTGTGAGTCATGGAGATCGTAACTCGGCTTCATTTCTATTTCTAACTTAACCTCTAATTTTATTTTTTTCTAGATTATAGTGTGAATCTGCTGGCAAAGAACAGGGCATACATATTTCAGCGATATTAACTCTTTTAGTGATCTCAAAATTTTCACACATCCTTACACACACACACACACACACACACACACACACACACACACCCTCCACAGTAATACCCAACAATCCCTGCCACCTGGAAGTCTTCCAAAGTGTCTCTCTTATCATCAAAGTAAATGGCAAGTTTGAAGAATACCATCCTTTTACTACCAATGTGACAAAGCCCATCTTTGCAAATATGACAGGCTCTCATTTATGTAGGACACTTAATACAAAAGTTTTCTGTATATGAAATACAGGATGACATAATGCTAAATGTAAAACTCTACGTTAGTGCCAAATCATCCCTTTCCTAAAATTATTATGCCCAAACCTCAGAATTAAATATGTGGAGATTCATATAGTTTCCCATTTCTTGAAAGAAGCAAAAACATCCAAGGGGCAATTTGTGTGACATATGCATGAACAAACATTCTCTTATTCCCTTGTGGTTATTTTTCAGATAAGTCTTCCACATTCGGTGTAATAAACATATGTAAGAGTGAACTCTGAAACCTAAAAATTAGGTTGCCCTTTGCTATTGGAAATCAGTGATGATAATGTGGGAATTATGCCACAAGAATGTATCATTCCAGTGAGCAACACTGGCTGTCGGATTCTGATCTAGTTGCAACCAGAGCTCAATAGCTTGGAAAATAGCAAACCAGTAATTGTATGAATCCAATCAGGGAGTGAAATCACAGAATATTTCAGTAAGTAAGAAAATGGAGTTGTAAATATCAGCCTTGTTTATTTCCCATTACCACAGCTGGAGGCAAGAAAAGAACATGGTTTAGTATAATACAGTCAGGTAGGAATTATCACATACAATGAGGTTGAAAATTCTAGAGAAATATTAGAAAAAGAAAGCACAGCGCCTTCATGAAACATACTTGGGTGTGGCTACCCTGTCCCATAGCCCCATTTAAAATCACCTCTAGTTTAAGACAAAATTATTTTGAAGCTTATAGTGGTAGCAACCTTCCCTTTTTGCCAAGAGTAAATTATCAGAATATTTCTATGAGCCGGTATTGTGTGTTTTTTAAAATATGTTTTTATTGATTTCAGAGAGGAAGGGAGAGGGAGATAGATACATCAATGATGAGAGAGAATAATTGATCTGCTGCCTCCTGCATGCCCCACACTGGAGATCTAGCTGGCAACCAGGTATGTGCCCTGATCGGGAATTGAACCATGACTGCCTGGTTCATAGGTCAAGGCCCCACCACTGAGTCACATGGCTGGGCCAAATATTGTTTTTTTAAAGAGGGATATCTTTTCCACACTATATGCCTCAATGATACTTTTTTTCAGAACACTTTAATGGCTGGGTTGTTATGAACAAACAACAAGAGCGGATGCTCAGAGAACTACTTTTATATTACTCTGCAAGAATCTTGGAAAATAATTTGTGTATCAAGCCCATTAGGTGTGCGCCATTCACAAATGCTGAGTGAGGTCACCTGCGGCAGCCGGTATGCCAGCTAAACTTTGGAAGGAGAGCTGTCCGCGAGGGTCCCCCCTGGGAATGCGGCGCTGACCATCTCCCCACATACACATGGGGCCTGTGAACTTCACCTTCCCGCGAACCTCTAAAAAGCCTGTTTCTCATACCTTCCTCTTTCTTATTTCTCCCACCGAAATAACTCTCTCATTACCTTTGTGACTCTCAACACGTTGACTTCCTATACTTAGGAAAAAAAACACCCGACTTCCATCTTCCTATAAATAACAGCAATTAGAAGCTCGTTCCTAAGAAGATGCTTTACAATCTTACTCTGGCACCGAGTGTTTACCTTTTACTACCAATAAAGCAGTAAGGACACCGATAAGAGGAACAGCAGAGTCATGGAAAGATGCCATTAGGACATTTGACATACAGTCCAATTTCATCTTATGAAAAGCTTAGCAAGAGGTTCCACAAAGTTACTTCACATACACCAGGTTTTCTGGGCGTCATCCAGTCGTTGCAGTAAAGACTAGGAACCTCAGAAAAGAGTGGTAACGTCCAAGAGGCAGTTTGTTCATGTTTGATTACAGCCTTCTTAGGCCAGAGGATATGATTTGGCTCACAAATTACATAGAGTGCAGTAAGTTAAATTAAAAGGAAGTGAGAAAGAATGAAATAAAACAAAGATATGAACATGTCAACAACACAAAATAGGAGCCAGGCCAGGATACAAATATGCTCTGGGTAGATCTCTATACTTGCTAAGGTTGGGGTGTATTAGTCAAGGTTGTCCAGAGAAAAGAAATGGTATATATAACTTACGTGTTTTTAAGGAATTGGCTCACATGACTATGGAGGCTGGCAATTCCAAAATCTGCAGGGTAGGCCAGGAGGCTGGAGATCCAGGGAAGAGCTGGTATTGCAGTCCAAGCCCAGCAGTCTTCCCTCAGTTTATCCCATCTCTGTCCCCTTCAGTACAAGGAGGCAGTGTTTCTGCTGGTACAGCTCATCTCTGTTCCCGGCTTCTGCTGAGATAGCTGTTTGGATCCACCCTTAATCTATTTATGGAGTGATTGTCCAGTAACATCCTTGGTGTTCTCTCCAAAACATGCTTTCCTAGTTTTTCGTTTGTTTTTTTTGTGTTTTTAAAAAAATATATATATTATTGATTTTTTTACAGAGAGGAAGGGAGAGGGATAGAGAGTTAGAAACATCAATGAGAGAGAAACATCAATCAGCTGCCTCCTGCACACTCCCCACTGGTATGTGCCCGCAACCAAGGTACATGCCCTTGACCAGAATCGAACTTGGGACTCTTGAGTCCGCAGGCCGACGCTCTATCCACTGAGCAAACCGGTTTCGGCTCGTTTGTTTGTGTTTTTTGTTTCAATATAGATAGGTTAACCTTCTAATTCTTCAAGTTCTGGTTTCTTTTTTGCTTAACAGTTCCTTCAACCCATTTCTCTCCTTTTGCATTTTCCTATACGCAATTATGAGATCTCAGGCCACCTTCAATATTTTGCTTAGATATCTCCTCAGCTAAATATCCAAGTTCATCACTCATAAATGCTACCTTCCACAATGTAGCAGACCACAATTCAGCCAAGTTCTTTGCCACTCTATCACAGAGATCATCTTTCCTCCAGTGTTTAATAATGTGCTCCTCATTTCTGTCTGGGACCTCACCACAATCATCTTTAATGTCCGTTGACTACCAGTAATCTCTTGAAGGCAATCTTGGCTTTTTCTAACATGTACCTCAAAACTCTTGTAGCTTCTATACATTATCCAGTTCCAAAGACACTTCCACATTTTTATTTTTACTATTGTATTATTAAATCTTTTCTAAAATTTTATTTTTAATTATAGTTGACATAAAATATTTTATTAGTTTCAGGTATACAGCATAGTACTTCAACATTTATATACCTTACAAAGTGCTCACCACAATAAATCTAGGAAACCATCTGTCACCATACACAGGTAATATGATATTATTGACTCTATTACCTATGCCGTACATTATATCCCCATGACTTATAAGTGGCAGTTTGTACTTAATCCCCTTCCCCTTTTCTGCCCATTCCCTCCTCCCCTCTCCTTCGCAACCATCAGTTTGTTCTCTGTATATGTGGAATCAAAAACAAAGCAAAGGAGCAGAAACAAACTCACTTTCAAATCCTCTGAAACAGAAACAAACTCACTTCCACATTTTTAGGCATTTGTTACAGCAGTGCCTCACTTCTCGGAACCAAAACTTGTATTAATTTGCTCGAGCTGCCATAACAAAATACTACAAACAGAGTCACTTAAACAACAGAAATTTATTTTCTTAATAGTTCTAGAGGCTGTAAGTCCAAGGTCAGGGTGCCAGCCAAGTTGTTTCCTCTGGGACCTTTTTCTTTGGCTTGCAGATGGCATCCTCTTGCTGCCTCTTCATGTGACTTTTCTCTGTGCACGTGCATCCTGGTGTCTCTCTGTATATCCTAATCTCCTCTTCTTGTAAAGACACCAGTTGGATTAGATTAGAGCTCACCCTAATGGCCTTATTTTAATTTGATTACTTCTCTGGAAGCCCTATATCCAAATATAGCCACATTCTGAGGCACGGGAGATTGGGCTTCAACATATGAATCTTGGGAGAACACAATTCAGTCCATAAAGTGGAGATTGGGAGAATATTTGATCTAAGTAAGTTTTCTTGCCACTGAAATGAATAGGAAAAGCTGATCAATTGCACAATTTCATGTGTCCATGAGACAAAAATTCCTGAGGAGAGCACAATTCTTCCTGCTTTTAAGACTTGACAGACTTACTGGACTGTGAACAAGCAATCTGAAGGGCTGCCTCAGTGGACAGAGGATGGGAGCAAACTGGGGTAATATTTCTAAGGGTATTGGTTTGCAGCAAAGCTCTCCAAGAATCACTATGGTGTCTGGATGTGTTCAGAAAACTTGAGGCAGAGAAAAGTGGAATTTTAATGATATGCAGATGTGTTAGTATTCTAGATAATGTCCTCTGAGAAGAAATAATAGATCAGAAACCCAGGTAAAGAAATAGGTCTCTGTGAGAGGGGTACTGAGGAGACCTCCCCAGGGGAGCAGTACCTCTCCCTTTAGGAGCGGGGGGCAGATTTTAAAAAGCAGGGGCTTTTCAAGGATGAGTGGGGAATCTTGAAGGCACTGATTGAAACCAGACGTTCATCTCAGAGGGCTGAGTGAAATGACCAAATGGGAAATTTTTGCAGATAGAGTTGAGGGCAGACAATCGAGATGATGTTTCAGAGCACTGGTGGGCAAGTAAGTGTGGCCTGAAGCTGAAAGTAAAACCCTCCACCCAAGGAAATTGTGTGTGTGTGTGTGTGTGTGTGTGTGTGTGTGTGTGTGTGTGAGAGAGAGAGAGAGAGAGAGAGAGAGAGAGAGAGAGAGAGAGAGAAAGCGCTGATTGATTATATTTAGAATCATCCTTCAAAAAGCAGAGTTCAGAAAATTAGATGGCAAGTGACTGGGAGATTGATTAATACTTTGATTTGGAATTCCTAAACAAAACTGCAATCCACAATAACAGAACATTGGGTTTAGCAATTTTGAGCATGCAGAATACACATTAGCTCATTTGAGTCTCACTAAAGTGTTTGAGCTCTGCTGAAAAGAGATATTCTCTTCAATTTACATTTGAGAAGACTGAGACTCAGAGGAGTTAAATGACTTGGTCAAGATTCTAACGTTGATGGTGGCAGGGGCCTCCATGCAGACTGCCTTCTAAGGCCACACCCAGTGCCGCCTCTTCTGTGCTCAGCTGTGGCTCTCTTGAATGGACAGTTGGCCACATCGGGACTTCTATCACAGTAGCACGTTCAGAGAGTGGATGTGGCTCTCGAAGAGAACCCATTCTTTTACCATCTTTTTTTTTTTGATACTTGGTGGCAGCAGAAAATAACCCAAAGTGAGTGGCAGTTGGAGAATGGCTTGAAGGTAACTGTCTAAGGAGGCCTTGCTTCATCACAATGACACTGGAAAATGAACTAATAAAAAGAGTTTTTCTCTTTTTGGCCTGATGAAAGGCAGAAGCAAGGAAAAGCCATCTACTAGTGACTTAGATGTGTGTAAGGGTAAATTCCCCTCTTGCCTTAACAATAACAATAAAGTAGAAATGAATAGCTTTAGGGATATTTTAAATTCAGTGCTCTATTTTCAAATGGAACTCTTTCTCAGGTCTCAGGGCTTGGCCCACTGTGACAAAAGTCCAGTGTCAAGCAATAAGCAGACAGTATTAAAAGTGCAGGTTAAAAAAAATATTAGAATTTAAGCAGATGAGTGGATTAAAAAACTGTGGTACATCTACACAATGGAATACTACGCTGCGGTAAAAAAGAAGGAATTCTTTTTTACCATTTGCAACAGCATGGATGGAACTGCAGAGCTTTATGCTAAGTGAAATAAGCTAGTCAGAGAAAGATAAATATCACATGATCTCACTCACTTGTGGAATATAATGAACAACATAAACTGATGAACCAAAACAGATCCAGAGACAGAGAAGCATTGATCAGACCGTCAAACCTCAGAGGGAAGGTAGGGGAGGGTGGAGGTAAGGGGGAGAGATCAACCTAAGGACTTGTGTGCATCCATATAAGCCTAACCAATGGACACAGACACCAGGGGAGTGAGGGCATGAGTGTGTGTGGGGGTAATGGGGGCATAAGGACACATATGTAATACCTTAATCAATAAAGAGAGGGGAAAAAAAGTTAAAAAAAAAAGTAAACTCACAGATCCAGAGAGTAGAATGGTGGTTACCAGGGGCTAGGGGTGGGGACTTGGGAAGATAGTAAGAGTACAAATTTGCAACGAGCAGATAAATAAATTTTGGAGAACTAATGCATAAACATAGTGATTATACTCAACAATACTATTTTATAAACTTCAAAGCTGTCAAGAGACTAGAGTTTAATTGTTCTCACTATGAAAAAGGAATGACAATTTTGTGAGGTGATAGAGATGTTAGCTAACACTGCAATGGCAATCACATTGCAATATATAAATGTATCAAATCTACACATTATAAACCTAAACTGTCAATTATATCTCAATAAACAAGATTTATTTGGTAAAAATAATAGAACTTACTTATTTAAACCCACAATCATAATTATCTTGTATCTTTGGAGAAGAGAAAAAAAGGCAGACTTTTATACTATTAATTAATTTAGTCTAGACTCAGATAAAGTTATTCATATTTAAAAGATATGTAGAGATAAGGAGTAGTAAATCATCCAGAATGTCAGACATAGAGCTTAGATTAGATTAATTTCATGGAATTAACCCCCTGGTTCTGCTATTCTTCTTAAAGGGGTGATCTTCACACATTCAACTGAGGTTTAACAAACTTGGAATAAAATTAAATATCTGGATGAGGAATATAAACATTGTTATTTATGTGAATGAAAATTACTACACTAATTTTGAACAAAATCCTAATGTCACTAAAAAAATTAGAAATGTGTAGGCTTTATTTCTACTATAGTCATATTTTCCTTCACATTCTGTTACAAAGTCACATCAGATTAAGTAGCCAGGGGGCTTAAGACCACATCCAAGCTGATTTTAGGAGCACTTCATTTCTCCTGGGTTCTCATGCCTGGTTTATCAGTCAGTGTCCCAAAAAGAAACAGCTGTCTCACTCAAACAGGGGCATTAAGGAAAATGGAATGAAGGGAATATTCACAAAGGTGTGGACAGGATTTAGGAAGACCCATAAAGGATGGCTTAGCAATCACAGGAGAGCTCTTATCACCCCCGAGTATGAAAGGGCAAGCAGAGGGAACAATTCCAGGACGCCACAGAAAGTTGTGGCTTTAGCAGTAGCCTGTACGCATAACTCAGGCAGCCTTGGCAACAGGAGACACAGCACTTTTATCCTTAATGCAATCTTTAAAAAAGGCATGCAAGTTAGATGTACAAAATTCAACAGACTTAAATGTTATAGGAGGGTTTCCATTCTCAGAGAACTAAAAAAGAAATGTGGACATACATTTTAGTGTTGTAATTTCTAGTATTTCACATATAGCTTTAATTTTGTTCATTTCCTTCACAGTTGAGTGCCTCAACTCCTTTACGTATCCAATGAAGCCAAAGAGTCCCTCTCTTTGACATGCCTAATTATTTCCATCTCTTTATTATTTGAATTGCACTCATGAAATCTACACATCTGATCACTAGCATTAGCACTTTCACTTTTCCACTAATATCTAAATGAAATTCTAAGTGCAAAGTATAATAAAATCCTACATAATAAAAGCCTAATATGCTAAGTGTCTGACCTGTCATTTGACATTTTGACCAGTCGCTATGACGCGCACTGACCACCAGGGGGCAGATGCTCCAACCGGTAGGTTACTCCTGTGGTTCCTCCCTGGCCCGATGGCCCCAATCAGGACTGGGCAAGAAGGACCAGACATGCCCTGGAGCCCTCCCGCAGTCCCTCCCTGCCCCAATCATGCTTGGGTGGCGTCCCTTATCCTGGCCTGTGCCCCTCTTGCAATCTGGGACCCCTTGAGGGATGTCAGGGAGCTGGTTTCAGCCCCATCCCCACAGGCCAGGCCGAGGGACCCCACCGGTGCACAAATCCATGCACCGGGCCTCTAGTGTTCAAATAATTGAATAAACCCTACCATACAACAACGTCAATGCTGCAGAAACTCAATTCTCCTTTAGTAGATAATATTACCACATAGAAATAGTCACCCACCACCTGAGGGACAAAAGTCCAGAGTAAACATATATATGGTCAATGTATATTGATGGCAGATAGTAATTATAGAAATGTCAGACATAGCAAAACTTGAGGACCACCAACATTTGTCACTTAGCATAATGCCCTTAAGATCCATCAGTACTAATGCAAATGGCAGAATGTCCTTCTTCATGGCTAAAAAATATTTTATTGTATAATATAAACCAAATCTTCTTTATCCATTGACAGACATGTAGTTATTTCCATACTGTGGCTCTTATGAATAACACTGCAGTGAACATGGGAGAGTGCAAATATTTCACCAAGGTCCTGATTTCATTTCCTTTGGATATATACCTAGAAGTAGAATTTTTTAAAAATTATATGATAGATATATTTTTTGTTTTTGAGGAACCTCCACACTATTTTCTATAATGGCTACACCAATTTATATCCCCACCAACAATATACAAAGGGTTTTTTTTTTTTCCACATCTTTACCAATACTTGGTTCTTATCTTTTTGATAATGGCCACTTTAACAGGTGTGAGGTGATATCTCATTGTAGTCTTGATTTGCATTTTCCTGATGATTAGTGATATTGAGCATCTTTTCAAGTACCTGTTAGACATTTGCATGTCTTCTTTGAAGAAATGTCTATTCAGTTTCTATACCTATTTCTTAATTGGATTGTTTTTTTGTTATTGAGTTGTAAGAGTTCCTTACATATTTGGATATTAAGCCCTTATTAGGTATATGATTTTCAAATATTTTCTTCTATTCCATAGGTGACCATTTCATTTTGTTGATTATTTCTTGTTAGCTGTGGGCTTCTCATATATGGCCTTTAATATGTTAAAATATGTTTCTTCTATACCCAATTTGTTGAGAGTTGTTATCATGAGAGGATGTGGTAGTTTGTCAGATGTTTTCTTCTGTATCTATTTAGATAATCATATGATTTTAAGCTTTCATTCTATTAATGTGGTGTATCACACTTATTGACTTCTTATGTTGAGCCATCCTTACATCACAAGGATAAATCCCACTTGATCATGGATGTATAATCCTCTTACTGTGCTGTTGAGTTCAGTTTGCCAATATTTATTGTACTATTTCTGCCTTCAGATCAGTTAATATTTGCTTAATCTATTTTGGTGCCCTGATGTTGGGTGCATGTATATTTATGATTGCTATATCCTCTTGATTAATTACCCCCCCTTTTTAAGTGACAGCTGTTGTCTCTGAAGCTTCACACTTTTTAAAAAATGTATTTTCAATTGATTTCAGAGAGGAAGGGAGAGGGAGAGAGATAGAAACATTGATGATGAAAGAGAATAATTGATCAGCTGCCTCTTGTATGTTTCATACTGGTGATTGAGCCCACAATCCAGCATGTGCCCTGACTAAGAATCAAACCGTGACCTCCTGGTTCATAGGTCGATGCTCAACCACTGAGCCACACCGGCCAGACACTCACTTAATAATTATACAGTGATTTTCTTTGTCTCTTGTTACTATTTTTGGCTTAAAGTCTATTTTGTATGATATAAATATAGCTGTTCCTATTTTCTTTCGGTTTCCAATTGCACAGAATATTTTTTTTTCCAATCCTTCACTTTGAACCTATGTATATCCCTAAAGCTGAAATTAATGTATTTTTTAAAAATTCTTTATTGTTTAAAGTATTACATAAGTCTTTTCCCCAGATTGATCTCTCCCTGGCCGCTCCCACCGCCCTCTCCCAGCACATGCTCTCACCCCCCTACTGTCTGTGTCCATTGGTTATGCTTATATGCATGCATACAAGTCCTTTGGTTAATCTCTTAAGCCATCCCAACCCCCTCCGCTGTCTTCCCTTTTAAGTTGGATGGTCTGTTCAATGCTTCTATGACTCTGGCTCTATTTCTGTTCATCAGTTTATGATGTTCTTTATATTCCACAAATGAGTGAGATCATATGATATTTATCTTTCTATGACTGGCTTATTTCGCTTAGCATAATGCTCTCCAGGTCCATCCGTGCTGTTGCAAATGGTAAGAATTCCTTCTTTTTTTTTACAGCAGCGTAGTATTCCATTGTGTAGATGTACCACAGTTTTCTAATCCACTCATCTGCTGATGGGCACTTAGGCTGTTTCCCAATCTTAGCTATTGTAAATTGTGCTGCTATGAACATAGGGGTGCATATATCCTTTCTGATTGGTATTTCTTGGACTTATATTTCTAGAAGTGGGATTACTGGGTCAAATGGGAGTTCTATTTTTAGTTTTTTGAGGAAACTCCATACTGTTCTCCACAGTGGCTGCACCAGTCTGCATTCCCACCAGCAGTGCAGGAGGGTTCCTTTTTCTCTGCATCCTCTCCAGCCCTTGTCGTTTGTTGACTTGTTGATGATAGCCATTCTGACAGGTGTGACCTGGTACCTCATTGCATTTTGCTTTGCATCTCTTAGATGATTAGTGACTTTGAACATGTTTTCATATGTCTCTTGGTCTACTGTAGGTCCTCTTTCGGAAAGTGTCTATTTAGGTCCTTTGCCTATTTTTCGATTGGATTGTTTATCTTCCTTTTGTTAAGTTGTATGAGTTCCCTGTAAATTTTGTAGATTAAACCCTTATCAGAGATAACATTGGTAAATATGTTCTCTCATGCAATGGGCTTTCTTGTTGTTTTGTTGATGATTGCTTTTGCTGTGCAGAAGATTTTTATTTTGATATAGTCCTATTTATTTTCTCCTTTGTTTCCATTGTTGTAGGAGTTGTATTGGTAAAGATATTGCTACAACATGTCTGATAATTTGTTGCCTATGGCTTCTTCTAAATTTTTTGTGTTTACAATTAATGTCTTATAATTGGATCTTATTTTTTTTTTATCTCACCAGTCACCCTATGCCTTTTGATGAAGAGTTTAATCTATTTACATTAACAGTAATGATGAATAGGTAAGGACTTACTAATGCCATCTTATTGCATTCTGACCGTTTTGTAGTTTTCTTCTTTCTTTGTTTCTCTCTTGTTGCTTTCCTTTATAATTTAATCATTTTCCAAAGCAGTATGCTTTGATTCCCTTTTCTTTATTTTTGGTGTATCTATTGTAGGTTTTTGCTTTGTGGTTACTCTGAGGCTTGCACAGACATAATTGTTTTACCCTCACAATATAAATTATATAAAAACTACACTTTTACTCCCTTCTTTTATGTTTTGATGTCACAATTTTATCTTCTTATATTTTGTATTCATTAACAAATTATTGCAGCTATAGTTATTTTTAATACTTTTGTTCTTTAACATTTATAGTATTTAAAAATTCCCATATTACATATAGTATTAGCATACTCTAAATTTGACTGTATACTTAACTTTATCAGTGTCTTGTATGTTTTCATATGTTTTTATGTTACTTATTAGCATTCTTTTATTTCAGCTTAAAGCATTCCTTTTAACATTTTTTATAAGGCAGATCTAGAGGTAATGAACAATCTCAGCTTTTATTTGTCAGGGAAAGTCTTTATCTTTCCTTCATTTCTGAAGAACAACTTTGTCAAATTAGAGTATTCTAATTTTTATATTCTAGATTTTGTTATGCCCACCCTCCTCCTTTCCCAGCACTTTGAATATATCATTCCATTCTTTTCTGGCCTACAAGGGTTCCCTTGTACTAGTAAGTTACAAGCTTGTTTTCTCTTGCTGATTTTAAGATTCTCTTGTTGTCTTTGACTTTTGGCAGTTTTATTATGATATGTCTTGGAGAAGATCTCTTTAAGTTGAGTTTATTTGGTTACTTATGAGCTTTATTCATTTGGATATCCAAATCTCTTCTCAGATTTTAGAAGTTTTTAGTCATTTGTTTAAATAAGCTCTCTGCCCTCATCTTTTCTCCTAATGGAACTCAAATGATTCACAAATTGTGGGTTTTTTTAATAGTATTCCATAGATCACATAGGTTTTCTTTCCTTTTAAAATTATTTTTATTTGTTCTCTTTTGACTGGATAATTTCAAATTTTTGTCTTCTAACTCATAGATTCTTTCTTCTGCTTGATCCACTTTGATGATGCTCTCTATTGCATTTTTCATTTCATTCATTGTATTCTTCAGCTTCAAAATTTCTATTTTTAAAAATAGAAATTTCTATTTTTAAAAAATGAATTCTAACTGTTATACTTATTTTTTCTAATATTATTTTCTTAATTTTGGTTTAACTTTCTTTCTATGTTTTCTTTTAGTCTTTGAGCTTCCTTAAAACAGTAATTTTGATATTTATCAGGTAAATTGCAGATGTCCATGTATTTGTGATCAGTTACTGTAATATTTTTGTGATCCTTTTGTTACTAGTATGTTTCCTTGATTTCTCACGCTCCTTGAAGTTTTGTATTGCCTCGCCAATGCATCCAAATCATACATTTTTTGTTCCATTGGTATGCTGGCACTTCTCTACTGGATACTAGGACTTCCACAATGGGTCTCTCATCCATAGATGCTTTTCTAAGATACAGGGGCTCCCAGATCATGGCGGAGAGGATATGGAGCCAGTTCATGGACTACTGCAGGGTCCACAGCTGGGACTGATATCTGTATGTCCATTACCTGACATAGGAGTGGGTGAATCCTCCGGGGTCCTTTGGTGAATAATGCTGGATCCCACTGCTCACACAAAGGCACTTTTGTCCATGGGTGAATGCCAAACCATTGGTGTTGAGGGGGTGACACAATGAGGGATGTCTTATTCAGCCATGTTGCTCAGATAAGGACTTTTTAAAAACCCTAAGTACATGCCATTATCATTCTGAAAAATGATATTAATTTTTAATATCCTTTCATTGTTAAGGTCTTAACTGTCTCATAAATTTTATAATTTTAAAAAACAGTTTTATATTTAATCAGAAAAGTATTGTTCACACATTGTAATTTGTTTATACATCTTTTAAGTCATTTTTAAGCTATAGGTTCCTTCTCTGTCTGTCTTTTTTTTTTTAACCTCCCTTGCATTTCTTTGTTGAAGAAACCAGGTTGTTTGTCCTGTAGCTTCCCACAGTCAGAATTTTATTGATTGTATTCTCGGAGTTCTTTTGTCCTTCGTATTTGCTCTAAATTGGTAGTTGTATCTGAAGCCTGAAAAAATTTAGTTTAGATTTTTGTAGCAAGTATACTTAAAAGAGTGGTATGTGCTTCTATCAGAAGGCACATAACATATAATTGCCTTTCTTCTGATGTTAACATAAATTCATGTGCATTACTTAAATTTATCATTTAATCAGGGATTGCAAAGTGGATATTATAATTATTTATTTTTCACTTATTAGCTGAAATATCTCTATACAGTTATATTTGTCCTCATTTGATTATTCAGTGGCATAGTTTATTTAGGAAAGGGAGGATTCTACCCAATACTTTATTCTTTTTTTAAAATTCTTTATTGTTTAACCAATACTTTATTCTTTTCAGTGCTAAATAAGCCACTACCCTTTTTATTTACTTGTTTGGATCAGAGATATGCCATACTTGTTTTGTTCCAAGCATCCTTTTAAAAAATTTAGTCATATAAGTTTCCTTTCTGACTGATACTCTCCAAGACACTTACCAATCCTCTTTATTAGAAGAATATACCCATTTTTGAGGTGTATCAGATGATATGAAAAAAAAAAAAGAATTGTTGTGACTGCAATAAATGCTCTAAAGTTAAATTGCATATCTAAAACCCATGAAAATCATTTGATTAGAGAAGAGGATCAGAAAGCACAGGAAGATAGAAGAAGTTCTGAATTGATTTGACCTATTTTGTGATTATCAATATATTGGACTGAAAAATTTAAATATAAGGAACTAATACTTTAACTTAGAGCTCTTAAAAATTTTGGTTTTGGTAGGAATATGTAAATGAAATTCATTATTGGCAGGAAATCTGAGGTAAGTTTGTTTGAATTGGCATTCTAATTGTGCTATAGAGACAACTTATTGTTTGGAGAAGAGGCCATTGCTTCTGCTCCATTCTGTCTAGCATTTTCTTATTTCAAGCTTTGTAGACGGAATTGACCAACTTGACCAATGTAGAACCTGCCTTGTTCTGAGTGTTGATTCTCTGTATACCCATCATTCAGAAATGGTGTAATTGAATTTGGAAATTATGGGTAGATTACTTACTATAAACATCAACTTCAATTTTAAATCTCATATCCTGTTATCTTATGATTTTTTAAAAGGAAAGGTATAATTTATGTAGAGGTAGATATTTTAAATATCCAGAAAATAATAAAAAGGCTATTATTTCTGTTTGTCCAGCTACAATCTATCTTTCTGATGTTTCTGCATGTATTTGTATGTATGTGTGTGCCTTAAAAAATTTTATTTTTCTTATCTCATCAACCTGCTTATTTTAAGGAACTGTAACTGGCATCAGGCCATATATAATTTATATAAACCCTTTAAAGATCCACAGTCTTCAGATGAAGAAGTTTTATGTGGTTAAAAAAAAAAGATCTCTGAGCTTTGTAAAATCAGTTTTGACACAGAATAAATGCTCAAAAATATTTATTGATTCAATACAATTTAGAACCTTATTGATTCCTTGTGTAACATTTGGAGCAACTATAGCTGCAGAAGTGTCACAATAGGCATTCAGTTTTCAAGCACACAATTCCCTCTGCCTCTTTTCCACTCCACCAACCACTGCCCACCCTCCCCAAGTCCCCACCTCAATTCTACCTTTCTCTCTTAATAAAAGATACACACTTAGGAAGAAGAATAAAAAACAATGACCAAATGTGATTTGAGTCCTTTCCCATCCTACTGTAGCTTGGTGTTTTGTTAAATGTTACTACTTTTCACTTTCAAAAAGAGTTAGTCAACAGTATTCAATTTACCTTCTCGCAGATAAACTTCGCCCACCCCCTAACCTTTAGGTCATTCCAATCATGCTATTTCTCCTGTAATGCCAGAGTAATGGAGTAGGCAGAAAGTGAAAGTAGAAGTTATATAGCTCTGCTTGCCTATCTTTTGTTCGCTTTTCTCTAACTACCTTAAACTACTTCCTTCTCCCCTTTAAAACAATAAGACAAAATGGTTCCATCTAAATAGTCCAAAAGCCACCCCAGGCTTCTGTTACCTATTACAATTATGACCTTTCTCTCATCAGTAATCATTCAGCAATTTGTACCCAATGAAGCCTTATGATAGCCTACAATGCCCACATAAAATATGGTGAAAGTAGGTTGGGAGATAGCTATGGCAATTATCATATACCAGGATGTTATAGGTCACTCAAATGCAAGAAGGTCATTCAAATGCAAAGCACTTTAAAATATTTGAAAAGTGAAATATTGAGCACATTTTAAAATTTAATTTTAATAAGTATCTACTCATGTATTCCTGATCTCAGCTTTGTATCTCTTATGAAGGTGTCTTTTTGGTTAACCCCTCCACCCCAACCCACACACAATTAAGATGTTTTGTGCATGTTTGGCAGAATGTGAGAAATAACCATTAAATAAAAGAGTAAGAAGAAAAGAAGTGAAAGAGGAGAAGGAAGAGGGGGACGAGGAAATACTGACATGAAAAATGCATATTTATCAGTTGATTATAAATCACATACTGTCATTTGTCCATGCTTATATGCATACATACAAGTCCTTTGGTTGATCTCTTACTCCCTCCCCCCAACTCTCCCCTACCTCCCCGCTGAAGTTTGAGTCTGTTCAATGCTTCTTTGTCTCTGTATATATTTTTGTTCATCAATTTATGATATTCTTTATATTTCACAAATGAGTGAGATCATATGATATTTATCTTTCTCTGACTGGCTTATTTCGTTGCTACTTCATAACTGTAATTTTTCTACTGTTAATGAATCATAATGTAAATATCTGTGTTTTTGCGGCATTAGAAAGGTTGAGAACCACTGGCTTAGCATAATGCTCTCCAGGTCCATCCATGCTGTTGCAAATGGTAAGAATTCCTTCTTTTTTATAGCAGTGTAGTATTCCATTGTGTAGATGTACCACATTTTTCTGATCCACTCATCTGCTGATGGGCACTTAGGCTGTTTCCAAATATTAGCTATTGTAAATTGTGCTGCTATGAACATAGGGGTGCATATATCCTTTCTGATTGGTGTTTCTGGTTTCTTGGGATATATTCCTAGGAGTGGTATTACTGTGTCATATGGCAGTTCCATTTTTAATTTTTTGAGGAAATGCCATACTGTTTTCTACAGTGGCTGCACCAGTCTGCATTTCCACCAGCAGTACAAGAAGGTTCCTTTTTCTCTGCATCCTCTCCAGCACTTGTTGTTTGTTGATTTGTTGATGATAGCCGTTCTGACAGATGTGACCTGGTATCTCATTGTTGTTTTGATTTGCATCTCTCAGATGATAAGTGACTTTGAGCATGTTTTCATGTCTCTCAGCTTTCTGTAAGTCCTCTTTCAAAAAGTGTCTATTTAGGTCCTTTGCCTATTTTTCAATTGGATTGCTTATCTTTCTTTTGTTAAGTTGTATGAGTTCCCTGTAAATGTTGGAGATTAAACCCTTATCGGAAATATCATTGGCAAATATGTTCTCCCATGCAGTGAGCTTTCTTGTTGTTTTGTTGATGGTTTCTTTTGCTGTGCAGAAGCTTTTATTTTGATGTCCCATTTGTTTGTTTTCTCCTTATTTTCCATTCTCCTAGGAGATGTATCAGTAAAGATATTGCTATGGGAGAGAGAACCAAGTTGGTGGCATAGGTAAACGCCTGTACATGCTGCCTCCCACAACCACATCAAAATTACAACTAAAACACAGAACAACCATCATCCAGAACCGCCGGAAAGCTGGCTGGGTGGAAGTACTACAATGAGAGAAGTAAAGAAGAAAGCACACTGAGACTGGTAGGAGGTACGGAGGTGCAGAATGGGCCAGGCCAGCCCCCCAGGTGTGCCACTTTTTTAATCAGGAGGGAGATAGCCTCTATGGAGGCCACCTGGTGGAGCAAGGAGTCCCAGCCCCACACTAGACCCCCATCCCAGGGTTCCAGAGTTGGGGAAAGAAGTCCCCATGGGCAATATTGGGGTTCAAAGTGATGAATAGCAAGAAACTACAACCAAGATTACTCTACTCAGCAAAGCTATCATTTAGAATTGAAGGTCAGATAAAGAGCTTCACAGACAAGAAAAGCTAAAAGAGTTTATAATCACCAAACCAGTATTATATGAAATGCTGAAGGGTATTCTTTAAGAAGAGTTCATTTTTGGTGTATTATGTTCTTCTTTAAAAACCAATTTTTAAAATTAATTTCAGAGAGGGGGAGGGAGAGGGAGAGACAGAGATAGAAATATCAATGATGTAAAGAAATCATTGATTGGCTGCCTCCTGCACACCCTCTACTGGGATTGAACCTGCAACCAAGGTACATGCCCTTGACCAAAATTGAACCCGGGACCCTTAAGTCTGTGGGCTGATACTCTATCCACTGAGCCAAACTGGCTAGGGCTATCTTTATATTCTTTGAGTGCCTCTTTGTATTATTCCCTTCCCACATACCTCTTACTGCCATTGCATTCGCTCATAGTCAGAATTTTAATAATTATTATACCTAGAGTATAATAATTTAAAATTATTATAATTATTACTTAGAATTTAAATAATAAAAAAAATTTATGAACTAAGTGGGCATTTCATAAGTATTAATTAAAAATTGTGATGTACTATGATTGTGATGTATGGACTGCTGTGCTTTTACTGGTTTAAACCCATTCGCCTGATCTGAGTCTTAAGAGGCCATATAGAAAAGCACAAAGTTAGTAATGGCCTTTAAAGAACTGTTTTTGGTTTTATGATGTAGAACACTTAACAAGAATTCCCATGTGGCAGTGAAAAACACTAGAAAAGCATTTGGTAAGAGAAGGTGGGAGGAATTAAGAAGCAGATGGACGATTGGTATAGATGTCCTTTAAGGTCCATTCCTAGCAGAATTTTGGATTATTCTTTGCTTTGGGATATTTCTCTGCCATCATTCCCCATTCCCCAATGTTCTTTGCAAGCTCCTCTTAATTCATTCTACCTGTGTCTATTCATTATGGTTATTTACCTCTAGATAGTGAAAAAAGCAAATGAAGCCAGAACATTCTTTTTGAAACTCTAAAGCTTTATTCTCCAGGCCAGTGACTGGGGAAATAGGCTATTCACCCCCAGGGATATGCAAAATGATCCAGCAGTGGACCTTCTACTTTTAGGTTAACTCTCTTTACTCTTTATATCTCTCCTTTGTGTATGTTTTCTTTTACATGTACTATTTTAGTAGTGAAGTACTATACGTATTTGACTTATCATCAAGCAATCAATCAATAGACAAAAAGGTTTTGAAACTTCAGGGCAAGACAACACAATATGATGGAAAGTGAATAGGTCATAATAGTGATGAGATTCAGGAGATAATGAGATGAGTTGTTAGGTCCAAAATAAACAAATCTTATTCTCTTGAAACCCAGGAGTAACTTACATTGTATTTATACTCATGAAAAAAGGAAACTGAGCAGGGACAACCTTTCTTGCTTTGATTCTGGCTAGTTTTGTACTGGCTTTCCTTTCTTTTCTTTTTAAATTTTTCCTTAAATATTTTAAAAAATTACATTCAATATTATTTTGTATTAGGTGTATAGCTTAGTGGTTAGACAATCATATATTTTACAAAGTGTTTCCCCTGATATTTCCAGTACCCAAATGATACCATACATAGTTATTACAATATTATTGACTATATTTCTTATGCCAATACTTCATATCCCCATGACTATTTTTTAACTATCAATCTGTACTTTTCAATCCCTTCACCTTTTACATCTAGTCCGCCAACCCCACCCCCCACCCCCTTCTGGCAACCATCAGTCTGTTCTCTGTATCTATCCATCTGTTTCTGTTTTGTTTGTTCATTTCTTTTCTGTGTTGTTGTTTTTTTCCACAGAGTTTGGAATGGCAGGGAGTACTTATCCTTAACAAGATAAAAAATAATCTTCTGCAATTAGGATTAGCTAAAGTAAATGCATTATATCTATAAATGTAATTTTTCATAGACTCTCAGAATTCTTTGACAATGTAGAAAGTACTTTACTTAAGAATTTTAATCTAAAAATATTCACAAATAGGAACCAAGCCATGCTTCATATGTGGAGATTTCAACTTTGATGACATTAATGGCTCTGTAAAAGCAGGACACTTTTTCTTAGTCTATTATTCACAATGTTTGTGCATAGCTTTGAGATGTTTTACCAGAATTATTTGCTCCGTCATATTCAACTAAATGAATGTAAGAGCAATGGGATTGTGGAAAGTACTCATAAGATGAGATAACTGAAAGTTTTGAAAATAAAGTAGAGCTAGTCAAACAATTGAAAGTGGGCAGAAAGTGGTCATTGTTGCATATGAACATGGACTGAATCTTTGTGCAAATGAATCATTTTGAAAGACAAACAGCAAATCACTTAAATATAGTACTTATATAAGTTACAATAATTAGAAAGAAAAAAAATGTGGTGGGAAAACTTTTGAGGAGATGCCTAGGCAGCAGGTTTCAAGCCAGTCTAAGTAATGAACAATTGTTAACTATGTATCCCAATACATTTGTATTATTTATTATATATGACATACATATACAACTATAATTAGTTAATATCTCAGAAAAATTATATTATGCTTAGGCAAAATTATTTATTAATAACAGTGGATGTAAATTCACATTTCAAAAACCTTAATATTTTTCTGAAGAGGAAAAATGTCAGATTTGATAAAATTATTAATTTTTTCCTTTGTACTATGGTCAACAAAGAGCTTATACTAGGAGTGGGAGAAGTGTCATCTTTGTAATTTTCTTATTGTTTACATGTGCTTACATAATTAATATTCTTTTTGATCACAGGTTCTTTGCAGAAAAACTTTAGAAGCCACATGTCCATTTTGAGAGCATTGGCTTAAATCAGAATATGTAGTGTGCACTAAACTGGGCATACATACTGCAGTAAATTGCAGTGTGACAGAGGAGGTAAGAAGAGAGAGGGTACCACCGGTAATCTCTCCACGCTGCTTGTCTTCCCTGAAGACATGCAGACCAAATAAGGATGCAAGCGTCAATCTTTATATTAAGTACTAGTAAACTTTATTTCCCTTTGCTTATTAAAGATAAAAATATTTGCCAATAAAAGTTCTAATAATTTCTTCCTGCATCCCAGTGGATCATTTATTGCACTCCAAGAAGTATGCACATCTTATTTTGGAAACCCTTGGCCTAAAAGATCAACATCAATGTCAGACATCTATTAGCTTGATATTAATTCTGAAGAGGACTAAGTTTTTTCAAGAAATTAAAAGTTAAAATGGTGATAAAACCTTTGGTAAGCCTTTATTCCAGAGGTTCAAAGCTTGTTTGAATTTGTGCAACATCAAAGTGTTTGGATACTAAATAATAAAGGTACTATGGTAAGGTGACCAGACGTCCTGCTTTTGGCGGGACAGTACCGAGTTTTAACAATTTGTTTGTGTCCCGCGGCGTTTTAAAAAAGTCCTGATTTTTGGAAAGAATGCATGACAAACTAGGGAACGGCGGGAGAACGGGAAGGGAATATCCGGTTTTCGATGGCCATGTGGCTATTTAGCCAGGATATGAGTTTTATATTATTTTTGTTAATTTTATAATGTTAAACTTTAATAACAAATAATTGTTGAGAACTGATTATCAAGAACTGCTTATCAAAGTTCGCATTGTTGATCAGTTGTTAGAATTCGACCACCATTGTTTGGACTTAATGAACAATGGCATTTTTTGGGATTGGCAACGACGAAAACATTTTGTAACTGTCTCTCAGACATACACATCGTACTGCGTGCTAGTAAGCTAGTTAAACAAGTGATGTCATTACAAATCAGCTATTCAGATAATTTAGGTAAGTAATTTATTTATTTATTTCATAAATACATAAATTTTCTTGAATTTAGCAGACATTACTTGTATTATTTATATTTTATAGTGGCGGCAAAAAGTCTAGCGCTGGCCTTGAAAGTGACACAACTTACGTTACGGCAAATTCAGAGGAAAAATAATACAAGTTAGTATTGTTATTATTTAGAAAGAAATATAGGATTAAAATAATTTTTAAAATATAGTTACTTTATAACAATCAAATTAATTTAATTTATAAACTAACAATAAAATATGTTCATGTAATTATGTACCTACTTACTGTATTTTTAAGCAATATGTATATAATAATTTATAATATAATTTTAAAGTATTTTTTTAGACTTTTAACATAATAAGGAAGAAAAGAGGATGCAAATTCAACGATGATCTAAGAAGTGAATTTCCTTTTATTAAAAAAACCAAAAGCGATTACAATATAGACCAAATTTTTAATCAAGAACCCCCCCCCCCCCGGGCCGAAACCGGTTTTGCTCAGTGGTTAGAGCATCGGCCTGCGGACTCAAGGGTCCCAGGTTCGATTCCAGTCAAGGACATGTACCTTGGTTGTGGGCATATCCCCAGTGGGGGGTATGCAAGAGGCAGCTGGTCGATGTTTCTCTCTCATCAATGTTTCTAAGTCTCTATCCCTCTCTCTTCCTCTCTGTAAAAAATCAATAAAATATATTTTAAAAAAAGAGAAAGGAACCCCCCTCCCCCCGGTCAATGGTGTCCCACTTTACCAATGTTAAAATATGGTCACCTTATACTATGGCATTTTCTAGAACAAAAAACTGGGAAAGATGACACCTACCTTAAAATATTTGGCTATATTTAGATTTTTTAAATTCTCAAACAGTAAGAACCAAGGAAGAGAAGTATATGACTGGCTTTAAAGAGTTGAAGAACAGATTTAATCTCCTACTTGGTGGGAATTCATTGTAAGTTCCATTATGTAGCAGTATAGTCAGCTAGAGATTCTGACTGACTCTCCCCTGTTAAACTGGTTAGATGTTGTATTAAATGTATACAAAAATATTTTTAAAGGTGCTGATGAGCTGACAGGAAGATAAGGATTCCTGAGAGGTCAAATACTAAGTGAAAATAGGAGCCCAGAAGGGCAAGCTGAATAAACTGAAGCTGGTTGATCTTCAGTGACTTTGAGTTTCAATTTTCATACCATGGACAAGAGGCAAAACATAAGATTTACTCAAGGAGACAATGTCCTAAAATATAGAAGAATAAAAACATACAAGTTGGGGAGTTGTTATTGGAGTTAGCATTCTATGGTTTACATGGTTATAGTTTAAGAGAGTATATAACTATATAATTATATAGTTTAAGAACAGGACAAATTATTAACTATAGACTTTGATAACGTAAAAATGCATTTTTAAATTACTAATTACTGAAAGAATAGAAATAAAATATACAGCATCTAAATTAGAAGAGGAAAAAAATGGCAGGAGAAAAATACTTAACCTAAAGAAAGTTAAGAAGGGAGAAACAAAAAGGAACATTAAAAAAGACAAATGAAAAGCACAAATAACATGGAGGAAATAAATCCAAATATGTGAGCAATATAAACTAAATATGTTAAATTGGATTTTTTAAAAAATCCAACTGTATGATGTTTACAAGACCCTTAAAAAGCACAGGGACATAGAAAAATTTAAAGTGAAGGAGTTCAAAATGAAACTGTAAATATTAACTAAAAGTAAGAAGACAGGAGAAACAAAGATGGTGGCATAAGGTATACACCTGTATGTGCTGCCTCTCACAACCACACCAAAACTACAACTAAAAGACAAAATGACTATCATCCAGAACCACGGGAAATCTGGTTGAGTAGAAGTTCTACAACTATAAGGAAAGAAAAAAGCGCATTGAGACCGGGTAGGACATGCAGAGGCATGGAAAAGCAGAGGTACGGAGGCGCACGAATCGGGCTGGCGACTGGGTGCACAGTTTTTTTTAACCAGGAAGGAGATACAAGCTCCCAGATGCTCTAAACTCTAGTTTCCGGCGAGACTCTGGGGACCCAGACTCCTACGGGGAGAGGCTGGACTCTCTGGCATCAGGTCGGAAAGTGAGGGTAGCTTTCTTGCAGAGGTGCTCACAGGAATCATTGTTTACTGTGCTGGGGTGCGGATGTGGAAATGCTGAGATGCAGGGAGGGCTGACTGGCAGCCATCGCTGTTTGCCAGGTCCTAGTAATTCCCTGAGACTCCGCCCCACCCAATTTACAAACCCACCGGAGCTGTGCTCAGTGGCTTTTGCATATGAATGGCCTGCCCTTTCGCAGCTTAACCTAACAAACTACAGCTGGGTCAGACAGTTCCAAAACTTCCAAACTCCAAACAAAGAGGAGAAATCTGCAGATCTCCCTGTAGCTCCTTCTGGGTGGCCCCAGGGAGTAGCTGACTTGCCCTTCCTGGGAGATCCAGGAGCCAGTGTACCTAGTGGTCAGTGTGAGACGATACCAGATTTCACCTGAGTAGTCCAACAACAAATAATTGAAATCAGTAATTAAAAAGTTTCCACAAAGAAAATGGGCCCTGATAGTTTCCTTGGAGAGCTCTATTAAGATGATAAGAAACATATAAATTCAATCTTATGCAAATTATTCCAGAGTAAGAAAAAGAAGCAGTAGTCATGAGCTCCTTTGATGAAACTAGCATAAATTCATACTAAAAAAGGCAAAATTGTAGGCCAACCTCACTCAGAAACATGGAGACAAATCCTAAACAAATAGTAAATCCAGCAATGTAAAAAAGATAATACATTACGGCCCTAGCCAGTTTGGCTCAGTGATAGAGCATTGGCCTGTGGACCAAAGGGTCCTGGGTTCAATTCTAGTCAGGGGCACATGGCTTGGTTGCAGACTCCTCCCTGACCAAGGCCCTGGTTAGGCTCATCCAGGAGGCAACCAATCAATGTGTTTCCCTCTCATCGATGTTTCTCTGTTTTTCGCTCTCTTGTCCACTCTCCCAAAAACCAATGGAAAAATATCCTCGGGTGAGGATTAACAACAACAACAACAAAATAATACATAATAATCAAGTTGGTTTTATTCTGAAAACTTAACATTCGTTTGACATTAAATTAATTAATGTAATTCACCACATTAACAAATCAAAGAGAAAAATAGTATATCAATAGATGCAGAAAAATACATTATAAATTTCGTAATAAAAATTTTTAGCAAGTTAGGAATAGAAGGGAATTTCTTTAACCAAGAAGACCTCAGAGATGATAACACTTAATGTTGAACTAAAAGCTTTCTCTTTAAGATCAGGAATACAACAGGGGGCCTAAATATCAATGATTCTATTAAACTTATACTGAAGGTTCTAACTTGAGTAATAAGGCAAGAAACATATTAAAAGATGGGAGGGATGAAACTGAACTCTTTATTTGCAAATGATATGATTGTCCAGTAGAAAACCCAGAAGAATCTACAATCTTCTATACTAATAAAAGAGTAATATGCTAATTAGACTGGGAGACCTTCCAGAGACCTTCCGGATGTCCTTTTGGACAAAGCCGGGGACTTGGCTGGCCTGAAAACCACCCCCAGGTCCTCACCCAGGCCACCCCACCCCCAGCAGGGACCCCCACCCCATCAGGGGGCTGGCTGGCCTGCAAACTGCCCCAGGCCCCTCGCCCAGGCCACCCGCTCCCCAGCGGGGACCCCACCCTGATGGGCGTGTGAATGGCCTGCAAACGGCTCTCATCCCCTCACCCAGGCTGGCCACGCCCCCCAGCAGGGACCCCCACCCCAATGGGGTCATGGCCAACCTGCAAACGGCCCTCAGTCCCTTGCTCAGGCTGGCTCAGCCCCCAGCAGAGACACCCTCACCCCAATGGGGGTGTGGCCAGCCTGAAAACTGCCCCAGCTCCTCTCCTAGGCAGGCCCCACCCCCCAAGGGGACCCCCACCCTGATCTGGGACCCCCTTCAGGGCAGACCAGCCAGCCGCCACCTGTGCACCAGGCCTCTATCTATATTAATAAAAGGGTAATATGCTAATTAGACCAGACTTCCTTCCAGACAAAGCCATGGTGGTGGGGCCAAGGCAGAGGCAGTTAGGGGTGATCAGGCTGGCAGGGGAGAGCAGTTAGGGGGATCAGGCCAGCAGGTGAGAGCAGTTAGGGGGATCAGGTAGGCAGGCAGGCAAGCGGTTAGGAGCCAGCGGTCCCGGATTGCGAGAGGGATGTCTGACTGCCGGTTTAGGATGACATCTCCTGAGGAGTCCCAGATTGGAGAGGGTGCAGGCCAGGCTGAGGGACACCCTCCCCCCACATGCACAAATTTTGTGCACCGGGCCTCTAGTAAATCAATGAAGTTAAATTAGCCTTAGATTTTGATAGAAAAATCAATATACAAAAATTATACTTTTATGTACACAAGCACTAAACAGTTAAAATGTAACTTAAAATATTATTAACAATAGCATCAGAAATATGAATAAACTAAGAATAGCATCTGGCACTTTAGACATTTTCAAAGAGAGTAAGACAACTTGACTAAGAGATGTGGAAAAATAGACTAAGCTTAAATGTAGGAAGATTCAAAGTTTTAAAGATGTCATTTCTCCCTAAATTGACTTATAGATTCTGATTGGTGGAAATTCTGATTAAAAAAAAAACAACTTTAATTTCCTGTGGAACTTATCAAACTGATTTTTATATTATGTGAAAGAGCAAAGGTCACAAATAACCAAGACACTCCTGAAGAAAAGAAAAAGGTGAGGAAATTTGCCATGGCAGAGTTCTAATTTTTTTTTTAAAATTACAGCAATTAAGGGAATGTGGTATTGCCACAACGCTAGGCAAATAGATCAACGGTACAGGATGGAGAGCCCAGAAAATAGCAACACATATATATTGAAAATTTGATTTGTGATAAAACCCTTAATAATGATCAGTGGGAAAATGATGGGCTTTTCAATGTATGATGCTCGGATAATTCACATAGAACAAAATGAAATTAGACCATACTTTATACATATATAAAAATGAATTACAAATATATTAAATATGAAAAACGTTTAGAGAAAATATAGAAGAATATATGTTCTGCAGGATAAGAAAATGGGATGGGAATGGGGGCACGAGGACAAATATGTGATACCTTAATCAATAAAGAAATTAAAAAAAAAACACAACACACTAACCACAATAACACAGTAAACAAGGTGAAAAGTTAAGCCACAAAGTGAGACAGGATATAAGTAACACTTACATACTTGACAAAGTATGTAAGAACTCCTAGGAACTAATAAGAAGACAAAAATATAATAGAAATATAGGTAGAGGTACAAATAGAAATGCCCTCTAATCATTTGAAAAGATGCTTAAATTCCTTGGTAATTAGAAAACTTAAATTAAAATCACAAGACTCCATGCACCACTTAGCAGATTTGCAGAATGTGAAATATCTGATCATATCAAGGGCTAGCAGGACCTGCAGCCTCAGGAGCTGTTGTTATCTAATAAAATTAAAGATGTGCACCTTCCTCTCCCTCTGATACCTACATGACTTCTTGCCAACTGATTACCTCTTGGTTCTTCCTGACCACCCTGTTTAAAACTGGACACTCCCCAAGTATGTAAACACATGAAGGCAGAGACTTTTGCCTCTAGCTTTGCCATGGATGTATGCTTAGAGTCTGAAATATGGCTGACGTGGAGAAAAGCTTGTTGAACTAAATATCCTATGATCCAGCAATCCCACTCAAGACATACACCGTAGAGACACTCTATGAAAGAGAGACATGTACAAGAATGCTTATAGCAGCGTAATTTGTAATGGGAAAAACACACAACACAACACGAAAACAATAAATTAAAAACAAAACTCTTAACTCTACACCAACAGAAGATATTGGATAATACATTGTAAAATATTCACATAAGGGAATACTATATAGCAATTAAAATAGGTGATCTGTAAAATGAGCTTCAAAACCTAATGTTAGGCCAAAAATGCATACAGTATAAATTTACTTATTTAAAGTGAAAACTTGTGCCCAGCCGGTGTGGCTCAGTGGTTGAGCAGCGACCTATGAATCAGGAGGTCAGGGTTTGATTCCTGTTCAGGGCACATGCCCAGATTGCAGGCTTGATCTCCAGTAGGGGGTGTGCAGGAGGCAGCCAATCAATTATTCTCTCTCATCATTGATATTTTTACCTCTCCCTCTTCCTTCTGCTCTTAAATCAATAAAAATATATTAAAAAAATAAAGTAAAAACTTGCAAAATGAAATACATTATTTAGGGCTACAAAATACAATGTAAAAGTTTAAAGACAAGCTAGCAGTTATAAATCCACACTTCAGTGGGGTTTGTGCCTGAATGTGGAGGGAAGGCAGGTGTGCTCAGATTGTGTTGCTGGTAGACAGATCGTCATTCTCCTGGTACTCTGCTATTTTACACTCATGCAATTAAGGCAACAAGTACATCGAGCCTGTAAGCTTCTCAGGCTTGATTAAGCTGGAGTTTTTTAAAAACTGATTTCACCCACAAGTCTTGTAACCTGTTTGGAAGTAGAGTTGCTTCTGTACTATGTAAATATTTCTTATAGAACTGAGCAGCCTTTAAGACATGGAGTGGCTATCGGGTGACTTCTTTGGGATGCCTATAATCTCTAGATCTCTGGGACCTGATGCACTTTGGGATAAAAAACCTGGAATAATTCAAGTCCCAGCTCTAGTACTAACCGGTTAGTGCTATGTTGGTAGGAAGCACTTTACATAAAGAAGATCCATGAAATCTTACAATGATCCTACTATGGCATAGTCCAATTATGCCCATTTTACAGATAAGGAAACTGACAGAAATTGGCATGCTGACCCAATATCCATAGCTGTTACACTGTAGAACTGGAACTCCTGCCAAGGGCTGTCTGACCCCAGACATGCTTTCCTCCTTATCCTTCTGCCCTCTTAGCTCCCTGAGCCTTTGCTGTTTCAGTTAATAAATTCCCTCTGTACCTCAGTAACTTTCCACACATGAAATGTTTTATGAATTCAACCCAGAGCAAGAAGAAATTGGGTAGGGAGGAATCCACAGTTCCTGCAGCACCCCACCCCCCCTCCCTCGACTCCCCAATCCGTTGTTTGCTGAGTCGGAGGGTACTGAACGGGTTCCGAACAAGCAGTATCTGCCTCCCGCCTTTGCCTCTTTGGAAGATGTTTCTTGTCCTGCCCCTCACCACCCACTCGCTTCGGCCTGGTTTCTCTTTTGCTGGCCCTTTTCCCATAGCAGTTACTGTTTGCCCTGCAAGTGCCAGAGCATTCATCCTTTCTTCCTTGAATGGTGTGCAAATTTGCATATCATGCAAACAGCCCAGCTGCTGGAGTCCCAGTTAGAGTAAATAACGGTCACAGTGTTTATGCTGCTTCCTCCCGGGGCCTTCTGGAACCTGCTGCACAACTCCAGGGAGAAAACAGTTTAGTTGGAATCTCTGCTCAGATCTTCTGACATCGCGAATGAACACTTGGGCTCAAAATGCACCTGTAACCCTCTCCTAAATATAGAGTCCGACGGCTGAGGGAGATTTGCAGAGGGAGGGAGATGTTCACTGTTATTTTTATCTAATTCCATTTTTGAATCTTTAGATTTTGAGTATGTTTTCTAAGTATATATTGGCTTTTAAAAACAACTCAATGGAAAATTCAAGAATTTACATATTCTTACATACATGTATTCTTTTCAAGTATAATCAATTATACTCTTTATAAGTCTATATTAGTTTTCTAACATCTTAGGAGAGAAATGGCAATGAATAAAGAGCTGATCGGTAAGTTAAATAAAACCAGTTGATGTTTCTCTCTTACATAGATACATCTGATAAGGAGTTAATATCCAAGATTTATAAAGAATTCAGACGACTCAACACCAAAACAACAACAACAAACAACCCAATTAAAAAACGGGCAAGGGACCTGAATAGACACTTCTCCAAAGAGGACACACAGATGGCCAATAGACATATGGAAAGATGCTCAACATCACTAATTGTCAGAGAAATGCAAATTAAAACCACAATGAGGTATCACCTCACACCCATCAGAATGGCTATCATCAATAACTCCACAAATGACAAGTGTTGGAGACAATGTGGAGAGAATTGAACCCTCATGCACTCTTAGTGGCAATGCAGATTGGTGTAGCCACTATGGAAAACAGTATGGACGGCCCTAAAAAATTAAAAATGGAACAAGCCTTAGGATCCAGTGATTCTCCTTCTGGGGATTTATCTGAGGAAACCCAAAATACAAATTTGAAAGAATATATACATTTCTATGTTCATTGCAACTTTATTTACAATAGTCAAACTATGGGAACAACTCAAGTGCCCATCAATAGACAAGTGGATAAAAAAAAGCTCTGGTACATATATACAATAAAATATTTTATACTTAGCCATATAAAAGAATAAAATCTTAACCATTTACAAGATCATGGATGGACCTAGAGGGTATTATGTTCGGTGAAATAAGCCAGTCAGAGAAAGACAAATACCATAAGATTTCACTGATAGAGAGTTTTTTTGTTTGTTTGTTCTTTTTTTGTAATAAATGTTTGCTTTTGCTAAAAATAAAAATAAATAAAAATGAACAAACAAAACTGAAACAAAGACACAGAGAGAGAACTGGTGGTTGCCAGAGGGGTGGCTGGTCGGTGAAAAGGGTGAAGGGATTAATAAGTACAAATTGGTAGTTATAGAGTAGTCACAGGGATGTAAAGTACAGCATAGAAAATATGGTCAATAATATTGTAATAACTATGTATGGTGTCAGACGGGAACCAGATTTATTGAGGTAAACACTTTATAAGTTATATAATGTCCAATCACTGGGTTATAGACCTGAACTAAAATAATAACTATAATTGAAAAATAAAAAATGTTTTGTTTTTTTTTAAAAAGGAAAACTCTTTTTTTTATGATGGGTTTCAAGTTTAAAAACTCTGGTTCCTTTAATAATGAAAAGCGTATTCTCAAGCTGCCCAGGACCTGCAGAAAAATGAGGTTGATGTTAAAAAACCACCTCAAGCCCCATCATTCAAATCTCCACCATGTCCGCCACAAGCCCTTCCTTTTCGTGGACATATTGTGTGGTTCTGGTTTTGTCCATTTTAAGCATATGCAGTTTGAATATCTGAAGTGAGAAGGAATGAGAGGAATTTATTTATTTATTCATTCAGTCAAGTAACCAAGAAATATATTTAGAGCATCTACTATGTGCTAAGCTCTATATGAAAAACATAAATGAATCCAGCCTGAATCTTGCTACTAAGGAGATAATAATATGGGGGACAGGGGAAATAAGGCTTGTATGTAATTAATTAAAATGCACGGAAAAGAAGAAATTAAATAAAAAATATTAAAATTAAATAAAATACATGGAAGAAAACAGTAAATCCCATATTAGGGAGAATCAAAAGAGGGAGAAATTTACCCATAGCTTGCGACAGGTGTAATAGGAATTAAGTAAACTTTTCTTTTCTGAAGGGGAACTGGTGTAAGAGGGTCCTTGAAGAATAGATGGAGTTTGATGAATATGGTCGTTTAGAGACATGAAAGAACCAGTATGTTGGGCTCAGGCCATAAACAACAGCCCAGAGGTGGGGAAATGTTGAGGACAGCATGGATGGTTCTACTGATGGAAGGGCAGGTGCATTGGGTGCAGAAGCTGAGTTTCAAGTGATCTGGGCACAATAGCAAAGAAGCCAAGCCTGAAGCATTCATTTCTCCCTAAAAAGGTCAATGTTGCCCTGCTGATGTTCTCAAAAAGGGACCCAGCTGATTCCAGGAAGCAGGTCTTAAGGTCACAGTTCAGCAGCTTATCTAACCTTGCAGAGTAAAGCCCCATTACCTTCTTAGTCATTGCAAGTGAAGGCTAAATATTTTATATACAGAGTGAATGTGACATGAGGTGACCGGACAAAGCTGTGCTGCAGAGGGTTATTTTACTATCCTATATAATAAAACGCTAATATGCAAATTGACCGAACGTTGGAATGGCCAGTTGCTGTGATGCACACTGACCACCAGGGGGCAGACGCTCAAGGCAGGAGCTGCCCCCTGGTGGTCAGTGTGTTCCCACAGGGAGAGAGCTGCTCAGCCAGAAGCCAGGCTCACAGCTGGTGAGTGTAGTGGCGGTGGTGGGAGTCCCTCTGGAGTCCGTGGCAGCACTAAGGACCCTTTGGGAGATGTCTGACTGCTGGGGGAGTGGGCCTAAGCCAGCAGTCAGACATCCCCTGAGGAGTCCCAGACTGTGAGATGACTCAGGCCGGGCTGAGGGACCCCACCCTCACCCCCCAGTTCACGAATGTTGTGCACCAGGCCTCTAGTTCATATATAATTAGTAACATTAAGATTTTAAAAGAATATATTGTTGATATAGGCCATTGCCTGGGATATGAAAATGCTTTTTACTCAGAATCCTCCTTTGTTTGGTGTATTTCCCATAAAAGTATCTTACCTATCTATCAGAGAAAGATTTTTCTTTGTTTTCCTCATATCCTCAAAGAGCAAGATGATGTAAGTCCAATGTGTATGTGCATTTTTGCTGTTGTTGGTGGTGGTAGTGGGGTTAATGTTGCTGCTCAGTTTATTCATTTATAATGGGTCAAGGAATATGGAAGGCTTGATGAGGTATGAGTAGGTAGTGATTAACACTGATATTAACTGTGGGGGATAGAGACTTCTGAGGACATAAAATTTTAAGATCTGAATGGGAAAAAAAGCCTATATAATAAAAGCCTAATATGCTAAGTGTCCGGGCGTCCGGTGACCGGTCGACTGTTCAACCAATCAAAGCATAATATGCTAATGATATGCTAAGGCTGCTCAACCACTCACTATGACGTGCACTGACCACCATGGGGCAGACGCTCCAACCAGTAGGTTAACTTGCTGCTGGGGTCTGGCCAATTGGGACTGAGAGAGATGGGCTGGACATGCCCTGGAGCCCTCCCTTGTCCCTCCCCAGCCTGACCGTGCACCATTGGGGTCCCTTTGCCTGGCCTGCACCCTCTCGCAATCTGGGACCCCTCAGGGATGTAGGAAAGACAGTTTCAGCACCATCTCGCAGGCCACTCCCCTCAGGAGGGTGCCAGATGCAGGGGTCATGGCTGGAGAGCACTGCTATGGCAGCGTGAGCCTCTCCTGATCGGGACTGATTGGGCGCAAGCCCACAGCAGGTGCAGTGGGGCTGGGATGAGCAGGAGTGGCAGGTAGGAGCTGCAGGTGGCATTGGACTGTGGGTTTTGGGTTTCAGCCTAATCCCTGCAGACCACCCAGAGGGGTCCCACCCATGCACAAATTTGTGCACCGGGCCTCTAGTAAATAAATAAAGAGGCTTTCAGTTGTTTGGTCATCTGGCAAAGAGGCAATGAAAAGAGCTGAATACCACCCTGGTCCCACAACCAGAAGCCAGCAACCTAACCTTCTTCAATGACTCCATACCCACTGATTTACCACTTTGAGCACCATTTTTCCTTGGTAAAATGGACGTCATATTTTACTTTACAGAATTAATAAGAGGTTAAGACAATTAGTCTAAAAATAAAAGTGCTCTATAATGCAAACCAGCAATAATATTTCTATGGAATGCCTAATATATATTGGAATGCCTAATATATATTGGGAATTGTACTGAATACTTTAAATGACCTTAAATATGTTTTTAAATGATCTTAAATATGTTTTTAAGGTAGGCATTATTAACTCTTTTACAGACAAGGGAAAAGGTTCAGAGAGGTTAAGCGACTTGCCCAAGGTAAAAAAAAAACCTGATAAATGCCTGAAGAAGAATTTATACCCGGGCCTATTTGACTCCCAAGCATTTGCTTCTTGGCATTGAACTGTACATACATATATTATATTATGGATTTCAGAGAGGAAGGGAGAGGGAGAGAGAGATAGTAGCATCAATGATGAGAGAGAATCATTGATCAGCTGCTTCCTGCACACCCCCCACTGAGGACCGAGCCCACAAACTGGGCATGTGCCCTTGACCAGAATCGAACCTGGGACCCTTCTGTCCACTGGCTGATGCTCTACCTACTGAGCCAAACCAGCTAGGGCATCATTGAACTGTTTTTTATTTATTTTCTTGCTTTCATGAATCACCAAAGACTCTCCTTGAAAATAAACCAATAATAATAATAATAATAATAATAATAATAAAATATTTATTGACTGCCTACTATATGATGTACCAGATACTTGCCATGTAATAACCCATTTAACTCTTAAAACCCTTTGAGGTAGGTTATATTATTATCTTCATTTTATATGTGAGAAAATTGAGGCTCAGCATTTAATTAACTTGCCCAAGCTGGTAACTAGCTGAGCTAAAATTCAAACTCAGACAGTCAGGTGATTAAATTATTTAGAAAATAAATACATCATTGGAACAATAAAAGACATCCTGACTTTTCACTGGTATACTGCATGATGTAAAGCTTTCCTAATGGGTACAATTTCCACAGAGATTAATGAAGAGCATGCATTTAGGTTCCAAAGCCTTGTCAAAAATGTTTCCACATTGGGCCTATTTATCCATCATGAAATGAAGTTCAAGAATAAGCCACATCTATGAACATTTAATATATACATTTAACTGTGAAAAATTTACTTTCCTGAAGATCAGGATAAATCTGAAGTTATAGAAATGGTAATTTGAGAAAATGTCTCTTTTTATGTTGGTTTCAACTTAGCTATCCGAATAAGTTTTTTTTAAATTAATTTTCCAAAATAGTTTAAGATTTGGTGGCTTGTTGAACCAGATCTTTTTTAGCAAGATTAATTTTAAAGTTAGACATTATGAGTATCGAATTAGGCTGTCAGCCTGTGAAGTGATACCGAGAAAGATGGGTTACAACCACCCCCCATCCCAACCTCTGAAGAGATTGGTAAGTATGAACAGGAATACCGAGAATCACATTTTAGTCATTCTTTTCTAGTTATGTCAGATTTCTAGCATGCTATTAGAGACACATGTGTCATCCTCACCATCAACCAACATATCATTGCTGTTTCAAACTGTTACTAGAGCTGTTGACACAGAATATTGTGTCTGTCGACAGCTCCAATTAGCTGGCGTGTCTGACTGGTGACAGCATGGTCTACTTTTGTTTATGGGGACAGTGGGAGCGGTATCTCCGTCTCCCAACCTCCTGTGGCAGACAGATGGATAGAGCTATATAATCATCAATGGAAGCGTGTGATATTCTGTCTTCACAAACCATCACGCGGAGCAGAACCAACGGCCTTTTGTCTGCTTTTAGAAATGACTGCAAGATCCCTCCCATCTGTCAAGTTATGAGGGTGAACATGTATAAAATGCATCATACATATGTACATGAAAAACTCAATGGATTGGGGTGTAAGGAGGAAATAAACATTTGTAAAAAGCCAATGTAATATTTTATTTGTATCATGTCAGCAATAAATATATTTTTGGCTCAACAGAGTTTATAGAAATATTTTTAATTGAAAAAAATTAAAAATAAACTGATCATTTTTAATTATTATTTACGTCATCCCAGTAAGAATTGTTAAATTACATTTTTTAACAGTTGACATTCTCTACTGTAAATGGCCTTTCTTTTGACATGTGGTAGAACCATTGGCTTAGAATACCCTGTGATATGTCATGTTCTCCACTAGTTCCCAACCTTTCATCATAGAGGCAGATCTGAGAGATGATGTTCACAGGCACAAAAACCCACCTTAATAATCATATCTGACATATATAATCACAGAATATACAGAGTATATAGCTCACAATTCCATTCTTTCCAGCAGAATGAGGAGGAATGCATAACAGGTGATTGGGAATGATGAATTAATGCGTTAGTCTGGAATTTATTCTATATAAAAAATGTAAACCACTCTAAAATGTTACTAGTTTATCTTAAAATGTATCTCATAACTAACCATTATGTGGCTTGAAACCGCTGACTTAACTTGATCAGTTCATCTCTTAGCCTCAGTTAACTACAATTCATCCCTCGGGTTTCAGTTCAAATGCCACTTGCCTAAGAAAACCTTCCCAAGAACCTCTGATATATACACTTACAACATACTATTCTTTTTCCTTCTAGAACTTATTGCAGTTTGGAATATCCATTGTGTAATTACTTGAATATATTTGCCCTCCCATGAGGGCACAGAACAGATTGATGTTGCTCACCATTGAATCTCTGGTGCCCAGCACAGTGCCTGGTACCCAGCTGGAGCCCAATGTGGACATATTGGATGAATGTTGTTCAGGTGAACACATATTAGAACTTTTAAGATAAAAGAAATGCTACTCTTCTGATTTTCTAAGACTACAATTTATTATAAAGTGCTTTCTTGTATCTAATTTATACCTGCCAAATAAGCCCAGAACTAGATTTAGGTTTTTGGTGGTGTGAAGGCCAGGGAGTATGTTTTAGGCAGAGGGATTGATATGCATTAGGCTTCTAAGAGCCCAGTTCTATATGTGGAAGAATCAAAGGAATTGTCTGAGAAGACAGAAAGAGGCCTTCAAGCAATGAACTCCTTGCAGGTAGAGAGGCCAATCTGAAACTCTGACTTGGAAAACTTGAGGGATATTTCTTCTTGCCTCTATTCATGGATAGTAAGTATAGTAATATCAGTCCTATTCAGAATGACATGCCAGCAAACATGGAGATGAGACTCACCCTCCTGAAACCTGGTTTGATAGTGAAATCCCACATGAAGTAGATAGATGGGAATAGGAGAATAAACATTTATTGCATTATATGACAGAAATTGTGGGTTTGTTTGTTATGGCAGCATAATCTAGCGCATCCTGACTGATATAAAATATTTACATTATATCAAAATTTTAAATATATTTCTATATATCAGATTGTATGGTGAACAAAAACCATGTTTTTATTTTTACTGCTCCATGTTTAACAAGTTGGCTGACTTTTAGTAAAAACTTAAAGCCTTTTTCTTAATAAATGTTTTGAATTTAAAAATCACTATTTACACAATTAATAGTTCATTGAGAACAGAGACCATGCCTTTTACATTTTATACCTCACATCAAGCCCTATACATTTAGTAAATAATAAGTATTAACTATTTGCTGCATGAATGGGTCATCTCTTAAACATTTCTTTTCATTGCTGAAGCCTGTTTCATTTTTTCTGTATAGCTTCCACTTCATAACACTTGTATCCCTTTCTCCAAATTCTGCTTATTCATTCTGAATTGTAGGCCTCATAACAGATTATGGTATGAATACCTTCAAGCAATTGCCCTGCATTTCTGAATTAAGTCAAGTATTTTATGATCCCTGGATTCAGTTTTATTGCCTTTGCTCAGACAGACAGTTCTGTTCTATTGTTTCTGCAGTTCTTTTTTCATGTATGTTGGACCTTGGGAAAAATAGCTAAGAACTTTTGTCTATTTAGCTTTCACTTCCCAAGATATCTTCACACTTTCCTCTTTTGATCCTCCCTAGAAACTCTTAAAAAAGTAGGTAAGGTATGTATTTTCTCTATCTGATAGATGGACAAAGTAAGCAAGGTTCAGAGATGTCACCCACCTAGCAAATGAAACATGTACCACTGAATCACTGGCAGGAAGTTTTATTCTACTAAAATCAGGAAATCAGATAAAGACTTACCTTGCTGTTTTTCACCACCAATTTGATCTTCCAGAAGGTAGAGAATACTGCTGCTCTGAACTTAATTTTTATTACCAAGACTAGAGGCCTGGTGCATGACATGCGTGCACTGGAGCTGCTGCTGTCAGCCACCCCCCCTTTCCTCAGCCTGGCCTGCACCCTCTCCCAGTCCAGGACCCCTGGGGGATGTCTGCCTGCCAGCTGGCGGACATCCCCCAAAGGGTCCTTAGCGCTGCCACGGAGGTGGGAAAGGCTCTCACCTCTGCCGCTGTACTCGCCAGCCCGTGAGCCTGGCTTCTGGCTGAGCGGTGCTCCCCTGTGGGAGTGCACTGACCACCACGGGGCAGCACCTGCGTTGAGTGTCTGCCCCCTGGTGGTCAGTATGTGTCATAGTGACCAGTCGTTCCACTGTTCAGTCAATTTGCATATTAGCCTTTTATTATATAGGATGATGCCTGTGAAAGTGTTGGAGATTATGGGAGAAAATGAGTACCTATTTTTAGAGTTAAAAATAGTTTTAGGAGGGAAGACTGAGCCCAGTCAAATATGTTCTTTAGGCATTCAAAATGCATTTCTTCCCAAATCAAAGAATGATTCTCAAGAAATAGCATCATTCCATGGGCAGACTTTAAAAGGGAATGTAGCTCAGGGGAGATAAGGGAGCCTGAAAAATGTAATTCTGATCATATATTCATGAATAATCACCATGTGAATAAAGGTAGGCACATCTAAAGAACCTTTTGAGACTGCTAAGGGGAGGGGGGGGGCTCTCTGATGAGCTTACATTTAAAAGCACTCAAGAGAGAGATGGATGACGGAAGGTACAAAGTGATGGAAGAGATTTGCTGGGCAGTGCTATGGAGAAGTCCTGAGAGCGAAAGGACTAGATCCTTAGGCTTCTCAGCCATGTTACCTTCAATGGGCCATTCCCTGCTCTTGAGTTACTTGGAGTAGATAGTCTCTCTCCCAGGTTTACGATTTAAGAGTCACAAATACTAAACATGCAAAAGAAATATTCTAAACAGATTGTATTCAAATGAGACTAGCTTAGAATGAGTTGAAGGCATTAACAAATGCTAAAGAAGTATAAAGTTGCTTTCAAGCAAGAACAATAAGAAAGAGAGCTGTGAAAATAAAAATGGATGGCATGGATAAATATGTCCTGTAAACTGTGGGGAGATAAAGAATGTGAGGAGGTCTGGCTCTGATTAATGTTAGGTACCTTGCTTGGAGAATATTTTTCCTTATTATCAGGAATCACTTCTATTTTCTGGTGGACTGCTCTAACAAGAAAAATAATTTTCAAACTGAGAAGGCCCAGCAAACAATGCAAAGAGGAAATAGAGCCAAGAGAGATGGAAGGAGAGAGTATCAAGTGTCCTTAATGAGAAAAATCATCTATGTTCAGAAGAACTGCATCCCAGGAAACTGAAACACCTTAAAGACATAATCAAAGACCCAGTCTTGCTGCTCTTAAGAAACCAAAGAGAACAAGAGAAGAGACTGAAGGACAAACACTATCCCAGTTTTCTGAAGAGATAGGAGGATAAAGCATTAGTCTGGTAAACGTAGTGGAGTTTTCTAGCAAAAATGGAGTAGATATTTAAACTGGAGAGTTTGTGATGAAAGCAGCAGGAATGGAGAGTCAAAATGATTCTCTAAGAACAAATTCTGGTTATTTAAAACACACACACACACACACACACACACACACACACACACACACACACCATTAGTGGATTGGTAGATTGGTAGATATAGGCAGAACAGTAACCCTCAAAGATGGCCTCATTCTCATTCTTGAACCTGGGAATAAGTCAGGATACATGGCAAAGAGAAATTAAGGATATAGATAATCAACTGAATTTGTTGTGTGTGTGTGTGTATGTGTGTGTGCATGGGCTTTTTTTTTTTTTTTTTTTTAATCCTCACCTGAGGATATTTTTCCATTGATTTTTAGAGAGAGTGGAAGAGAGAGGGAAAGTCAGAGAGAAACATCAATGTGAGAGAAACACATTGATTGGTTGCCTCCTGCATGAGTCCCAACTAGGGTGCGGGCCAGGGAGAAGCCTGCAACCAAGTACGTGCCCTTGACTGGAATTGAACCCAGGACCCTTTGATCTGCAGGCCAACACTCTATCCACTGAGCCAAATGGGCTAGGGTTAATCAACTGAATTTGAATGAGGAGATTACCCTGTATTATCTGGGTGGGCCTGTAATGACAAGGCTCCTTAAGTGTGGAAGAGGGAGGCAGAAGAGTCAATGTCAGGGTATGCTGTGTGTGAAAGATTCCACCAGCATTGCTGCTTTTGAAGACAGAAGCTGCCATAGCAGCCTCTAAAGCCTGGAAAAGGCAAGAAAACAATTCTCCTCTGGTGCCTCCAGAAGGAACACAGCCCTGCAGACACCTTGATTTTATCTCAGTGAGACTCATTTTGGACTTCTGATCTCCAGAACTGTAAAATAACAAATCTGTGTTGTTTCAAGCCACTAAATTTGTGCCATTTGTAACAGCAGCATTAGGAAGCTAATACCATAGGCTAGGGGAGTATTTTGACTCCACAAGTCCTTTCAGATATCCTATCTAATAAAAGAGTAATATGCAAATTAACCATCACTCCAACACACAAGATGGCTGCCCCCATGTGGTCAAAGATGGCTGCCCCATGTGGACACAAGATGGCCACCACAAGATGGCCAGCAAGGGAGGGCAGTTGGGAGGGACCAGGCCTGCAAGGGAGGGCAGTTGGGGGCGATCAAGCCTGCAGGGGAGGGCAGTTAGGGGTGACCAGGCCTGCAGGGGTGGGAAGTTGGGAGCGACCGGGCCTGCAGGGAAGGGCAGTTGGGGGGGACCCAGGCCTGCAGGGGAGAGCAGTTGGGGTGGGAGGGACCAGGCCTGCAGGGGAGGGCAGTTGGGGGTAACCAGGCCTGCAGGGGAGGGCAGTTAGGGGGGACCAGGCCTTCAGGGAAGGGCAGTTAGGAGTGACCAGGCCTGCAAGGGAGGGCAGTTAGGGGCAAAGAGGCTGGCAGGGGAGCAGTTAGGCATCAATCAGGCTGGCAGGGGAGTGGATAGGGGGTGATCAGGCTGGCAGGCAGAGTGGTTAGGGGCAATCAGGAAGGCAGGCAGGCGAGCAGTTGGGAGCCAGCAGTCTTGGATTGTGAGAGGGATGTCTGACTGCCCAGTAGGATCGGGCCTAACCGGGCAGTTGGACATCCCTTGAGGGGTCCCAGATTGGAGAGGGTGTAGGCTGGGCTGAGGGACACACCCCCCATGCACGAATTTCGTGCACTGGGACTCTAGTTTTATTATAAACTTGATGGGAAAATTGATGAGTACTATTGTTTAGATGGATTTCCAGTTGCTTGCACAATCATTCCATGTCACTCTGAATGATGCTCTGTGACTTGCCACAAGACTCTGCCCTGGCTTCATTCATCCATTTATTCACTTACTCATTAAATATTTATTGAGCATCTTTTATGTTGTAAGCACTGCTGTAAGAACTGAGATGCCAACAGGAAACAAGAAAGCAAGGTCCCCACACTTGGAGTTTACATTCCAATAAAACAGACAAAATGCATAATTTCCAGTTGTGATGTGGGCTTTGAAGGAAATTAAGGGAATAATGGAATGCGGAGGTGGTCTTTTTTTGATAGAATGGTCAGGAAATGTGTCTTTGGGGTGATATTTGAGCAGACAACCAAAAACCATGAGAAGGTCTCATGAAAGAACCTTTCCAGGAGAGCAGAACAGACAGTGCAAAGATCCTGATAGGAGGAAGAGCTTGTCATGTTCTGAAGACAGCAAGATCAGGGGGCCCAAAATTTAAAGAGTAACGGAGAAAGTGATAGGAGACAAGATAGGTAAGGAAGTAGATCATATGAAGAGACTGGGTGATTACCCATGAGGCATGGTTAGTCTACATCTTTGATTTCCAACCTCAGGTGCTTAGACAAGAAAGAAAAAAATTGTGTATTTCTATGAATCTTGTCTCTTCTTGATCTGTGGCCACTGTTGCCATGGATTGATACCTCTTACTCTAATACCACTCACTCTTCTCTCACTGACTTGAGAGGTGAAGAATATAGAATAATTTATTCCTTTGAAGTATAATTTTAGTTAAGAGTTATTTGATCATATGACTTCTTAAACCTCTTTAATATTTAGGATTGTAGGATTACAGAATTAGTACTTTCACAGGACCACATTGCTATTTGGCTTTAGCATCTCACAGATGAGAGCAATACCCACTCTACCTCTCTCAAAAGATTACTATGAGGATAGACTATGATAGAATATCTTAGAGAGTATTACAAAGATTAGAAGTACACAAATGTAAGTTGCTATCTATATATATAAAACCCTAATATGCAAATAGACCGAATGGCAGAACAACCAAACAACCTAATAACCAGTTGCTATGATGTGTGCTGACCACTAGGGGGTGCACGTGGAACATTGCGGGTGTTGTCAGCAGATAGCAGAGTGTGGAACATGGCAGTCGTAGGCTGCGGCAGGATGGTGGAGCAGGTGAGTGGGGGGCACCAGACCAAGGTGGGGCGCCGGTTGCTGTCATCAGGACGAGCCTCTGGTGGTTACTGAAAATTCTTTGCTCCCACATGCTGCTGTCCTGCCCAGCGCTCGCACCTGCTGTTGGCACCTGGCACTGGCCCTGATCACTCAGCACCATCAGTGGGTGTGAGTGGTGGCTGCCAGCCCCAATCGCCTCTCAAGGCCTCTCCACCTCCCCCTGTTCCTGAGGGGAAATAGGGGCTGGCAGCTACCTCTTGCACCCACTGCCAGCAACAGCCCTGCTCACACCCGCTGCCAGCACCCAGCGCTGGTCCCGATCGCTCGGTGCCATTAGTGGGTGCGAGCAGCAGCTGCTGGCCCTGATTGCCCCTGAGGGCTTCTCCACCTTCCCCTGCTCCTGAGGGGTTATCAGGGCAGCAGCCACCACTCGCACCTGCTGACAGCGCTGGCCCCGCTCACACCCGCTGCTGGTGCCGGCCCCAATTGCTCCATGCTGTCAGCAGGTGTGAGCAGGGCCTGCATCGTCAGTGCATGGGAGTGGCGGCAGTGGGAGCAGGGCTGCCGGCAGATAGGGAACCAAGAGCTGCAGCAGGAGGGGCCAGGCAGGGGTGCGGAGGATGGGCCAAGACCAGCCCCTTGCCCACCGCAGCTTTGCAGCCCACAGTTCCTTTCAAGGTGCACGAATTCGTGCACTGGACTCCTAGTCATCTATATATATATAAAAGTCTAATATGCAAAGTGTCCCCTTGGGAGTTCAACTGGGAGACCAGGAGTTCGACCGCTTGCTATGATGTGTGCTGACCACCAGGGGGCAGCGCAAAACGAAGGAAGGCCCCAGCTGGCAGCCGGAAGGCCCTGATCGGCCCTGATCATCAGTCAGGCTTAGGGACCCTACCCATGCATGAATTTCATGCTCCGGGCCTCTATTTAATAAATAAGTAAGGTATATTAATAAATGATATATTTTTGTTTCTTATTCACTTTTTCTACACCATGATCATTTTGAATTTTTATCTAATACTCTCAATGGACACCTTTCTACTTAATAACACTTTTAAACTCAATATTTGAATAATCAAGGGAAAAATTGGTCAACAACAATTGATTCCACTGATTATCATGTATGGTTTCATGCTACAATGTGTGTCCATTGATATCACCAATGTCAACCTTCTAAATGTTGGTATTGGTGTAATAACTAGGCAAAGTGAGAGGCACTATAGTGTAGTGGTTAAGAGTATAGACTAGGTTTTGATCCGAGTGTCTTCACTTACTATATAACCTTGGGCAAGTAACTTAACTGTTTTGTGCATCAGATTTCTCGTCTGTAAAATGATAATAATAATGATAATACTGAGTTAATTGTACTTGGCACAGGGAAAACACTCAATTAATTTAAGCAATTATTGATTACTTATATTATTTATCACTGCACAACAATATTACCATAAACTCAATGCTTAAAACCACACATTTACTGTCTCATGGTTTCTGTGAGTCCGGAGACCAGGCATGGTTCAGTTTAGGTCCTTTGCTCCAAGGTATCACAGGCTGCAATCAAGGTGCCTGCTGGGGCTGCAGTCTCATCTAGGCTTGACTGCCTCCAAGCTTACATGGTGATTCTAGCATTCAGTTCCTGGCAGGTTGCTGAACTGAGGATCTCAGTTTCTTTCTGGCTGTTTGCCCAAGGCTATTCTCAGTGACTTGCTGCATGGATCTCTCCATATAGAAGCTCACACCATGGTAGCTTACTTCTTCAAAACCAGTAAGAGAGAGAGAGTCACATACATATAATCACATACATCCTGTCACCTCTGCCATATGCTATTAGCCAGAAGCAAGTCACATGTTCTGTCCACACTCAAGTTGTGGTGGTGGAGCAGGGCATGGAACCACACAGATGTCTGCATTCTAGCATCACAGGGGTCACAACAGAGTCTCCCTGCCATATTACATTATTTTCTCAGTCTAGTAATCAGTGTACTTCAGATCAGGATGCACAGCTGCTTCTCTAGAAAGAACTGAGAACTTGACCCAACTATTTCATTGAAATTGTGCTTCTCAAAGATGGTAAAGCATTCTGCTAAACTTTAGTCCCATCAGGTCATGAATTTCTCAAGGGCAACAAACCTTCAGTTGATATCAACATTGTTGAAATATTAGTCACAAATTTGTTATTACCATATATTATATATGCTGTAAATTTATGATGTAAACTTACGATGAGACCATCCTAAATACCCTCTCCCATCTAGGAGTTTATAGTTCTGTTGCTACTTTACAAGTGAATCAAATTAAAACAAATTCACACATTTATGTAAATTTGGTATTTATTATACTAGTATATAAAATCAGGTAGATAGATGAAGAGAGAAATAAAGGCTCCTATTTAGAAGCAACTCTCATCTTTCTTTAAGTAAAGAGGGTTTCATTGATGATTTGTTCTTCATTGCTGTGTGCTGGCTCCTTGGGATTCTTGCATGTTCTTCCAGACACTTACACACCAGCTACCTGCCTCTTCAATATGATCTTATGTCACTCTCCCCCTTTTTCACAATGCTCCAGCGGCATTGGCCTTCTTTCTGTGTCTCACACTCACCAAGCTTTTCTGCCTCAAGGTCTTTGCTGTGCTGTTTCCCCGGCATGGAAAATGCCTCCCCAAATTGCTTACATGGCTGGTCCCTTCTCAATATTCAGACACCAGCCAAAACATCTTCAGAGACGCTTTTCCTGAATTCTCAATCTACAAGTTCTCTTGTCCTACCACAAATTCATTTATCACAGGTGTTCTTAAACTTTGCTGCACATCAACCTCCCTGGAGAACTTGTTAAAACATAGATTGCTGAGTCAGAGTTTCTAATTTAGTAGGGCCCGATAATTTGCATTTCTAACAAGTTCTCAGGAGATACTCCAAGGACTACACTTTGAGAACCATTGGTCTATCACATGTCCTATTTTATTTTTCTCAATGTACTCACCACTTATTTCTATGTATTTGTTTACTTATTTGTTAGACTTTAGGTCCTATGAATATCAAGGATGGTATATCAAGGTATCAGAGTAGTGCCTGGATGCCTGGCATATTGCTTCTATTAGATGAGTGAATAAATAAAAAACAGGTTGAACTATGGTAGGGAATTGTACTAGAATGCATATCAGGTTTGGAGCTAATTTGGAGGATTTATTTTTACTTGTAGTTTCATAAATAGATATTAAATATTATAGAAAATGTACACTTTAAGCTTTAAGTTACAATAATTAAAAAGTAAGCTTTTGTGGCTCTATTCACATATAATGCTGGTTTCTATCATGTTCATATGAAGGCAAGTACAATGTTATTATATATTATATTATATTATATTATATTATATTATTATTACATTATATTATATTATATTATATTATATTATATTATTTATATTATATTACAGTCTTTGCATTTCCCTGCCATCCTGTCATGGAGCAGTACCAGCTGGCTATGGGTGAATATATTATATTATATACATAATATGAGGGCAAGCATGATATTAACCAGGTTAATTTGATAAATAATATGTAGTAGTAACATATTTCAATGAAAATGTTAAGCTCAACATATTTTAAACTAAACAGGATAGGTTTTAATTTTATTTGGAAAATATATTTTTCTCTCATTTTGTACATTCTTCTCTTTCCTTGTCTTACAAGAGTACCAAAAATTATGTTTTTGTCCCAACTGTAGATTGATTACATATCTATCCTTCTATCCCTGGAGTATTTTTGTCATTTTCTTTCATTATATTATAACTGTGACATGTTTGTTAACATACATTCATCACCAATTACCTGTGATACCTGTGGATATCACATGCAGAACAGAAATCTTTTTAAATGAACGGTCTGATTAAATAGAGTTGGTATATGCTAATTATTAGAAATATGCCTTCCAAAAGGCAGAAGCCAGATAAATTCACAATAAAATAAATTATATAGACAGAGATCCAAAGTGACTGCAAAATTGGCTTTTGGCAAAGCATGTGTTGTGTAGGTTGTCCACACATATCATCCAATGAAATGGAGATTGGGAACTCTTCCCTGTGATTTCAACACTGACTACCCAGATACCACACACACAACTTCAGTGGCCCAGGTTGTTGTGGTAACCAGGTGAACCTGATACCCCTCAGTCCTCACCTCCACTTTATGGTGAAGAGACATTGCCATTGGGCAAATGCAAATATTTATGCTCTGGTCTAACAATTTCAGCATGTAGCCAGGGCTTATAGCTTTCATCATCTCTGAATGAATAGTTTTTGATTGATTCAATTATAAAGCCAAATCACAAAATCATAGGCATCATAGTTAGAAATGGCACTAGAGATTATTTTTTAAGAGATAAGGATAGTCACATGTAGATGAGTAAAGTGATTCACCCAAGGTCACACAGGAAATTAATGGCAGAACTAGAACCGTCTTCATATATCCTCCGTGCTCTTTGCTTTTGGCACACTTTTCTTCCCTCGTTCCACATTCCACTTATGCAAAGTGACTTACAGGAAACCCACTTGACATAAATTAGCACCAATTTTAAACAATGTGAGAAAATAATTAGTAATTACATACATATGTGTAGCATTTCCACAATTTCATATTTTCATGATTAAGGCTTATTATGGACTAAATTGTATCCCCTACCCCCAAATGTATACATTGAAGCCCTTACCCCCAATATGACTATATTTGGAGACAGAGCCTCTAAGGAGATTATTAAGATTGTCCTTATAAGGTGAGAAAGATATATCAGAAGTTCACATACACAGAGGAAAGGCCATGAGAGGACACAGCAAAAAGACAGCCATGTGCAAACCAAGGAGAGAGGCCTCAGGACAAATGAAAACTGTCAATACCTTGATCCTGGACTTCCAGCTTCCAGAACTGTGAGAAAATAAGTTTCCTTAAAAAAATATTTTTTAATGATTTTTAAAGAGAAAGGAAATGAGATGGGGGAGAGAGAGAGAAATATCATTGTGAAAGTGAAACATGGATTGGTTGCCTCCTGCACAGCCCCCTCCCCCCACACTGGGCAGGGATTGAGCCCACAGCCTGGCATGTGCCCCAACAGGAATCAAACCGACAACCTTTCGGTGCACAGGATGATGCCCAACTGAGCCACACCTGCCAGGGCGAGAAAATAAGTTTCTGTTGTTTAAGCAACCCTGACTGTAGTGTTTTATTATGGGAACACTAATGCAGACTAACGCAGGACGGGTTCAAGATCAAGCGTTATATACTAGAGAAAGCTTTAAAAACAAGTTCATTCCCCCTCCCCCCACCCCTCCACCCCTAGTTTCTAGCCACTAAATGCTAGAAATAAAGATAGTACATTTTGCCCATAGTAGGATTGTTGGTTTGGTAACATTCTAACTAAAATTTGCAAGTGAATTGCTGTTACCAAGGTAGAAAGACCCCACCCACCAGTGCTTCTTTTGAGACTATTTCATTGTTCCATCATCTTTCTCCAGTCTCCACCACACTGCAGTTGTTTTTTTACCATCACATATCCGTTTGAGAGAAAAAAAGAGGCGAGGACAGATAAAGAAGTAGAGGTCTGTGTTTGTCAAGGAGAAATTCATAGTTGTGGGTAAAAATGAGTGAGCAGAATTCAACTCCAAGTCTGGTTTGGAAAATGACCACCAATTTCAGCGCCTTGGTGTGTGGAATATTGGATTTGTAACATTATCCCTTTCACACCCTCATCATCATGCACACAGCTCATACCGTAATTTCATGAGTGATTCACCAGAATGAATGTGGTAGGAGAAAGTTTTGAGATGAGCTGGCTGCAGCCTTCTCTCTTGGCTGTGAGTAAAAAGAAACATCATAATAACCGAGGCTGCTTTGAGTTAGAGTCTCCATGTGATTCTGGCTCCCTGTTTCCTACCCCATGATATCTAACTCTTTTGTCTGGTTTTTGATGTTCCTCTACTTGTCTGTTCTATCCTATTTACCCAGACTGATGTCACAGGCCTTCTCAGCACCAATTTTACCCATTGGGCTCACCCCTGCTGATCCCCTTCCCAGAAACACCCCCTGTTATCTAAATTCTGCCAGTTTTCAAAGCTCATCTTAAGTCCCACCTCCTCTGAGAAACCCAGGAAGATAATCATCTTGAGCTTTGCTTTTCCCAAACTGCATTTGCAATTTGTCATTACCACATAATTATCTCATTATACTCTTTGATCCATACATTGTCTGTTTTTAACTCTGTACTGGTAGCTGGTAGCTATGTAGAGGCAGTCTTGCATGAAGAAAAGTCACAGATTTTACAAATAGACAAGAACTGGGTTGTAAATCCCAGATCTGCCATTTAGCAACTTGGGTAAGTTACTTAACCTTCCTAAGCCTTAATGGCTTTGTCTGTAAATAGGAATAATAGTAAGTACTTTCTAGTGTTCTTGGGAGAATTAAGCTAAAAGAGATCATGGATATGGTGTGCTTCTTTCATGTATATTAGTCCCCCCCCCGACCCCACTGTTAATAATATTAACAGTTATATAGACTTTTTCAATCTACAAAGCACTTTTCTTATATATTCTATAATTTATGATCTCTTCCCTCTGTGGGATGACTCTAAAGATTCTCTGTGGTGGGAAGTAAGTTAACTCTGTTTTTCATATTGAGACAGCCAGAGGCATACAGAAAACACTGTCCTAACTAGGGCAGTTTAAAGCATAAGACAGGCTGGGACTTCAACTACCCTCTACAGAAGAGAGAAGGAAGAAGCTAGCAGCAATGGAAGGAAGCCGAGAAAGCTAATGAACTACACAACTGGATCTTTGAGGGACCTCAGTTTGCCCAATACATAGTATACACTGAGTCACCATTTGGCCAAGGGACAGTACTCTAACAGGTATAATCTGGTGGGTGAAAATCAGAAATGAGAGTCTTAAGGACAGTTGTCATTCAAAGTCATTCGGTTGACAGCACTCTTTCAGAACATCAGCCCACTTACGGCATGAAGAAAAAAACCTAAGCAACAAGATCCCTGGGGATCAACCCCTGGAAGATTTAGGAAGGGAATCATCTGGGCTCCAACCAAGGGCTCTGAGACCCAGGATAGAGTCTCATTTCCAAGAGAATAGAAGCAGAAGACATGGCCAAGCTCATGAAGATCAGAAAAGGCTACAAACTCAGAGGCCAGGTGTGTGCTGAGGCTCTTGATAGACAAACCAGAGAGCAGATCCAAGGTAACAAGACTAAAATCAGGTCACCTTGGTTTGAAGTCCAAGTGAAGGTAATAGGCAATAGCCTTTGACTCAGAAATGTACAGACTTCTCCCTTACTTACACGTTTGTTCTTCCAGTCTCTACATGCTTGATAACTCTAGCTCTGCATATATAGTTCTCCTTCATCTTTGGATAAGTTATTTGAACTGCCTGTTCAGGCTTAGCCCCTTCACACCTATGCACATCTAAACATGAACCTTGACCTTGGATACATGTACTTAGTTTAAAGCATTGTCTTCCACTCTTGGAAAAGGTGTCTGCTGCATTTGCTTCCAGCCATGGCCATGGTGCCCTCACCCTCTAATTAGAACCAGCCTTCTGGGCAGGCCAGGCTTGCCCTATTCTAGTTTGGCCCAGGGACTGGTCAGCGGGTGGGATGAAGACTGGCTGAGCCTGCTGTAGAGAACATTAGTGACTCCTGCTGAGAGAGCCAGGGTAAGGTCACAACTGACAGGCAGATAATAAGCCATCTTGATTCATTTGTTGAGACACCACCATGAACTTAGGAACAATTCTGCCCTTGAGAATGGGGGCGGGTGTTAATTTTCAACGTCAGGCTCTTGCCTTGGCTAGCTACCTTAGCAACAAAAGTAGGCCATCGGCTTAACTTCCTATACCCACTTGCTTGCTGGAAGAATTGTATGTCTACCCTCCCACCTGGCTAAACCTCACAGAGAAAAACACTAAAGATGCCCAGGGGCGTTCCCCAATCTATCCTCAGAGAATCACAAGATTTCACTATTTGGAAATGTATTTTCTGTCTTAGTGATCCTTAGTTGCTTTTGCAAATCTTTCCAACATTTTCATTGGCTTTATTTTCCACTCAGTAAAATGGAGATGGCCTCCTCAGTTCCAGAGTAGAGTCAAATTACCCTTACAGTTACCTTGAGCTCTAATTTAAAGCATAACTGAGGGTGTATATTTCCTCACAGATGAGAAGACTTTCAAAGGAATAGCTCTACACTGGAACACTTAAAGAATTGCTCCCCTACTGATCTGTACTGCAAACAGCTACTCCTGCGCCTCCTGGAATGCTAACCACATTGCCATTTCATAGAGAGTACATCTAAAGCCAGGACTTTAAAACAGTACAGCTGGACTAGGACAAGGTAAATGGCTCTTCAGCACAAAACCCTTCAATGGCTCCCCACTCTGCATAAATCCTAATTTCCTCCCCAAGCACCCATATCCTTCCTAGTTTTCCCCCAAGGTGACTTTCCAGCTTTATTTCTTCTACTGTCATCTAAGTGATTGTATCAACATAGCATACCAACACACCTCAGAAGGAAAAATGGCCTCTCGGCCCCTAAACCACATGCTTAAGTGTAGTGGTTCACTTCTTGTTAAGGATATTTGAACATAAATATACAAACTAGATGAACTTCACTCTGAAACCAGGAATTGCTTCTGAGTGAGAAGTTCTGGCAAGAGAATATTCTGAGATGCTCTGCATCGAGGAAAGGTCTTGCTCTGGAGCAGACAGAGCCACTCAAAAAACCTGCATAAAGTCTTCCAGTTTTCACAGGGGAAACTCTATGCATATCTTTCTAGAATTCTCACAGGATTCTCTGAGAACAGACCATAGAGCTGTTCACAGAACTGCTCCTTCCGACAACCTTCTCCTCCCACCCAAGCTCCAAACTCAGAACTAAAATATATTAAAGTATTTAATGAGTTTCTAAGATGTTAATATTCTAATATTTGGTTATGAGAGTTTGAGTCCCCCTTTGTTAGGATATAGTCACAAGTGTGTGTGTGTGTGTGTGTGTGTGTGTCTGTGTGTATGCGTGTGTGTTTGAATAGTTGTGTGTGTGTTTGTTTGGATGGTTGGTGGTTATGTTTTCATGCATTTGGCCAGATCTTCATGAGCTGTATATGCCATATGCCTGCTGTTACTAATCCTGGGACCTACCCTAATTCTTGGAGTTCTTGCCCCATTTTTCATTGTAGGATAACAAGTATCTTGACTGTAATCTATTAATTGAATAATTGAATAAACTTGTTTCCCTCCAGTGCGAGCATATTGTTTGCACACAGTGTCATCCTGGGCCCTCCAGCTATGGAAGGCCTGCCAGATATGTTTATTAAACCCCCTGTGCTTGGAAAGAACACAGAAAACTGTCATCTAGAGCAATACAAAAGTGCCTATCTCAGCTGGAGATCTCGCTGTTGTGAATAAAGGAAGAGTTTGTGGTACAGTTTTGAGATGTAAAGAGAAAAAGCTTCCCCATGGTGCAAATGTGTTGTAACCCTCAGGCGAGAAAAAAAATATTGAATTGTTGCTGGCAGTACAATGTAATTATTGAGTTAGCGGCAGCTATGTTTCTAAGCTTCTTAAGGTAAAAATCACATTAATTTGGCCTTCTCCAAAGGACATTCCAGGTTGTTAAATGGAACCGTTGAAACATTTTTCACTAATGAACCTAGCCAATGAACAGCCATTTCCACTTAAGTCAAACACTGGACAAGCTGGCAGTGAAAAAGGAGATGTGCTACTGTGGAGGCTGCCTTTGTTAGCCCGAGGCCCCGCTGCCTTGAGATGTGTTTTCCAAACTCCTGAGGTGGTCACTGAGTGGGAGGCATGTTGGAGACCATGGTGTTGAACTCAGAAAATCCAGTGAGTCAGAACTTGGCCTCCTTCTAGAAGGACAGAAGTCACCGTGCACCCTCTGGGATGATGGGCATGATGCCAAGAGCTTTCCAAGATGCTATCTTCTAGACAAACAAAACCCTCAGCTCCTAAAAAAAAAATGGTGGCTTTTGTGTACTTTCACTCTGATTCCTCAGGGATTAAATCCTTTCTGAGTCACTGTGGACCTTGCCCCTGAATGGCACCACCTCTGCTCCACAGGGAAAAGAACCAGTGGGACTCTGTAATCCAAACTCAGATGGGGTCATGCTGTGGAGGTCGGACATCACTGCACACTCTGCAGGAACCTATATTCCTGCAGTGGGGCCTTCCTTGAAATGTCAGTGGGGAAAAAATCTGTGCTTCCTGTTGCTGGTGCAGGGCCGGGCTGGGTGAGCCTGGCAGGTTCATTCAGTGTGCTTCCTCTCTTGAATACTTGAGAGGATAGTTTTTTGTTGGTTGGTTGGTTGGTTTAAATATATTATTAATTTCAGAGAGGAAGGGAGAGGGAGAGAGAGATAGAAAGATCACTGATGAGAGAGAATCATCGACCGGCTGCCTCCTGCAAGGCCCCCACTGGGGATTGAGTCCGAAACCCGGGCATGTGCCCTGACAGGGAATCCAACCATGACTTCCTGGTTCACAAGTTAACACTCAACTACTGAGCCATGCTGGCTGGCTGGGACCTTGTTTCTAAAGTTCCTGTAGTCTGGCATGCTGGGGACACCTAACCTGAGCAGGAGTCAGTAAGATCACTATTCAATAGAGCCTGACCTCAAAGCCAGGCATGAATTGCATGCTGTATGCAAGATACTTCTGCAGCCTTTAGTGAGAGGTCACCCATATATTTTTTAACAGGGCGAGGGGGGGAAGGGGAGAAGAGCTTAGTGATGGTTTAAAAAGTGCTTTCAAAATACAAAGTCTTTAACACCAATATTGGTATAGGTCATTGATGGTTTTTTTACTTTTTCATTTCTATGATTAATTTTTATTTTTTATTTAAAATCTTTTAATAGTTGACATATAATATTATATTAGTTATATGAATTTTGGGTGATTTGACATTTTTATACATTACAATGTGATCACTCCACTAATTCTACTAATTATCTATCACTGTGCAAACTTATCACAATATCGCTAATTATATTCCCCTTCACCTTTTCACCCATCCCCTCCCCCTACTCTCTGGCAACCATCCCTTTGGTCTCTGTTTCTATGAGTCTGTTTTTGGTTTGTCTTGTCTGTTCATTTGTTTTGTGTGTTTAGACTCTACATATAAGTCAAATGGTGCAGTCACTATGGAAAACTGTATAGCAATTCCTCAAAAAATTAAAAATAGATCTATCATGCGACCCAGTAATTTCACTTCTGGATTGGTGGTTTTATTGAGAAGGTGCCCCATGTATTCAGGACATTCCTCTAGTCAGGAAGAAGTAGCTATCCAGAGTTTTAAGACATAATAGGAAAAAGAGAGAGAGTGGCAAAGGAATAAGTCTTTCATTTGTGAGAACAGCTTCTTCAGAACTCCAGAAAATTGAATTTCTACATTCAGTCAATGTTGCTAAAGGGAGAGAAGCACTTTGGTGTTTCAGTACTATAGGATACGTTCTTAGTTGATAGTACCCTGCTAAATAACATTGAATGCATTTCTATTTAACAGTGGACAAGTTGTACTTCTGAGATGTGAAATAATTTGGTCACTTTCACACAGCTCCTTATGTGTAACTCCAAATTGTGACCTTTCCCCAACGTCATATTGCCTCTGTAGAGCACAGAGGCAAGTATTTTTTCTCCTTACATCTTAGTCGGAGCTTCCCAGCATGCTTTGCAGCATGAATGTAACAATAGTCCACCCTCAAGGGAACAAAAGCTGGGATAACTGTGTTACGTACCTTGGTATTATTTGCGTGGCCAAATAAAGCTATCTTGCTACAGATGTAACCTTCGATAATTTATTGATGTAAAAGTGGCCTCAGGTACCAGGTTTTTGGCAGCTGTTACACTGTCAGAGTACACTGTAGAACATGGCATCCATGAATATTTTATGTGGAGGAGAAATGGAAAAATACACCTTTCAATATATCAGTTCCCAGACCTGATCTTCATTACTGAAATATGAATCGAATCCCATCTCTGAATTTGATCAACCAAAACTGTGCAAACTGAGCACTCCTTAAATTGGGTTTCAGCAATGAATTGATTTGATCCCTAATTTTTGTTGAGCACATCAGCGGTTTATGGCAGCCCGTCCTGTAGTAGTGGGTTGGTGACCTCAGTGATATGTTGGAAGCTACAGACTTAACTGTCAATAGGATTGGCTTGGCCCTTTATCCTTCAGCGGCAGATAAATAGAGCCCCATTCAGTAAGTTCATTGTGTAGGGATTTATGGGAGTTTTATTTATGCAGACTTGGAAGCAGTTGGAGATCATCAACATCTAATACACCCTCTGTCAAATATTTCTCTTCCATTGTTGGGTTATTAAAATATGGGTTGGGAGGTTGAGGGATTCTGTCCTTTTTGGAAGCAAATACTTTTAAAAAATAATCAAAAGGGCATTTTTAAAATTTGTTTTTGTGTGGGATTTTTTGTATCCAGGGTACCTCTGAGTAGTAGATTTTTTATATCTAGCCCATCCTCAAAACTGAAAACCAATCCTCCATTTCTTCAGGGCTTACCTTTTCATCACTTGAAGACCAGTGGCTACATGATTTGGACCCACTGAGGAAGGCAGGATGATATCAGTTCAAAAGTATTGGATACCTGTGGAGCACTTTGCAAGATATTGCAGGATTCTGTGAGCTTTGTATAGAACAACACAGAAGTATTGCTGAGTACTTTGCAATATGAATTCCTACAATTTCCCATGCTTTTCAGGTGATGAAACTAGGTAAGTGCTTCATTTTTTTTTATTTCAATTGGTTTGATTTTGTGCTTTCATTATATTATTGCATTTAGGTTTTGCATACTTGGGGGTTTACATTTTTTAACCGATCCTTAATCCTGTCTCCTCTGATGAGCAGCTGACTCAGCCTAGCTACATCTTTAATTGATGCTCTCTTCAACTCTACATACTAAATTGCAATGCCATGATCTACCTAAACAGATAGTTTAATCAATGTACAAGTTACTCTACTTACTTTAAATAAATGCCTTTCAGACTTAGTAAACACCATTAGGGAAAACATGGATGGTTTAAAACAAGATAAGTGATTTATGTTTCCTCAAATGAAGCCCTTAAACTCATTTAACTAATGAAATACTTATATGACCCTTAGAAAATTTATTTTTGTGTAAAGTATGCTTCTGTTTTCAGAATTCCATAATTGAACAAGATTAATTTAAGACCTTTGTTGGCAGCTGTTAAGTAAATCTGGAAATGCATTAAGGTCCTAAATTTAGACTGCTAAGATAGAACCCCCCCACCCATAATATTTGCTATAACCTAAAATGTGTTTATCAAAAGGGAACAGTTTCATGAGTATTACATTTAATATTTAAGAACAAAAACTGTAGCTTTTTTTAAAGACACAGTAAAGGGAATGCCAAATAATTACTAAGTTTTATGGATAAGCCTAAAATATTTAATTAAACTTTCAGAGCTACCTAACCTTGTAGCACACAAATGAATGCAGATGCTGGAAGAATAAAGTTCATTACACTTTATTTCTCCCCTTCTGATTCCCTGCTCCATTCCAATAAGGTAATAAATTTCTGTTTTACTTTTTTTGTGCTCAAGTCCTTATAACTAGCTGGTACAGAGTCAGAATGAAAACTCAAGCCTTCTGATTCTTAGCCCAGAGGTCTTTCCACAACTGTGCCTCTCTGGAAACCTCTGCTTCAGCTCTGATACATAACTGAACAAATCAAACGTGAATATCTAGTCTATTCAATTTTAGAAGGAGAGTAAAAATATGCCCTCTTTCTTACCAATTAGTGAGCTTAGGTTTTCACACTAGAGTACTAGAGTACTTGGTTAATCAGGTGCAATAAAGCTTCAAGGTATTACAAAAAAATCACTGGTTACCAGAGTCTCTTTTCCTGAAAGAATAATGAACTGGATTTTTCCTGGGAGTTCCAACTTCAACATCTTTTTCTCTTGTTCCCATTAATTTACCGGTACTGATCAGATAATGGGTGCAAACTTCTTATCTCAGAAATATGGTATTTAACTATAGGAATCCTTAGTGAATTTAAACTATGGTTTGATTCAGAAAATAATCAATACTCATACACACACAAAAATCTATCTACAGCAGCTCCAAACTCCCACCAGTAGCCAAAATTTGAGTTAAATCAATGAAAAGCTCTCTTTTAAATGTCAATACCATCATAATAATAATTACCATTTGTTGAATGCCTACTGGAGGACAGACTAGGTGCTTTACATACATTATATCTTTAATCCCCACAGCTGTCATTCAAAGTCTGCATTATTATCATTATTCTAAGGATAAGGATAAGCAACTGCCCAAGGCCACACAGCTAGTAAGTCCTAGGGCCAAGGCTTGAATCCAGGTCTCTGTTTCTGAAGCCTTTTCATTTCCCCCGTAAGACAGAGTAATGAATGCATGAAGCTACACCAATCAATGACATGGAGTTCCCATCACTTTATAACTGATGAAGATCCTGAAATAATGGCCCCAGGGAAGATGCTACAAAGTAGTTACTATGGTAGAATGTAAAAACTTGACTTTGTTTCCTTCATGGTTTTATCTCAAATCCAATGGCTTTGCCTTCTCCACTCTGGGTTTTGCATCTTTGGGCCAGATTAGAATTGGCTTTTTGGGGTTAGTCAATCTAGTTCCCTTCATTCAAGTGTAGGCTTTGATGTGGAACCAAAGTCTAAGAATTCCAGCAGCATCTGGACAAAGAAGGAGCAGCCAGTCACCACCTGTCAGGCAGACACAGACGGAAGAATGACCACAGCTGAGCCTGCCCTGGCCATTTGTCAGCATGCTCCCCTCTCAGGTGGCTCCCCCCTGGGGTGACCAGGACTCCAAACTTCTGTGTAGTGCTTCGGTGTAGGGCATAGTGTTTCCCACCAAACTTGTGTCAGATTTCACAAGCATGGCCAGAGTCCTCATGCATCCTCATGCGGTATCACAGCAGGGTGAGGTCATTTGGAAGCATTTTGCAGCTTATGCCACATGGTGGGTGGGCGGTTACTAATGATCATGGCTTCAGTACTTGCAGGACCCCGGACCTGCCTCTGGATCTTTGCACATACTGTTTCCTCTTCCCAGATTGTCCTTCCTTCCATTCTCTACTAGGTTAATACTTGCACATTCCCAGGACTTGGCTTAGAGCTTGCCTCCTCTGACCCTCAAAGTTGGAGTTAGTGATTTTCCGTATGCCCCCATAGTAACTCAATGCCTGCTCATCGTGCTGCAGTTATCACTACTCTGAAAATGGCATTTTGCATTATCTTTCTCTCCTAGAAGACTAAGATCACTAAAAGCAGGCATTTAAAGACAATATGGCAGCTAGTTAAGATGGACTGTGGAATCAGACAAAACTAGTTTTAAATCCCAACTTCAGCATTTACTAACCTACCTAACTTTGGGTAAGGTTAACCTTGAGTTAAAGAACCACCCAGAGCTCCAGTTAGAAACATTTTTCTTACATTTGCATTAGTAATACCTGAAGTGATACACAGATGACTTTTTTATGGAGCCTGTATTCATCTTACTCAACTTCTAAAAGATTCCCTCTTGTTCTATTATTTTTCAGGATTTTGTGAACATGTTTACATCAACCATGCTCTTTCTGATTTATAGACTTCATTCCTATGCCTCTCTGTTTTGGCCTTTTGGGGCTGAAATAGCTAAAACATTTAGGCTTGTCCAGGCATAGCATCCCGGTACTCATTTCAATTGTATTAGTTCAACCCCGCACTTATAGGGTGCCCTTAAGGATACCTCCAATGCTAGGTACTGTGCAAAGTGCTGGGAATACTGAAACCATGCTCTGGTCCAATGAAATCTTCCTTGGGGTTGGGTAGTGATCCAAGCTTCCCTTCCAGTGTAGCACACTTCAGGATAAGGTCACAGTTCACTTGCAGTTTTGTTTCTAATCTCCTTCCTGGAAATGCTGGATTTGTTTTGACCTCTCGAATGCTTCTGTATGCTTTCTTGCTCTGACACTTCTCCCATTGCTCAGGACTGTTGCTCTTATCCGCAAAAGCTCTACAACAGGAGGCAGCATTATCTCAAAAGTCTCGCTCTATTTTCAGCCAGTGTGGTTGTGCAGCCCCTGGCTTTCTCTTTCTAAGTGTCCAGGGACCCAGTTCTTGCTCTATTTCTGCATGATGCTATGGGGAGCACTGGGCTTGGAGTCAAGCTACTCGGGTTCCAGACTTAATTCTGCTGCACCCTTTCTGCATGACCTTTAGCAACACATTTAAACTCATGCGTTTCTTTACCTGAAAATGAGGTTAAAACCTATTTTCAAGTTTTCCGTGAGGATTAAAAATATTACTACACAGGAAAACACTTGATAAATGGTAAAGTACTCATAAATGTAAGTTATTCATTAGCATCTGCAATGACATTTAGAGGATTTATGTGGATATGCTGGGCTATACAATATTCTAGAACTCAGAATTGGGCAGTCAGAGCTAAAATGTCCTGATCTCTCAGTGAAAACTTGACTGCATGATGTGTATTTGTTTAAAGTCTGTGCAAAAGTAGTATCAATTTCTCAAAGGCAAGAAGCTCTTCTTGGCAATGAAGAAATATTAAAGAAACAAAGAAAGAGACCTTAATCGACAGTCTTATTTGATATTCCCCAGCTTGCTGTAGCTGAGCTAGGAAAGAATAAAAAATGTTCTCTCACAATTCATTCTACAAATGTGTAAATCAGCCAACATTCCAATCAACAAACACTTATTGGATTTTTGCTTTGTGGATACTATGCTATTTACTAGGTATAGTTTTCTAGCTGTTAAATGAAGACTTTTACATACATTAACTCAAAAGCACCAAATTTTCAGTCTTTAAAGGAAAACTACAGAGTTAAATACAACTCTGAATATAGAAAAAGAAATAAGATTTGATGTCTGTCTTCAAGGCACTTATAATTTAGTTGGGGAAAGAGATAAGTGAATAGTTCATGATAATACAAACCAGAATAAAATAAAAAAAGTAAAACTTTGAAAGCAACACTATGATGTCATGTAGTAAGTTATTGTGATTAGTGCACTTGGGAGTTGGGAAAGGAAGTTAAGGAGACTATTGAAGAATAGCATGTCTTATAAGAGAATTAGACAAAGCATGAAACGAATAAAATGTTATATGTCAATTATACCTCAATAAAAAACAAAAAACATAATTTTATAATAAAAGTTCTTGTGTTTTAAAAGGGAGAAATATTAGTCAAAGCAATTCCCATCTTAATAAACTCTCCTTGGTTAGTGATTTTTTTTTTAATCGTATCTTCAAGAAAGAATAGGGATTATTGCATTAAGAACAGAGTGAGGAAAAACATCTACTAAGAGCAAGGTGAGGAAGAACATTTGTGGCTAAGAGTGAGGTTCTGCCTGGTTGGCACAAAGGATGAGTTTGGCAGGAAGGCTGGGGCACATTAGGGGAGTGGTGAGAAGTACTGCATGTAAAGCACTTGCAGGCTCATTTATTGAGTGCTCTCTCTATGCAAAAAGATAAATTTTATTCCATGAGTGATGGGGACCTAAAGAAGTTTAGAGGAAGAATTGTGACATAATTCAGGGGAATGAAACTCTGGTGGCATTTTAAAGAATAGATCTAAGAGGTAAATGAAATGTTAATTGTATGAAATTATGAGACATGAGGAAGATGATTAGAGATCATCAAGGCAAGGAGAGTGACAAGGTTGTGATTCTCAGATTAATGAGCCTAATTGGTGGACCATCATATGCCAATAGGATATCACTATTTGCTTCCTATGCCTCAATTTCCAGACTATATGGTGCTTTATAATGAGGCATAGAAAATATAAACCATTTTAATAGTGTTATATTAAATAAGCTGACTTTAAATGAGAAATGCTAAAATGTAAACAATACAAAAATCAAGGGAACTATTTTGAGAAAGTGGGAGAATAACTGACGTATATGTGTATTTGTGTGTGTGTGTGTGTGTGTGCGTGTGAGTGTGTGTGTGTGCGTGCGTGTGTGTGTGTGTGTGTGTGTGTGTGTGTGTAGCCAAGGTTCTTCACTAGAAATAGGATCATAAATATGCCAATGATGAAAAAATAAGACTCAGTAGATAGGACTCCAGAGAATATTTTTGCCTAAATCACCCACAACTTAATGTGGAGTAAAATCTGCTTAGCTTTATCTTTCTACAATATTACATTTATTAGATTGGTAATAATACAACTGAACTATGGTAAGTATACAACTGAACTATATGTTTCTATAACATACATTTAAAGTACAAGTTTAGAGAAGGAATTGTTTGGATAATACCAATTAACCACAGAAATATAGCCCCAAAGTTCTTTTAATTGTTTTACTTTACATTTTGGTAAGCATCTCTGTCTTATGGATGAAAATAAATACCCAAAAGAGCTGGCCTGACATAATTGAAATCAAATATCTGGTAGTTGATTTGTTTAACTAAAGGTCTTCACTCTAAAGGTCAGGAGTGTGTTTTCTTAACTACAACTATTTTAAATGTTTCAACCCCAGTTCAAACCTCGCTTGCTTCAGGAAGCTTGCCCATTGCCCAAAGGCAGAACAAACCTCCTTGTCCTCTGAGTTTTCAGACCAAATCTCCGGGTTTAACCTTACCTTGGGCCACATCTACTCTTGGGTGGAGACAAGAAGACACATCAGCCTACAGTTAGTTTGCTATTCCAACAACACTATAGATGAAGACGCCATACTCAATAATATCATATGCAAGACAGGACAATCAGCAGGAAAGTTGGGTAGTCTATCAGCATCAAGGTTTGGCAACCCACGGTGGGTGTTTGAAAAGTATGCAGCATACATAAAAAGATACTGCACACTTTATTATGCATATATTTTTATGACAGAGAAGATTGAAGATGTTGATAAATGTTATTTAAAAGTGCTCCACTGCCATTCAGTATGACTTAGCAATAGTGGTTATTAGTAGTGAGAGCACAGGAATAGACCAGAGGAAGGGTTCCCTAGGTCTGCCAGTTCCTGGTTTTATGATCTTGATAAAGTCACCCAAACCTCAGTTTTCCTACTTAAGAAATGAAGATGATGATGTCTCATTCACAAAGTTGTGACGGATCCAATGGAATGACCCATGTAAAGCACAAAGGATGTACCCAGCACATAGTAAATTCCAAAATATTTAGCAAATACTTTTATGGAAAAGTGCTTTGAAAATAGTACAAAGCTGAATGTATCAAACCATTTCCATTATTATATGTGTTGACTTTTCAGTGAATAACAATTTATATTTGGGTAAGGAAGATTGAGATAAGACGGTTACAATCTGTACATGGCTATAAGAATGTTTTACTGGATGTGTTTCTTTATAATATTCATAGTCAATCCTCTAAACCTTTAGTTTCTCTTTCTCTTTGAGGGATGTCATAGATGTTAAGTATTTTTAAAAATTATAAAATTCATAAATAATTGTTTTTAAAGCTATCCTCTAGATAGGAATTTTCTCCCCAAAAATGTATAATAGATTCTTTTTAAATCCCAAACGATAGGATGTTCTCTTTCTTGCTCTTTCCCATACTGCTCTGTGCTAACAGATTGGAGACTTGCAGGCCCCAGCCACGAGCCTCATCAGCCCCATTTACCTGTCAGCACCCATTCTGTCAGGGCTGAGTGTTTCCTTTGGTCCTGTCAGGTGGGCCTTGCTCTCCTGGTTATGTCAACCTGGTTTGGCCTCCAAGCCAAGTGAGCTTGGCTCACTCTCAGGTTTTGTCTATTGCTTTATCTGAAAAATGTAAATGGGAAGGAGGGTGGGTACAGTGGGAATTTGGGGGAGGGCGAGGAGGGAAGATAAGAGACATCAGCGAAGTAATTGCCCTAAATTACACACAGTCTGCTAACTGGCCATGAGGAGGAACCTAAGTGAAAACTGAGCTCCAGGTGCTGGGCACTTCCTAGCTCCCTGGGCCAGGGAGGCGGGGAACAGGCTCACTCGCTCCACTACTGCTGGACAGAAATCCGCCCCTAAGATCCCCAGGCATCCTTTCTCTAGAGATATATTGTTTGAGGGTCTGTGGATTGACATCTTTGGGATGCAGAGGAGAGGAACTAGTTTGACAAACTTGTTCCCTCTGCCCTCCAATAATTAAGGGAAACTGACACCTTTTACATATGTGGGGTACTCATGTTACCACAGAAAGATATATTTTTAAAAAATCTGAATTTGTGCCCTAGCTGGTTTGGCTCGGTGGATAGAGTGTCAGCCTGCAGACTGAAGAGTCCCGGGTTTGATTCTGGTCAAGGGCACATACCTCAGTTTTAGGCTAGATACCTGGCCCTGATCAGGGTATGTGCGGGAGACAACCAATCAATGTGTCTCACACATCAGTGTTTCTCTCTCTTTGTCTCTCCTCCTTTTGGCCACTCTCTCTAAAAATTAATGGGAAAATATTCTCAGGTGAGAAGTAACAAAAAATAAAATAAAATAAAACAATAAAAAATCTGAATTTGTACTACATTTTCTTAAGCTTCTTTACAAAATACCTCCTTCTATTTTTGTTTCAAAATCATGGTATCTGTCAAAGCCCTGAATTTCCAGTATGGCAAAGGAAAAATAGGGTTGGTCTCCACATAAGCTAATTCTTAGACATGAGCTTCAGTTATATATATTCATTCCCAGTAAAGCCCCCAATCTGAGAGGGAATAAGAATAAGAAATATTGGGGCCGAAACTGGTTTGGCTCAGTGGATAGAGCGTCGGTCTGCGGACTGGAAGGTCCCAGGTTCGATTCCGGTCAAGGCCATGTACATTGGTTGCGGGCACATCCCCAGGTGGGGGGTGTGCAGGAGGCAGCTGGTCGATGTCTCTCTCTCATCGATGTTTCTAGCTTTCTATCCCTCTCCCTTCCTCTCTGTGAAAAATCAATAAAATATATTTTTTAAGAATAAGAAATATTGGGGATGGCAGGGGATTGTCACATCTAGGTTTGAATCTTTGCTCAGCAACTCACCATCTGTGTAACCTTGTGCTCAAGGCCTCACTTACTTTGCCTTTAAAATGGGCACAGTTGTAGTATTAACTTTAAGGATTAGCTAATGTAAAGCCCTTCACCCTGGGTTTTATCTGGCCTCCTTCACTCTAACATAATATTTAAGAGTGAAACTGGCATGAATTTAGTTGGAACAAATATATCACCATCATAAAAATCTCAAATGTAATGCATATGTTTTTTAAAACATGAAATTCCATGCTGCCATCAAGTTGGAAGAGCTTTGAACACACAGGTTATACACAACATCTTTACAATCTGTTCAGCTTTGTTATTTGCTTTCATTGGGGATTATTTGAGCTTGAATGACAGGAGGGATATATGTGGGCAAATTTGATAATATGAGAAGCAGAGTCCTTTGTTTCAGCTCCCCACTTTGGGTTCCTGAAGAGATCACCCAGTCAGAACCCTCTGGCTGCAGCACAAAGCAGGTTCTGATTCTGATGAAGCCCTGCAGTCCCTTTAGCCTGCACAAAAATCTTTCAAGGTTAACTAGAAATTCTGTAAGGGGATTCAGACATTCCACGACATACATTTAAAATTCTTCCATTTCTAAACGAGAGCACCATAATATGCAAAATGCATCAAAAAGCTGAGGGTGCTTTGAGGCCGGCGTTTGGAGAGCCATGTCAGTATTATTTGAAAAACGATCCTCAAAGAAGGATCAGGAGAAGAAAGCATGTAAGTGGGAGCACAGAGGCTGGGCTCTGTATTTGCAAATGAGACTGCAATAGGAACTTGACCTGCTCAGGTCATTTTACCAAATTCTAAACCCCAAGTGGAGTTCCTGGTTTCCCAAGCCTCTTACTAAATGTCTGTAAAAGCATGTCTCACCTCCACGCAGTGCAAACACCAAAGAGCCATGAACCTGCTTTCCGTCTGCCTGGGTTTCGAATGGAGAGGTAGGAGCTTAGTGCATGCATTGCTCAAATGGGGCATTCTGCAGAAAGACCTACAGACACAGGCTCACTCAGAAAGTAAAACGCTGGCAAGACTACAGCGGCATCAATAGCAACACTGCCAAGCTACAGGTCAAAAGACAACAATGAGTAGACAATTGTGCTTATTCAGGAGAGCCCACTGTGAACCAAGCACCACTTGAACTTATGTATTATTTTAATTTTTGCAACAACTCTGTAAGGACACATCTAGTATTCTTCCCCTTTTATAGATAAGGAAACCGAGGCTCAGTGCTTCAGTGTCTTGCCCAAGGTCATAGCTAGTCAGTGATGAAGCTCCAATTTGAACTCAACTTTGCCTAGCTGCAATCTGTGTTTACTGTATGAGCGTAAGAATGTACTAGCAAGAGAAAAACAAAATAAAATGAATGACCAGAGGTTTTTGCCTCTGACATCAAGAGTCTTCTTTGCGTTTTAAGGCTCAGATAGCCTAAGAGCCACCCCTGACTTTAAAGAGATCTTTAAATAGGCCTTATCATTTTTTATCTCGATTTTCTCAACACCCTCCCCTCTTCGGAATATACTTGAAAGGCAGTGTAATTATATCATTCCTTTACCTTCCTCCCTAAATCTATTTTTAAATATTAAAAAAAATATTTCATTCTCCTTCTAGAGCTGTTTTATTTAGTTAAGTCCAAAACTAATAGTATGTGAGTTAAGGTATAGGCTAAGTCATTGTAACCAAGTATCAGTGGTAGACAATGACATAAATAAGATAGAAGTTTATTTACCTCTCTCTCCCAACAGTCCAGAGGACAGTGGTTCATGCCTGGCAGGCACTCTGGCATCCTCAATACCTGTTTCCAAGGCTGTTTGCCATTTTTCAGTCAGCAGAAAGGATGAAAGGGAGAATTCTTGGCAAGTGGGCTCATCTTTGAGGAGATGACACATCACTGCAGCTCTCATCCCATTGGCTTAAATGCAGCCTCAGGGGCATACTTACTTGCAAGGGAGCCTGGGAAATGCCAACTCCCAGTTGGGCAGTCAAATGTTTATCTAAAACTCAGGTCTGCTATAACTAAAGGGGAAAGCATGAGAATGGACACTGGTGACAAGCAGCTGACTGCCACAATCTGTTTCTACTCTGGTCACCAGTCTGGTTCTGCTATTACTGAGTGATGGAAGTATTAAATACCATGTCTTAAATGCTCTGCTTCTAAACAGTGAGTTCAATGCCAGGAACCATAAAACAATAACCAAATAAAACTAAAATTATTTGAGGATCAAGTTTGTGGGCCCTACACTGGCATAATTTGGTGGTCAGACCTGCATCAGTTGCCAGTTAATAAAAGAATAGCTATTAGGGAGAGTTGTTTATAAAGAGCTGGCAAAGATATTTCTTTCCTAACTGAGATGAATAATATGTTGATATAAATATCTATGTCATGAACTGGGGGATTGTTTAGAAATTATAGAATACAATTTCTGGAAAAGCTCCCATCTAATTTTATATCTTAACAGATAAGGAAACTGAAGCTCAGAGTCATTAAATGATTTCTAATTTGAGAAGCTGGCTAATAGAAAAGTATTTTATGTAAGTGTTGATTTGCAGTAATGCGTATTCAGTGCTAATGGGGTTAGTGAATGAATGTTTGATTGAATATTAAATAAATATGAAAGGTACAGTCACTGAGAAGACTTAGTAAACAAAGAAATTGTCATTGACAGGTAAACAGATAGATGGCAGATAGAAGAGGTCATGTGGCAGTCTTACTTAAATTTCAGTAAGATTTAATTTTTAAATGGGCCACCCTGAACTAGACATTGATATTTAATTCTCCCTGGGAACTGATTTGACTTTGCCTATAAACACATCATGATGACAGCAGGCGGGTTCCCTCTTCTGAAGCTCTGCTTATTCCAGAATTCAATCAGGGTAGGTCAGATACCTTGAAAATCATGAACAGAGTCTTCAAAAGAAACCTAGCACAACTCTTTTGAAAATGTATTTTTCCTACTATTAAGACAGGGCACTGTCTTGCTGAGCTGTTTTTTCTTGGACCTCGACAAGTGTTTCATGAGTCACCTTTGCTCAGCTTGACAGCAGAACAGTTCAGAAGGTCACAGCCTTCTTCTTGGCTCAAAACCCTGTGCATTCCTGGGACGAGGGGCATTGTTTCATTGGGAAAAAAGCTAATTAGGTTGAGATACATTAATGAACTCTGCAGTAGTCTATACACAGTAAATAAAGAATAGAAAGGATAAAAAGGAAAAGAAAGCCAAAATGCACAATGAAAGCCTTTAGAAAGGTGATTTTTTGCACATAAAACTATCTTAAGAAAACTAAAAAAGAAAAATTAATTTGCTTTTTCAGTCCTTAGAACACTGATTCTCAACCTTGGTTTGTGACACTCCAGTATGTCCCCAATAATCTCAACGAATGTCATGAAATGTTCCAAAGAACTCTCAAAATGAAATTAGTTTTACTCCATTTAAAAATAGGAGGCCAGCAGCTCTTTCAAGAGTAAAGGAATCAAATGAGCAATTGGCTGCCACCAGCTCAACAGGTTTCCAAGCACTAGGTGAGGGCTGATGGCAGCATGACCATTTTGGAATGGAAATTTTTAATACTTATCTAGACATTTTTATCCCTCAAATCCCTTGATTTAAAAAAAAATAGAATAATAAAAGTCATTGTTGAGATTTACTTGACCAACTGACCATAGGGGACAGAGGTGTTGAGGGTAGACTGTGGGGGGAGGAGGGCGGGCGGGAGAGGGAAGAAACACTGGTCCTGCCTTGGAGTTGCCTGGGCCACTTAATTGTGGAAGGATCTTAGTTTCTTCTTCTACACAATGGGGATAATAGTAAGCACCAACTTCTTAGGGGTGCTATGACAAGAAATGAGATCATGTATGTAACACATGTAGCAATGTTGAAAGGTCTAAGTCTGGTTGAGCTGTTTTCTGCTCATTTCCCATTAGTGCATCTGGGATAGCAGCCTCCTCATACCTCAGAGATATTTCTACTGCACTTTTAGAAAAAGTGGAGGAGCTAGCGATCTCCAAGTATGTGCTGAGATCAAGGCAGCAACAGAGGAAGAGAGAAAAGCGCTTTCTCTTGGGCAGGAGATTCTTAGAACATGAGAGCATTGCAAGGTCAATCTTATTCAAGTCCGTCCCTTAAGGAATAAGGAACAATCTCACTCCTCTCCCTTCCTTAAGGAACAAGGAACCTGAGGCAAGAGAGATGAGGTGACTTATCTAAAACCATGAAGCAAGTTAGGGACCGTGGTTTCCAATTCAGCCATAGTGCTGTCCTCTGCCTTGTGGTATGTGCAAAACTCTGAATTAGAGGAAGAACTGAATTTTACCAGCCTGAAGAGATTTCCCTGCTTTGATTTTCACTAAGATACACAGGTTTCAAATATCATCCCAATTTCACAAGAGAGTAATTGAGATCTAGGTGGGTAAAATCTTTCGCCTAACAACACATAAAGCTTTAGAAATGGATTTTGTTTTTAGGTGAGCCTTGAAGGCATGGTGAGTGGAGAGCTGTAATGAGACATGAGTGTATAGAAAAATCACAAGTGCAGGTCAAGAATTAAGGCATGACTGAGCAATTAAACATATATGGAATTTCATTCAGCCTTTACTTGAAATCTGATTACACTGAGAAGGGTCCATGGCAGCCCTTAAACAGCTTATAGTCAGCCAGGTCATGATAGAAATAGTGTAGAACTCAGGTGCTCATTAACACTACAAGTAAGTTTTTTGCTTAGAAAAGCTAGTATAGTTCTACTTTGTGCTATTTTATAAACCTTTGCCAAAGCAATCTGCCTTAGAATTATTTAGTAAGTGCCATACATATTTGCTCCTTTACCCCTCCCCATAGAGTCATAGAACCTCGGGATTTTAAAAGGTCATTTAGTTCATTCAACCCGTGACCCAAAGCGAAAATCCCTTCTCCAGCATTCCAGCCAGCCGGCCTCTGCGTGGCCCACTCCGTAACAAGGTAATGCGTGAGCACAACAGTCCGTAATGGGAAAGAATGCACAAAAGCAGGTCTGGGAAAAGAAGGCAGGCATGTACACCTTGCCACATCAGGGTGCACTGAACAATGAAAATAACACTCCCTGTGCCAGTCTACAACCAGGCAGCAGCCTGAAGGTTTCCCCTCCCACAGGCTGTTTACATGTCAGACAAGAGGCCTGTGCTCGCGGTGCAGTCTTAGCTGTGTTCGGCGCAAATACAGCGGTGTGGGCAAAACAAACGACAGAAGAACAGAGCAGAGTGCAAACAAACAGAGTTGGCTGCCCGGTTCTGAATAAAATGCCTCAGGTATGGAAATGCCTGGAGAGGTTAAAAGGTCGCGTCAGCCACGTTTGTCCATGTCCCTTGAAAAGGTGATTGTGACAGGTGTTGGAGTAAATTTACATTTCAAGGAAGAAGCTACAAACTTACTTAACGTATATGCTATATTAATCAAGGTGTAGCTGAAAATCCAAATTACTCAAGTTAGGTATTTGATCAAATGCAACATCTTACTATGCCACCGTCTTAAATGTGACCAAAAACGTTACTCTTGGGTATCACTGAGGAGTCTCCTGAAAATCTAGCAGTTTGATCATCTTGTGAGTGCGAGTGAAGGAGATATGAAGGATTAGTAACCAAAGGAAGTACTCACATGTATACCATGAACCTCTGGAACATTGGGAAATTATGTATTTCTTTACCCATTTACCTCTCAACACTAAATTATGGTTGAATTTTAGCAATACCGTAGGAAGTAGTGTAGCAATGTTTTTGGGTTCACAAGTTACAACTCATGACATGGGTCAGTTATGAGAATCTTTATTATGTGCCAGGTGCTCGCATATAAATATAAGTTAAAATGGTCTCTGCTCTCAAAGGCTTTAGCAAAGGTAAAAATGAAAACAAAATTACTTTTTTTCTCTTTTCATGTAAAAAATCAAATTTGCTGTAATACTTCTTCGGACACACAAACACTATATATAGTATTAACTGCTTTGATTTGTATTTAAACAAGAAAACAGATTCGAGTTGAAAATGTGAAGTTCTTTGACATCTTTGAATCCTAAAGGGGAGTTGGTGACATTTACATTGGAAGCTGGCAAGGCTCTGAAGCACATGGAGCACCTAGCGTTGTCAGACACAAAGTAGATGTTCAATAAATGGTAACTATTCTTTATAGCTTACTTATAGTTTTAAGAATTGTCCAATTTCAAGTACAAAACAATTTTCAGATAACTTTAAAATATATATATATATTTTTATTTATTTCAGAGAGTAAGGAAGAGAGAGAGAGAGAACATCAATGATGAGAGAGAATCATTGATCAGCTGCCTTCTGCATACTCCCTGCTGGGGATCAAGCCCACAACCTGGGCATGTGCCCTGACCTGGAATCAAACCCTGACCTCTTGGTTCATAGGTCGACACTCAACCACTGAGCCTCGCCAGCTGGGCAATTTTAAATAACTTTTGGTCATAAAAATCTGTCCGTAGAGAATTTTTTAATGTTTCTTATGCTACCACTTTATATTTTTTAACACAGAGGGACCTCCAACTTAGAGGATTAAAACATCACTAATAGTACTAAATCTTTTCTTACAGCTCTTAATATTAAGTATCAATAGTTAGTATAAAATTTTTATCTTATTACTAAATTCATACTTCTCAGAATCATAGATAATGGTTTTGTGAGAATGGTAAAAAAAAATAGTGTCAGGAAGGGTGGGCTACTTGGGCATGAGGTAGAGGAATTATAAGGAGGGAGGCTGTTTCTTTACTTAATATTAATATTTAAATATGTCCTGGGTATAATTTATTGGGTGTTTAGGCTAAACCCCATTGTCTCTGTGGGAACCATTTTTGCTTTATGGTTTCATAAAATATAATAAAATTGCATTTTATTAGTAATTTATAAATTTAAGTAATACCCAGGGAAAATTGCCTTATTTAGCATTACTTAGTTATCTGAAAGCAACAGTGTTAGAAACTAATATCTTTACAGAAGACTGACATTAATGATTGCTATATTTCCCTTAAGATTTTAATAATCTGCTCTTCTGAAGAAAAATAAAATATTGTAAAGAGTAAACAACAGTAGACGGAGGACTCTTTCCCTGTCTACTAGTATACCCCAAAGTGACCATCATAATCACCAATTAAGGTCTACACAAGTATCTGTCACAGAAGACAGTTACAGTCATAATAAAGAGTTGCTGTGTCTAAGGAAAAGACATTTCCTGCCCATGGTACACAAAATAAGCTTTCATATAAGAATGACAAATGCTGAAGTAAAAAAAATTAAGTAAAAAATGGGGAAGGAAAATGTGAACACCAAAAAATAGATTTAATTCTATTTTATTTTAATGTTTAAAATAGGTAGAGAAACATTAGTTTTGAGAGTAATGTAATGCATGAGTTTGCTTTTTGGCTACCGATTGTGACTGGTAATGAAAATTTTGTATCTAATATGTCCCCTTGGCTTCCTTGAAAACTTTTTGGTTTTGTTTTTGCTTTGCTTTGTTTTTCACATAACAACACACTTACAAATCTGGATAATGTACTCTTTCTTAAACTCTAAGCTCAGGGACAATAAAAGCGATACGTTCTGAAGTGCTATGCCTGAGCAGCAATAATAATCAGATGTTCAGATCATGCATTTGGGAATACTGTCATCAAAAGTGATTCCCTATGGAAATCAGTGCTCTCTGAAGGGGTAAGGAGCTGCACACGGATGGGGCACTCTTTGTGTTTTAATCTTAAGCACTAGTCATTTTATTGCTTTGATTAGGATGTAGATATAGATGGAGATGTTGTTAAAGAAAGCCCTTAACAGCAGATAGAGAAAACTCTGCTTCTAGCTTTTCTTAGAAATCCTTCATGTACTGCTTCTCCGCACCCCCTACACACCACCCCCATCTCTCTCTCTCTCTCTCTCTCTCTCTCTCTCTCTCTCTCACACTCACACACACACACACACACACACACACACACACACACACACACACGTGTCTCTAGTCTGGCCTACACTGCCTGCAGGGCAAAGAGGTGGCTTCTGGGGCAGTGTGATATCCTGCAGAGTGTGAGAAATTGAAGACAAACATTTTTACTAGGAGTTTACAGCCTTAACAAAGTAAACTGTAAACCCTCCAGGTGTCCTTGATGGTGGGAACAAAGGCCTGTGGTGTAGCAAAAAGAGACCTGGATTTTGAACTAGGAGCTGTATTTGAATTCCTGCTCCAAGTTCATGAACTGGGTGAACCTGGGAGAGAATCACTTTCTCTCCCAGACACTAGGTTCATAATGAGTCAAATGGGGGAGCCAGACCAGATTATCTCTAACAGTCTTTATCCATTGCTGGGAGGCTATGATTCTAACGTTTGCTTTACCTTTTATATTTTATTAGTTACTTTCCCATAACTTACAACAAAATTGATTTGGGTGCTTTTCTTTCCTAATTTTAATAATTAAAAGTTACCTTTAAAACCAGAAAATAAGGCAAAATTGCCTTTAGATTTCTCTTTTCAAGAAGCCAAACAATGATGGTAGTATTTTGATGCCTCTTGGGAGTCAAGGAATTCTTATTTCCTTATTACTCTAAGATAGTACGTTTTTCAAACATTTAATGAAAAATCCTCTTAAGCCATAGAGGTTTTGTACATGAATCATTATTAATTATGAAATTTTGTACCATGCATTTTAGTTTACAAACCATGTTTACATACAGGATCACGCTGCCATACCCACCCATGATCCCAATCTATTAGAAAGGCAAGGGAGGGGCTAATCAAGAGGACGCTAATCAAGGGGGGAAATGAGGCTCAGAGAAGTTGTGACTTGGTCAAGGTTTCACAGAGATCCACAGAGCCCAGACCCGAATGCAGATATCTCTTAGTGTTGGGTCTTACCTAAATGTTAATGTGATGAAACTAAAATTATTTATTTCTAGGCTACTCTATATGTCAAGTGCCATTTCTCTTAGGTTAAGTCACGAAGTTTATTTCATCTCTAGTTTGAAGCTGAGATTCCTAGACTCTATAAAATGGTTCAACAACTAACCACCTTTCAAGTTGAAAGATGAGTATATCAATTGAAAAGTTGGGAGTGGCCTTTGATGAACAGTATAGAACCCCAAAAAATAATTCATTGGGAAAAACACAGACACAAAAGGAAAGGGAATAAAGCAGAATTTTGGAGCCATTGTCTCCTGATTGAAGAACCTGGATGCTGGATGTGAGGGGGAATGAACTTGGACTTTAGAGTTGGACAGGCCTGGGCTGAAAACCTGGCTCTACCGCTTCCTGGCTCTTACACATTCACCAATACATCCATCAGAGGTTCTGTTTCATCATATATTGAAATGGCATTAGTATGAATATTTAACTTGCAAGGTTGTTTGTAAGCATTAGAAATAATTCTATAAAGCATCGGTAATGAAGTGCTTGACAAAATAAGCACCTCACGAACAGTGGCTATTATTACTAGGATTCATTTCCTTTCAAATTGTTGTTGGGTCTCTTTTGTGAGACACTGCACTACTTAGTACAAGAAATTGAATGTAAGTACAGGGGGGAGTTCTATTAATGGGAGGGCAGTTGAACTAGATAACCTATGAGATCCCTTGCAACTCTGAGCTCCTATTGTTATAATTCATATTTTCCAATGTGCTCTACCTATTAGGGATCTTGATTATGGTAGTGAAATAGATACTATTTTCTTATGGTAATACATGTGTTCTGTTATCTGAATATATGTATAGAACCCACCCACATGCACACTGAAAACAGTTCCAGAAGGTGACTCCACTGATAACAATAATAATAATAATAATAATAATAGCAGCAATAATTTCTAAAGCATGTATTGTACTTCAGACAATGTAAGCTATGATTTGAAAACTTGACCGTATCCTTCAGACACTAGAAACCATGGCCCCATGACAGTGCCAAGAGTGGGTGAGACATGTTATACATATGTCTGTGCAGCTGAAGATGCCAAAAAATTTTTTTTCTACTTTTCTAAGCAGTGGGCATGTCAAAGAAAATATGTCATGATTGGCATTACAGGACCAGAATCTATGTTTCATTAGTCCTAGGTGACTTTGCACAAGTTATAATCTTCCTAGGTTTCAGTCTCCTCAACTATTAGGGGGTGGTGGTGAAGGTGAAATAATCTTCTAAGTCTAGCATTCTATGCTCTGATGTGGTATTCATTTATTATTATTATTGTTATATTATTATTATTATTATTATTATTATTTACAATTTGCCTGACCCCTTTGGGTTTTTATAAGTATAGTAGAGGCTCAGTGCATGAAATTTGTGCAAGAGTAGGCCTTTCCCCGGCTGCTGGCACCAGCTTCCCTCTGGCACCCGGGACCTGGGCTTCCCTCGCAGCCCTGGCTTCATCCGGAAGGTTGTCCGGAAGGACATCCAGTATAATTAGCATATTATGCTTTTATTATTATAGATATAGTCCTATAGGTGTATACAATTTGTTAATTCTTTTTCTTTTTGCTTCCTTAAAACATTAATATCTGTTGTTTAGCTTGAATAAGGTGAAACATCACACATTTGCACAAATATTTTAATTGACTCACAAATATGTTTCCTAATTAAGTTTTAATTATTAAAGTTTAGTTGCAAAATCAAGTATATCAATCTTTGATGTTCACATAGTATTTTAAAAACCGAAGCTTTCTATTTAAGAGTGACACAGGAGCAAATTTTCTTTTTGTCCACTGTGCATTAATTGCCCATGAGCCCACATTGTAGCTTTCACAAATTTCAGAGTGATCAGCCCCAAAGGAATGAAAGTGAAGTGAGTATCAGAGATCTAATTATTATATAGTTAAAATGCCTATGTGAGATTTTGCTATTGACTCAGTCCTTTTCCTTCTTCCTAACTGGCTTCTAAGGAGAGTGACCTAGTAAGGAAATATCCAGATATTAGGTTGATATAAGAAAAGGTGGGAAAAAACAGTACCAGGCAACAACAAGGGTTAAAAAAAGAAAGGTCTCTATAAATGTGACAGACAAAAAAAAAAAAAAAAAAGGGAAGGAAAGTTAAAAATTACCATAGGGCAGGCAGGACACCTGCTAAAGAACCTACTGCTGCCATTCACAGCTGGAAAGAAAAATGAAAGAGATGCAAACAACTGTCCTGGAAGCCTGAAATCATTCTTTTGTCTTTTTTCCTTGTGAACAATTACAGTATGCAAAAATTAACAGGGAGGGGGGGAATCTCAAAGTCTTGGGATAAAAATTTCAGCAGGCTCTGCATATAAATACCAGAGGCATGGACGTGTGCCTCTTTGAAAACAGGCTGTGTTTGGGAGCTCCCAGTGCATTGAAGAGAGTGGTAATTAATGCACAGTGAGTGACTTTGAATGAAAGATGAATAGGGGGCATAACAATGGATAGGTTTTTTTCTTTCTTTCTTTCCTCTTTTTCATTTTCTTTTCTTTTTTCCACCTTTTTCTTTCTCACTTTTTTTTTTTTTAGGTTAAAGCATAGAAGGAAAAAAAAAAAGCTGTTAAAAGATGGCTACTGTGAGGCTACACTTCAATGTCTGTCTTGCACGGCTTCCCTTTTGAGGCTGTGGTGGGAGTTTGTTTTGTATTGCTCTCCAATCACAATGGAGCTAATTTGCACCAATTTCATTTTTGTATGTGCTCCTCAATGTTTTATTTTCTGCTGGATTTTTTTTTAAAAAAATATTATTTTGGCAGGGTTTGGTCTTTTGATGATCCTTTTGAGCAAATGGTTTGCCCAAAGTTCAGATGGTGCTGGCTTCGTCTTCTTTTTCATTTACAACATCAAGAGGATTACAGAGAATAACTTTGTTGCCCAACATCAATGATATATCTTCACGCTACTAGAAAGGTAGTTCTCAGAAAGTGTGTCTTCTAATAGTTTAGAACCTCCACAGGCTTCAGATAAAACAAGTATTAAATACAGAAAGCTCACAAGGATACCAAGGAAGGTTAAACTCACGCAACCTCCTTCATCTCAAACACCTGAAATATACCCTTTTTTTTTTTTTTTTTGACTGTCGAAGTGTGATCATGGTGAAGACAGCAGTAAGATCTTATATAACAGAAGACAGACAAGGGCAAAGAAGGAGTCACGTGGAGATGCACACACATATTAGCAGAGAACACAAAAACAATCTTGTTAAAAGCCAAGTCATTTATTCTGAGCCAAAAACTAAATCTATGTGTCAATTAAAAAAAAAAAAAAGACAGTGCAAATAGAGTGTTCACCACGTGATTATTTTTCTCTTAACCCACAATTTGGTTTTAAAGAAATTTTAGGAGTTCTCACAATTTTAACCATTTTGAACATGCAGAGGAATTCCCAAACAGGCAGGCAACTTGAATCTCTCCCCTGGGTTCCAGTCACCATTTCAGCTGTGGCTGGACATTCAAATGTGGATGACTCAGGAGCTCCTTCAAACCTGTCATTTCCTCAGCCCCTTCCCCTTGAACTAGCTTCTTTCATCTTCTGTTCATTCCCAAACTCTGTGAACCGTTAGCTATACAGGTCCATAGGAGAGACCTGGTGTGATCGTGGTAATTAACCAGCCCAGAATTTGGTCGCAGTCTCAATGTCGAGTGTCATTTTTAATAGTTAGTTTTATTAACTGCATAATTAAATATGATTTCAACTTTACACCTTTATATGGCTTCTCATAAAATTAAATTCAAACTTAGAACAACCTCTTGGTGAGATTATGAGCATGGAAGGATTGTCAACTGGCTGAAAAAAAATTACTACACATCTCAAATGCCATTAAAAGCTTTTGCCTAACAGTGTCCTCCCTGATTTGTCATGTTGCCTGAAATCCCACAATGGAAATAAATTTCTTTTTGTTTTGAGTCCTCAAAGCCCCGATATTAAAGCAGCAACCCCTGAGTTGGGAATTTCTGTCAGCTAGGGATGCAGAAGTGTCTGGGAGAAAGTGGTCAGGACACAGAAGGTGCAAAAGGGGACAATGAAATTCTAGAGCATCACTTGCCACCTCTTTCCTTCATTTCAACATTCCCTCTTCCTTTCCTCTGTTGCCCTCTTAAAATAACCAATTGCCATCCTCACCCTCAACTATCTGAATATCTCTAAATAGGTTCCCAGAATTCCTTACCACCCTACTCCAATTTACCCTTATATTGACACCAAAATAGTCTACAAGACCATGGCTTTGCTCATTACCCTACTCAGAAACCTTTGGCCTTTCCTTTGGTCTACCCAAGATATTGAAACCTCTAGTTGAGCCTTCAAGGATCTCTGTAATCAATTGCCTCTCTGGCCTCAGCTTGTGCTGCTTTCCCTCAGTGTTCCCCTGTACCTCAACCACACTAGAATATTTGATTGTCTGAACGTGATCATGTTTACCAACCTTCATGCCTTTGTTCATGCTATTTTCATTATCAGATGCCTTCTCCCTTCCTCCAACCTCCTAACCACCCAATAAGCCCATGCCAAATATTATTTTAATTGAAACATTGTTTAAAAGGATGTCATGCAGGTTTGACGAGGTCCTGGGAAATGGGCAGTTTCTGGTCCTCTGGGGGAGTGGAGATTGTTATAGACCTTCTGGAGCAGAGGTAGGGCATCACTATCAAAAGCCTGGGAGTTTTATATACTGTGCAATACCACAATTACACTTCTAGGATTTTTCCCCTAATGACAAATATATTTAAGTAAATATTTGACAAGAAGGATAGTATTGTGTACAATAGCAGGAAATTTGCAACCATCTTAATGCAATAAATGATGATATATTCAGAAGTGGAATAATCTTTAGCAATCACAAGTAATTTTACAAACTGATGTTTAATGATACAGTATTCTTTATAAATTATTGAGTAACAGAATGGATTTCTAAGTACTATAGACAATGTGATCATTTGATAGGTCTATGTCTGTCTGTCTATCTATGAAAAAACTGGAAAGAAATGAGCCAAATTCTTCATAGTGTCCATCTCTGGGGTTATGAATGGTCATTTTTTTTTCTCTTTGCAAATAAATAAACATGGCTATCAAGTCAGGAAAAGACATGGGGGAACCTTAAATGCATATTGTTAAGTGAAAGAAGCCAATCTGAAGACACCATGTACTGTATGATTCCAACCATATGACATTCTGGAAAAGTCAAAACTATTGAGTCAGTAAAAAGATCAGTGGGTTTGAGGAAAGAGAGGGAGGTATGAATAGGCGGAGCACAGGAGATTTTTAGGGCATAGAAGGTACCCTATATTTCGTATGATTTTATAATGATGAACACATTATACTATGCATTGTCTAAACCCATAGAACCATACAACAAAAAGAGAAATCTAATGTAAACTATGGACTTCAGTTAATAATAATAATGTATTGATATTGGTTCATAAATTATAACAAATATTCCATATTAATGTAAGATGTTAATAATAGGAGGAACTATATGTGTGAAGGTCAGAACTATATGGAAATTCTGTAATATCTTCTCAGTGTCCTATAAACCTAAGAAAAGCATTCTCAAAATATTCTCTTAATTGAAACATTCTCAATATTTCTTCAAAGCTCCACTTAGTGCTCACTCCACCATTAAGTTTTTCTCTTATTTTTCAAGCATGTGCTCTCAGCGAGGCTGATGGCTCATAATACTCCCACAGCACAAATGCCAGCCACAATGGTGTTAGGAACAGTGCTAGGGTGGTTCCCAAGGGCAGAAACTGTGCCATGTCCTTTCCCCTTATGCCCAGCAAAATGTCTATCATAGAGAAGACTACCTGAAAACTCGTACACACTGGTGCAGACACACACACGAGAAAGGCAAATATATATATATATATGTAACAAGAGATATATGCAATGTACTTTATACATGTTGACTTATTAAGTTTTGGAAATATTAATTCAGCCTTGGAAAGAGCTACTAACCTACATGCAGGGAATTAATGATGATTTAGGTCATTTGAGGGACAAATAAAATCTCACATGGTTGATCTTTCTCAGTGTTTTTAGTAAGTGCTGTCAATTGAAAATGTTAGGGCTTTAAAGCTTGGACAACCATCAGTATCTTACCAAATATACCTTTCAAAAAATTATAAGCATGATCTTGCTATAGCCATGATGCAGTTTTTTTGCCCAATTTTCCCTTAAATATGTAATGTAGTGCTTTCAACATGCATAAAAGTAATTAAAAAATTTAACCTCTTAAAATGGTTTAAAATGTTAATGTTGCCATTTAAGAGATAAAAAAAATCACATCTTTATTCTTCACTTAACTTGGATTCCAATGGCATTTTACAAATATGGTTTGACCCTCACACATCATTACTAGAAGTTATACATGTAATAAATCTGAATTTTATAAGAAGGAGTAAAAATGGGTAATAGGACAAAGAGGATAACTTTCTGTTGTGCTTTTGAAAAAAGGAATATATAATACATACCATGGTCCTTAAATAAACCCATTTCCTTTTGAGAAGAAAAGACATTATTAAACGCATTACTTCTTTGGATCTAACCATCACAATTAATGTAGATACTCTTAAACTTAAGGTATATAGTGTTGGCTGCAAAGATGGTCCAGCATTTTGGACTCTTTTCATTATTTTGCTTCTAGTAGCACTTTAAGTCTCTGGTGTCTTACCTCTACTGAGACCTGGCATTTCTTTGTGTTGGAGAGGCAATTTAATCCATTTTTACTGTCTGCAAACAGACTTTCAAACAAAACTTCAAACTCTTTGAATGTGCCCCAAGGATTCCACCAAACCTATAATCCTTCACTCTCTTCTGGGGCTGTGGAGGGTGGTGACTGGAATAGAACTGGCACCAGCCAGGGAGTCTCATTAGTGTTTGTGATTTTGATTTTTGTTACCATTCTGCTTCTCGACAATTTCAAAGTTGGAGCAATAACTAGCCTCATATCTCACTGCACCCCTCCCCCAGCTCCCCCAAATTCAAGCCACCTGGGATGATCTGGGAGAGCAGAGGAGACCAGCAGACATGCTCTCTCTCATGGAGTCAGGGGTCCTGATTATAAATAGATGAGTGTTCAGCATCTGGATGTTGACAATTTGAGTGAGCAGCAGAAAGCCAACCCTACAATTATCCTCTGATATTCTACATGCTATAACTAACCTCTGGGCTTAGAGAGGTGAGACCAGTGTGCCAGGACACACAGGCAAAGTGGAGACACAGATGAATTAGAAGGAGAGATAAGAGAAAAATGACCTTAGTTGCCTCTTTCTCTGTGAGAAATCACACTTAATGTTTGGGAAAATAGCACATTCTGAAGGAAGTCTTTTGACATAATCGAGACCAGGGGAGTGGAAGGAGCCATATGAAGCACAAGCAAACAACATCTAACAAGCGACTGTCCTGTGTCTGAGACTGATCTCATCTAACACTCTCAACCATGTAGGGGCTATCATCCCATTTCATTGATGAGATAACTTAGGGTCAGAAAGATTAAATCGCTTCTACATCCTCTGGGGATGTATGATCCAGAATGCCTACTCTTAGCTGCTATACAGACTGACTTCCGGTGGGAGTTTGCAGGTACTTACTGCGATAAGCTCAAAGATGTCTTTCCCACCTCTTCAAAGATCTTGTACACCCTCCTCTTCTTTGTTGAATTTGTGATTAATTGTTCACTTTAAATGTAGGTAAAGTTTTTAAAGTACCTAAAGTGCAAACACTTACTATTTATAGGTGCAATGGAATCCTTTGGGTTTATGGGAACAATCTTTGTAATGCATGTTTGAATTTATGCATTAAGAGATTTAACTGGGGACAAATAAAAGGTATAACAAAAGCATTGCTCAGATAAATCCTTTCAGTCCAGCTGAATCGTCTACCAGAAGAGTCAAACTCCTGTTTGTTAATGTGGAGACTTGATTGGTTAATACTGACCTTTCTACTATAGCCACCACCATCACATGCATATTCCCAAGAACACCAGGAGAGTACAAGTTACACACACACACACAAAGGGCCTATGATATAATGGAAAGAGCAGGGACGTCACACTTCAAAGCTCATGGTTTAAATCATAGTGCCCCTGCTGTTGAGTGTAAACTAGTTACTTATCTCTCTGAGCTTCACTGGGACGTATTCATTTGAGAATACAATGACAACTTTTACCTGAACTTTTATTTATTTATTTATTTGTTTGTTTATTTATTTATTTATTTATTTATTTATCAGTGGAGGGTCATCCAGGTGAGTCTATACACTGGCAAGTATGTAAAGTTGCTTCGCTACTGCTCATGATTCAAATTGTAGGAACTGATCTGTGCATCCATAAAGATCAGGTGGGTAGAAGTAACTTATGCCAGACTCTAATCCTTCGAAAAGAATGAGACTGGATCTGTGTAAATAGCAGCACAACAATGAAATAGGCTGTCTAGTCAGTCATAAGCTCAGTTTATGTATCTATTTATAAAACATTCATATGAGCTAATTCCTTCCTTCAAATGTTAAGCCTTTTCACATTTCACATCAGCCTCTTTCAGGAGAGTTAAAAGTATATGAATTTTTACATATGTCATAGGTGCACATATAAGATTTCTTTAGGGCAGAAATATGTTATAGTAATTTTTAGAATTTTACCTCATACATGGAAGTAATAATCCTAACAGGGAGTGCTTACTATGTCCCAGACATTGTCTTAACCACTTGATATGGACTATCCCAATTAATCTATAACCTCATTTTACAGATGGAGCAGCTAAGGCACAAGGAGGCTAAGGAAGCTAAGCAATGTGTTTTAGCCTTGCTTCCTAAGGTCAAAGGACGACAACATGGTAGAGCTCAAGTTTGAACCCACGTAGACACTTTTAGTCACTCACTGTATAATCTTCTTGGAAAGTATTCAGGAGGAGGGTATAGGGGAGATAAATGGTGATGGACGAAGACTTGACTTGGGGTGGTGAACACACAATACAGTACAGATGATGTGTTGTAGAATTGTGCACATGAAACCTGTATCATTTTGTTAACCAGTGTCAACCCAATAAGTTCAATAAACGGGGGGCGGGAGGGAGAACATATTCAACAAATATTTACAAATAAATGAATTAATGGACACAGCAGTTGGTATATAGGACAAGACACCTATCTCTTCAACTCCTCCTCCTTTCCTTTTCTCCTTTTTGAAATATATATATTCTCCTTTTGAGGAGGCATTTCCTTTTTGGGAGGCAGAAATGTGACAGGACAATTAGATATAAAGTTCAGGAATCTGGCAGACACACTCTTTGTCTACCAATAATTGGGAATAGGATTCTGTTCCAAATTGGAAAATGCCAGCTCCACTCATCTGCTCTGCTTCTACAACATTGTTGATTTTCAAGAGAATAAATCAGGGACTGGAGAAGGGACTGCATGACAGGAGATGGGGCTACATCTTGTCTTCAGAGATGTTATTTAGTCTATTTGAAATTATAAGTAGTGAAATTATTTTCACATTAACCAACCTTTTATTGACAGTTTCCATGCAGACATGGAACATTTTACCACTTTTTAATAAGAATTTCCAGAAAAAGCTTTAGTTCCCAAATATTCCCACAAGCCGCTCAACCTTTGGGGTCCCCATGGCCCCTGTCTGTACTTTTCAGTCACCCATTATTTCCCTTAGTCCCTGGGCCTTGCATTCTATGACAATTTATACTTGAGACTGGAGGACACAAAATGAAATCATGCTTGTCTCGTTATTGGAACAGACAATACTTTAAAAGGCTGGTGGTCTGTGATTAACACAGTCTTAAAAATACTGTATAAGTGACAACATGAACTGGTGCTTTTCATGTTTCTCTCCTAAATTATTTTTGGAATATTTAGCTCATTCAACAAGAAAAGTTAGGCAGTTTCAGACCAGGTTACAAGTGGAAAGACATTTGTCAGGGCTGCTTTCACTGGCAATATACTTTAATGAGATGGCATTGAGAGAAGATGGTTAAAAGAACAAAGTCAGGTTTGTTGAGAGGCCATCAGTAACCCAAGAAGCCACACTGCTCGGGGGCAGAGACTGTGGAAAGGGTAATTGCAGGGAGTGCCAATCACACATACACATTACACAGAAACAACTAGCCATTGATGGTCCACACCAATGCAGGGGCACGGAGGCCAGGAGGATGGAAAATAGCAGTTACTTCAGAATTCATTTCTGTTTGCCTTTTGATTGCTTTATATATGTTTCATCGCTAGGGGGGAAAAAAAACCCAAAGAAAAAAGAAAATGGTGGCAGGAGCTAGGGAAAGGCAGCAGGGGAGATTACAGCCAGAATTGTGAAAGGAAAAGAGGTGAGTCCTACTTCAATGAGTTAATGCAATCCACATCTCATTTTGATTTGGTCTAGATGTTCCTACTGGGTATAATTCAAGGTTTGTGAGTTTAGGGAAGGTCTGTCATCCACAAAAATCTGGTGAAAGGATGCCCATGGATCTGGATGCGGAGTCCCTGAAGTCAGGGCTGGATCATAAATCTGCTCCAACATGTCTAGTGCAGTTCTACAACTTAAGCCTGTACCTACGAGGTCATGGGAATTTCGGACTCCACAGCCATTGTCAATGGTAGACTTTTCACTTCCTCCCAAAGACCTGGGAAGGACTGCAGCAGAATCCAAAAGTCATATTGCATTACAAGGGAGATTAAGATGAAACACTGGGAGTCCAGGAGCTAACAGACAGACAAGCAGGTGAAGTGACCATCTTTCAGATAGATGCCATTAGAATGCTTGATTCAAAGGAAGAGAGAATAGAGGGAGAAACTGAAGAAGCGCTTTCAAGAGTGCGGGGGCCTGAGTCATTAAGTGGCAACTGCTACTGAGGGAGAGCCTCCTCTGTATCAGGCCACGGGGCAGGAAGATTTGAAGTTGTGCTAGTGGCGAGAGTACTGCAGAAATAGGATAAAGTTGCAATACTTATAGGGGATTAAACAGAGATAATGAGGAATCATTTTGATGAGTACAATCATACATGATTGATTTTTTAAAAACAAAATCCTCTGATCTTGATTACACACTTTGGTATATAAAAACCACCTTCCCTTTTTAGAGAGCTTAAGCCCCTCTGAATAAATTGAGCTTGTGTTTCAAATTGTTATACTGCTGGATTGAATTCAAATTAAACATAATATAACAAATTAATTTTTTTTAATTTAGTATTTTTATTATTGTTTCTTCATTCACTTGGTATGGTGTCTTTCATCTAGCAGGTGATCGATAAATATACTGATTTGCTTGGTTTAAATGCTGTTTGTGATTCTTTACAACATCCTGTTGTTGATGGCAGAGATTCCACCCCTGACCTGACTTGATAGTGTTTTTTAGTTTGCTACATCTCTGGGCATTTTCATCTTTTATTTTAATTAATTTCACGTATAATTTTATTTTATTTCCTCCTATTCTTTTCTTGTTTTTTTTTTTTGTGTGTGTGTGTGTGAACACTGTCTCTAGGTTCTTTTTTTAAAAAATTCTATATTGTTTAAATGATTACATTTAGTATTCCATACTAGTATGTCTCTTTTTCCCCCCATTGACCTCTCCCCGGCCACCTCCACTCCCCCAGCACATGCCCTCACTACCCTAGTGTCTGTGTCCATGGGTTATGCTTATATACATGCATACAAGTCCTTTGGTTGATCTCTTACCCCTTCTCCTCCTCCCCTGCCTTCCCTCTGAAGTTTGACGGTTTGTGCAATGCTTCTTGGTTCTTTTTTTTTTTTTTTTTTTACCTCTGACTGCCCTCCTTTTGGTTTCCTTTATAGATCTCTCCCCTCTCTTCCAAAATCTTTAAGTGCTATTATTATTTGGTGGCCCATATGCTCTGATGAGCCCCAAATCTATCTTTTAAGCTCAGAGTGGTTTTCTCAGCTCAAGACAAATATATCCAGCAGCCTGCTAGAAATCTGTACCTGAATGTCCCAGAGGAAATTCAAAAACCAAGTTTATCTCTTTCCCCACTAACCCTCTTGTATTCTTGTTTAAATGAAAGGCCCAACTTTTATCCTATTACCCAAGGCAGGAACTTAAAAATTATTTTAGAGTTTTTCCTCCTCACAGCCCTGATGTTCAATCAGTGGATCTCCTACATGTCCTCCTCATACCTACGACCTCTGCCAGAGTCTCGCCTCTCATCATTTCTTTCCAGAACTAGAGCAGTAGTTGCTCTTCTGGATAGCTAAGCTTATAATTTTTAATCTCCAATCCAGCCACAAGTCTGCCTCCAAGATGATTTCTCTAAAACACAATTTCTCTAAAACAAAACTGATCAACAGAAAAGGGACAACCCTATTGCCCTAGAGAATCCTAGGGCACCACACAAGCTCCAAGCCAAGTTGTGGTGTGGACTTGTCAGTTACGTGAGTCAGTGGCACTCCCAACCTTCACTTTCCCTCTCATTTTAACCAGTTTGAATTGGTTTTTGCTATCTGCAACCAAAACAGACTTGACAGACACATCATTGTGTATGTAGAGTAAAAATCAAACTTTCTCTCCTTAAAGGTTCAATCTTATCCTGTCTTTTCACTCCCTGTTCCAATTCCAGATCCCAGCACACCCTCATGCCTTTATAATTCAGACTTCTCCCCTCATTCAAAATTCCACTCTCCTTTAAGCCTCCTGTGTAAATCCTTCTTTGACTCTTTCTGGCTGAAATAGGCATTATTAAGATATCCGGTGCTCAGTGGGATCACTTACAAAGGAATCTCAATCAATGGATGATACCATCCATGGAGTGAGCTGCTAACTACCTTCAACAGCATTTGAGTGAATGGATTCAGGAGAAACTTCCCTAGTTGTCAGGAGACCCTCTGAACTCTTAGAACCTTGGTGCTACCTTTCAAGAAAGGGATGAATGAATGGAACAGTGTTTTGAAGTGAGAAGACCCTTGTTAAATATCTTATCAGGTAAAAAAAAGCTCAAGCTCAGTGTCTCTATGACAAGGGAACCGTGAGAGGGTGGGTAGGAGTAAGAAGTCCCATCTCTTATATAGTAAAGTCAGTGAACCAGTGGCTTTAAAATATTAGCATAGACTAAATATATATGTAAAGCATCTCACTAAATTTTGTTAATCAATGAATGATTTTTCTTCATTTTTCACCTTATCTAAGTCACTGGTTGTATTCATTTATTTAATTTCTACACTGGCATGTTTAATAAAAATTTATTTCAGAATGCAATATTAACTTTTTTATAGAGAGAGAACATGTCCCCTCACATTTCTCCTGGATTCACATATTTGCAATCTTCTTTATAGGAAAAGGTAGAGTAGAAGGCAGGAGCTTGGATTAAAAACCTACTCAGTGCCAGGTCCTTTGCATGTATTATGTAATTTGATCCTCATAGCCTTGTTACTCTGATATGGATAGCATTGATTGAAAACAGCTTCTTGCATTTTCAAGAATTCCTTTAAGGCAGATCAGCCATCATAGAATTTCTACAACGTAAAGAGGGAGAAGATTGACAGTTGTTAGGAACTTCATCAAGGATAGAATGATAAGTTTAAATCCCAGCTCCACCCTTGACCAGCTGTGTGACTTGGGGTAAGTTGCTTAACCAGACTGAGCCTTGGTTTCATCATCTGTAAGATGAGGATATTTATGGTACCCACATCATAAGGTTATTGTGATGATTAAATGAATTAATATTTGAAATGTGCTTAGAAGAGAGCATGGTACTTGGTAACTAATACAATATTAATAAGAGGTTCCCCAAATATTATCTCTCCTCTTTTCAATAGAATAGTAAGGTGATTCCCTAAATCCAACTAGCATTTAAATACAAGATTTCAAGGTTAATCTTCTAAAAATATCAAACCCATCAAACCTTCTGAGTATTTGCAAATCCCACCAGGATAACTGGCATAAGTCTAGGCCATTGGGGAAACTTTCTAAGAGTACCAATCATTGGTGCTTCCTTTATTCCCCTCTAGTATCTGAAATATGAAAACCAAATATCTTCTAAGAGTCTAACGTAGATAAATTTTGGGGGAGAAAGTATTCCCAAAAGTTATTTTAATGATGTATCATCTGTATGTATACTTTGAGGATGTTGTACTAAGGATTTTGTAGCCATTTCAGGCTCATCAGGGAAGAGCGTGGTGTTCAACTAATGATATCTTCCATGGCACAGGGAGACAGTGGCAGGCAGCATACCTCGGACAGATCTGCACCCTCATCTTACGAAGAAGGAAACACATACCTAGAAAGGGAGTGACTTGGTCAACATTACATATGGGCTAGGTCGAGGGTATGAACCAGTTGGTGGAGTGTGTGTGTGTGTTGGAGGTGGTGGATGAAGGTAGAGTTAATGTAAATTTTGCCAACCATCTGCCCCAAATTAGGACTTTCCTTTAGGCCAGGATTTATGAAAAGGAAAACACAGTTTACATCTTGACTTAGGGCTGACATACTAGGTATCTGCAAAATAAAATAATAAAAAAAACACACACACACACACACACACACACAAAACCAACAACATAATTCATGGTAGACTCCCCAATAGGATTGTCTAGGATAAGATGACAGAAAAAGAGATCCAGAGTTTCACCCCAGGAAGCCTTGATGACAAGTATGGCAATGACTCACCCAAAACGCGAAGACAAGAATGAAGAATGACGAACAAGAATTGCTGGCCAAAATCTTGGCAATGAGAAAAGTCATGCATAAGTAACTGCCAACTCGTCGTGGAGCTGCAGAAAGCAAACAGGTCGTGCAGGATCTGGTACCTGGGTGATCCTTCTGTTACTATAGATGCCCTCCAAACATTGAGAGGCTGTATCAAGACGCACATACAAATTCATCTCCCCCCCGGGGGGGAATCTTAAATAGTTTTGGAAATGAACAGACAGGTGTAGCCCAATATTTAAATATTAACAACGCTGGTATCTGATAATGATGTGTCACTTTGTCTGGAAGAATTAGGGAAGACTTTACGCTTGAGTTGCTGAAGTGCCACCACTTTTCAAAGGATATCAAGTATAAATAAGTTCTATTACTTTTAATAAGATGCAGGCTTTGTTTAGCTACAATAGAAGCACAGTGAAAATCTAATTTAAGTCAAATAGCTTACTGAAGAGGACACGGCAGATGTTATTGTCTCCAAGTTGTCGCTAACCAGTTTTATACTGGCTATCGTGACACAGGAAAAAAGCTTTCAGTAATAATTGTACGATTCTGTTTTTTTGGAATTCTATGGGCCTGCTGCACATGAGTGCAAACGTAGACATTTGGTAAGAATGGGTACAATGGTAGGAGCCCTTTGGGCTCCCTGTGTGTCCCTGGGAAGGCTTGAGTCAATCAGAATATTATCTCCAGCAGTGCAATGCCAAGAATGGAGCGCCAGTCTGTAAGTCACAGGAGCAAGCTTCCTGTCCTGGTTTTGACACCATTAGCTGCGTGATCCTGGGCAAGTCACTCAGTCTCTCTCCCACACCTTAGTTTTCTCATCTGTAAATGAGGCTAGCATAGCCTATTCCACCTAATTGTTTTGACACCCACATAAGAAAAATATATGTAAAAATGTACAGTACAAGAGGGGAGCATAGTACATGTTTTATATAAATTTGAACATACATTTAAAGATGCCTTATTTTCTTTTTTTTTAAATATATTTTATTGATTTATTTACAGAGAGGAAGAGAGAGGGATAGAGAGTTAGAAACATCGATGAGAGAGAAACATCGATCAGCTGCCTCCTGCACACCCCCTACTGGGGATGTGCCCGCAACCAAGGTGCATGCCCTTGACCGGAATCGAACCTGGAACCCTTGAGTCCGCAGGCCGACGCTCTATCCACTGAGCCAAACCGGTTTCGGCTAAAGATGCCTTATTTTCATTTTGAACTTGCTGCCTCCTAATGAATACTTTTAAATCACCAACCCTTGGGGCGCTTTCTGGGTTGTGAAGAATCTGTAATCAAACTCAGGCACAGGTTCTACTTGGCAGGAAGACTTAGTTCTGTAAGGCTAATGGTCACCTCCAAATTTAATTGAAGTAGGAGTTTGGATTGTGCTATATCGAATAACCCAAAAGAAGATATCTCCACTTGCACATAATTAGCCAAATGGCAAGATTATTTTTTCATTAGAAATGAGAGACTATATCATTATGCTACCTGTTTTGAAAACATTTCAAACATTTAATCCCAGGTCCTTTCAAACTGAATATACATTTAATATTCTTCATTATACTTTGTTGTATAAATAATTTTTATAAAAAATTAGAATTAAGTTCACTTAAATAAAAAATAAAAGTTCTTTATTTATTTTCTACCTCTTAACCCTATTCATTAAAGGTAAACACTGTTGGGTGTATTCATCCAATACAAAAATTTTTTTCTATGCATGCACACATAGGTTAGATAGGTATTTTACAACACAAAATGGACTTATATTGAGCATGTTGTTTTGCAATTTGCTTTCCTTTAGGTAATAATGTACTGTGGCCATTTGCATGAATTGCTGTCCCTTAACAGTGACTGTGGGGAGTTACCAGAAGTGACCAGAAGGCCCCCACTTGAATGCAGCTTCCATTATGACAAATGATTTGAACTCTTATAGATTTAAAAAATTAAGTATCCACTTAAGGAGGGGGAGGAGTGAGCCCACAGCTGGCAGGCTGGAGAATAGGTTGGGCTGACCAGGCCAGGATACCTGGAAGCTGTGCAATGTCAAGGCAGTAAAAGCAAATCAAAGTGAGATTGCAGGGCAGACCTCTGGGACCACAAGCAGTGAAAGAAAGGAAGACGGGAAAAGAAGCATTCATATTTTCTAAGTAACCATCACATAGGCATGGGGCTATGCGTAATTTTCATCACAATTCTGTGAGGAAGCACTATTTACAAATAAACTGGGGCTTAGCCAGACTATAGCCATTTACAAAACACCTAATAGATGTCTGGGATCTAAGCCCGGATCTCCAAATCCAAAACCCCAAAGCCTTCTGCGGTAACAGGGGTGTTGGGAGGGGAAGGTGGGAGACGGGCAATTAAGTTAAAGGACACATGCAAAGCTGATTTTAATGCCCAACTCCTATGAGTTGCTCAGGAAAAAGTAGTTTCTCTGCCTCAATATATAGCTCTGCTTTGAAATATTTGTGTATGTGAAATTAGGCACATATGGTAGGAGAGAAGTTTTTCCTTTATTATTTATTACCGAATATGTTATTGTATAATAGTACTCCAATTAATCTTTGCAAAGTTGAAGGACCAAATTGGTATTGGCTACAATGTGATATGTTTGGATGTTTTTAAAAAGGAAAAAAAGAATCTATTGTGATTCTATTTATTTATTGGCAAAATGTGAGGGTCTTTACCTTTCAAGTCATAGCTATGACAGAAGAATCTTGGGTATCCAGTCTTCTGTCATAACAAACCAATACGTGTTTAAACTCCCAGTGAGTCAGAAATGTATAAGTTGAAAATTCCCCCTGAAATCTATGGTGAGAAAGTTCTTATGTCAGCTCCTGCTCTGCTCCTAGTAAGCACTCTGCTGACTGTAATTAATCAGGGAAGTTTGCTCACTGACATGTCCTGCAGGTCAGTCTGGTTCTTGGGCAATGATCTGGGGAACAGCTCTTGACCCACAGCTATGACAAAGTGATCAACAGTGCTACTCACACAAGAGCTTCGTTTGCTTTATTCATAGCTGTGTCCTAGAACTGCAGAGCCTGGGACCCAGGAGACCCCCCATGAATATTTGATAGATGAATGAATGAATGAACTCAACACCAATATGGAGATCTGAGTGCTGGTCTCATTTCTGCCACTAACAGCCATATGTCAATGAGCAAGTATTCAGCCTCTGGCCTTATTTTTGTCTTTAATGAGATGAGAATGTTGAGCATGGTGATTTGCAATGCTCCTTTCAGCTCTTAGCCTCCTTACTTTTCTTACTTTGAAATCCTACTTGAAAAGATGTGCTAAGGGTCTTTATATCTTTCTTTACATTCTCTTATGGCAACATTTCCTGGGGAAGTTCCTTAAAGGTGAGTTTCTTTTTAACTCTCTCTTGTTAAATAAATTTACAGTGAGTATGCTAACTGTTATCATGGCTCCAGAAACCTAAGCAAAACACCTTTAAAGAAGATTAACCAAGCACTGGTAATGCTAGCAAAAGAGTAAGCTTTTGGAGGGGATTCTAGCTCTAGAGAAATTCTGTCTGAAATTCTATTCATAGGAGTCATAAACTTCATTCCATAATAACTATTAATAGGTTAAATACAAATATCTTGGAGAAGAAAAAATGTTAAAAATTTACACTAAAACCTGAGAGACTGATAGAGATTTCTTTATTTGAGTAGGTTTTTATTATGTGATAGAGAGAGAGAAGGAGGTGGAAAAAGGGGTGGTAGAAAATTCAAGGTACCTGAATGAGGAAAGGAAATAAAAGGTGACTTAGAGATATGACAAAAAAATAAATCTGACCCACTGGGGGACTGCCCTTTGTCCAAGCTTCCTAAAAGGAGATCTTATGGATGAGGAGCAGAATTCTTTAGGAGACTGTGAGCTTTTGAGATTTTTTAAAATATATATTTTTCATTTCAGTTTTCCCTTTTCTTTCTAGTTGTTCTTTTTTTCTTTGAAATCCTCAGTAAATAAACTAATACTATTGAGAGTTACAAAACCATACACCTTGGAAGATACAACCTAAAACTTTTTCTCATAGTATCTATTAAGAGTTAAGCTGCTAATTGAATAGTTCTTTTTTAAAAAAAATACGTTTTTATTGATTTCAGAGAGGAAGGGAGAGAGAGATAGAAACATCAATGATGAGAGAGAATCATTGACCTGCTGTCTCCTGCACACCCCCCACTGGGGACTGAGCCAGCAACCCAGGCATGTGCCCTTGGCCAGAATCGAACCCGGGACCCTTCAGTCCACAGGCCAATGCTCTATTCACTGAGCCAAACCAGCTAGGGCATGCCCCCCTAGTCTTAACTGAAGTTACAACTGGCAGTGCTATCCTCTCCCCCTTGTTAAGGTCATAAACTTTGGCATTGTCCTTGGCCCCTCTCTTCTCCTCACAATCCAACAGCAAGATTTATTAATGCTGCTTCCAAAACACATCACAAAGCCCTATCTCCTCCTCTAAGTATTCTCTGCTACTATTGCAATTTAAGCTTCATTCTTCCTCTATCAGACCTGGGCTCCCAGTTGATCTGTTTCCACTCTTTCCTTATCTCTGCCCTGCAGTTGATTCTGTACCCAGTAGACAGAGTGATCTTCTTAAATCAGACTGTATCACTGCTCAGGTTAAAATTCTCTGATGAAATCCAGCTGCCTACCATGCAGCATACAGGTGCTGACCTTTGTTTAACTGACTACCCCAGTGGTCGGCAAACTCATTAGTCAACAGAGCCAAATATCAACAGTACAACGATTGAAATTTCTTTTGAGAGCCAAATTTTTTAAACTTAAACTTCTTCTAATGCCACTTCTTCAAAATAGACTCGCCCAGGCCATGGTATTTTGTGGAAGAGCCACACTCAAGGGACCAAAGAGCCGCATGTGGCTCACAAGCCGCAGTTTGTCGACCACGGGACTACCCCACTCATCATCGTCCTCTTCACCCACTCCACTCCAGCAAGTGCAGCCTCCTTGTAGTCCTTTGAACACAATGAGTAGCTTGGGGTCTTTGCATTTGCTGGTCCGTCTGTTGGGAAGATTGATCCCTGTGTGGATTGTAGGGCTGAATCTTGCTCGTCCTTAAGGCTTTAGCTCAAATGTCATCTCTGCAAGAGGTTTCCCCACCTGCCCTCACTAAACACAACCATCATAGACCTACAACGCCAGTTATTCTCCACCCAACTGCCCTATTATATTTTCTTCACCTCACTTCAAAGCATTCTGAAATAAGTATTTTCTGTCTTTCTCCTCTAGAATGTAAACCCCATGAGTAAGCAATTTTGCCTGTTCTGTAGATGTATACACCATAGCTAGAATAGTGCCTGATACTTAGTAAGCCACAGTAAGTTGAATGAGTTTTGACTATTCTGGCGGGGGGGGGGTGGGGAGCGGGATGTATGTTTAGAATTTATGTACTTATCGATTGGGATCACATAGAACTAATAGATTACTACAGGGAGACATTATATTCTTAACATATTAAAACCTGACTAAAAACTTTGAATGTCTTTCCAAATGCCCAAATGTTTATTTTTATTTTTTTGAATTTTATATTTTATTTTTTAAATGTGGCTCTCCTAGATTCTTTTATTTTTATTGATTTCAGAGAGGGTGAGAGAATCATTGATTGGCTGCCTCCTGCACACCCCCTACTGGGGATCGAGCCCACAACCCTTCAGTCCACAGGCCAACACTCTATCCATTGAGCCAAAACAGATAGGGCTAAAGTTTATATATATATATATAAAAAAAAGCCAGGCTATATGGTTGAACATGCTCACCAAACTAAAATTTGCTGTAGTATTTTCTAAGTTTATGCTAGTCTGAATATTTTCACATTTTTTCAGATACCATATCAGTGTAAATTGTAGGTTCAACAGAGCCTAGGTAGAAACTCCTATAAAAGAAGTTTTATTAACAAAATGGGCTCACAATATAAAATACAGATAAATGGGTTCATTTTACTAATTTTGGGGGGGTATTGTCTGTCTTATCAGATGCAACACAGTTGACAAGCAAGTAAAGCAAAGTCACTGATTCCTCACCCGTGGCCTGTGACATGATGAAAAACCAACTCTGGCCACTCGAGACAAGTCAGTCATCGTTTCCCCTCCCCTCCCCACCACTAACCTCTTAGAAATTGCTTCTGTCACTCTTATGCCACTCAGCCCCCTGTCTTACCATCCTGGCCACCCGAGAGAGCCAGGCTTGGGAAGAAAATGAGTCTAAAGCTTAAATAAAGCAAAATCTCTTGCCTGCGACGGTGCTATAAGTCCAGACCAGCAGGTGCGGCCCTCTCTCCTGACGTAGCCCTCAGAGCCTTTTCCTTCAGGTCAGAGACCTCCACAAAGGCCTGGCTGACCTTGTGTGCCCTTCCTCACTTGGCTTGTGCTGGGTAGGCAGAGTGGGAAGGAAGGTGGGATCTCAGGGAAGCAGACATGGCTCACGTGTTTCATTCAGAACTTCTGGAGGAATTTGAGGACAGTCGTACCCTGAGTATCTTGTCATTGCCACAAATGATGTGGATTGAACTTCCTCAATCCGGATGAGGGTCTCGGCTTCTTGGAGCAAGACGATGTGGCCCTTGGCTGTGTCTTCCACTTTAATGTCACCGAAACCGTGCTTCTCCAGAGTCTGCACAAACTGCTCCACTGGGATGGTGCCGCTTAGCAAGCGCTTCAGAACCTTGCAGTCCGGGATGTCATCGCTCACCCGCTTTCTCTTCTTACCACTCGCAGGCTGGGCTGGCCTGGGCAGGGGCTGAAGGACCTGCTTGTTATCTTTAGTGTGCAGCACGGCCGAAACGTTTGCCAAGGAAATGCCAGGCTTAATCTCCATGGGCACCAGTGAATCTGCTTGTTCCGGCATGATTTCGATCTTCTCGTAGCGTCGCTTGACAAGGCAGGGCGAGGAGGCTGGCAATTGATCATCAGGTCCATCCTGTGGGCCTGCGGCGGGGGGCCGCTGCGTGTACTGCTCAGGGCAGACCACGTGCAGGGGCTGCACTTCTTTGAGCAGCTTCGACACTTGGATGAAATTCAGCCGGGTATCACTGGGGCAGTACTAGTAAATGCATTTCATGGCCAAGGGCTGGTACGAGAAGTCGGGTTCTATGAATATGACAGTGTTGCGACTAGACTTCCCCCAGAGCTGCATGAAATGGACCACGTCCCCAAACCGGAGCTATTCTATGTGAACACCCCGCATGGCTGTCTGAAATCGTTGCTGAAGTCGCTGTGGATGCTGGGGTAGTGCTTCAGCTTGTTGATCTCAATGAGCTCTGCATGAGGAGAAGGTGGTTCTGGGAGATACACCTTCATCTGCTTGTTGTGACAAAGCCACTCAGCAAAGATCTGGGAAAACTCGAGGGAGCTGAAGTGGAAGGGGATGCTGGAGAGGCCGGCCGAGTGGATGTACTGGTACAGGCACTCCAGGAGATCGCAGATCACCCCCGATGCACAGCAGGGGACCAAGACGTTTCCTCCATTCCAGCTGGTCAGTGCCAGGTTGCTGAAGAACTCTCCCACCATGCCCTCCGGTTTGGCGGTGGGAATCTGGGTGAGGCTTGTCAGGAGGAGAACATGGCCGTTTTGGAGAGATGCCTGGTCCACGGGCTGTGGGTGTGTGGTAAGCAAAGAGGATCCCAAGACATAAGATACCTTCTCATAATGGGACTGAATAATCCAGTTGGAGCTTCCAAGGGCAGAGCCAGAGCTGAGTGGCGTCACCTGGACCACACCAAACAGCTCAATTTTCTGAGGATATTTCACCAGCTGGCTTTTACTCAGGGCAGAGCTCACCTCTTGCATCTTCTCCAGGTTGGTACTTCCACTGCGTCCTTGAGAGGAGAGGGCAGCAGCTGCGGAATGTCCTTGTTCTTCCACAAGGAGGCAGATTGTGCCTTGGGCACTCTTTCAATGACGTTCACCGGCTCTTCCATGAGAAGTCTGCCGATGTGAACGATGGGCTCGGTGGTGCACACCGTGCTGTGAACCCGGTGTGCTCAGTGATGTAGGGCAGCGCCATCATGCAGTGGTAGTTAGAGATGAGGGTCACGTCTACCGTAGACAGATCTATTGGCTCCGTCTCAGGCACAGAATCCACAAATACGTGGCCTGAGCACTCCTTCAGCTCTATGTCCAAGGAAACATTTCCATCCTTTGAGGGAACAGCTGGGAAGATTAGACAGCCTGGGACTTTGAACAAGTGGCAAAGGAAGAAAATTGAGGGTGGAAGTCATGTCCAGTCCACAGTCCAACATAATGGTGGTTGATTTGAATTTAAGCACATTGCATGGTAAAGTTGGGTGCCCGGACAGGCAACACAGTTTCATATTGGACTTTTGGTTGTTCAACACCAGTCACTGGACTCCTCAAACCCCCAAATGTTTATTTTCTTTTAACCAAAGGTCTGGTAGCCTATTTTAGGAGAAACTATTTTTATTTTAGTGGGATATTTATCTCAGAGAAGCAAATACTCAAGGTTATTACATTTGCCCCTAAATGTGATGTCTAGGAGAAGAGGGAATTATTTTACTCACCATATTCCAAAGAGTAGAACTGGATGGGAATTAAAAGGGATGAAAATTATAATTCAAGGAAGAAGTTTCCGAAAATAAGAACTATTTAATATGAGCTGAGTTGCCTTGTGAAGTGTGAGCTCCCTATCACTGGAGATGTCCAAGCAGAGACTGTGCTTCTATAGAGGAGATTCCTATATCATAGAGGAGATTGGACAACCAGACACCTAAGGACCCTCTGAATCTTCAGTGACGGTGATTCATATTCCTACTACAAGTATCTACAATTTTGGTGCATTCCAAGAAGTTGGATCAACCTGAATTTTCCCAGCCAAAGATACTAAGGGGGTTCTGAAACAGTGACTTCATGTAAACTCCAAACTCATTCATGCACTTCCAGCTCTGCCCTATGAATTATATCTCCTTTCACTAAATAAATCTTTAAGATTGCATTCTCCTAGGACCTAACTTTTCTGAAATATTTTACTTTACTAAGGCACCATGAAACAGAGGGTGTTAGAATCCAAACCTACTTGGCATTTTCCTTAAGAAATCAGATGACGAAGTCAACAAGTTTTGCAAGTTGTTACTTGTCTCTGCAAGTTATTGCTTTTAAATAGGTGAAATCAATGGTGTGAGGCTTTATTGAAGAAGTTTTGTCCAAAGTTGTTACTATTGACCTGCAAATCTGGATTTTTTTTTCTACCTCCAAAACCTTGAAACATTTGTGGAGAGAAAAAATGACAGAGAAAGTAATAGTGATAGTACCTTTGCTTGCTATTATCTTCATTTGAAAGAAATGATATTGTTTGCAAAAGGTCCAAGGCTGTGGAGCTAAACCACAATTCTAGGTAGCTCAGCAAGGCTTACTAGGAAGCAGAGAGTGAGCTTCTTTGTTCCAGGGCTTCATGGAGAGGAGTCATTTCACAGCTGGGATGGATTTGGCAAAGGCCTCAAGCTAGGAACTGTAAGGTGGCCTGCGGGAAGTGTGCAGGGGTCACTCGAATTATATGAGATGTCTCTTCAGGCTGTATAGGATTACACTGAGAAGCTCTTAAAATGTCACTGCCACTCTGACCTTCTTGCCACTCAACTCCAGGTATCTTAGGAGATAAGAAAAAAAATCCCAAACCAACCCACACTTATATGGCACAATGTCACTCATTTGTCAATCTAAAATTCAAGCAGAAAAAACTATCCATTCTTTAAAAAGTTTTTAGACATTTGAGTGCATCAAAGCCATATTTTATTCAGCAGACTCTTCTCTTAGCAAGTACATTGTGTTTTTAGTCACCATCAGTGACCTAGGAAATCCACCAAGCTGGCTTCATGGAATTTCTAGCTCATTTGGAGCTTTGGATGCTATTTCCTCATGTGTATACCACAGACTGTAATTGTTAGTCACAGTCAGGATTATAAAAAATCCTCTTCAAAACCATGGACCATGGGTACCTGACACCATGCAGGAGACACAAGCCAACTGAGACCCAAGGAGCTTGCCTTTATCATTTATTTTATGACTTTTCATTTCAGGAAAAGCAAGGCTAATGCAATGTTTCCTAATGCTATCATCTGTTCAAAAGGAAATCCCACTTGATGGCATTCTGCCTTCAACACCAAGATCCCAGGGACCAAGTGTTACTGCCCAGATTTCATTTCTTCACTTATAAAATGAGGATAGCATTACCCTCCTCTGTGCTTTATGAGGGTAATGGCAAAAGCTAATAAAATAATTTATGTGAAAATACTTTAAAGAATTTTAAAGCACCATTTAAATATGAAATATTATTACTTAAGACCTGGATTTAATTGAAGAAGGCTCTTTGCTGTTGTTTTGGTTTGTTTTTTACTTGCTATCTCTATAGATGACAAAAAGAGCTGGGTATAAGAAATAAATGATTTATTATATTCTATAAATCCTTAAAATATGACTTTTCTTTTTTTTCTTTGAACTGACTTTTACAGAGAGAGGAAGGGAAAGGGAGAGAGAGAAACATTGGTGTGAGAGCGAAACATTGAATTTGCTGCCTCCTGCATGCATCCTACTAGGGATTGAGACTGCAACCCAGGCATGTGCCCTGAATGTGAATCAAACCAGCAACCTTTCAGTGCATGGGACGATGTCCAACCAACTGAGCCACACCGACCAGGGGGGCAAAATATGACTTTTCTGTGGAGAGGAGGACATGATGTATGACACACGATGAGACTTTTTTGGGTGTGGCTTTTAGAAACTAGTCTCACTACTTTTAGTCATAGCTAGATAAAATTAATAGGTTCATAAAACTAGTAAATATATGAACATTTAATAAAAAGACTGTGAAATGCATAGGTTGCTTCAAAATTCCCTTAAGAGGCACTTCCAACTAAAAAAGGGCAGGCAAAATTATAAATTACCTTAAGGAGGAAACCTCAATAGATTGTCATCAGATTAACTGACCAACTGATTTTAACCACTGTTACTTGGTATTTAGATATGTTTTTCCATCATGATTTTGAGTACAAATTATAATCACAGAATAAAAAAAAATTAGCCCAGAGGAACTTCAGAAATAATCCAATATATTCTCTGGTTTTATAGAAGAAAATACCAAGCCTCAAAGACAGTAAGTGATTTGACTAAAGACACACAGCTAATACTTGTGGAAAAGAGATTAAGACTCACCTCTTCTGGCTTGCAGCCCATGGCTTATTCCACCCCATGCTACCTTAGCCAAGGGTAAGAAATATTTAATCAAGGGCTAATGATGAAAGACAATGAAGACATATTGTATTTCTTCTCTGGATTTCTTCACATATCAGTGCAGCACCTAGGAACTCAGATAATTATACTGTGAAGAGACAAGTGACAGGAGAGCAAAACACCTCCTCTAATTCCTAGCTCTCCATCAAATGCAGAGGATGTGGTAAATTGCTACCTGTGGGCTTCAGGAGAGGTGCATTACTTGTGCAACGAAGCAATCTTGGCACCTCCCACTGTAAGATGTAAATCTAAGATTTGGGTAGATTTCGGGGGTTGGGAGGTTTAGCCAGGGAAAGACCTTAGCCTCAAGTTGTGGACTCAAAATATTATTTCCCCAGTTCCTATCAAATTAACTTGAGCCTTGAACAACTACCTCAGCTGGGGAGCAGAGCCGGATGGGGAACATGAGGTTGATCCTCTGTTACTTAAACTCTTCAGGTCTTCTATTATCTGATTTAGCTTCTCTCTCCATAATGAAGATCAAATTATATCCAGGATTCTGGTTTGCTGAAAAGAGAGAGAGATCATAGGAACATATCATTTTACAGAGGACAATACCAGCAATTTCTGAATGAATCTGGCAGCTAAGCCCAGCAATTATTTGGACCAGCAATCACCGGCTCTTTGAGGATGGACTGCACTACCAGGCTTTAGCAGGAGCAAAGCTGTGGTGGAATTCAGTCACCAGGTAGCAGAGATCATTGGTTCTCACTGGTCATCTCATTGGTTAAGTCACAACATTTTCCTAAAATTTCAACATGCAATCGTGAAAAGAAAACAAAAAACAAAAAAACAAACATCGAATCACTATGTTCAGAAAAATATTGATTTTCTATTTAAAGCCCTTAGAAGGAAACCTGCCTCCCCAGAATAAGAAACCATTGGAGAATTTTCTACATGAAGATCTTTGGAACTTTTTGTTTATAAGGTGAAAATGTGGGGTGTTTTTTAAATTATAAAGAAATTTGGTGCCAGTTAGGAAAAAAAAAAAAGATTTGTGAAGTAGCTAATTCAAACCAGATGCCTAGAGAAATTGAGTTCACTGTTCCTTCCTTGACAATATTTCAGTAGAGTGTCTGTGGTGCCCAGTGCAGAGAAGTGCAGCCAATGGATAGGAAATAAAGGCGAATTCTGGTTCCATGTTAGAAAGGATTTCCAAATGATCCCAGCTGTCCAAAGATGGAATAGGCTGCCCTGGAAGGACCCTGTGGCTGGAGATGCTTACCAAGAGGAGGGAATGAAGCTGAGATGGAGCAATGCACTACATGAACTCTCAATGCCATTGTAGAATTCTCTAAATTCTTTCTTTATTGCTAAAAAACACTTATTTCTCTATGTCCATAGCTTTTGTAATTTAAAAATCATGGATTTTTAGAAATGCATATTCAACATCTCTCCAAATACAATAAAGGGAAAAACGAGTCCCCAAACAATGGCTTTAGTGAGGAAGGTTTTCATTTAAAAAAAAAAAAAATCTCATCCACATATCCATTTTTCAAGGGAATTTTCTAAAATGATTCAAAGTTCGAATGACTACTGAGCATTAGTCCCTTTGTCTTTGGGTGGTTCTGGCCTTGAGGTGAGGATGGCCTTGAGGTGAGGGTGAAAGCCAGCATAATCACATTTTCCCGTAATGGAAATAGTTCATGTAGGCAACCCCCACCCTTTTGCCATGTTTCCACAAAGCAGTGTAAATGTTAGTAGGTCACGATGGGACAGACAAAGAGAATTTGACAAGCAATCTGTTTATTCTTCAGATTATAAAACTGCTTTCAGGGCCACACTAAAGTGACATGCTCTTGGCCAAGAGAAAGAAGCCATAACTTGGTATAGACAGAATAGGAGCTTTCAGACAATTGGGAGAGCACTGGGGAGTTGTCCCTCTTCTAGGTGGTGACAGAAAGCTGAAGTTCTGTTTCAAAGGCTAGTACTGCAAATACAAGCACAAAATTGGTATAGGGAATGGGTGGGAGGTATAGGCCAAAGGTGGGAAAAGCAGTCTTAAACATTTGAACTACTTTATGTATAAACTAGAGGCCCAGTGGATGAAATTCATGCACAGAGTGGGGGTCCCTCAGCCTGGCCTGCACCCTCTCCAATCCAGGACACCTCGGACATCCCCCTTGCAATCCCGGACTGCTGGCTCCTAACCACTCACCTGCCTGCCTACCTGATCACCCTTAACCCCTCTGCCTGCCTGCCTGATTGCTCCTAACCGCCTCTGCCTGCCTGCTTGATTGCCCCTAACTGCCTTTGCCTGCCTGCCTGATTGCCCCTAACCACCCTCTCCTGCCATCCTGATCACCCCTAACTGTTCTCCCCTGCCAGCCTGATCATCCCTAACTGCCTCTGCCTCGGCCCCCGCCACTGGCTTTGTCTGGAAGGAGGACCAGAGGACGGGAAGATGTCCGGTAGACCTGGTCTAATTAGTATATTCCCCTTTTATTAGTATAGATGGGAGCAAAACCAAACAAAAGGGAAACTTTCTGAGTATTGCAGTAGTATAGACCATTGTAAAAATGCCATCTATTAAATTGCACACACCCAAAGAAACCTTTTTTAAAAATATATTTTATTGATTTTTTACAGAGAGGAAGGGAGAGGGATAGAAAGTCAGAAACATTGATGAGAGAGAAACATCAACCAGCTGCCTCCTGCACCCCCCCCACTGGGGATGTGCCCACAACCAAGGTACATGCCCTTGACCAGAATTGAACCTGGGACCCTTCAGTCCCCAGGCCGACACTCTATCCACTGAGCCAAACTGGTTAGGGCCCAAAGAAACTTTTGAAGTATGCAAGGTATACCTTTGTCCTTGAATTTAGTATTTATTGGAATTTGGTTTAGGCTTTTGGGAAATACCACCAATAACTGCCATTTCAGGTGCACTTTACATCTGTCTGTCTTTCTCTGTCTCTTTGCGCCTCTCTTTCTCAGACCTCTTCACACATGCTGTTCCCTCTGCCTGGAAAATTCATCCTCTTCTGATTTACCTGTATGAACTCCATCTTATTCTTCAGATCTCAGCTAAATTGTCATTTTCTCTTCAGAGAGGCCTTACTTGATGTCCCTTTTATTCTTCCCCTGTGTAACAGTCTCTTTTCTTCATAGAACTTACCATATTTTGCAATTATATTTCAATGTGTGTGTCTGTTTAGTGTTCAACTTCAATAAGCTCCTGGGACCGGGACCTCATCCTTCACGTTTCCTAGTCAGTCTCCAGTGTCTTGCATGGTGGGGAAAGGAATGTTTTTTCGATAAATAAACAAATGTCAGGATGAGATCAGAATGGTAGTAAGCAAGGAGGGTCCTCAGCACCAGATGTAAATGCCATCCCTCCCTTTGGTGCCCCAGCAGGTAGGTGCTGCGGGGCATGAAGCTCTAGAACAAGCTTGCATGGTTAAGGTCACACACTTTTCTAATTTCCAAGGATCAAAATAGTCCAATATTTATCAATTCCCTGAGCCCAGGTAGACCCCCATGACTCATCACTCTACCAGAGCATACTCCCTGGGGAAACAGTAGTGATGAGAATGGCTGAAAGGAAAGAAGATTCTAAGTTCTTGATAGCTACCCAATGAAACTAGTTGTTTTGCTTTCAGAGAAATACTTTGTTTATGAAAGTATCACATAAATAGGCAAATAAATAAGTTTTAAAAATAGAGTTGCATTTTGCCTTTTTCAAAGAAGCAGCTTGATTGAGAGATTTCCTGACCAGTCAGAACCTGGCCTTAAGTATCTCTTCTTCCCAGTACTTATCACAATCAAAAGTTCACATTTATTATTGTGATTAATTGCTTAATATCACTCTCCCCCAAAAGACTATAAGCTGCCTGTGGGTAGGTGCACTTTCTGACCTCTCAATGACATTGTAGGCTCAGCATCAAGCCCTGTAGCAATTCAATGACTGACTGAATGAATGAATGAATGAATGAGGCATATTTTCCCTACACCTGGCTTATCACCAGCTTGCTGGATATTCTTGAATAAGTCACTTTATCTTGCTAATGTTTATTCTCTTATTTGAGAAAATGGAGTTCATTCTAATCCCTTCTTAGTATATTTTCAAGGATCAAATGGCATAAAAATGGAATGAATATTCTGAAAATGATAAAATTGTATTAAAATGTCAACTACTGTGCAAGGAAGTACTCTTACTACTGGAGCTTAGATAATAGGCAATGGAGCAAAAGCAGATCTGACACCAAGTGTGATCTAAAAGTAAGTATGGAGCTAGGACAGGGCAGGTATTAAACCTAAATGCTAATTTCAGAAATTTCAAATTATCAGAGTCATTCCATAGAAGTTCTTCATAGGGTGGATGTTAGGGAGACATACTGAGTTCAGACAGCTCAGTCCCGGTCCTTTAGTTCAGGGTTGGCATGAGATTGTACTTGATGATGTCCTGGACACTATTTGATGTCCTGGACACTATTTGGCTTGGGCATTAGAAAAACTAATTTATGTGACTCTAATCAGGTGAATGGTAAACTGAAAGAGTAAGGTTACATTTGCAGGGATGACTGTCTTAAAGCTTAATTGTTCAATAATAATAATTTGGAAGTAGTATTATTTATTCCTATTATATATTAGAAGCCTTATACATGTTCATTTTTAACATATACTTATTTTACAGATGGGGAAACTAAGACTTGATTGCACAGCTAGGTGGCAGAGCTGAGAGTCAAACACAGGACTGGCCTGACTTCAGATATCATGCTCTTTTTACTCTGCCTCTCCAAACAAGGCTACAGCTAGAGACCAAACCATCAGGACCAGCTACATAATTTGCTGGGCCCAATGCAAAATGAAAATGTAAAGTTTCTTATTCAAAATTTATTAAGAATCTTAAGACAGCAAGAGCAGAGCAGTAAGCTAAGTATATGGATCTCCTGAGCATGGGGTTCTGTGCTACATGCATCATAGATCCATAAACCTGGTCCTGCAAACCACTCAGGAATGGTTAAAAAGGATCAAATAACCAAGAAATCCCACCTTTTGTCAGTTCTGAGGACACCTCAGGACTCACTACAGGTGAGCTTATCCAGAGAAATAGTGACAATGGTGATGAAGCAGGGTAAACGACGGTGATATGGGAGAGACAGGGAGAAGGGCCATAGAAGTGAAGCAAGTTTTCACAATTCTGCCTTCCAGGGACCCAAGCCATCTGGGACTGGCACCAATGGGAGGGGCCTGGGAGCTCAACATTCCAGGAGCAGCCTCGGGGAGCGGCTGTAGTCAGGTACCATGACCATCACCATCCACACCCTGGATATCCCCACGACAGGTCTCTGGGAAAACAAGATAAGCAACTATGGTACCAACATACAAATATTTAAACAGAATTAAGAGAAAAAATTCCCATGATGAAGAAATAAGAAACATTAAACTGGCAGAAACTCAAGTTATGTGGAGGCAGAACTGACCGAACGGCTTTTCCAGTCCGGTTTCAGACACTGCCATGGCCAAGAGAGTAGGACAATCCAAAGGAAGATGTTGTCTCAAGAACAAATGAAATCCATCTAGTGGGAGGCTAGTATTGACTGACCAAAGAGTGTGGACTCTGAGAATGTAATTTTGGGGAGAGGATGGCTATAGTGAATTCTTATCAGAATGTATGTATTTTTAATACTAACACTAAAATCATACATGCTAGTTCAAAAAACTTGGAAAACAGAAAATCACAGTGAACAAAACTCACTCATAATTCTCTGACTCAGTGATAACCATAGCTAATTTGACCTTTTGATATGTGTGCTTTCAAAGTTCTATAATATATTAACACACACACATAATTGGTTTCAAGCATGAAATCCTTGTAATATAGCATGATATTTTTCCCCTGTTAAATATTAATCTATATAAAGTTTTAATAACTGCATAATGGCCCATCAATAATTCCTCTGTGCCAAGTTCCTCATTTTTGGTATTTATAAATAATGGTAATATAAACATCTTTTACACACACATACACTTTCACCAATACATTACTTATTCTTGGTGCTCCTCAGAAAACATTTTCATCTGGCGTGACATTTTTCTGTTTCTACTCTTAGGAAAAGCCACAGACAGGAAGTGCTGCTGACAGTGCAACAGAACCCGGACTGATCGCCTTCTCCCAGCCCCCAGCTCCCCTAGCACTTCACCTGCTCATCTGTTATGGCACTTCACACCCGCTGCCTTCTTGTTATTCATGCTGTAACTGGATACTCCTGGAGGGAAAGGGCACGCGAGACTCATCTCTGCTTCCCCCAGGGCCTTGTCCGCATTAGGTACTCTATAAATGTTTATGCAAGAGCTGAACACATTTTCAAGTCCTCTAGCCCAGTCCTAATTCCAGTCCCCCTGCCAACTTGCCTCCATAATTGATGTGACATTTCCTTCTCCGCGGAGGGATTGAAGTTTGGGGATATGTCCTAAGGGGGGTCAATTAGTTCCTTTGATGCATCTAACACCAGATGACCAGAGGTTGATCTTTTGAGAAATTCAGCAGGAAAAGTGGTTTACAATTTCCTAGGCAGGTCTAGAAGAATTACGAAGCCGAGATTTATACTAGAGATCTATGCGCTCCAAAAATGACTTGGTGTTTTACACTCAAAATTATAGTTTTTATATTCAGAAAAGCACCACTAAACTTATTTCTATCGACCGTTCAATATTGTATAAAGGGAAAAGACAACCTCAAGCACAAATGGCATGCTGCCTCCTCCAAAATGTGATGTACCTCCATTTGCTTGGCTTACTCTGCTTCTCTCAGAAAGCTGCCTTGTGCTTTGCCCTGTGTCAGCCTTGAAATAGTCTCTGTTGAACTCATTTGTTAAAAGTGTTAAATCACTTTCTATCTCTTAGAAGTAATAATTTATTTCAAGCAGCTCTCATGATTGTTCTGTACTGAGTAATTTCAACAAGATCTCCTTCCCCTGGATTGACTTCCTACTAGGTGTTACACCGTGTGCTTCCTACTATGTGCTAATTCTGTTAGGCTTGGAAGTGCAAACATGAATGAGGCAAGGTCCCTGCTTCTTACCAGTATAAAGTGATGGGAGAGACAAGTTCAGAACAAAGGCCAGAGCCTTTGAGGGCATCCCAAGGAGTAGAAAGTGAGTCAAACCCACAATCCTGGGTTCCCAGCCACGTCTCTGCTCTTATTAAACCTGAACATTCTCTTTTACCAACTTCCATACTGAAGAGGCATCATAGTGGAAGTAAAAAAAAATTTTTTTTGGGGGGGGGCGGGATCTAGCTTTGAGTTTGAGCACAATTCCTTATTAGGCTTGGGTCTTGTATAAGTGACTTCACCTCTATGAGCATCCACACACAGGGATGGAGCAGTACTAGTAACGGGATTGCAATCGTGATTACAGGTAGTCTGCAGCCAGACTACTTGGAGTGAAAAATCTTTCAGAATCATAAGTTGTGTGACCTTGGGCAGGTCATTTCAGTTCTCTGAGTTCCAATTCTATCAGTTGTAAAATGGGAATAAAAATAGTACCTGCCTCCTAGGATTGTGAAGGTTAAATATATTAATCTATGTAAAGTGCTTTATAGTTATAGAAAAGAATATAACTTTTAGAATAATGTTAATTCACAACATGGATGGACCTTGAAAGTATTATGCTAAGGGAAATAAGTCAGGTAGAAAAAACTAAGAACCATACGATTTCACTCATATGTGGGATATAAAACTAAAACTCGTGGACACAAACAGCAGTGTGGTGGTTGCTAGAGAGAAGGGGGTGGGAAGGTGATTGGTGAAGGGGTTCTAATACATGGTGATTGAAGATGATTTGACTTTGGGTAGTGGGCACATAGTGCAATATACAGATCTTATAACATAGAAATCCACACCTGAAACCTATGTGATCCTATTAACGAATGTCATCCCAATGAATTTAACAAAAATAAATAAGAATAATGTTAACTCTTACTATGATGGTTTGATAATTGCTAGTAGAAGTCATAATAGCGTATGTGGGCTGGTGTGATAGTTTTAAAAATCTATGCCCAATCACAGCCCTAGACTCTGTCTGGTTATATTTCATTTCCTCTGGTTAATTCTATTAGGATTCGAAGAGCCAAAATACTTGCATCTTTCCTAACTTCATAATGATATGAACATCTGTTGAGTATTTTTCATATGTCAGACAAATCCTAAGAGCATTGGAAGCACTGAGTTACTGAATTCTCACAATAATACCAAGTTCTGTTATGATCTCTATTTTACTGAGAAGGCAACTGAGTTACAAGCTTGTCCAAGAGTCAATAGCTAATAAGAGGGCTAGTTCCAAACTCACAGACTAACTCTCCAGTGACTAGACAAATCCCACTATGCTCACTGCTGAATCCTGCTGGGGCTGGATGGCCTCCTGTGAATAGCCAATAGCTGTCCAATACTATTTGAGCTTGAGTGTCAACTGTCCTGTTATACTGCAAGTTGTTCTTCTAAAAAGTACTCACAGAAATTGCCAGTTTTTGCCGGTGTTCACGGTATTTTGAGAATTCGGCTGAGCATTTCTCTCTGGCCCCTGTGTTGGGATAAGAGGGAGTGCTGCTGTTTGTATTAGCCAGAGAAGGATTGTGAACTATTATCTTACCTTGTTATCTGAGCTGCTGGTGCACAAGGAAGTTTCCTTTGCTAATGGTTGAACTGCTCTTCAGATAAAGGTCTCCCCTGGATCTCCACAGCACTAATTAATCAGCTGTTAAAACAGTAGTTGATAAAGACAGGCTTACTTAAAGTTCGAATTGCCTGCAATCAGAGATAACCAGCAAGTCCCTTTGGCAGTGAGATATGAAAACAGGGGAATGATCTCTTATCAAAGGGAACATGGCACTCAAATGAAAAATGAGGTTCAAAAATAGTTAAAGCAATGTTCAAATTGGAAAAAAAAAAACCATATAATTATTTCTTTGAATCTGTGTGGACAAAGTGAAAATGACACAAAATGCACACATAGACACACACATAAATGCTAAAACAGGATCCACAATAACGCTTCAGTGCAAGTTGGGTGAACAGAGCCACAGCAGGTCTCATGAATGTGGTTACACAAGAGGGTGTACCATGTGGCCACCATTTTCCTTTGATGGTTTCTTATTTGCTAACATTGATCATTTAAGAAATTAAATCAGAAAGTTGATTTTCTCAGAAATCAAAGAGCATGATTTAAAAGAATGTTTAATTATAGAAAGGGAAAAGGAAGGCAAGGGGGAGAGAGTTACAACCACAGAGCTTTATTGTAAGCATAAAGGTCTTCCTATAGGATTCTTGTGATGTTAAAAGCCCTAGCTCCTCCCACAGACCCATGTTCTAGAACCACTTCCCATCTTGCCATGCTGGGCAGTGTGTGCATGGCTCGCCATATCTGCATGCATTGGGTTACAACCTTTTCTTTTTCCCAAATAAGTCCTTTTTGGTGATGAAAATTTTTTTTTCTTTTATTAAAGAAATCATCTGAAAAAAAAGTACATATGGTAGATGAATGAAAATAGACTTCCCTGAAAAAAAGTGTATGTGAAATAGGGAGATAAAACATGTAAATTGGAAATTTTGATCTTAAAAATACAATGGTATTACGCGCCCCTGGGTCCGGGTGAGGCTGGATCCGGGTCCGGGTGAGGCCGCGCCCCTGGGTCCAGGAGAGGCCATGCGCCCCCGGGTCCAGGTGAGGCCGTGCGCCCCTGGGTCTGGGTGAAGCTGGATCCCGGGTCAGGGTGAGGCCGTGCGCCCCTGGATCTGGGTGAGGCTGGGTCCTGGGTCCAGGTGAGGCTGCGCCCCTGGGTCCGGGAGAGGCCATGTGCCCCTGGGTCCGGGTGTAGCTGAATCCCGGGTCCGGGTGAGGCCGCGCCCCTGGGTCCGGGTGAGGCTGGGTCCCGGGTCCAGGTGAGGCCGCGCCCCTGGGTCTGGGTGAGGCTGGGTCCCGGGTCCAGGTGAGGCCGCGCCCCTGGGTCCAGGAGAGGCCGTGCGCCCCCGGGTCCGGGTGAGGCTGCGCGTCCCCAGGTCCGGGTGAGGCTGGGTCCCAGGTCCAGGTGAGGCTGCGCCCCTGGGTCCAGGAGAGGCCATGTGCCCCCGGGTCCGGGTGAGGCCGTGCACCCCTGGGTCCGGGTGAAGCTGGATCCCGGGTCAGGGTGAGGCCATGCGCCCTTGGATCCAGGTGAAGTGGGTCCCGGGTCTGGGTGAGGCCGTGCGCCCCTGGGTCCAGGCGAGGCTGCGCGCCCCTGGGTCCAGGTGAAGCTGGGTCCCAGGTCCGGGTGAGGCCGCGCCCCTGGGTCCGGGAGAGGCCACGTGCCCCTGGGTCCAGGTGATGCTGGGTCCCAGGTCCGGGTGAGGCCGCATGCCCCTGAGTCTGGGTGAAGCTGCGCCCCTGGGTCCGGGCGAGACCAAACCAGAGGGAGTTGGACCTGCATTACCACCATTTGTCCACAATCCAGAGCTGAAAAGTCAGTGCCGACATGTACACATAAGGAACTGGTGGACATTGAAATTGGGTCTCAAAAGAACTGTTGGTCCAGAAAGAAACTCACTACAGACTTATTCATTTGCCTGTCAGCATAACTATTATTGCTTGTCTCACATTCAGTTCTTATAAGTATATCTCTAGTGACACATGATCTCGCTCATCTAGGGGAAATGATGAACAACATAGACTGATGAACAAGAACAGACCCAGAAACAAGGAGGCATCGATCGGACTGTTAGGCCTCAGAGGAAGGGTAGGGGAGGATGGGGGTAGGGGGGAGAGATCAACCAAAGGACTTATGTGCATGCATACGAGCTTAACCAATGGTTAAGGACAACAGGGGGGTGGGGGCATCCGTGGGGAGGGGTGGGGGATGGGAATGGGGGGATGAGGACAAATATGTGACACCTTAATCAATAAAGAAATAAAAAATATATAATGGTATTTTGTAATAATTAAAAATGTTTCTTTTTTTCTACAGAAATTAATCTTTTATTTTATTGTTTAAAATATTACAGATAGTAGTATATATGTCTCCTTTTTTTCCCCATTGACCTTCCCCAGTCTCCCTACCCCCTGGCACATGCCCTCACCCGCCTCCCCAGTGCTGCATCCATTGGTTATGCATACAAGTTCTTCGATTGATCTCTTACCTCCCCTTCCCTACTCCCCAGCCTTCTCGCTGTAATTTGACAGTCTGTTCGATGCTTCTTTGCCTCTGTATCTATTTTTGTTCATCAATTTATAAGGTTCTTTATATTCCACAAATGAGTGAGATCGTGTGGTATTTTTTCTTTCACTGACTGGCTTATTTCACTTAGCATAATGCTCTCCAGTTCCATCCATACTGTTGCAAATGGTAAGAATTCCTTCTTTTTTACAGCAGTGTAGTATTCCATTGTGTAGATGTACCACAGTTTTCTAATCCACTCATCTGCTGTTTCCAAATCTTAACTATTGTAAATTGTGCTGCTATGAACATAGGGGTGCATATATCCTTTCTCACTGGTGTTTCTGATTTCTTGGACTTATATTCCTAGAAGTGGGATTACTAGGTCAAATGGGAGTTCCATTTTTATTTTTTTGAGGAAATGCCATACTGTTTTCCAAGGTGGCTGCACCAGTCTGCATTCCCATCAGCAGTGAAGGAGGGTTCCTTTTTCTCCGCATCCTCTCCAGCACTTGTCATTTGTTGATTTGTTGATGATAGCCATTCTGACAGGTGTGAGATGGTACCTCATTGTTGTTTTGATTTGCATCTCTTGGATGATTAGTGACTTTGAGCATGTTTTCATATGTCTCTTGGCTTTCTGAATGTCTTCTTTTGAAAAGTGTCTATTTAGGTCCTTTGCCCATTTTTTGATTGGGTTGTTTATCTTCCTTTTGTTAAGTTGTATGAGTTCCATGTAAATGTTGGAGATTAAACCCTAAGTGGAGATAACATTGGCAAATATGTTCTTCCATGCAGTGGGCCTTCTTGTTGTTTTGTTGATGGTTTCTTTTGCTATGCCGAAGCTTTTTATTTTGATGTAGTCCCATTTGTTTATTTTCTCCTTAGTTTCCATTGCCCTAGGAGCTGTATCGGTAAAGATATTGCTATGACAAATGCCTGATATTTTGGTGCCTATGGCTTCTTCTAAGATTTTTATGATTTCCCATCTTACATTTAAGTCCTTTATCCATTTTGAGTTTATTTTTGTATATGGTGTAAGTTGGTGGTCTAGTTTCATTTTTTTGCATGTATCTGTCCAATTTTCCCAACACCATTTATTGAAGAGACTGCCTCGATTCCATTGTATGTTCTTGCCTCCTTTGTCAAATATTAATTGAGCATAATGGCTTGTGTCGATTTCTGGGTAAGAAATGTTTCAACAGAACTTCCCCTACTTATATATTTACATAGTGCTGGCACAAAGGGAATTAGATATCATTGAATTTCCATGTCAGTAACCCTATTTTGCATGCCTGACATTGCCTTCTGCCTTCTGGATTCTTTTTTTTCCCATCCACTTGATATGTATGTAATATCATCATCACAATACCCAAGTGCTTTGTATAATAGGAAAGAAATCAGTCGTTTTTCTTATTGTTTTAGACTGTGACAGTTCAGAAAATGGCAAATGTGGACAGCTAATGAGGTTGGTATGTGCTCAGTGGTGAGCCGGGGTCAAGATCAGAGTACCCTCCATGCCCTATGCAGCCGTGGGCAGTGAATTCCACATGCTCTCCATGACTCATGCTCCTTGCGTATGAAGTGTTGATAATAATAACCTAGCCACTGTCACCATGAACTGCTGGCTGTGGTTCAGATGTGGTTCACCTGATCTAAAAAGCCACAGGGACTCAGAGAAACTCGTGTAGGAATTCAAAGAACCATTATTATTCTGCAGAATGATTTCTTTGTAACCTAAGAAGGAACCAGTTATGGCAAGAAACAAACAAGAAAGGATATAAATAGCCCTTAACTAGTTAGCAAGATAAAAAAATAGGTGCTCAACATTTTTTCTCAAAGATTGACAACAGAGAACCTGTAAGGTACAGTTAATATTCCTAGAAACAGTTAAAAAACAAACTATGAGCACTTCTATATGCTAGATATTGTACTGTCAGTTTACACACAGTATCTCCTCTAATCCTCACAACCTCTATGGGGGAGATACTATCATCCCTATTCCATAGATGAGGAAATGAGGCAAAGAGGTTGGGTAACTTGCCCAAAGTCACAGAGCTAGTAAGTTGCGGAACTTGGATCTAAACCCAGGTGGGCTGGCTCTGGAACCTGAGCTTTCCAAATACTACACTGAGGTGCAGAGATCAAATAAAACACAGTGATTTGCCTGAGATTCCATGACCTGTAAGTGGCAAGCCTGGCAGCCAAAAGTAGATCTTCCTCAAGCCGAGCCCTCAGGTCACCACCATTGGTGCCTCAATATCCACTCCCCCGGCTTTTCCTCCCACCCTCAGTGGATAGGTGAGGTGAGACTGACAGGATCCTCACACCCTCCTCATTTTCCACTTAGAATAAGTCAAGGCAGAGCCTCAGAGACATGTGACAAGGTAACTCCAGATGATGAAGAGAAAGAAAGAAAAAGTGTAAAGAGACAGGAGCAGCTCCAGGCCAAGAAACTAGGAACAAGGACTCAGTTCTGTCAAAAGCCTCCATCATGTCCACTTCCTCCTTCTCACTCTTTTCTAGCCAGTGGCCTGCCAGCACAGAGGGCCATGCCTGACAGGTAGCAGGTGTTTAGTAAGTGTTAGTTGCCCTTCCTCCCTGCCTCCAGTGGGCACAAGGACTAAATATTCACAGGTTTTTCATACGACCACTGGTAGTGGTGAACGGTCACACTCTGCCAGTAAATGGAAAGCTCCAAGTTAAATAACATGCCCCCTCCTTTTTCTTCCTGCCACACACCTGTTCAAATGGATAATCCCCACCAAGGAGTGCCCATCTCTTCCCAGCCTATTTTAAATTCTCACATTTACAAATAGGAAATTCACCTAATGCCATGCTCCATTTTGGTGTATGGGTGATGCATGGTAGTATTCAAGAAATGCCATCAACCCTCTTAAAATTGCTGTGAGCAATTGCTGCAAGCAATTCAATGTCAGCCCTGCACTACTCATGAGTTCTCAGAGACTCACAAGTAAAATGCTTTCTTCTTAAATTCAACGTGCAAATTCCACCCATTCACTAATTAAATACCAAAGCCACCTGCCCTTATACAACTACAGAGACACAAGTCATACTTGCCTGGATTAGTTTCTGGGCCCAGACCTCTTAGAAGGATTTTCTTTGCATTATTTGCTACATTTTTGCTCCCAGCGCTCAACAACGGGCGATGAGTGAAGCCAGATCTTCACATGATGCCTTAAATTTGGCTGATGTCTCCTTGTTCCCAAGCACCTGCCTAAACAAAAGGCATGAGCTTCCCTGGCCTTCCATACTATTCAGGGTGGCGTGTTTTTCTAATTGGTTTGGGGCTGGGTGCATGTGCACGTGTGTATCTGCGCATATTCAACACAATATTTGTTTCGTTCCCTTTTTTTCACCTTCCATCTAAATTCTTAACTCAGAATGAAAAGAACCACAGCACACGTTTTGTATCAAGGTAGAGAGGAAAGAGGACTTAGAAAGGCTCTATTAAAAACAAAAGCCTTTTGTTATGAAGCTGTCTTAAAATTAGTGCAGTGACTTCAGAGGATGAGATAAGGGAAGGAAAGGTAAGATGGGGTGAGATAAGATAAGAGTAGGTGGCAACATCAATAAGTAATGCAGGCTTAAGAGTGTAAAAGGTGAACCCACTAAAAATGGTTGAACCTAAAGAGAAACTGTACATTTAACCCAGGCTCTAAACAAGCTCAGTGTTGTTCTAATCTAAGTTATAGAAATTCAATAACTGACTCTATAATCCCCAGAAAGACTTGTTCTTCTGAATGCTGCTTGAGGAAGCATGGGTTTGGAATCACTATTCTTGCAGACACTGTTAAAATAGGATTGCTCCTACTGCTAGGAAGTGCACCAATCCCACTTTGAGGTGGTACATTAATTCTTCCAAATGCTGTGTCCTCATAATAAATGCCTTCTCATAGTTGGGTTTAAAAGGTCAGTGACACATTGGAAAAGTTAAATCAGACCATGTTAGTGTTTTCTTCTTCCTTCCCTAGTGAAAGAATATAAGTGATAGGATAAAATGTCTTTCTGAAGCATATTGATATAATCACTTCTATTTTATTTATTACAATGCTCATCTTAGACACAGTCGTTTAGAACTGGGTTATCTAGTCTAACCCCTCATTTTACAGAGAATTATTATTGTTAATGTTGAGTTTTGTCTTTTGAACATATTATATTCCAAAGTGCTGCCCAGAAAACTTGGGAAGCAGTTCTTTCCCATCTATAATAATAAAAGCATAGTATGCTAATTAGACCGGACAAAGCCAGCACTGCGAGAGGGAAGCCCAGATCCCGGGTGCCTGCCGGCAGCCAGAGGAAAGCTCGGGGCCTGGGTGTTGGAGGGAAACCCAGGTCCCGGGTGCCAGAGGGAAGCTGGTGCTGGCAGCCGGGGGAAGGAAGGCCTACTCTTGCATGAATTTCATGCATTGGGCCTCTAGGCTATATACACTGAGTGGCCAGATTATTATGACCACCTGACTTTTGTAGGCAAATTAGCCGTACACTGCATTGTATGGGATATGGAAGCTGAAGTCCTGTTCAAACACCTTTGCTGTCTGCAGTTACCAAGATAAAACGTCTCCAATTCACACAGGAACACAAGGATTGGACAGTCAAGCATTGGAAAAAAGTGATGTGGTCCGATAAATCACGTTTCCAGTTGCATCATGCAGATGGCAGAGTGAGAATTTCACAGAAACAGCACGAAAGCATGCACCCCACATGCATGAGTACAACCCTTCAAGCTGATGGGGGCAGTGTTATGGTTTGGGGCATGTTTTCCTGGCATGATTTGGGCCCTTTAATTCATGTGGAATAACGTCTGACTAGCACAACATACCTAAGTATCATTGCTAATCAAGTTCTTCCTATCATGTTGATGGCATATCCCAATGGAGATGGCTTCTTCCAACAAGACAATGCACCATGTCACGGTGCTCGTATTGTGCAGGAGTGGTTTCAAGAACATGAGGGAGACTTTACCTTGCTTAGGTGGCCCCCACAATCACCAGATCTCAATCCAATTGAGCATTTATGCGACAAAGTTAAAAGAGCCATCAGGCAGCGGGTTCCACAACCATCAAATCTCATAGAACTGGACAGTGCTATTCATCAGGCATGGTGTCAGATTCCTCACATCACCTTTCAACATCTCGTGGAGTCAATGCCAAGAAGAATTGCCGTAGTATTGAAGGCAAAAGGTGGCCCAATGAAGTACTGATGGGGTGGTCATAATAATTTGGCCACTCAGTGTATCTAAAAGCCTAAGTGACCATTAAAACCGAATGACTGGAACGACCTGTCACTATGATGCACACTGACCACCAGGGGACAGATGCTCAAAACAGGAGCTGCCCCCTGGTGGTCAGTGTGCTCCCACAGCCAACCTCCTATGGCCCTTGTCCCCCAGCTGGCCCCCCCACCATCCCCAATTGGGGGGCCAGCAGGTCAACCTCCCACAGTCCCTCCTTCCTGGTAACTGGCCCCGCCTAATAGGCCCCGATTGGGGGTCCAGTCGACCAACCTCCCAGGTTCCCTCCCCCATGGCTGGCCAGCACTCCAATAGGCCTTGATCGCCAGCCAGGTCAAGGGACCCCACCTGTGCACGAATTCATGCACCGGGCCTTTAGTTCTATATAAAACACATTTCCAATGTGAAAGAACTTGGATTTGACAGATTAGAAGAGAGGATTCAGTTGCAGCAATTATTAGTCCAATTCCTCTGTGGTTAGAGCAACAGTCAGGGAATCCTATGTTTGATTCTAAATTCATATTTGCACTGCTTTCTGCTTCCAATCTTCCAACCAAGCCTAATAATCAATGGAAAAGAACCTAGCAATACTTTTAGAAAACCCACTAAGTATTCAGAGACAGTGAGAGGAAAGGTAGGGTAGGAGATGAGCAGAAAGCAAAGAAAGTCTCTCCAATTTTTCTTTTCTTTTCTTTTTTTTTGCCTTCCTTCCTTTCTGCCTTCCTTTTGCATGAACAACTTTACCTTAATACATATATTTTTCTTTGTGTTCTTCCTTTTGTGGTTCTGTTTACTTGTCCCAAACTTGAGGAAAGAGGGAGGCAAGGGGTTCAGGGCAAGCAAAAAGCACTTTTAAAGAAAGAGGAATTTCTGTTCTTTCTTTTGCAATGAAGAATGCTTAGGATTGAAAGTTGGTAACAGTTACTGTTTGCTTCTGCTGATCTTTAATTTTACAGATTATTTGGCTTCATAAAATACAATTGTTGTTTTATAAATCCTTAAAAGAAGCAAAACCAACCAGACTTTCTAATATGCATCTAACTGTAGAAAACATGAAGACATAGTATTTATTCATCAGTAGATGATTAACTTATTAAGAGTCTAGAAGCAGACTTACATGGAAAAAACCTTTATACAGTTACACATGGTCAAAGGAAATCTGAAAGATCAGAAGGAACATACACTTTTAATTTGGAGGGCTGGCAGCAAGCATGAATCTTATCTTCTGCTGCATTTTTTTTATTTATTTAATTTATTGAGGTGACATTGGTCAACATGAACATTTAGTTTTCAGGTGTATGGGTTCCTATGTTGAAAGACCTGTATATTGCACCATGTGCCCACACCCAAAGTCAAATCTCTTGTAATCACATCTCAGCTACATTTAAAACAATCTGTTAAATGGGAAATGGGCAGACTACAACTATCAATAAAGGGCATGAGGTTTGGTATTAAATAGGCATGGATCCTACTACTGGCTCTTCCACTTAAAAGCTGCTGATCTTGAAGAGATTCCTTTAGTTCTTGGTTTTCTCATTTTGAAGATGGAGATGAGGATGCCAATGATAACATTTTGCATTAAATCAACTAATATTAATATTGTTTTTCTAGCAAATAGGTTTGTTGTAAAGATTAAATTTTCAATCGTACATGTAAAACCCTTTGTAAACTGTAGTTCACCATGAAATTACTTACTATTATTAGCATCATCTTCTTCACAATTATTAAATAATACATGGTCCTTTCAGAAGGCTGACATTGCACACCTGGGTGTGCTCCTACTCATGCTGACAGCTAGGGAAGTATGACAGCCAGATTGGTTTGTCATCCAGAAGTCATTCAACTGTGACTATATCAGGGAACAGGGATTAGAGCTTCTGAGTTTTAGAGAATTAGGAGAGTGACATCCCAAGATCATAAGAGTTCAAAGGCAATGGTTTTCAAAATAATCAATTACAGGAATAGATGAACTAACACATATGGAGAATCCACAGTGGGCCAGAGTCAACAAAAAAGGTTCACACTAATCAAAGAACTGGAATTTAGATCTAACACTTCAGCATATACTCTGGATCAGATGAGTCTGGTCCAGAATATTCATAGTTAAATGTGGATAGTATGAACAGCCTACGAAACCTCATAGGTTTGTTAAGAAGGCAGTGTGTGTGTGTTTAGCACACTACTTGTCTCATACAGTGTCCCTCAATAACACTTGTTGAATGAATGATTGAAAACATAATAAGGCATATTCATAGATAGTGCAAGCACAAAAGATCTGAATTGTGAGGGTGTTAACTCTGCATAAAGTCAAAGGAAAATTTTCAGTGTATTAATGTTTAGGATTGTGATGTCTTCTTGATTGATGAATCCCTTTATCATTATAAAATGACTTTTTAAAAAATCCCTGATAAAGTTCTTTGCTCTGAAATCAACTGATATTAATATTGTTTTTCTAGCTCTTTTCTGATTAGTGTTAGAATGGTATCAATTTTTCAATGTTTTTAATTTAACCTTTTTTGATGTTTTTAATTTGATCTTTTTGTGTCTTTATATTTAAAATATGTTTCCTGCACCTATGTGTCTTTCTGTTTTGTTTGTTCTTTAGATTCCACATATAAGTGAAATAATATGTCTTTTGTCCCTCTGTCTCCTTTACTTCACTTATCATAATAACCTCTAGTTCCATCCATGTTGTCATAAATGGCAAGATTTCATTTTTTTAAAATATATTTTATTGCTTTTTTACAGAGAGGAAGGGAGAGGGGAGGGATAGAGAGTTAGAAACATTGATGAGAGAGAAACATGGATTCAGCTGCCTCCTGCACACTCCCCACTGGGGATGTGCCTGCAACCAAGGTACATGTCCTTGACCGGAATCGAACCTGGGGCCATTCAGTCTGCAGGTTGATGCTCTATCCACTGGGCCAAACCGGTTAGGGCAAGATTTCATTTTTTGATGCTCATGTAATATTCCATTGTGTGTGTGTGTGTGTGTATATATATATATATATATATATATATATATATATATATATCACAATTTATTTATCCACTCATCCATTGATGGGCACTTGGGCTCTAGACAACATAAAATTGTATTGCTTTTGAAAAAATCCAGTTCAATAATCTCTGCCTTTTGATTTGAATGCATAGACCATTTAAATGTAACTAATTATTAATAGGCTGGGTTTAAATCTATCATTTTATTATTTTTCTTTTGTTCTTTGTTTCCTTTTTTTCTGTCCTCTTCTAGCTTCTTTAAGATTAAGTGAATATTTTTTAATATTCCATTTTTTCTGTTGACTTTTTAGCTATAACTTTTCATTTTGTGATGTTAGTGGCTGCTTTAATCCTATATAATAAAGAGGTAATATGCAAATTGACCATCACTCCAACACATAAGATGGCTGCCCCCATGTGGACACAAGATGGCCACCACAAGATGGCCAGCAGGGGAGGGCAGTTGTGGGCAATCAGGCCAGCAGGGGAGGGCAGTTGGTTGCGGGGGGAGCAAGCCTGCAGGGGAAAGCAGTTGGGGGGGGGGGACCAGGCCTGCATGGGAGGGCAGTTGGGGGGGGACCAGGACTGTAGGGGAAGACAGTTAGGGGTGACCAAGCCAGCAGGGGAGGGAAGTTAGAGGCAATCAGGCTGGCAGGGGAGTGGTTAGGGGGTAATCAGGCTGGCAGGCAGAAGCGGTTAGGGGTAATCAGGCAGGCGAGCAGTTGGGAGCCAGCAGTCCTGGATTGTGAGAGGGGTCCCAGATTGAAGAGGGTGCAGGCTGAGCTGAGGGACACACCCCCTTCCCCTATGCACAAATTTTGTGCACCAGGCCTCTAGTATTTAAATAATCATACTCAACTTTCAAGTACCACTTTATGTATAGTATACTAAACTTACAGTGGTATAGCCCCATTTCTCTTCTTCCAAGTTTTGTGCAATTATTGTCATACATTTTACTTTTATATATATTACAAACTCCACATCTTTGTTATTTTTATTTAAACAATTAGCTTTTAAATTAACTCTTTAAATAATAAGAAAAATCATTTATTTACCCATGTAGTTACCATTCCCAGTACTCTTCATTCCTTTGTATAGGTGCACACTTCTATCTGGCATGCTTGTCCTTCTGTCTAGGGACTTCCTTTCACATTTCTTGTTGTGTGGCTCTGTAGGTAATAAATTTTTTCAGCTTTTGAATGTCTAAATAAGTTTTTATTTTGCCCTTGTTTTTAAATATATTTTAACAAGATATAGTTTTTTCTTACAATACTTTAAAGATGTTGTTGCTGCACTATCTTCCCACTTTGTCCAAAAAGAAATCTTCTGTTAGCTTTTTTTTTTGTTAACAGAAATACATGTCTTTTTTCCTCTGGTTGCTTTAAAGGTTGTTTTTTTTTATCACTAGTTTTCAGCAATTTGATTATTATCTACCTTGGGTAGTTCACGTCATGTTTCTCTTGCTTGGGCACATTGAGCTTCTTAGATATGTGGGTTTATATTTTTTCATCATAGTTGGGAAATTTTCAACCATTATTTCTAAAATACATTTCTGTCCATCTCCTTTTCTCTCATTCAGGAAAAGGAATTATATGAATATTGACCGCAAAGTTGTCTCACAGTTCAAAACAAATGCTTTGTTTGCCTTTTATACTTCTCTTTTCTCTTTGTGTTACTTTTTGGATAGTTGTGATTACTGTCTTCAATTTCATTAATCTTTTCGCCAACAATACCTAATCTCTCATCAATCCTATCCAGTGTATTTTTTATCTCACACATTGTAGTTTTCACCTATAGAAGTTTGAACTGAATTTTTTAATATTTTCAATCTTTCTGTTTAACTTTTTGAACATTTAAACTATTGTTATGTTTGGGAAAACTATTTTTCTCCTCTACTCTCAATACTGCTAAAACCAGATGCTTGGTGGCAATTCCCCAATTGTCAGTGGACACTGAGTGGTGTCCTACAAATGTAACTGAATTCTGACACTATCTACCTAGAGATATCATTAGATCCCACAGGCTAAGAGCTCAGTTCCATAAGACTGACACCACTTCAGATGCCAAGGGCAAGTCCAGCCTGTCACCTGGACTTCTGACCTACTGGCTACAGATCTGGATTCCCACAAACCCCTCCTTGGATTTGATAATTTGTTAGAATGGCGTACAGACTGAGGGAAACACTTACTAGTTTATCATGAAAGGATACAATTCAGAAACAGCCAGATAGAAGAGATGCATAGGGCAAAGCATTGGGGAAGGAGTATGGAGCTTCCATGCCCAGTACAGGTGCACCACCACATGTTCACCAGTCAGAAGCTCATTAAGCCTTCTCATTCAAGAGTTTTTATAGAGATTAATCTCCTGCACCTCCTCCTTCCCCTTTCCACAGGTTAGGGTGGGAGGGGGGCTGAAAGTTCAAACTCTAATCATTTGGTCTTTCTGGTGACCAGCCCCATCCTGAGGCTACCTAGAGAGCCCTTATAAGTCACTTCATTTAGCACAAACTTAGATGTGCCTAAAAGGAGGTTTCTATGAATAATAAAAGGCATTCCTATCACTCAGGAAATTACAAGGGTTTTAGGAGCTCTGTGATAGGAACCAGAGACAAAAACCAAATATATTTCTTATTATAGTATAAGTTTAAGTAGCTGTTTTAATGTCTGTGTTGACTAATTCTATCATATATGTCAGTTCTGGGTTGGATTTAATAGGTTCATTTCTTTCTTCTTCATTCTTTCCTGCTTCTTTGCATGCCTGGTAATTTTTTATTGGGTTCTAGACATTGTGATTTTAATTTGTTTGGTGCTGGATATTTTTATAATCTTAAATATAATCTTGAATTTTATTTTCCTATGTAGTTAAATTACTTAGAAACAGGTTTATCTTCTGGGGTGAGGTGTCATACTTTTCAAGATTTGTAAAATGGGACCAGAGCAGTATTTAGTCTAAGGCTAATTATTATCCATTATTGAGTTAAGACTTTTGTATATTCTGCCCAATGACCTGTAAGTCATGAAGTTTTTCAATCTGGCTGATGGGAACAGGAATGGTTATAAAAACATGTTGGTACTGGACACATATATCTAATCCTTTCTGGTGGTTCTTTCCCAGGCCTCTGGTAGCTTCCTCACATGCATGCATTGGTCAGGGTTTTGCTGATATTTGAGGAAGATCCTTTGCAGATATCCAGAGTTTTCTCTTCAAGCAGCTTTCTCCTTTCTTGGTACTCCATCTTGTGAATTCTGGACACCTGGTTCTCAGAACTATTTCCTCAATGCAGGGAGTCTGATAGATTTCACCTGGGTTCTCACTCCTTATGTCATAGCCTAGAAACTCTTTCAAGGCAGTAAGGTGGGGGAAATAGTGGAGTCCACCCATTGTCTTGGAATAGACTCTGGTACAAAAATAATCAAAGGCTATAATTTGTTCCAGTCATTAAAAATTATAATTAATTTAATGTTTTATCACTCTATGGAAGGTTTTGCATTTCCCAGTGTCATCCAATCATATATTTAAAGCACAACAGAATATCACTACTTTTGTGTTTCAAAATGATCCTGCATATTTGAGGTTTGGCTCGACCTAGAATTGGCTCTGTTATAATAGCACTAGAGGCCTGGTGCATGAAATTCGTGCACTCGGAGGGGGGAGGTCCCTCAGCCAAGCCTGCACCCTCTCGCAGTCCAAGAGCCCTCGGGTGATGTCTGACTGATGGCTTAGGCCCACTCCCTGCAGGCAAGTGCCTAAGATGGCAGTCGGGCATCCTTAGCGCTGCTGTGGAGGCGGGAGAGGCTCCTGTCACTGCCCTGCACTCTCCAGCCATGAGTCCAGCTTCTGGCTGAGCAGTGCTCCCCCTGTGGGAGTGCACTGACCACCAGGGATCAGCTCCTGTGTTGAGCGTCTGCCCCCTGGTAGTCAGTGTGCATCATAGTGACCAATCATTCCATTATTCAGTCGATTTGCATATTAGCCTTTTATTATGTAGGATAAGCCTACTCTGTTTTACAAATGGAAATACATTTTGTTCCTCTAGTTCTTCCCCATCCTCCCCATCCCTTTTAACTCAGGGTATTAGGTGCTATAAATATATCAATTTCTCCATTTCTCTGGGGTTCAAGACTTACTTAGTTGAGTCTTTCAACTTTATGTGGTTGTTGAGATTCTATTTTACTCTTGTCCTCTCTGTACATCCAAGTATGTCTATTTCTAAGCTAGTGATACCTACAAAATATTACTAGTTTCAGAACTACTTCCAACTTCTTTGTTTTGCCTTCTATTTCTATTGTGGCACTAATTACTAGCAATATGATTAATGCACTACTTACTGGTGGCTTTGTTCCCTTTGTTTTTCTGATAATGCTAATTAATCCAAGTTTGAAAACAATACTTCTAGTTCCACTCACACATGTCAGATTGCAGGGGCTTTTGAAATCACTTTCTCCCCTCGTTGGTTTTAAATTAAAGCAAAAAGTAAGAGTAGACCAATTAGCGATGAGGCTGAAAACACTGTTATCAAAGTTGTTCATTGGGGAATTCCTAGGACCAGCTGTATTAGAAATGGCTCTGAAAGTAAGAAAGTTACCATTCACTAAAAAGTTAATTTGCCCTTTACTCATTTCTTAGCATGTATGTGTTGTTGTTGTTCGGGGGTGGGGGAAGGGGTGTTATTACTTAGGTTTGGGGACAACAGATTTTTTTAAATATATTTTTTATTGTTGATAGTATTACAGATATCTCCTATTTCCCCCCTTTTACACCCTTTTTCCCAACCTCTTCCCCCCCCCCCTCAGGTCTTCACTACCCTATTGCCTGTGTCCATGGGCTATGAATATAAGCATGGAAGTCCTTTGGTTTATCTCTCCTCATCCCCCCAACCTCATATCGAGGTATGTCAGTCTGTTCCATGCCTCCATTTATATTTTCAACGGAAGCATGGTTGAAGATGGCTACCTAAGATATGGGCAACAATCCGATTTAAACTAAAACCCATCTACCCCCTCCTATCTAAATGCATCAGTCTTCCTGCAGTTCTCTCTCACCACGTGCTCATTCCATTTGTTGGGTGGCTCGGTTTTAAAGCTGTGGTTGGTACTTGCTGTGCAATTTGGTTTATGTTCACAGCATTCCTTTTCTTTGACAGATCAATAATACTCAATGGTACTCCTCCATTAAACTTCTCTTAGCAATTTTGAAGGGCTGTGCTAAATTACACTATATATACAGTGATTTTTGTCCTAAGAAATATTATTTAAAAATTCACTCCATTTCTCCCCTTAAAAAATAAACATCTAAGTTTGTATTTAATTTTTTATAGATTAGGAAAAAATAAGCACCACTTCTGAATCACTACATAATTATATTATTATTTATGTTTTCAGATTTCATTTACAGAATTGTATACTGTATATATGATTTCAAAAATTTTTAATGTGAAATTAGAATATTTATGCTCAATATGGAATAAGAAAAGTGCTGATCTCCTCTTAAATTAATTGTTTACCACATATATCTCATTTTGATTATGTGTAGTCTAATATATAATTTCTATTTCTTATAAAATGCCAGGGAGGGTTTTCAGAATGTCTCTGAGAATGTTATTCCCCACCTTTGTTTTCTGTTTCATTTCTTTTTCTTCCTAAAGTGACAGAGAAAATCTTTTTAAACTCTCTCATTCTTTCATCAGGGGTAGGTTAAAAATAAGCACACTGCAAATAGTTAAATATTTCTGTTGCAGTTCAAGGTTGTGTTTTTAATTTTTAAAATTAACTTTCAACAAAAAGCAGAAAACTTAGTAAAGTCCCCACCCCCTACAAAATTGGATTGAAGTGCTAATTGTTTTATTTAAAACTAGGGGCCCAGTGCACTAATTCGTGCACCTTGAAAGGAACTGTGGGCCCTGAGGCTGTGGTGGGCACAGGGGTGGATCTGGGCCCATCCTTCATGCCACTGCCCTGGCCTCTGGTCCCCTGTTTGCCAGCATTCCTGATCCTGCTGCTGCTGCTCCCACAAGCTGACAGCGCCAGCCCCACTCACACCTGCTGATAGCGCTGAGCAATTGGGACCAGCGCCAGGCACTGGCAGTGGGTGCAAATGGCAGCTCCAGCACCGGCTGTGGTTGCGAGCGGGGCCGTTGCTGGCAGTGGATACAAGAGGCAGCTGCTGGCCTTGATTGCCCCTCAGGAGCAGGGGGAGGTGGAGAAGTTCTGAGGGGTGATCAGGGCCAGCAGCTTCCACTGGCACCCACTGATGGCGCCGATCGATCAGGGCTGGTGCCGGGCACCAGCAGCAGGTGCGAGTGCCGAGCGGGACTGTGATGTGCATAAGCAAAGAATTTTCAGTAACCACCAGAGGCTTGCCCCAATGATAGCAACTGGCACCCTGCCTTGGTCTGGCACCCCCGCTCACCTGCTCCACCATCCCGCCACAGCTGACACCCACCATGTTCCACACGCGCCAACTGGTGATCAGTGCACATCATAGCGACTGGTTGTTTGCTTGTTCTGCCGTTCGGTCTATTTGCATATTAGGGTTTTATAATATAGACTAGAGGCCCGGTGCATGAATTCATGCATGGGTGGGGTCTGTCTGGGTGGCCTGCAGGGATCTGGCCAAAACCCGCAGTCTAATGCCACCTGCAGCTCCTACCTGCTGCTCCTGCTCATCCCGGCCCCACTGTGCCTGCCGTGGGCTCACGCTCAATCAGTCCCAATCGGGAGAGGATTGTGCTGCCACAGCAGCACTCACCAGCCATGAGCCCTGGGTCTGGCACCCTCCCAAGGGGAGTGGCCTGCAGGATCAGGATGAAACCAGCTCTCTGACATCCCCCAAGGGGTCTCAGATTGCGAGAGGGTACAGGCCAGGCTGAGGGACCCAACTGGTGCACGATTGGGCCGGGGAGGGACCGAGAGAGGGCTCCAGGGCATGTCTGGCCCATCTTGTTCAGTCCCAATCGATCGGCAGCAAGCTAACCTATCAGTCGGAGCATCTTCCCCCTGGTGGTCAGTGCACATCATAGCGAGCAGTTGAGCAGCCTTAGCATATCATTAGCATATTACACTTTGATTGGTTGTTCAGTTGTTCTGCCTTTGGGTCTATTTGCATATTATCCTTTTATTATATAGGATATCTCTTTAATTAATTGACTTTGCCCTTGACTGAATTGATTGAAAACCCTCAAAGATCTTTTGGGAAAGAAAAAAAAAAACTGTGTGCCTTGACATCCCCTCATTCCCAATCAAATCTTTATTTGCTATATGAAAACATGAAGCTCTGCCATAAAACAAAAGGTGAGATAATTATGTAGGTTGAGGGAGCAGTTTCCCCTTATGGAAAGCAGACTAATAGATATTCTCTCTCTTTTTTCTTTTATTGTCTAAAGTTTCACATATGTGTCCTTTTTCCCCAATTGCTACACCCTCCACCCACCCATTCCCACCCCAGGCAAGCCCCCACTGCCCCAGTGTCTATGTCCATTGGTTATGTTAATATGCATGCATACAAATCTTTGGTTGCTCTCTAACCCCCACCCCCTTGCCTGCCATTTGTCTCTGGATCTATTCTTGTTCATCAAATTATGTTGATCATTATATCCCACATATAAGTGAGATCATGTGATATTTATCTTTCTCCCACTGACTTATTTTGCTTAGCTCAATGCCCTCAATGTCCATCCATGCTGTTGCGAATGGTAAGAGTTCTTTCTTTTTTACAGCAGCATGGTATTCCATTATGTAGATGTACCACAGTTTTCTAATCCACTCATCTGCTGATGGGCACTTAGGCTGTTTCCAAATCTTAGCTATTGTAAATTGTTCTGCTATGAACATAGGGGTACATATGTCCTTTCTGATTGGTGTTTCTGATTTCTTGGGATATACTCCTAGAAGTGGGATCACTGGGTCAAATGGGAGTTCCATTTTTAATTTTTTAAGGAAATGCCCTACTGTCTTCCACAGTGGCTGCACCAGTCTTCATTCCCACCAGCAGTGCACGAGGGTTCCTTTTTCTCCACATCCTCACCAGGACTTGTCGTTTGTTGATTTGTTGATGATAGCCATTCTGACAGGTGTGAGATGGTATCTCATTGTTGTTTTGATTTGCATCTCTCAGATGATTAGTGACTTTGAGTATGTTTTCATATGTCTCTGGGCCTTCTGTATGTCCTCTTTTGAAAAGTGTTTATTTAGGTCCTTTGCCCATTTTTTGATTAGATTGTTTATCTTCCTTTTGTTAAGTTGTATGAGTTCTCTGTAAATTTTGGAGATTAAACCCTTATCGGAAATATCATTGGCAAATACATTCTCCCACACAGTGGGCTTTCTTATTGTTTTGTTGATGGTTTCTTTTGCTTTGCAGAAGTTTTTATTTTGATGTAGTTCCATTTATTTATTTTCGCCTTAGTCTCCATTGCCCTAGGAGCTGTGTCTGTAAACATATTGCTTCGAAATATGTCTGCTATTTTGCTGCCTATGGAGTCTTGTATGATTTTTATGGTTTCTCGTCTTCCATTTAAGTCCTTTAGCCATTTTGAGTTTGTTTTTGTGTATGGTGTAAGTTGGTGGTCTAGTTTCACTTTTTTGCATGCATCTGACCAAATTTCCCAGCACCATTTATTGAAGAGACTGTCTTGACTCCATTGTATGCTCTAGTCTCCTTTGTCAAATATTAATTGAGCATAATGGCTTGGGTTGATTTCTCGGTTCTCTGTTCTGTTCCATCGGTCTATATGTCTGTTCTTGTGCCAGTTCCAGGCAGTTTTGAGAACTGTGGGTTGGTAATATAGCTTGATATCTGATATTGTGATCCCTTCAACTTTGTTCTTCTTTCTCAGGATTGCTGTGGCTATTTGGGGTCTTTTTTTTTATTCCAGATGAATTTTGGAGAGTTTGTTCTAGATCTTTGAAATATGCCATTGGTATTTTAATGGATATTGCATTGAATCTGTAGATTGCTTTGGGTAGTATGGACATTTTAAGGATGTTGAGTCTACCAATCCATGAACATGGTATGTTCTTCCATTTGTTTATATCTTCCTCTATCTCTTTTTTCAATGTCCTGTAGTTTTCTGAGTACAGGTCTTTAAAATCCTTAGTTAAGTTTATTCCTAGGTATCTTAATTTTTTTGGTGCAATGGTAAATGGGATTTTTTTTTTCCATTTCGCTTTCTGTGAATTCATTATTGGTGTATAAAAAGGCCATAGATTTATGGGTGTTAATTTTGTATCCTGCTACATTGCCAAATTCATTTATTAGGTCTAGTAGTTTTTTGATGGCGTCTTTGGGGTTTTCTATGTATAGTACGAGTGTCATTTCATTTGTGAATAAGGACAGTTTTACTTCTTCTTTTTCAGTTTGGATGCCTTTTATTTCTTCTTCTTGTCTAATTGCTATGGCTAACACTTGCAGTACTATATCGAACAGGAGCAGTGAAAGTGGGCATCCCTGTCTTGTTCCTGTTCTTAGGGGAAATAAGTTTTTGCCCATTGAGTATGATTTTGTCTGTAGGTTTGTCATATAAGGCTTTTATTATGTTGAGGTATGATCCCTCTATTCCCACTTTACTGAGAGTTTTTATCAAGAAAGGGTGTTGGACTTTGTCAAATGCTTTTTCTGCATCGATTGATATGATTATGTGATTTTTGTCTCTCAATTTGTTTATGTGATGTATAACATTTATTGATTTGTGGATATTGTACCATCCTTGCATCCCCGGAATAAATCCCACTTGATCACGGTGTATGATCTTTCTAATGTAATGCTGAATCTGATTTGCTAGAATTTTGTTGAGGATTTTAGCATCTATGTTCATCAAGGATATTGGCCTGTAGTTCTCTTTTTTTGTGGTGTCTTTATCTGGTTTTGGGATTAGAGTAATGCTGGTTTCATAGAAAGAGCTTGGAAGTGTGCCTTCCTCTTGAATTTTTAGGAATAGTCTGAGGAGGATAGGTTTTAGTTCTTTGAATGCTTGGTAGAACTCCCCTGTAAAGTCGTCTGGACCAGGGCTTTAGTTTGCTGGAAGATTTTTGATTGCTGTTTCAATTTCTTCGGTAGTTATTGGCCTATTCAGGTTTTTTATTCTTCTTGGTTGAGTTTTGTGAGCTTGTGTTTTTCTAAAAATATGTCCATTTCATCTAGGTTTTCCATTTTGTTGGAATAAAGTTGTTCATAGTATTTTTTCATAATCCTTTGTACATCTGTGGCATCGTTTGTTACTTCACCTCTTTCATTTCTGATTTTGTTTATTTGGGTCCTCTCTCTTAGCTTCTTGGTGAGCCTGGGTAGAGGTTCATCAATCTTGTTTATCCCTTCAAAGAACCAGCTCTTGGTTTTGTTGATCTTTTGTATCGTTTCTTTGGTCTCTATGTCTTTTATTTCCACTCTGATATTTATTATTTTCTTCCTTCTCTTTACACTGGGATTTTCTTGTTGCTCTCTTTCTAACTCTTTGAGTTGTAGGGTTAAATAATTACCATTTTTTCTTGTTTTTTTGAGGTAGGCCTGTAGAGCTCTGTAGTTCCCTCTCATGACTGCTTTCACTGTGTTCCATAGATTTTGGATTGTTTGTTTTCATTGTCATTTGTTGCCATGATGCTTTTTTTCTTCTTCTTTGATCTCTTTAGTAACCCAGTCATTGTTTAATAGCATGCTATTTAGCCTCCAGGTGTTTGATTTTTTTATTGTTTTTATTGTAGTTGATTTCTAATTTTATGCCATTGTGATCTGAGAAGATGCTTGATATGATTTCTATCTTCTTGAATTTGAAGAGACTTTGCCTGTGCCCCAATATGTGGTCTATCTTTGAAAATGACCTATGCGCACTTGAGAAGAATGTATATTCTGTGGCTTTGGGGTGAAATCTGAAGATGTCAATTAAGTCCATCTGATCTAGTGAGTCATTTATGATTGATGTTTCTTTGCTGATTTTTTGTTTAGAGAATTTATCTAGTGGGGTTAGTGGGATATTAAAGTCCACTACTATGACTGTATTGCTGTCAATATCTCCCTTGATATTCTCCAGAAGTTTTTTTACATATTTGGGTGCTCCTGTATTAGGTGCATATATGTTTACCAGAGTCATATCTTCTTGTTGAATTGCTCCCTTTAGTATTATGAAGTGGCCTTCCTTATCTCTTGTTATGACCTTCACTTTGAGGTCTAATTTGTCAGATATAAGTATTGCTACCCCAGCTTTTTTTTTTTTTTTTATTTCCATTGCCTGAAAAAACTTTTTCCATCCCTTCACCGTCAGTCTTTGTGAATCCTTTGTTCTGAGGTGGGTCTCCTGTAGACAGCAGATATATGGGTCATGTTTTCTTATCCACTCAGCCACCCTATGTCCTTTGATTGGGGCATTTAATCCATTTACATTTAAAGTTATTATTGATAGGTACTTGTTTGTCACCATTTTTATTCTTTATGTTGGTGTTCCTTCTTCCCCTCCTATTTCTTCTTTTTACAGTAGACCCTTTAGCACTTTTTGCATTGCTGGTTTGGTGGTAATAAACTACCTTAGCCATTTTTTGTCTGTGAAGCTCCTGATTTCACCCTCAACTTTGATTGATAACCTTGCTGGGTACAGTATTCTTGGATTCAGATCCTTCCTTTGCATGACTTTGTATATTTTATTCCATTCCCTTCTGGCCTGATGTGTTTCTGTTGAGAAATCAGTTGATAGTCTGATGGGAGATGCCTTATAGGTAACTTTCTGTCTCTCTCTGGAAGCCTTTAAGATTCTTACTTTGTCGTTGGTATTTGCCAATTTAATTATAATGTGTCTTGGTGTCGGTCTTTTGGGGTTCATCTTGTTTGGGACTCTGTGAGCTTCTTGGACTTGTGTGGGTTTTTTCTTCCCGATATCAGGGAAGTTTTCTGTCATTATGTCTTCGAACAGGTTTTCTATTCCTTGCTCAGTTTCCTCTCCTTCTGGCACCCCTATTATGCAGATGTTATTTCATTTCGTGTTGTCCCAAAGTTCCCTTAGACTCTCCTCCTGTTTTTTAAGTGTTTTTTCTAGATGCTGCTCTGCTTGGGTTATTTTTTCCTACCTTGTCTTCTAGCTCACTGATGCGGTCCTCCACTTCTTCTAGACTATTGTTGATGTTTTCTATTGAGTTCTTTATTATAGCAATGTCATTTTTCATTTCTCCTTGGTTCTTTTTCATTTCCTTTTGGTTCTTACACATATTGTTGAATTTGTCTTCCATCCTTTTCAGTGACCTTATGAAGAATTCATTGCTCTGAATTCTTCCTCTGACATATTGCTTCCCCCTATTTCATTTACTTCCTTTTTCTGGTGATTCCTCCTTTTCTTTCATATGTGGGCTATTTCTTTGTCTCACCAATGATTGCTCCTCTCAGGATGTCTGGTTAAGTAGCGCTCTCTCTCCTGCATTGACTTAAAGGCCCAAAATACAACACAATAAGACACAACACACAGGGCACCAAACACAAATGTATCCACGATACTAATAACCCCCAATAAAGGTGATCACCAGAGAAAAAAGAATTAGGGGATAGAAAAGAGTGCAAAAAATGATATTGAGAAAAGGAAAAAATGTACAAGGGAAAAGAAAGAAAATAAAAAAGAAGGGGGAACATATATGTATATGGGGAGAAAATTCCAAAAAAACCAACAACTAATCCAAAAAAATGCAAATAACAAACACCCCGATGAATCTGAGGAGGCAGAGCTTTCTCTAGGCTATATCTGACCTTTCCATACATGGATTGTCTCACCAGCTATTTTTAATTTGCCAATTCTGGGTGGGTATTGTTCAATTCAGCTGTTCCTTCTATCTGCTCTGTGAGAAGGTGCAGGGCCTGTCCATGTATTTGGCACTGCTTTGTCTCCCCCTGGGCAGACTTTTTAGGTGCCCACAATTGGTGAGGCTGGAGTCTCAGTGTTTGTGGGTTCACAGCTGATACAGCTGGTCCCTGGGCATTGTGGTTGTAGGGTCCCGGGAGGTTTCCGAGGTCTCCCCGGTTGTAGGTAAGGCTGGGCTTCCGATCACAACTGATCTCCCCTTCAAGATGGCATGGTCTCTGCAGCATAGCTGCCCGCTCTGGGAGAGATTTCAGCAGTAGTTGAGGCTGCCTGGCCAGGGGGACCTACTCCGCCAGTCCCCAACAGTCTTGTGGAATATAGCTGTCCCTTGCTCACAAATACAGAAATTCCCCACACACCCATGCACTTTCTTTTTGTTCTCTCACTCACACACTTATCTTGTAGCCTGCTGTCCTGTCAGAAGCCATCTTGGATCCCTCTAGATTTTCTCTTTTAATAAGATGAAATTTATGTGTTTGAATGGCTCTTAGAAACTACAATCATTCTAATCTAGACTTTCAATTTATTTTTCAGTCTTCCTTGGCTCATATTTTGGTGAATTCTGTCGACAGATTCCATGTCACTCAGTAGTCACCAAATAAATTTGAATGCTTATAGTTCAATAATTTGGTGCTGTACATAAAAGTATTACTGTTTTCTTTTCTTTTTTTTCAAGTTAAGTAGAAGATAAATGGACCTAGGTAAAATGCCTTTATTTTTTCTATTTTTAACCTGTTTTTTTTCTACTTTCAATTTGTTATGCTGTTTTATATAAGGTATAATTGAAATTCTATTAGGTCAATATAATGCCCTCAAAGCATCTTTAAAATCTCAGATGTCATTATGCCAGAGCTCAGAATATTTGGTAAAGTGTTTTGTAACTGTTTGTGTGAGTTTCTTTTTCACAGCTCATTTTAATTTTTATAATATTTTATCAGGCTTTTGATTCTTTTACTTCCTGACCACATTTAACACATAAAATATGTTTTATAAAATAAGTCTTTGTTTTAACTTTTAATATTTCTAGGCATAACTGTTTGTCGCCTTGCTTCTATACAATTTTTCTATAATGACTAATATCAACAAACATGTTATCTGGGAATTAAATGTATTTACCCTGAGTTCTACAATAGTCCTTTGGTTACCTGGAGTAACATAAATGAGCATTTAGGCATTCACTCTATGTACTGTGAGTTTAATATTATTTGTACTGCACATAGAAGGAAATTACATATTAAATAACTGAGAATTACTGTTTATTGAGCACTTTCTATATTCCAGGTACTCTGTCAAGGGCTATACAGCCTTACTTTATCTATACATTAACCCTCTGAGGGAGGCATGATTAGCATTCTTATTTTAAAGATGAGGAAACTAAGGCTCAGTGAGGTTAATCCTAGGTTACAATTGTTTGTCAGTTTCCCAAGCACATGAGAAATTATTTTTCTCTCCTTAATTCTGGAGCAAGGACACACTGCTTTCTGGGATTCAAAAGTTATTTTGATTAGAAAACAATTGTTTTATTACCAATTCAATGAGAAGTGTCCAAAGGGCTTGTCTTAGAATCTCTGTTAAGTGTGCTTACAGACATTTCCAGAAGACAAAAGGATGAACAATTTAGATTGTCCATAGTTTGACTGCAGGACCCTAAATAGTCAAGATATTCCATGGACTTTGTTAGAAACAAAAAGAAGGAAGAAAGGAAGTGGCAAGAGAGAAAGGAAAGAAGAAAGGAAAAATGCAAGGGAGAGAAAGAAATCCATCAAATTAACACCTGGTTAATCTGATTTCTTCACTTTTTCAGCTGCTTGAAGTGCACTGTACACATAGCCTGAAATGGCTGAAGTTCTTTAGCAGCCACACAGAATCTTAGATCTTAATATATTCTGTTGTTGAAAGACAGGCCTGGTTTTATTCAAAATCCAATACCATTTAAAATGTGCTTTCTTTTCTGGAAAATTAAAAAAAAATTCAGTGGAATTATCCAAACATTTTTGTCTAACCAGAACTATATTCCAGTTGACTAAATTTTAAAAGTTTTTGCAATTTTTATTTTAATATGTAGGCAATCAAGCTTGATTCATATAGAAATAATTACATAATTATTTCCATATATTCATATAGAAAATAGATACATACACATATATTTGTACATATACATTCACACTTATGTATATATACATAGAAAAACACCTCTTAAATTTTGTCCCTTTATTTGATTTAAAATAATTATAACCTTACCATAAAGCAAGCATCTTTATTGAAAATGGTACATATGAGAAAACAGGAATGATATTAGCAATACTCTCTTCATGGCCAATGATGATCCTATTTTCTTTCATGGTCATTCTTTGTGTAAACAGCTTGTGTTCAAGAATAGTTCTATGATTTTTTTTCTGTTTTTTTCTTTCATTATATATAATTTTTTATTTTAAAATTTTAGAATTGAATTGGTCATGTAAAAGTTAGCCTTCTTTTTTTAAGGTCACCTTCACTAGTGTAGAAATATACTTATAAAATAGTAAATAACTTTACACATTGGTAATATTATTAAAAGCAATAAGAAACTGCAACTTAAAAATGATTCATTAAAAATTTGTACACACAACATTTATTAATATTTTAATATAATACTTAATACAATATAAAATATAGATATTATTTATATATTATATGTATTTTAATTTGTTTTCCTCTGCCCATTACTGTATTCTTGGGTTACTTTCCCTTTTGTATATGAAGGTAAGTGTTTGGGAAACACAAAAAATCTTTCATCCAGTTTTAGCAAAATTCAGAGGATAAATTAGTCACTGAAAGAAAGGAAAATACAATTGAGTTTTAATTATTCAGTCTATTCATATTTTCCATTAGAGTTGGAATCAAGAGTTGACTCTACTTCCTACATAATCTTGTATTTATCTGTCCTATCTCCAGGATTTTTGTACATGTGAAACTATGCTTCCATCCACCTGATAGCTTATTATGTCTCCACAGAAACGTATGCTTAGGAAATACTTACAATACAAATTTATAAACATGGACAATGCTTATTGTATTTATATTTAGACAAAAATTAAAAGCTGGGTACAAAATTATTCATGCAATATGATTACAACCTTGTAAAAGAAAAGTAGAAAAAATATTAGAGGGTATATCCCAAAATGTGAATAGTGATTATCTTGGGTGACAAAGTTATGAGTAATTTTCCTTTTTGTTTATTTTCCAAATTTTGAATTTATTATTTTCATAATATTAAAAACTTCATGTAAAATGAATAGTGTGAGTTTGATTCATATTTTCAAGTAATGTTTAAAATCATTCTTCCATTTCACTCGAGTTAATTTACATATAAACGTGACATTCTGAGTCTATGTCAATAAAGAAGGCTGGCCACTAGTTGGTAGGTGTACTTGTGGAAGGGATGATCTGGATGCAAAGCAACTGATGAATGGGAAGAAAAAAAAGGGGTGAATGTTTAGAATAGCCAGATAATAGGTATAATCGAACATTGATTATTTTCATGTTAGGGTACTAGTGACTGATTCTAGTTTAGGCCTCAATGAGTTTTACTGATTGTTAGTCATTGGTTTGCAAGCCTTTTCCCCATATCCTACCAAGTGAGAATACATTTCCCCAAAAACAAGTCTTAAAAGAACAAGATTAAAAAGTAAAACAAAAACTGTAGTGACTAAACTACTGGACTGCTTTTATTTATTTTTTCTGCTGGTAGTTATGGGAAAGCATAGGCTTTGGGAAAATAGAGAGTTTCTGACTGTGACCTCAACAACTAAGTTTAATTTTTCTCATCACTAAAATGAAGATAATAATGTGTATTTTATAAGGTAAAATACTTTGAGGAGAGGCCTCCAAAATGAGGTATGCCCATCCTAGAGGGTGAAAGAAGAAAAATTTGATGCCCTTTTATTATATACTAGAGGCCCTGCGCATGAAATGTGTGCACTCGGTGGGGAGGGGTGTCCCTCAGCCCAGCCTGCGTCCTCTCACAGTCCAGGACCCCGCGATCATCAATTGCCCCACAGAGGGAGGCCCTGCCCACCCACCGCAGTGCCGCCAGCCAAGTAGCCTGGGCCTCCCTCTGCGGGGCAATCATGGGGTGATGGCGAGCCCCCCTGACCAATCGCATCACACCTGCTTGGCTGGCCTGGCGCCAGTGCATGTCATAGCCTGGTCATCCAGATGGTCGTTCTGCTGTTCAGCCATTCGGTTGATTTGTATATTACACTTTTATTATTATAGATGAACATCTATATTATGCATTATAATTTAATATAAAAATGTACTTATTTATAAACAATTCTGCTGACTTTAATGCTTGATGCATGGGTTGGTCCTGAAGCCCTCACTTGTCCCATGTGTCAGGTGACCTTATGTCTCACATAGCTCAGGACAGATCTTGGGGAGGGACCATATCAGGAGGCTGATTGGGCACCCTCATCTGTCAGGCTGCTTTGGGCATATTGTAAGGCATTATAGTAAGGGAACTGAGGATTATGATACCTAGTTTTTACTGCAATATCCCTCAGAAAATGGACTAATGGCTTAAAGATGAAATTGGTAATATTAACTACATGAGTATAATGAATAAGAAATAGAAATGGTGACACTTTTCTTTCCTCTTGTATGAGTTCATTCATAGCCTCATTGACCTAAGAACGATGATAATCTGTTTAAGCTTTGACATCCTTAATAAAAAGCATCAAAATAGGTGAACTCAGAGCCAGAACTTTGAATCAGAAACTGCTAAGTCAGGATTTTCAAAGACCATGAGACATGTTCAATTATATTATTCTCTTTAAAATGTTATTAATTACATTTTATCAAGAGTAAACTATTATTGTGCCTTTAAGAACTAAAGTCATTATTTAAAATAATGTTTGCCTCATATTCTTCTGATTCTTTACATTTTCCTATTTTTGTGCACATTTCATAACGTAGGTAATATAGTAGTGGTGCAGTCAGTGTGTATGAAGAATAACTGAATGTACATATATTGGAGATATGCCACTGGTTGTCAACTGAACACATTAAGGGGATTCTGTGAGATGACTGTCAGTGAGAACTAAGGTATGCTGTTTTTAATTCATTTCAGTTTATACCAGGTGTTTATGAACAACCTCATTCTTACTGGGATATAGTATATCACAACTGGGGGCACCTGAAGGTTACCCAGTGACCCATGGGCTAACCCTGCTTTTTGTCCTTAGAGAGAGAATGGAAGAAGCCTCAGGAACTTAATGGGCTTGATGCTGGTGACCGTCCATCTCCAACTTCTGCTTAGCTTAACTTACCCAGGATAACTTAATCTTATTTTCAGGATCCAAAGAGATGGCCAATCCTATATAATAAAACCCTAATATGCAAATTGACCAAACGGCAGAACAACCAGTTGCTATGACATGCACTGACCACCAGGAGGCAGATGCTCAATGCAGGAGCTGCCCCCGACCGGGCCAGCTTCTGCGTTGAGCGTCTGCCCGCTCCCCCTCCCCCCAAGAGGGAGGTGACCAGCAGCGGCAATTGGGGGGCAGGGCCGGGCAGTGCCAGGCCGCCAGCCAAAGCAGGTGCCAGCGGGGAACCCCTGATCGCCCCGCCCACCGGTCACCCCACAGATGGCCCTAATCGCCGGCCAGGTCTAGGGACCCTACCCTATATATTGGGAACAGTCTCTTAGATTTAAAAATTAAAACCTGGCAAGGCTACTCTAACACTGAAACAAAACAGGATGATGTGGCGATGACATGCATGGACTTTGGCTTGCACATTTTGTGGTCAGCCCTGATTATGACACTTATAACTGTGTGACAAAGCCAATTACTTCTCTCTGCTGTAGTTCCCACCCCCCAACCCCCATAAGATGGGGGAAATGGTACTACTGCCTCAGAAGGATCATATTAAGTACTACTTTTCATAATCAGGGCAAAAAAATTATAGCTGCCTATACAACAGCAAGATGCCTTTCACCTGTATGAAAAGTATGGTCACTGTTGCATGCAGCATTCGGATTGCGAAAGGGATGTCTGACTGCCAGTTTAGGCCCAACATCCCTCAAGGGGTCCCGGATTGCAAGAGGACGCAGGCTGGGCTGAGGGACCCCTCCGACCCCCCACCCCCACCCCGTGTATGAATTTCATGCACCGGGCCTCTAGTATAAAATAAAAATATAATACAATCAAACTTAGATAAGCCAAATGGTTTCTAACTCAGATAAACTTGGATTTTGGTAATGGAAAAATTTAAATATGTATAGCAATCTGGGAATTCTTTTTTCTCAGAGTGAATTAAAAATATTATGTACTGACCCTATATCTTAGTCTGAGTAATAAAATTTAGGGGGAAGGGAAGCAAAAAAATAGTTATTTTATCATCCATTTTTGGATGGTCATTATCCATACGGGATTAGAGAATTTAGCATAGTATTTACATTTTACAAAAGGTTTTCCATTGGTTTCTCACTGGACCCTTTCATTCAAAGTACTGTTACTGTTACTTTGAGGGAGACTCTGTGTGTACTAGTATGTGTGTATGTATGTGTATATGTGTGTGAGAGAGAGAGAGAGACAAACAAAGAGAAACAGACAGAGTGACAGAGAGACAGAGAAGGAAGGAAGGAGAGAATATCAGAATGTTTAGGAGCCTAATTCAGCTCAATTACTGAAATAACTCATTTGAAGTCTTTATGTTTGTTAGGCCTCCAAATTGGACTTCAAATCAGAAACCTTGTATCTTTCTTCCCTGTCCCCTCCCTATTTTTCCTCAACATTTGTACATTAAAAATAAAAGTAATAAACAAAACAATAGAAAAAGATCTGCTTGGAAAATCATTTTGACCCCTCTTCTTCAGGGATCCAGTTATAGGTAGGAATGAGGGAAAACTAGGGAAAGTTTCCTTCATCTTTTCTTGCTTTCTGTCTCTCCTCTCCGCCTACTGGAAAGTTAAAGAAAGGAAGTCCTTTGGCCGATACAGAGTTGACTCATTCAAATTCCATATGCATTCAGCTGTGCAACTAGAAAAGGCCTCTATTTTGTTGGTGCTTTGGGGAAGCCAACATAATTTGATCAGTAAAATTATTGTAGGTGATATTTAAAACAAACAGAGAACTGAAGGGTCGGGGCCTAGAACAAAGCAGCGGCTGAGAGATGGGAAAGGATTTCTGCTCACAGGTTTTTGAGAAGTGTGCATTCAAAATCATAGCTCAGCCGTCCTCTCTAAACACAGCACCGAGAACCGGCAGCCCCTCTCACCGTCCAAACACCCGTGCAGCCGCGCGACTAAAGCCTGCCTTGCTACTTTTCCAGTTCTGATTTCCTAGCCCTGTGAGAACATCCAGCCATTTAAGGGAGTGTCACTCAAGCTTATCCTTTTAATCGGGGCCCTTAGAAGAAATGCCAGTTTGTTTTTGGAGACAGTTAATCTGACGGAAGTAAATTCAAGTTTTGGCAAAGATCTGTGGTAAGATAGAGTGAAAAGCTGCCAAACAGTATTATTAGAAGAAGAAGAAAAGGCACGACCTCCCCAAGTCAAATGCCAAGCACACCTACATCAGTTTCAATCAAGCAGTAGAAAAATCAGATATTTTTAGAGATATTAAAGTGCTTCTTTGCCCCAAGGGCTGTTTTATTGCTGTAAAAAGAGCTTGTAATCACTTTTCCGTGAGGTTCTTATAATACGAAATGAGCTTATGCAAAACCAATTTAAACAGTTATTCCTCTGCTTCACCCCACGAACCCTGGATGCTTCTCCTGGCTCTCACTTTGTTTCATTCAAGGTCTTTCTATGTGGTTCTCCAGGCATCTGTCCAAGTCTGCAGATGCACCTCCAAACTTGGGTTCCCTTAGCCCCATTATGCTGGGTGATTTATTGTTACTTTGCTGAGCTAATGGCTAAACTGAGACCCACAACTAACTTGTGGCATCCTAGTGCAGAGCTGAAGAGCAAACCAAAGCCTCCACTGTCAAGGTTACCCATGGGTGGATCTTGGAGGTACTCTGGTCTAATATCCCCTTCTGGCAGACAAGGAGACTGAAGTTCAGGATCTTTGAAGGGCCCAAGTAACACAGCAAATATTAAGTATAGAGCATGCGTCAGAACCCCGGTCTAGCCCACAGGTTTTTCCAGTTTCCCACTCTGGGCTTTCTTTTGCTCATACAAGAAAAATAGGAGTGCTAGTCCAAGGCATGTAAGTCCTCTCTCCTCCTCTGTCTGCCTCTTCATGCACCAACAGGTCACAGGAGTCCACACTGTGCCATAAGGTGATTTGTGATGTATCACTCCCTGGAATACCAAGGAGAATGCTGCCATAAGCCTTCCTTTATAGAATTTCCTCTTAATCATGCGATGAGAGCAGGGAAGAAAATGCTCAATAATGTCCCCTCCCTCAAAGGAGATGGGGGTATCAGGGATTGGGTTCCTTTAATCCCACATACAACTGACTCCACTGAATAGAGCTGGGTATGCTCACTGAGCTTCTCCGGTTCCCCAGGAACCATCTGAAACTACCCATATTCCACCATTTTTGACCTTCACAAATAGCAATTTCACATAGTGCAACCCAATTTTATTGAGCAGCAGCCATGCGTCAGGAACTCTGACACATGCCAGTGGGTCAGCCCTTCAGATGTCCTGTGAGTTCAGTCTTTCAGTTCCTCCCATGCAGATAAGACACAGGGGCTCTGAGAGGGGGTGTAATTTACCTAAGGCCATAGGGCTGGGAAGTGAGGACAATAGGATGTAGCCCACTTGATCTTACTTCCAATCCCCATTCCTTCACATTTTTTCCAGTGTTCTGCCATTCACTTCTTCCCTGCTCTCCACCTCACCTCCCTGGAGCCACCTCTTCCTTCTGGGCACCAGGTACTCATGGTGTGCAGGATTCCAGCATGGAACCCATGACCTTTCTCTCCCTAGGCCTATGTCATTTATCAGATCATCACTGGGAGCCCTCCTCCCTCTGCCCCTAACACTGTCCTGTGTTTATTCTCTCAGTCCACTGATTCACTTCTGGTCCTCTCTGTCCCCTTCTGAGCAGTTCCCTGCCCTCTCCTAGAGAGTGACCGCTAAACCCCAGGCATCACTTCTTCCCAGGAGGTGTTTTAAAGTCCCCACCCCCACAACTCAAGGCAGTGCGGGGGCCAAGGGAAAGGTGGGGCTGCAAGGACCCTTCCCATCAAGAACGAGGTCATCATGACTTCCAAATCATAATCTGCTACCAGACCGTATCATTTAACCTCTTAACAAAGAAGCACGTATAATACTATGCAAAACTTTTCCTTTTTAATATTTGGGTCATTAAATTTTAATCTAACTGGTTATCTTTGTAAACCTTCACATCTTATTTTATACATTTAAAAGCATGTTTCTTGGAAGTGTTCACCAGATGGCCAACGGGGTGAATGGCACACGTATAGTTAAGAACCCCTGGCCCCGTGGTTAAGAGGGCAGCCAGTGACAGTTGGATCTGAATCCTGGCTCTACACCCTACCAGCTGAGAACCTGAGAAACATTTCCTCACTTTTCTGAGCCGCAATTTCCCCAACCTCTAAAGGTGGAATGCAAAACTACCTCACAGGTGTTCTGTGGGGACACCTGTGTAATGCACAGAGCATAGTGCCCACCAGCTCAGAGCAAGGGCCTGGCAGCGCCAGCTCTCACTGTTATTAGAAGAACTCTCCTCCTCCATGGTGTCCCATGCCCCACAGGTCCTCCGTTGTTCACCCAGTTGCACCCAGTGATGTCAGGGTCCTTCCAGGTCACACAGAGCCTCTTGAGTTGTTGTCCTCCCAGAAGCAAGGGAGGCCTCATTTGCCCCATCCAAGCCACTGGCCATCAACTGGCAAGGACTGACTGATTTCCATGGGCCGCGGCTCTATCCAAAGAGGGTGTCTGTCAGGCCTCAGAGGGAAGGTAGGGGAGGGTGGGGATAAGGGGGAGAGATCAACCAAAGAACTTGTGTGCATGCATATGAGCCTAACCAGTGGTCACGGACAACAGGAGGGTGGGGGCAGGCATGGGGAGGGGTTTGGGATGGGAATGGGGGGGATGAGGACAAATATGTGATACCTTAATCAATAAAGAAATTAAAAAAAAAAGCTTTCCCCCCTGGAAAAACAAAAAAAATCAAAAAACAAAGAGGGTGTTTTACTTGTGGACCTGGAGTCAGGCCTCAGATCTATTACAGTCATGCCATGTCCTAGTTCAGTCACCAGTCAGAGCTATCCTTAGCCTTTTGCACCCCATGGAAGTCGGCAGGTGATCTCTGCCTTGTCCTCCTCACCCAGATGTTGTGCAGAGCAAATGAGAGAAAGAAAGAGTGTGACGGTCCTTTGAAAATGTAAAGTGTGGTATAACAATTCACCACACTCACATCTTCACGCTTGCTCCTCCATGCCTTGGGACACATTTTCTCCCCTGCCAGGACTGCTTTTCCTACTATATTTCAAGGCCTGACTCCAATGGCACCTCCTCCAACAATTCACCCTGATTGCACCACCTGGAAGACATAATGGAACCATCCCTTTCTCCTATCATCCCTTCATCTACATCAGTGTTGTATCACTTTTTAATTTCCATTTTATTCTATAGTTTTTTATTGAAACCTGACAAATGCCATTTTTAAGGAGCATCATCCTGAGCTGACCATGTTTCTGCAACTGGGTGAACACTGACAGATGGTCACACAAGGCGCTGTCGAATCTTTTGTCTCTCAGTGACCTACAGGACACAGGGAGATTGTGGAGGCTAATGGCCACTGAAGCTATTAGCCTTGGACACAGCACCTATGGCAGGTAGTTTTAAATTTCTTCAAAGAAGAAAATACTCTTTCTTATAAACTTTTTATTATCTTTAGTTATCCATTTTTATAACCAAAAGTTCTTATTTCCCATTGTTCCAAAGATTGCATATACTTTCTGTTTATTATCTCATTTAAAGTGCTCAATGACCCTTTGGGAAGTGAGTAATTTTTCCCACATTTTGCTACTGAGGGAATAAGAAAGGTATAAGTTGCAAAGTCAGTGATCCTTACTTTTTTTTTTTTTTTTTTTTTTTTTTTTTAGACCAGATAGTTCTATACATTTCTTCCCTTTTCTGAGCCACCTTTTTCATGTTACACCTTTCAGTGAACTTTCTGGGCATACACAGATGGATTGGATACATACTCCATGTGTTCATCCTTATCACACCCAGAGAAAATGCTCCAAAGCTGAAGAAAATTCTGATCAAGTCTGTGCTGGGAAACATAACATGAGCCTAATGTTTTAGAACGGGTCCTTTAGAATTCTAAAGGACTAATAATAAATATGATGTAGCCATTATTTTTGGTGAGCAATTAGAATAGCATTATCTTGACAGAATTGAATTCCTGCTAATGGAAGTAGGAAGAGCACTTCAGAATTTGGCACATCTTTGCTTTCATGTTTGAAGTAGGAGCTGGAAACAATGTTCTCCTAAAAACTTCAAAAGCCTACTTATTGTTGGAAATTTGTTCATGGATCTATGTAGCTGTTCTTTGGCACTGTTTTTGTAGAATGCTTTAATATCCAATTTCAGAGCATCCATTCACTCACACGTTTTAAAAATGTATTTAAATTAGTGCAAAGAAGCATTTGAAATCCATAGGACTCACAGTTGCCAACATGCCGGTATTGCTTTCATAAGGATGTGTTTGCTGAGCTGTATATGTATGTGTGTGCAGAAGGCTGCTGCAGAACAGGTCTGTATGGTTGTGTGTGTGTACATGGCCCCATGCACTTTTGCACTCATATGTATACATGTTGTGGAGTTGCCTTCAAAATGTGCATTAATTCATTTATGGAACAGATATTACCGAGCATACCTCATGTGCATCTTTTCTAGATAACTGCATAAAATTCAAGAATCTTGAGAATCAGTCTATTAAGGGGACAGAGTCAAAGAAAAGTGAAATGCTAAATATCTAAGTAAAAAGTACCACTAGTTACTGTATGGCCAATGAGTGGGCAGGGATATAGAGAGAAAAAGGAGAGTACTCAGGACCTCATAAAAGAGGCCATCCCGGAAGCTGCCAGTAATAGCTGCCATCTGCTGAACTCTCATCAAGGGCCAGGCAGATCATAGGCATTATCTCTGGTTCACACTCCTACTTCTGAGATGAGAAAACAGAAGTAAGAAAATGACCCAAGGATACAGAGCAGCCAAGATGGATCCAAACTCAATTCTGCAGGCTGCAAAGTCCTTCTTCACTCACGTATGCTCCCTGGCGGAAAACAGGGTTTTCCTGCAATGGAACAAACTGAGGCTCATTGCCAGGGCTGCACCTCCCTTGCTGTGATCTCCATAGGGCACACAACAGCCACAGTGAGACAGGACCCACGTATCCAATGCCAAAAGATGGAGTAGGGTAGGCAGCTTGGGAGGGTGTTAACGCTAAGACAGAAATTTCAGCCTAGGAATAAGCTGACTTAGGAGGGAGAGCAGGCTATGTCAGGGACTTTGCCCCATATAGGCAAGATTGTTGGGTACCAGGCACTCCTTCTGCTTTGGGCCTTCCAAATACATGCTCCTCAGGTCCCAAGAGAGAATCAGGCTTAATACAAAGTGAAATATAATGTAGGGTCCCTTCACAGGACTTCTGGGGCTATCATGGTATACCAGAGGCCTGTCCACCAAAAGGTGGTTCTCCTATTCCCCATATGCACACACCTCAAAGATAGTGGTAAGGTATATATTGATGTATAAACAAATGTCATATATACAGTATATGGCTTTAGGAGTAGAATTTATTATTTCTGTTACTAAAATCATATATAATGTTAATTTTCCCATGCTATAACACTTGCTTAAGTGCCCTTATTTTATTTTTGCTAGGCAAACATCACTTTTGGGGGGGCTTTTTTTTAAAAGATGGGGGCGTTGATTTTTAAAGTGAATTATTATTGGTGTCCTTCAGATTGAATGATTATTGTTTGATGTCCTGTGGCCTCTGAAAATGTAAAGCTCAGTAATCTAACATAACATCTCACATCCTAATGTGAGAACATTTAAGCAATTTGCTTTAGGTGCCCAATCAAGTTGTGGCAGGACCTCCTGACTGCCACCAGGCCGGCTGGGGACTATTCAGAACAACAGCCAGGAAGGAAATGCTGCAAAGTAAGGTTTTACCTCTTCCTTCCCCTCCTCCACCTCCTTCTTATTCTCCCAGTAAAGTAAAGCACTAGGCCTTTATTTTTTTTTAAATAGAATTTTTTTTTTTAGAAAAGTACTATATTTACAGAAAAATCATGAAGATAGTACAAAGAGTTCCTATATAGCTACATCCCGTTTCCATCATTATTAACATCTTGCATTTGTAAGGTAGAGTTGCCACAATCAACGAAACAATATCAGTACATTGTTATGAACTACTATAAAGTCCACCCTTCATTCAGATTTCCATCGTTTCATCTGATGTCTTCTTTTTCTTCCAGGATCTCATCGAGGCCACCACCTTACATTTACTGGACTCCCCTTGGCTGTGACAACTTATCAGACTTTCTTGAATTTGAAGACCTTGGTAGTTTTGAGGATTACTGCTTAAATATTTTGTAAAATGTCCCTCCATAGAGATTAGTCTGAGTTTTTCTCAACACATTAGACTGTAGATATGAGATCTGGGGACGAAGTCCAAAGATATGAAGTGACACTATCACCCCCGTGTGATCCAGATGAGAAGCAGCCTTCAGAAGAAAAGGAAAATTCAGATTTTGCTAATCCTATTCAAGGAAGGTCTCCTGAATATAGATGGTTTCTGTGCTGACTTTTGCCCTTCCAGGACTTCTCTCAGCCTACTCTGTGCCCCAGATAGGTGATCTCCACTGCCTGTCTAACCAACAGTCTCTCTACTGTCTAGATTCTTGTGAGATTTGGTCAGTGGAGCACCATCAGGAGTCTCGTGTGTAGGATGAGTAACCTTGTAACTTGTCTCTTTATTTGTCCATTTTAAGTCTCTTTCTCTACAGGATCTTGGAACATACACATTTGGAACATATATAATCTCCTATAGAGATTGGTATACAGAAAAGATTCAAAAGGGCTACTGACAGGTCAGATGGCCAAGTAGCATCCATTGAATCATGACCTAATAGTGTGGTTTTGTATATTTAGAGAATGAATCACTGTATCAGGTACATCTATACAACTGCTTGCTGTTGATCTAATGCTCTTCAGGAGGACCTTTGCAAGTTTATACATTTATTGTGATGATGCTGACATGACACAAAATATTTTTGGAATTTTAGAACTCCTGTTAGAAAATTATCTTTAGAGACAGTTTAACTTACGGTCATCTTACCAAACTCGTTTCCTCCAATCTTCACCAACCTGGGTTCTGAATTATTTTGGACTGTTTCCAAAAATTAAATCTGACCTCAAAGAGTAAAACTTTTTTTTTTAATATATTTTATTGATTTTTACAGAGAGGAAGAGAGAGGGATAGAGAGTTAGAAACATTGAAGAGAGAGAATCATGGATCAGCTGCCTCCTGTACACCCCCTACTGGGGATGTGCCCACAACCAAGGTACATGCCCTTGACCGGAATCGAACCTGGGACCTTTCAGACCGCAGTCCGACGCTCCATCCACTGAGCCAAACCGGTTTTGGCAAGTAAAACTTTTACCTGTGATATTTAGAACGAGCCATTGCCTCAGAGGGAAATTTTTAAAAAGAAAATTTAAACAGAGAGTTTTGGATTTGTTGAACTATGGCAACATCTGCAATAAGTACAGAGTATACATAGGTGATTACTTTGGAGTGTGCAGTAATCATTTGGGTATATAGATTCTGCTGTGTTGGTTTAAAATCAGTCATTAGACCATAATAGCATAGTGTTTTTCAATGCAGGCTCTAGGGTCTGACAGGCTGGCTTTATTCTGGTTTCATCATTTACTATCTGTGTGTGACCTTAGCCAGCTTATTTAATTCTCTCTGCCTAGGGCTTCTTATCTGTAAAATAGAGACAATATTAGCACCAATGTTTAGCGTTGTTCTGATAATGAAAAGAATATGTAAAGCATTTCAAAAAGTGCTAGAACAGGAAGAGATCAAATGTTAGCTATTACTGTTGTATAGTATGTTGTATCATGGACCCTGATTACTGACCAGCAATATACAGCAAATTTATGAATATGGCTGTGTTGCCATATTCTTCAATCTTGTCTCTTTGTTTAATTGATGGCTATTATCTTCATTAGGCACTGCTATCTTATAAAAGTAAGGTTTGTTAAAAGATTAACAAAGGAAAGAAATACATTTGACTTTATATTGATACTACTGGCCCGGTACACGAAATTTGTGCACAGAGGGGGGGTTCCCTCAGCCCAGCCTGCACCATCTCCAATTGGGGACATCCCACTTGAAATCTGGGACAACTAGCTCCTAACTCCTCACCTGCCTGCCTGCCTGATCATCCCTAACCTCTCCCCTGCCGGCCTGATCTCGCCCCCAACTGCCTTCCCCTGTCAGCCTGATCTCTCCCCCAACTGCCCTCCCCTGCCGGCCTGGTTGCCCCCAACTGCCCTCCTCTGCCAACCTGATTTCACCCCCAATTGCCTTCCCCTGCCAGCCTGGTTGCCCCCAACTGCCCTCCCCTGCTGGCCTGATCTCGCCCCTAATGGCCCTCTCCTGCCAGCCTGATTTTGCCCCTAACTGCCCTCCCCTGCCAGCCTGGTTGCCCCCAACTTCCCTCCCCTGCCAGCCTGATCTCACCCCAACAGCCCTCCCCTGCCGACCTGATCTTGCCCCCAACTGCTCTCCCTTGCTGGCCTGGTTGCCCCCAACTTGCCCTCCCCTGCTGGCGTGATCTTGCCCCCAATGGCCCTTCCCTGCTGGCCTGATCTCGCCCCCAACTGCCCTTCCCTGCCAGCCTGATCACCCCTAACTGCTTCTGCCTGCCTGATCACCCCTAACTGCCCTCCCCTGCAGGTCTTATCTTGCACCCAACTGCCCTCCTCTGCTGCTCAATTTGGTTCTGAGTGGTCGGTTTCTATGCTAGTCAGTGTCAAAAGCTCTGCCTTCTAGGCAGCCATTGGCTCCTCACAGTTCACCCAGATTTGGTTCTGATTGGTTGGTTTCTATGCCAGTCAGTGTCTCTGGGCCTATCAACGGGGCCTGATCAGAAAGGCAGAGCTGATCAGAAGCCCCGGTGGAGGCCTGGAGAGAAATGGAGGCATGGCTGCTGGCCCAGCCCAGAGAGAAAGAGAAAGGCAATTGCTGATTAACAGCTGCCACACAGGCTACGAATCAGACCCTGCTTCTCTCTTCAGGCCTCTCTCTGGGCCTGATTCGCAGCCACCTCAGCAAGTCAGTGCTGGGTCGGCATGGCAACCCAGTGCTGACTGCAGGACTGACTTCCAGATGGTTGAGCCTCAGTCGTGTGGGACCCAGGGTGTTTATATATTAGGATGTACCTGTTTCCACAGAAAAAAAGTGAGCATCCTCTCTCAAAGTCTCTGATGTGCAAAAGTTTCTGAAGCTACTCAAATAAACAAACCTCAAGGCTGAGAAAGGAATTAGAAGCTGATAAATCACCTGCTGTTAATGGGCCTTTGTCTCCCACATGGACCAACCAGAGAGAGAAAAAAAGGAGGAATACCATGACCAAGAGTGCTTTGCAACCAAAAATTGACATGTATAGGGATTATTTTTCTTTCCAAAGATTTAATGTTAGCACATTTTCTAATTATTCAATGACAGGTTTTACTTTTCAATTTCTAAGTTGCAGTGCACTCCTGGATTATAAGTATATCCACATAAACATGTGTACATAGGCATACATACATACATATGGTATATACACATGCACATAGTATATTTTAAAACTATTGTACAGTCAAATTCAGTTGGCTGGATCTACTGAGTAACCCCATGAACTAATGAAGTAAATATTTGCCCCCGCTGGGATGTGGAAGGTTTCCAAGACACCGAGCATCCACCTGCAGAGATCGGTGAGTCACCTCTGAGTCACTCGGCAAGCATCAGGGAGAAGCCAGCCGGGGTGCAGAGGGTACACTTGGCTGCCAGTTCTCTCCTGCCCTCCCAGAATAATGACATTAATGACACTTCCAAACAACTCACCCAGTCACAAAGTGGGAGATTTCAAAATCCATGTGGCAGCTGATTTCCTAATAGGATGCATTAAACAGGACATTGCATGTTTTATGGGCTGGGGTTGATTAGACCATAAGACTTAAAAGATGTAGCTAAAGTGGTTGAAAAATAGGCCTTGGAGGTTCAGATCAAAGCATTACAGGGGGGTGATTAGATAAATAAAAAGTTTAAGCCTAACTGAGCAAATAATTGCACATCCCCTGAAAAGCTCAGTTCACAGGGATTGATCAAATGTGAGTCACCCAGGCACAGATGTCTTTCTAAGAATATTCCTTTTAATTTTTTTTAATATACATCAAAAGGAAAAAAAATCTGGGTACTGACCAGCAAATACTCCTGTTTGTATAAGAAAAGCCTCTTTAAGAAACTGACAAAAAATATATCCCTCATTGTTTAAAGAGGCCAGTTTTTCCTATTCTCTTCCTTCTCAGTAGTAAAAAGGTTTTTGCTTAACACAGACTAATACAGCTCACAAAAAAAAAAAAAATCTAAAAGATTTTCGAATGCCTTATCTTGTCCATTATTCTATAGATGTCAGATTCAGGTTTATGTTAAAAGCATGTACTGTTGTTACCTTTCTAAAGAAATATTTGTCAGGGGGAAATTCATCTTTGTCTAGTTAAGAAAAAAAAAATGTCTTTGCAAAGCTTATTTGTGCATTGGCATGTGCCAGACACAAGTGATCTCATTTAATCCTCATGACAATGCTCGAAGGCAGATTTTCATATTCCTGTGTATATACGAGGAAATTGAGGCACACCTGCCGGTTAGGTAACTTGCCCCAAGTCACAAGGCTGGGAAGTGGCAGAGTGGAGTACGAGGCCAGATCTACCGCTGGCCTCTCCCCGCCTGGAAGCACTTCCGGCTGATGGTCATTCCTTCGCAACCACTGGACTCTGCCTCTAGTGCACACAGACTTCTGTCATTTTTAAGAGCTGTTCTTGGCTGTTTCCTTAAGGCAGGATCTGGTATTATCTTTTATTTTGAAAGTAAGCATTCAGAGGTAGAGATCGTGGTTTTCCTAAAACCGTATAACACAAGGCAGATGGGTGGGTAGAAATGAACTTGGAGCTCCTAAGTTCCAGTCTGTGATTTGGTCACTAGTCCCCTGTGGCCAGATGGTGACCAGGCAAGACAGCTTGGTAGCCGGAGTTCTTGGGTAGCTCTTGTTTGAGTCTCAGAATCAGTAGTTTCTTGGTAGCAGCATTTATCCCACAACATCCCAAGAAACTGATAATCAGAACTAAAGAGGGGGAAGAAAACTGGTAGCATCAATGCCTGTTTGTGAATCAATACAAGTTTCAGTCTGTAGCTCTGCCTGTGAGCTACATTTCACAGTATTATCAACATTATTTTTTTTGCCCCTTAATTTATACCCCACTTATCTACACTAATAAAAGAGAAACATGCAAATTGACCATACCTCTGCTATGCCCACAAGCCACGCCTACCAGCCAATCAGGAGCGAGTATGCAAATTAACCCAACCAAGATGGCTGTGGCCACAGAGTGAGCAGGAGGCTTGGGTTTCCCTGGCAATGGAGGAAGCCAAGCTTCCTGCCTGCTCTGGCAGGCCCTGGCCTCTGCTCAAGGCTACAAAGTTTCAATTATAGAAGATAAATAAATCCCAGATACCAGGGCCTCTGCTTAGGTCGCCCGGGGATTGGCTGGCCTGCAAACCACCACAGGCCCCTTGCCCAGGCCGCCCCACACCCCAAGGAAACACCCACCCTGATCCAGAACACCCTTCAGGGCAAACCAGCCGGACCCCACCTGTGCACCAGGCCTCTATCCCATCTAATAAAAGAGTAATATGCAAATTGACTGTCACTCCAACACACAAGATGGCTGCCCCCATGTGGACACAAGATGGCTGCCACAAGATAGCCAGCAGGGGAGGGCAATTGGGAGGGACCAGGCCTGCAAGGGAGGGCAGTTGGGGGCAATCAAGCCTGCAGGGGAGGGGAGTTAGGGGTGACCAGGCCAGCAGAGGAGGGCAGTTAGGGGTGACCAGGCCTGCATGGAAGGGCAGTTGGGAGGGACCCAGGCCTGCAGGGAAGGGCAGTTGGGGGTGACAAGGCCTGCAGGGGAGGGCAGTTAGGGGCAATCAGGCTGGCAGGGGAGTGATTAGGGGGTGATCAGGCTAGCAGGCAGAAGCAGTTAGGGGCAATTAGGAAGGCAGGCAGGCGAGCAGTCGGGAGCCAGCAGTCCTGGATTGTGAGAGGGATGTCCCAGATTGAAGAGGGTGCAGGCTGGGCTGAGGGACACACACACACCCCCAAGCACAAATTCCATGCACCGGGCCTCTAGTAACTCATATTCTTCTTGACTTTCATTTCCTCAAATATTTCTGCAGTAGAGTATTGCTTTATGCTTCAGTTCCCCCTCAGACAGCAAGGGGCAGGGGAACAGGTTAGCACAGAGCAGGTTAGCAAACTCCATTCCCTCAGGGAGTCAGACCAGCCTGGTCCAAATCCAGGCTCTATAACTTTGAGAAAGTTGTTAAACTTTCTATGCCTCAATTTCCTCATTGATAAATAGTATCAGTTCATAGGGACTGTCTCAATCGGCTCAAGCTGCCATAACAAAATACCATAGATGGGGTGGCTGAAACAACAGAAATTGATTTCTCATCGTTTTGGAGTCTGGCAAGTACAAGATCAAGGTTCTGGCTACTTAGGTTCCTGGTGAGAAGTCCTCTTCCTGATGGAGAGAGAGCAAGAGCACACGAAGGGCACTAATCCCATCATGAGGACCCCACCCTCATGACTTCATCCAAACCTAATTATCTCCCAAGGACCCCACCTCCAAATACTATTACAGTGGGAATGACATATGAATGGGGTCATGGTGATGGGACACAAACATTCAGTCCATAACATGCACTATGTGTAAAGCAATTGACAAGCACTTCATAAACGTTACCCATCACTATGGTTGCTCTGGTACTAAAATTAAGGAAACAGATGATATTTTATTAAAATGGACCTGTATACCCATTTTGATGAACATAGAGAAACAAGCCTGTATTGTGGTAGATCCTGGGCTACACATGCACCAAGGACACAATTAAGAATAAGGCAAGACTACTTCCCTCAAGAAGCGCCTGGTCTCCTTTCAAAGAAACTTCTCCAGAAGACCTCCTGTCTGCCTTGAGCCCCACCCTCTGTTTTACAGTGGAGGTGACCAGCTGTGGGAAACATCCATAACAGGCCTGGAGCACAGTCTGTTGCACAACTGTGAAAGCCTTGGGATGGAAAATTACCATATTTTCCAGCGTATAAGACGACTGGGCGTATAGAAGATTTTCCTGGGTTAAAAAGTCGTCTTATATGCTGGAAAATACGGTACTAGACAGATGTTCAAATCCCAGCTGTTGCTAATTGGAGTGACTTTGGGCAAGTCATTTAGCCTAGTTCAGTTCAGCATTCTCCTCTGTGGAAAAGGAAAAGAAATGATTTATTTATTAGTTTTCACTTTAAGATATTAATGTGTTTATTATTATTATTGCACCAAAGATATGGTGCTTACCTTACACCTCTGAGTGCTGCTCAAGGAGGAGACAAGGAGACAGCAATGAGAACATCAAGGCTGCAGTCCTTGGGTGAATGGGGTACCATTATTGATGTCATCATAATACTATGCCAGAGAATATAAGAACAGCCCTAGTGCCCTAACTGGTTTGGCTCAGTGGATAGAGCGTCGGCCTGCGGACTGAAAGGTCCCAGGTTTGATTCCAGTCAAGGGGATGTCCCTTGGTTGTGGATACATCCCCAGCAGGAGGTGTGCAGGAGGCAGCTGATCGATGTTTCCCTCTCATCGATGTTTCTAACTCTCTATCGCTCTCCCTTCCTCTCTGTAAAAAATCAATAAAATATTTTTTTTAAAAAAAGAACAGCCCTAGTTTGCAATTATTATGAGAACTCCATGGAATTATATGTAAAATCAACTAGCGTCAGTTTTCACATACAAGTACCCGATCAATGTTCTTAAAACAAACAAAACAAGACCAAGCACAGTCCCCCTTGTTAGGAGTGAGTGTGAAAAGAGAGGCTGTGTACTATCAACATGTCTATCTTCAACCACAGGCCACAGCTATAATACACTTAGAATGTAGCTGCAACAAGTCAAAACAAACAAACAAACAAACTTACAAACAGAGTGGCTGGTGCCAGAACCTCTGTCATCATCCTCGGGAATCCCTGGGTTGTGGGTCCTCCAAGTCTCAGTGTTAAAATGTCATGTGCTCATTGATGAAGCAGTTAATAACCCCAGAAGGTTTTCCACTTAGTGCCACTTAGGTTCCCACTGACTAGTTTAGAAATTACCCACATGTTCAAAGCCAAACCAAAGAAAACCCCACAAGTCTCGAAAAGGCCTGGATGCTTCTCCCCTAGAGCAGTTTTCCACATTTGCTTTGTCTTGTGGAAATGCAGACTCAAGGGAAAGTTTTAAAGAACGATAGATGCTCATTTTCCCCCTAGATCTACATTTAAATGTCAATAAATGCTAATGGAGAGAGTGAGCCAGTATAAAACGGTGTTTTTCAAAGCCAAAGTTCCCTTCTCAGAATTAACTGAGGTTCTTGTTAAAAATTCAGATTCCAGGCCAGTTTTCTTGACCCTCTGTGCACAGTGCTCTGAAATCCACATGTTTTAACAGGCTGCCCAGAGGACTCTAACCAACAGGGATATTGGAGTATAAATGATAAATGGGAATAAAATTCTCTGGATTTATTTTGCCTTCAGGCAACACCTGCCACATTTAAAAATATACAAAACAGTAACAGGCTGATTTTAAATTGCCAAATGAGAAAATGGAGCACCTAAAAACATTTCTAACCTGAGGAGTAGCAAACCCTGACATTGAAACACGGCAAATGACCTTTTTACCAAGTTCAGTGCTGGGGCTTTTGCCAAGTATTAGGAAGCGCTTAATAACTTAAAAAGAAGCAAGTGTGTGTGCATTAGAAACCAAATATTAAATAATCAGGATAGAGTAGGGTTACAAAATTACTAATGACCTCTCTTCAATTCATAAAAAGTGTCAAGAAATAATAATGGTCAGTACTGAGAAAGACCCATTGCATGTAAACCAGAATCATGTACCAACTCTGCAGGACCCTGCCCAAGCCCCGGATGTACAAAGAGGAGGCAATCACAGTCCTGCCCTCCTGCTCACTGATGCAGGCTCTCAGAGCCCTTTGGCTTTAACCTCTGAAAAATGTGCCTATGCACAAACATGTGATTTTGAGTAAGGCTTCCGGGACTGGTGAGACCTCACTTAAGAAACCCTGAGCAAGTGTAGACATGGAGTATGACTTGAGCAGGTTCTAAATCCTGGTTGGTTGTGGTGTTCCCTTCGCACATGTAATTCAAACTACAATTTAAGTGTTTTAAAGACAGGAAAGTGAAGTGTTCTAAATTAAAATCGCTTTGTTCCAGAACGTCTAATTGCTGTTTCTGTTTTGTAGTTGTTTGTTTGTTTTTGGCATTGGTATTTTCAGTAGTTTGTTTTGTTCAACGCCCCTGCTTTGCCAGAGCCCTAAGTGTCTACTTAATTTGCCTGTGGATACTCCAGCGTTACTTTGGAGTAAGGCACAGCTCCTCAAACATGTATTACAACACAGGACGGCCTGAGCTCTGCAATGATGTGGGAGTATAGAGCAGACTGCACGGCGAAGAAAGTTTTGTCCCAACACAGTCATCCAAACAAAAGTTTTGAGCTCAACTAGAATGTTCCATTAGTGATGCTAAGGAGAGGAGTGACTCTTATTTCAAAGGCAGTGTCCTCCAGAGTGCCTTCAGCCATCCCTCCAACTAACCCATTAGGAAGGGCATAGGAAGGCTGGTGTGGAGAGCAAAAGGGGAAGGCACTGAGGGTAACAAAAGATGCTCTGACATTTTCCAACAGAAGATGCCATTGAACAGCTCTTAGTGGTGAGGATTAGGGGCAAGGTAATGTGAGAGCCAATATGAGGCTGAGGGCAAGCAGAGGAAGGGGAGAGCCAAGGCTGTGGCAGGAAGACTAATCAATCGAGAGAAACTCCTGATGCACAATAAAGGAACGGAAAGGGAGATGGGTAAGGGAAAGACAGAGAAAGTAGTTGAGCTAGGAGGAGTGTGCTGTACAACTTACCCTAATGTTGGTAACAGAACAAAGAGACTCCCAGGGCAGATACCCAGATGACCTGTGTTTCTGATGGAGAAAGATCTCCATACCTATTACTCAAGGTATTTACCTCATAAGACATTTGTTTTTAACTCTCACACACATATTGACCCATGTCTTCTCAGTCACCACCTGCTTTCACCCAAACATCCAGGGAAGAGTTGACTGTTTATTTATTGATGCTCTGCCTCTTTCCAAAATGGATTTGAGGTAATGGAACACAAGAGGTAAGTCAAATTTCAATGTTAAAAATTCATCACTGTAAGAAATTTCCATATCTTTAGCCAGACAATACTTGATCATGGGATGTTATGCTAGTGCTGCTGACACTGTGTATATTCTGGTGTTGCTTTCTGCTTACGTAATAAAGAAAAAGATCTCTTGCCCTCCGCTGTGTACCTGTTCCTTTTAAATATTTCAGGACAGGGTGTCAAGAACCATATTTTGAGATGGAGAGTCAGTTCATGGTGTAAAGCTTTTGATGATACTCACTACCATTTCAAAGGTGCCTGGCATTTTACATATAACCACATTGAATCCTGCCAACAACCTATAAGGAATTCATTACTATTCCTCATACTACAGGGAGGAAACTGAGGACCAAAAAGGGACTTGCTAACTTGTCTGAGGTCACATGGCTAATGGTGATAGGTTTCAAACACTGATGTCAAAGCCCTCTTTGTTTTCCTTTGGCCTGACTTGCCTTCCTGAAGTGAGGAGGAAGTGGGAAAAGGGGCGAAACCCTGGAGGTCACTCAGCCATCTGTGGGAGAAAACTCAGGACCAGTGGCCCTAAGTCAGACATGGCTTCTTGGCACATAGCATTTGTCCTCACTTCTGAAGCACACCTTTGCCATTCATCTGTTCTCAGGGTTTGATCCATGTTTTCCACCTAAATGAGCAGGGTTTGCTTTAGTATCACTTATGTAATGGAAATATAATCTTTACCCATGGAAATCTTTTTGCTGTTTGACGCTGTGGGTTTGGACCTGGATTTGAACACGACTTGCCCGGCTGATCATTGCATGAGCAACTTAAGTGACCGTGTAAGAGAAAACGTAAACACACTGTTTTCAAACACCACTGCAGAAATAAGGTGTAATTAAGACCCTCAGCTACAATGTTTGTGTTTTATACAGTAATTTAAAAATATTAGGGGGTAGAGGAAAAGGCTGGATGTAATTCAGAAGGAAATGGGGATTTAATAGGATCCAATCAGGAATCAATTAGCCAAATATGTGCCAGACAGTCTTAATATATCCCTCCGCCTATCCCTGCTTCTCTGAATTGTGTCTAGAGAGATTCTGAGGCCAGGTTACAAGTCAGAGATGCCACCACGATTCTGAGACAGGAACTCACATCTGCATTAGCAAATGAACTTTTTGTGGGGAACATTTCCCTGTGTCCAAATGAATTGATCTGGCCTTGAATTTTATCAGCCCAGGGATGAGTTCTTTTATATGTCAGTGACGGAGCATTGGCTCTCAAACTGTTTCTAATAAATGAAGGAGGGGTTCCCCTCCCCCATGAAGCCTGATAGGAATTTTTGCACATGATCTGTTTAAAGTCCTCTTTATGTCAATAAAAATAGTGGTGTTTCCAACAAAAGATTTATTTTTGTTCCTAACCATAACCAATATCAACTCAAAGTCCACTGCCTATGGCTGTGGGGCTGGATCAAAAGTGCTGTTTTCAAAAACAGATCACCGAAGCCTGTAATGCATATAGGTTGACAGTGACATAAAAGTGGAGATAAGCAGGACAGCATAAACAGTTTTGATGAGAAAGGACTAAGACTGATTGAGATATATTGACTGCCATTTTCTTAGACCACTTTCCATTTATTTGTGGAAGAATCTTAATACAAAATGCAATGTATGTATCCTATAGAAAATTTAGAAAATACAGATGAAGAAAAACATGAAAATCACATATAATCCTTCTATAACAAAAATAACCACAGTTAAAATTTTGCTATATAAACTTCCAGTCTTTTAAAAAAATGTACAGTATATGTTTTATATAAAAACAGATCATGTTATAGGTGATATTTTTAATCTACTTTTTTTTATTTAGAGAAATATGCCAATTTTTCTATACCATTAAACCTTCTTTCCCAACATCATTTTTCGGTCTTTCTAATATTCCGTTTAGTATAACTACCTATTTTCAAGTAAATAGCTTTTAAAAACCTAACATTAAAGTACCATGCTCACTGTATAACAAATAAATCAGACACACATGAACAGAAATTTTTAAAATATGTAGTAAATCCAATAATACAAGGTGGAATTTCTGCCTCAGATATTTATGTGCTTTTAAGGTTTCATATTGTGTTGATAAATTATGCACAAAAGCTTATATCAACTTACACACTAATAAGGATATGAGAGTATTTATTATTTTTATAACCTCAAAGAGGTATCTTTGACTATTATATTTTTTAATCTTAATTAATTTTGGCAGAAAAAAAAGGGTCATGGTTTTATTTTTTACATCTTTGGTTCTCAGTAAGGTTGATTATCTATACAAATAAAAGGGTAATATGCTAATTAGACCAGGAGACTTTCTGGTCGTCCTTCCGGACAAAGCCATGGTGGCGAAGCCAAGGCAGAGGCAGTTAGGGGCGATCAGGCCAGGAGGGGAGGGCAGTTGGGGGTGATCAGGCCAGCAGGGGGGCAGTTGGGGGCAAGCAAGCAGGCAGTGGGGGGCAGTTGGGGGCAATCAGGCAGGCAGTGGGGGGCAGTTGGGGGTGAGCAGGCTGGCAGGGGGAGGCAGTTGGGGGCGATCAGGGATCAGGCCTAAACCGGCAGTTGGACATCCCCCAAGGGGTCCCAGATTGGACAGGGTGCAGGCCGGGCTGAGGAACATCCCCCCACCCCCCACCCCCGTGCACAAATTTTGTGCACCAGGACACTAGTTTTTATATAATAAGCATTTTTCATATAAATAGTTTATCATTTTTGCCTGCTCTCCAATGGGCTCATAAAATCCCCTTCATAGTAAGGCTGCCAATCATTTCTCTACCAACTACGTTAAATATTTTCCTCAGTTTGTTCTATGCTTTTGAATTGTTATTTGTTTTTAACTTGTATTTTTTTTAAAAGAGGAAGTTCTTTTTAAAAAATATATTTTAATTAATTAGGAGAAGGGAGAGGGAGAGAGAGATAGAAACATCAGTGATGAGAGAGAATCATTGATCAATTGCCTCCTGCATGCCCCATACTGGGGATTGAGCCCACAACCCGGGCATATGCCCTGACCAGGAATCGAATTAGGACCTCCTGGTTCATAGGTTGATGTTCAACCAGTGAGCCATGCCAACTAGGCAACATTTTATTTTTTAAATAACTAGAATGATAATAGATTTGCAATAGTACAAAGAATTTCTATATACCCTTCATTCAACTTCTCATTAACTTGCATAAACAGTACAATTGACAAAGCGACAAAATTAACATTGGTATAATACTATTAACTAAACTACAGACTACTCCGATTTTGTTTTTCCACTATTGTTTTTCTGTTCCTTTATCTAATCTATAATCCCACATTGCCATTTAGTTGTCATGTCTCCTTAGTCTCCTCCAATCTGTGACAGTCTCAGTCTTTCCATGATTTTCATGACTTTGACATTTTTGAAGAGTACTGGTCAGGTGTTTTGTAGAATGTTGCTAAATTTGGGTCTCTCTACTCTAAAGTTTCCATTTCTCCCCTTCCATATGCAATTTTAAAAAAGAAGTCACTAAGCCCAGCCCACAGTTCCAGGGAAGCTGGGCTAATCTCAACCTCCTAGGAGGAGGAATATCAGAGAATTTAGGGACATAAGTTCAAACTATCAAATTAATAAATATTTTGAGGTAAAGATACTTTACTAGTAATGCTATGCAAATATCTTATTTCTCATTAAAGTTTCACCCACTAAGTTTAGCTTAACGGATCTTGTTTGGAACAATTATTACTATGATGTTCTGAAAGTGATTTTCTATTTCCCTCATTGTTTCTACATTTATTTTTCGGAATCCTTCTGTAAGGAACATTTGTTCCTTCTCGCCCCAGAGATATTAGGCTTCCATGGTTAAACAATGTCACCAAAGGCCTAATTTCTTTATCTCTGCTCTGCTTTCTGTGCTGTTGGTTTTATTGCAATGACAAGAAGATTATCAATTGCTCTCAGGGTGTATTAGTTTCCTCTTGCTGCTATAACAAATTACTACACACCCGGTGGCTTAAAAGAATATAAATTTATCTTTTTGAAGGTCAGAAGTTTTAACTAGGTTATGTTGAACTAAAATCAAGTTGTTAGCAAGGCTGTATTTTTTTACAGAGGCTTCAGGGGAGAATCTGTCTATTTGCTTTTTCTAGCTTCTAGAGACTACCCATATGCCTTAGCTCATTGCCTCCTTCTTCATCTTCAAAGTCAGCAATATTAGGTCAAGACCTTCTCAGCTTCTAATCTCTCTGTTTCTCTCTTTTCTATATTCCTCTTTCACTTATAAGGGGTGCATGTGGATAATCTAGGATAATCTCTCTATCTCGAGATCATCTGACTAGCAACCTTAATTACATCTGCAACCTTAAATCACTTTGCCATGTAATGTAATGTATATACAGTTTAGGGGAGTGGGATGTAGACATGTTTGAGGGCTATTATCTGTCTACTACACAAGCCCATAGTTTTAGTAATCTACAAGGGGAGAGAGACAAAAAAAGAGAGAGACCCATTCTACCAGCCTCAACAGGTGCAACACAACAGAACTGATTTTTACATGGGTCCCAGATATATAGCATTTGGCCTTCTTTATTTGGGGGGCTAAGTAAGTATAGTCTTCAAATGGCTAATGTCCAAATGAGACATTATTGAAAATGAATGATCAGGCATTCTCAATAACTCAGGGTTTACAGGTACTATACTGGGCTTTTCAGGTACAAGTAAACCGAGCGAAAATTTAAGTTGCTATGATATCATCTATCCTTATATTTAAGGTCTACAAACTTCAATTAATTTAAGAAGCAAAAAAATAAAGTGGCAGTCCAAATTGACCATCAAAGACATATTTTTGAGAAGAGACTTTATCAATTCACACATCCACTCTGGATTGACTATAAGCCATTCTAAACATCTCTTGAACCTAAAGGCAAGGCTTCAGAAACTGGTTTCCTCTCATATTAGTTGTTTTGACCTTATTAGTAGTTATAAATGCTTACTCTCTTTGGACGAGAGATTTCTCCTTCACTGCTAGGTTTAGTGAGCAATGAAGTAACAATGGATTTGTTTATCTGTTTTTAATTGAGAGTTTATATTCTCTTAGGTCCATCTTCTTCTGTAAATACCATCCTATTAGGGGTTTTCCCTCCACTCTGCTCCATGCAGAACTAAAGGAAATGTTCTATTATTAAACATACACACATAAAGAAAACAAAAACTGACTTCACCTTCTCTATTGCCTGGGGCCACCTTCAGCGGCACAACCCTTTTAGTGTTTGGAAAGAACTGGTCTTTAGAATCATCTAGACCTGATTTCAAAGCCCATTTCTGCTTTTAACAACTATGTGCTTTATGAAAAAAATGAAAACCTTTGGAGCTCTGTTTTTTCACATATTCATGGGTTAGAGTAGTCATTGTCCTTGCTGTGAGGGTTAGTTATCACCAACAGCCTGTCATTATTTTTATCTCATTCATTCATTGAGCACTAAATATGTACTAGGCAGACACTCAATATGAAGAACACAGGGTGAACACAACCAACATGGTACTTGCCCACATGTTACCTCCACTCCAGAAAGAAAAACATGTTAAGAGCTAAGGACAGTGCAGGGAGCACGGTGCAAGGGTGAGTAAAGCGTGATAGGCAAGGGTTCAGAAAGGGAATCAAAGATCTTTATAACTGTATTAGAGGCCCAGTGCATGGATTCATGCACCAGTGGTTCCCTCGGCCTGGCCTGCAGGGATCAGGCCAAAACGAGCTCTCTTACATCCCCTGATAGGTTCTGGATTGTGAGAGGGTGCAGGCCAGGCCGAGGGATCCAACTGGTGTACGAATCCATGCACCTGGTCTCTGATATCCCCCAATGGGTCCAGGGTGTGGGTGGAGCAGATTTGGGGCTGACAGTGCCCCAGCAGCAACCTAACCCATGGCTGATTCTGCAAGGAGTCGGGCTCCCTCCTCTACTGGTCAGAGCATCTGCCCCCTGGTGGTCATTGTACATCATAGCTATTGGGTGAACAGTCAAATGGTCAGTTGCTTAGGTTTTTATATATATATAGGTTAGAATTTTGTTGCATTATAAATGCAAATGTCTGCTCTGCTGCATTATAAGCTCTGTGAGAACAAGAACTGAGTCCTCTCCAGCTTCACAAACTTCTCAGCCATACAAAATTCTGTTAAGTTCAAGTCTTTATGGTGAACATGGAATAGACTCAGTTGGTCATCGCAGGACTAGACCATGGGGTCCTCAGAGCAGCATTACCTCCCTTGGTAACCTTAATATCTTAATATTGGGTGCAGAGTACATATGCAAAACATTGTTGTTAAATAAATGAATGAATAAACCTAGAATCTAAAAGTCCATCACTAAAATTCTCCTTTAAAGCAAAGAGAAGAAACATACTTTATGAATGTTTGTGCTAACTACTAGTAAACACTTAAAACCCATCAGGAGTAAACATAATCCTATCCTAGCATGTCTTAAATATGCCCTGATTGAATAAGGTGTGAGTTTTATAATCTCATTTGCTCTATCTAAGTAAAAGCTTTTTATTTGGCTTCAAAGTCTTCAACTTCACAGCAAAATTTCATTATGTCCCAGCTGAGTTCTGTTTAATGGAATTAAATTTCACCCTTTCTAATTATCTTCTGGAACAGACAATCTTTACAGAATAATTAGTAATAGAAGAACATAATGGATCATTGTCTTTATTACTGCAAAGAAATCCTAGATGCTGCTCTAAATCTTAAAAAAAGATATCATGAAATATAAAATGTATTGAATCCTTCCTCTTAAATTATGTAACATTTAAACTTTGTCAACATAGCTTAGAGATGATGGGAGATAATTATTTTCCTACTTCACCTTAAATTATTTTATGAAACTACCTTAATGATCCCACTCAAATTAATTATGCTTTACATTTCATTTTCAAGATTTTTATTGGTAGAGCATTCTATTATCAAACACAATTAAAATGCACATTTTTCTCACTCATCTCAATATCTATTTTGCTTCCCTGGACATTTTCTTTCTAGACCCTAACCTAAGTTCATTAAATTGTATATACAGAATATAAGAGAGGACTAAAAATATAGGCATTCCAATTTTAAAAAAATGAATAAAGTCTAATTGAAAATTATTTCACTTATGCATCTAAGAAAGCTTAGTGTCATGGGGAAATTTTTATAAAAAACACAGCTCAATGAAAAAAAAAATGGCCAAACATGGGTAGTTTTTTTAAAAAGCACCAATAGACAGAAATATTGTTTTTTCCCCCTCTCTAAATATTCAAGCAATTAAAACTTATCTTTAAAAATGGAACATGGAAAATGTAATGGAAAAAATGAGTAAGGTCCTTCTTGGACTTCTAGTCTTTATAGTTTAATTTGTTGAGAATTTAAAATTACAGTAATTGCCCTTAAATAACTGACATTATTTGACACTACAACAACAGAGAAGTGGAAATGACTGACAAACACACAAAAGACTTTTGTTATCTTTGTTTGTCTGCTTGAATAAATCTCAACAAGTATTTCAAAGATTTAAATTTATAGCATATTTAATCGCCATTAGATGGCCAATTCTACTGGCTTTCATTTAAGTTTCACTGACACTCAACATTTTTGGTATCAACTTAAAACATATCTAGTTTGTCTCAACAGCTATCTTTAAACGAAATTATTACCTCTAAATTAAACATTTTGGTAAAATATGTGGAATTAAACAGAATTAACTTGAGCTAAGTAGACCCTCTTTTTTTTCTTCCCTTTACTGAGGGGGAAAGCAAGGGAACTGAAATTGTAATTTTGAAAAAATGTAACATTACATAACTTGGTTTAATAATTTATTTCTTAGCAAATCAAGTTTATTAGGCAATTGGTACTTCAAACAACTTATTGTGACTTAGATATCAAGCAGAGGTCACAGAAAGAAAAGTAGGTCTGTCATGCAATTTAGAATTCCTGCAAAAAAATTTAGAATCCAAATGACATGGATAAAAAATATTAGGGGTTTATTACTTTTATTTAAGTATTTTGTTCTTATAGTGTTCCACTTCTAAACTAAAACATAATCTATGAATGAGCATAAAATAAGAATTTCTTCTTGAAGGTCCTATTTTATTTTTTAATGAAAATAAACACTTGCAGTAATCCCTTAATTGGCATCACACTTTACATTTTGCAAACTGTTTTTTTCCCTACATTCACTTAACATTTACCTGGCTTATAAAAATTAATCTCCCTTTTGATATCACGTTCCACCCATACCAAAACAAGAGACACAACTCATTCTGTGTGTATTTTAATAGAGTGACATTCTGATTGGTAGTGAAGTAAGGAAATGCTATGTACCATGTATAAAAAGAGTCTTCCAGGGTATGAGCATGAGTGAAATAGGAAATGTATTAGGTTTCTAAGAGGTCAGGGGGGTTAGGTTAAGAGGATGAATGGGCACAGGGAGCTTAAAGCTCAGTGGTGCATGGTTCATTTCAGAAGAAAGCTTGTCTGCTTTTCTTTACAGATGTGCTCCTCTTTGCCCTTTCTTACATTATCTTAATGGATTAAAAGATGATAGCTTTTTTATTTATCAGAAAACAAATTTGTTGTTCATAATGCTTGGGACTAAGTATGAAACATTATGAAGACTCAATTTTTATTTTTCAGTCCTCCTCTAGAACCTTCATGAAGTCGAGGAAAGCCACTCTGCTTATTCCGGCTTTAAGGATTCCCCCCCCCCCCCCCGCCCCCGGGGCTGTTTGGTCCATACCAGCTATTTATACTAATTGCCTAATTAACTAGTAGACACTTAGATTCATTCTTCTGGACAAGTAAGGAAATTTCCTTCTCTCAGCCTCACCTGGTGCAGGTGGAAAGCTCCCATAGCTTTAGATCTGATATTGTCATTGCAATGGTAGTCCTCCCCTTCCTCTCTTGCCAAATGATGAAGCCTTGGGATCAACTTTTTCGAGATGGCTGATGAAGATTTCACCCAATATCACAGGAAACCAGTCTCTTTTCAAATCTTAAGTATTCCAGCAATTTCTAAATGTGAAATCATTGATATTCTTCGTGTCAGTTTAAGCCATTGCAGCCCTATCCTTCGAGCTGAGGGTGTTCAAAATTGGGATGTTGAACTAAAATTTTTAGATTGATCTCCTCTCAGAGACCAGTAAACTTTACCAGAATCCATAGTTATGCTCATATTTGAGCCGCCATTGAAAGAGAGGCAATTGGCCCTAGCTGGTTTGGCTCAGTGGATAGAACATCATCGGCCTGTGGACTGAAGGGTTCTGGGTTCGATTCTGGTCAAGGGCACATGCCCAGGTTGCGGGCTCAATCCCTAGGAGGGAGCATGCAGGAGGCAGTCGATCAATGATCCTCTCTCATTGTTGATGTTTCTATCTCTCCCTTTCCCTCTCTGAAATCAATAAAAATATATAAATATATTTTAAAACAAGAAAGAGAGGCAATGGGCACAAGGTAGAAATTGTTTTTTAGCCACTTGAGGATGAAATACTAATGGACCTATCAGCTCCCAATATCCAGTTATTTAATATCAGTGATACAACAGTGACAAGCAGAATGTCTGAGGTTTTCACTTGGCTTTCAGAAAGGGGACAATGATCCTGGGTGGAGGCCTTCCTGGGGATGTAGCAGCTTCTAAACTGATAAGATCAGCAAATGTCTCAAAGCCTATGGGGGGATTGATGTTTCTCAAAGAGTTGTTTAGGAAAACAAGGGAAGCAGAAGTTCCTATTCTTTGGGGTAGAAGGGAAGAGTAAGGAGAATTAAAACACACACACACACACACACACACACACACACACACACACACCAAAACCTGCATCAAGGGATTATTCTCTTGTTGAGTCTATTCTGATAGGAAAAGAGAATGTGTTCTTATATTGTTTTTATCTTTAAAGATTTGAGGTAAATCTTCATTCAAAATGGAGCTTAACGAAAGGGCAACATATTGGTCACTAACTCAGCACTTAATTTTGGACTCTCTGAGGGTAATTATTTGGCTATAATTATAACACGTAATTCTTAATCTTAATATTAGTGGTTGACTATATATAATAGTAATAGAATAGCTTTACCTCTTTGATTCATGTAGACTTTAGTAGCAACATTAATTTGGATAGTGACGGGCAAATGGACTGCTTTATTGTATTTTGACAAATAAAATCTCTATTTATTTGTATTTTATTCAATGTAGGTTTTATGGTTTGTACCCCTTGTTGGTGACATCTTGACTCTACATTCAGATTATTTGAAAGATCACTTTTTACAACTTGAGCAGGTATGGTTGAGTTTACTTTGTTCTTATCACACTTAAGAAAAGTAAAACCAGCTTCCTGCTAAACATACCAACTATTTATAATAATTGCCTAATTAACTAGTAGACAAGTCAAAAAGATTTGTCTATAGTCATAATTATCTTTTGTATGATATTATAAATTCTCAAGGTGAAAATGAAAAAGTTTATTCACAATTTGCTTGATATCATAGCTTAAGTAATTTAACTATTTCTTTCTGGTTTCAAACAAATTTTTAACCATCAAATAAGAGACTAAAGCAATTAGTATTTAAATTATTTTTTGCATTATGCAATACTAGATTAGTGATATGTGAAGACTTTTGCATATATATATATATATATATATATATATATATATGGATACACAAACACACATACATGCATTTAGAAGCACACTGATTTTGTAATACTTTTGGTTAAAAGAATATTTAACATCAAAATGTTCTGTTTGGAGACAATTTTGTTTTCTGAATCTTATGTCTACAGTTGTCCCCCACTGCTACCAAATAAATCATATTATTAGAGTAATAAGAAACACAAGATATATTTTTGCTACTGAAAATATTTAACAGTCAAGTTGAACCTCATAAAATTTTTTTATAATAAAAGTTGGGGGTGGAGGGAGAGAGCTCACAGAAATACACAAATAAAATTTAAATTGAATAAATATTCTGTTCTTGCCTGCCAGAGGATAAAAACATTTTTATACTCTTTCCTCTTTTTAAGTATACCTAGTAACTGTATAACTTTCCCCTCCTCTCTTCTATTCAGCTATTTTATAAATTAATTAATAGTCTTACCCAGGTAGAGGACCACACAAATATACTAATATTTTACTAAGTTGCAAACAGCAACATTAGAGAGAAACAGTAATTGATCTGCCAGTTGCTGGATATCTAGCTGTTGATCTCAGTCATACACAGAGATTCTCAGTCATGCCCAGGAGACAAAAGGTCCAGAACAGTAGGGCTTTCTTTTGAAAGTAGCTGTATGCTGGCTATTAAATGTTAAGGCTGGTTCTATACAAGGAAATAGTTTTATTTGCTCCTCCAAGAAAACCCCTTGTATTTGTAGCACTCTTACACTGAGAAAAGCATTCTTGTGCTTTTTAAGATAATCACAAGCTTCTCAGGGTTTTGTTATGATTTGCTATTAAGCCAAACTACACATAATGTTGGTGGGAATGGCCCCGATGGAATCAACCTTGTGGTAATGCACAATAACATCGGAACCTATTGTAATGCCCTGCTGCAATAGCAAGGATATAAATACCTTATACTGAAGGCCTGCATATGGTAGGCATTGTATATACAGCAGAAACTAAAAATATATTACATGAATTATCCCACCACAACAACCTCATGAGATACATATTATTATTCCCATTTTACAAATGAGGAAACTGAGACTAAGAGGTAATAACTTGCCAAAATTTTTAGAATTAAGACATTACATACATCTGATAAACTTTCCAATGTTGACCTCAAAGTGAAAGCTCTAGTTGGGTAGAAGAGCTTCGCAGAGCATTTTCATTCTCATTTTCATTCAGGACAGTTCAACAAGTTACTGTAACTGGAGAATTACCCAGTTAGACTTAGTCACTTATTTAAAAAATGAGATGTTTCATGAACTCACTTAAAGCATTAATAGAGTGCCAGTTGCTACATTAGGTAAACAAAAGGCTATTCACCACTTACCCTGCATGTCAGTCTATTTTTCTCCCACTGTGGAGTTTTTATTTTGATGCCTCACTAAAACCATATCTCAGAGTGTACACAAAATATAAATATAAAAATACAATGGTGTTTTAAGAAACACCCTGTTTTTTGAAATGTCAAGAGTTTCTTGAAGAGGCTGTTGAGAAAGTTGGTCTTTAGGTGGCCTGAGAGCAAGTGTTAAGTGGGAAAACTCTGTACTGGAGCTCACATTCTCGGGATTTGGGCTTTCAGGGGCTGGGAGAGAAGATGGTTGCAGGTTAGGAGGGTCTGGGTTTCTGGAATCTACTGCAGGCAAGGGAGGAGGCATGTAAAGGGGTGGAAGTCAGAGGTCTGCTGGGTCAAAAGTAGATTCAGGACAGAAACCATGCCATCTTGAAGGGGAGAGCTGCTGTGACCACGAGCCCAGCCTCACAACCACCCAGACTGGCCTTAGACACTACGCAGGACCCTACAGCCACTCCGGCCAAAGACCTGCCACTGCATCTGCAGACCCACAGACACTGGGACTCTAGCCTCTCCAGCCGCAGGCTACTGTGAGTTCCAGAGCATGCTCCCCTCCCCCACCATCCTGCCACTTTGGCCCTGGACCCCGCATGTCCCAGCACCTGGGCTCTCCCATGACTCGGGTTATGTGACCCTCTGCCCAAGCCCTCTGTTTCAGCCACAGGCCCCATGCAACTTGACACCCGGACCCTTCAGTGATAGCAAAAATGGGGAGACAAAGAAACAACCCCTAAGAAAAGAAAAGGAGACATCAACAGAATAGAAACAGAGGCATGCAGTATGTAAGAAAAAATAATTCAGAGTAATGGTCATACAGTTCATAAACAAGATGCATGAGAAAAATTAACAACTTATGTAAGAATCAAGAGGAAATCAAGAATGATATAGCTACAGTAAAAAACATGATGGAAGGTTTTAACAGTGGGCTAGAAGAAGCAGAGGAACAAATTAGTGAGTTAGAAGATAGGGCAGAGAAACACTCCCAATCAGACCAGCAATTGGAGAAAAAAAATAGAAACCAGGAGGAGAGCCTAAGGGAGCTTTGGGACAACATGAAACAAAGTATAATAGGGGTGTCAGAAGGACAAGAAGAGGAGAAAGGATTAGAAACATATTTGAAGAAATAATGACAGAAAACTTCCATGATTTGGGGAAGGAAAAGGTCACACAAGCACAGAGAGTCCCAAACAAGAGGAACCCAAAAAGACCCACAGCAAGATACCTCGTAATTACAATGGCAAATGTTAACGACAAAGAGAGAATCTTAAAGGCTGCAAGAGAGAGACAAAGAGTTACCTACAAAGGATCTCCCATTAGATTATAAAATGATTTCTCAACAGAAACACATCAGGCCAGAAGGGAATGGAATGAAGTATACTAAGTGATGCAAAGCAAGGGACTGAATCCAAGAATATTCTACCCAGCAAAGCTATCATTCAAAATTGAAGGGGAAATCAGAAGCTTCAAAGACAAAAAAAGGCTAAGGGAGTTTATTACTATCAAGTCAGCAATGTAAGAAATGCTAAAGGGACTGTTGTAAAAATAGAAAGGGAAGAAGGAACACAGGCATAAAGAATAAAAATGACTACAAACAAGTACCTATCAATAATAACATAAAACATAAATGGACTAAATGCTCCAATCAAAAGAAATAAAGTGGCTGAATGGATAAGAAAACATGACCCATATATATGGGGCCTACAAGAGACCCACCTCAGAAAAAGAGACTTACACAGACTGAAAGTGAAGGGATGGAAAAAAAATATTTTTCAGACAAATGGAAATGAAAAAAAAAAAAAAAAAGCTGGGGTAGCAAAACTTATATCTGACAAAATAGACCTCAAAGTGAAGGCCATAACAAGAGATAAGAAAGGCCACTTCATAATACTAAAGAGATTGATACAATAAGAGGATATAACTCTGGTAAACATATATACACCCTATGCAAGAGCACTCAAATATATAAAAAACTTCTGGAAGATATCAACAGAGAGATTGAAAGCAATACAATCATAGTAGGGGACTTTAATACCCCATTGATATCACTGGATAAATCCTATAGACAAAAAAATCAGCAAAGAAGTAGCAATCCTAAACAACTCACTAGGTCAGATGGACTTAATCAACATCTTCAGAGCATTTCAACCCAAAGCTATAGAATATACATTCTTCTCAAGTGCACACGGGTCATTGTCAAAGATAGACCACATATTGGGACATAGGCAAAGTTTCTTCAGATTCAAGTAGATTGAAATCGTATCAAGCATCTTCTCAGATCATAATTGCATAATATCCTATATAATAAAAGCCTAATATGCTAAGTGTCCAGTTGTCCAGTTGGCCATTCAATCAATCAAAGCATATGCTATGCTAAGGCTACTCAACCGCTTGCTATGATGTGCAATGACCACCAAGGGGCAGACAGTCCAATGGTAAACAAGTATCTATGGTGTGCACTGACCACCAGGGGGCAGATGCTCTGACTGGTAGATTAGCTTACTGCTGGGGTCCAGCCAATCGGGACTAAGCAAGACCGGGCAGACACGCCCTGGAGCCCTCCCATGGTCTCTCCCTGGCTGGCAAACCTCCTGTGTCACTCCCCAGCTCCAATCATGCACCACTGGGGTCCCTCAGCCTGGCCTGCACCCCCTCACAATCCAGGCTGAGGGATCCCCCTGCCCTGCGAGTGCATGAATTTCATGCACCAGGCCTCTAGTTAGAAATAAACTGCAATAAAAAAAAATCAAACACTTGGAGGCTAAATAGCATGTTATTAAGCAATGATTGGGTTGCCAAAGAGATCAAAGAAGAAATAAAAAAACATCCTGGAAACAAATAACAATGAAAACACAACAATCCAAAATCTATGGGACACAGTGAAAGCAGTCCTGAGAGGGAAGTTCATAGTATTACAGGCCTACTTCAAAAAAAAGAAAAAAGAAAAGAAAAGAAAGAAAAGAAAAGAAAAAAGAAAAAGAAAGAAAAGAAAAACTACTAATAAATTATTTAAATCTACAACTTAAAGAATTAGAAAGAGAGCAACAAGAAAAGCCCAGAATGATCAGAAGGAAGGAAATAATAAAGATCAAAGCAGAAATAAATGACATAGAGACAAAAAAAAGATCAATGAAACCAAGAGCTGGTTCTTTGAAAGAATAAACAAGATTGGAACTTCTAGTCAGGCTCACCAAGAAGCAAAGAGAGAGGACCCAAATAAACAAAATCAGAAATGAAAGAGGCAAAATAACAACAGACTCCACAGAAATGCAAAGGATTGTAAAAAAATACTATGAACAACTCTATTCTAACAAACTGGTTAACCTAGAAGAAATGGACATATTCCTAGAAAAATATGACCTCCTGAAACTCAATCAGGAAGAATAAAAAATTCTGAATAAGTCAATAACTATGGAAGAAATTGAAGCAGTGCAATATCTGCAAATCAATAAATGTGATACATCACATAAACAAATTGAGAGATAAAAATCACATAATCATATCAATTGATGCAGAAAAAACATTTGACAAAATCCAACACCCTTTCTTGATAAAAACTCTCAGCAAAGTGAGAATAGAGGGATCATACCTCAACATAATAAAAGCCCTAAATGATAAACCTACAGCCAACATCATACTCAATGGGCAAAAACTAAAACTATTTCCCCTAAGAACAGGAATAAGACAGGGATGCCCACTCTCACCACTCCTGTTCGCCATAGTATAGGAAGTGCTAGCCATAGTGATCAGACAAAAAGAAGAAATAAAATGCATCCAAATTAGAAAAGAATAAGTAAAACTATCCTTTTTCGCAGATGACTTGTTATTGTACATAGAAAACCCTAAAGACTCCATTAAAAAACTACTGGATTTAATAAATGAATCTGATGATTAATGACTTTGTGCATGTTTTCATATGTCTCTTGGCCTTCTGTATTTCCACTTTTGAACAGTGTCTAAGTCCTTTGCCCATTTTTTGATTGGATTTTTTTATCTTCTTTTTGTTAAGATGTATGAGTTCCCTATACATTTTGGAGATTAAGCCCTTATCAGAAATATCATTGGCAAATATGTTCTCCAATGCAGTGGGCTTTCTTATTGTTTTGTTAATGGTTTCTTTTGCTATGCAGAAGCTTTTATTTTGATGTAGTCCCATTTGTTTATTTTCTCAGTTTCCATTGTCCTAGGAGCTGTATCAGTAAAGATATTGCTATGACATATGTCTGATATTTTGCTGCCAATGGATTCTTCTAAGATTTTTATGGTTTCCCATATGTTTAAGTCCTTTATCCATTTTGAGTTTATTTTTCTGTATGGTGTAAGTTGGTGGTCTAGTTCTTTTTTTTTTTTTTTTTTGCATGTATCTGACCAATTTCCCCAGCACCATTTATTGAAGAGACTATCTTTATCCCATTGTGTACTCTTGCCTCTTTTGTCAAATATTAGTTGAATATAATGGCTTGGCTCAATTTCTTGGTTCTCTGTTCTGTTCCATTGGTCTATATGTCTGTTCTTGTGCTGGTACCAGGCAGTTTTGAGAACCATGGTTTTGTAATATAGCTTGATATCTGGTATTGTGATCCCTCCAACTTTGTTCTTCTTTTGCAAGATTGCTGTGGCTATTCAGGATCTTTGTTTTATTCCATATAAATTTTTGGAGAGTTTGTCCTAGGTCTGTGAAGTATGCTGTTGGTATTTTAATGGGGATTGCATTGAATTCATAGATTGTTTTGGGTAGTATGGACATTTTAATGATGTTGATTCTACCAATCCATGAATATGGTGTAGTCTTCCATTTGTTTATGTCTTCCTTTATCTTTTTTCAACTCATGTAGTTTTCCACATATAGGTCTTTTACCTCTTTAGTTAAGTTTATTCCTAGGTATCTTAATTTTTTTTTGTTGCAATGGTAAATGTGATTGTTTTTTGTTTGTTTGTCTTTCTGTGAGTTCATTATTGGTATATAAAAAAGGCATAGATTTCTGGGTGTTAATTTTGTATCCTGCCTCTTGTGTCCCCAAGTCCCCTCAGCCCCTCAGCCATCCAGGGCCGGCCCGGGGCTCAGGCAAGCCTTGGATGGCGGCTGCCCAGCTGCCCAGGGCTGCCTGAGTCTCAGGTAACCAGGGCCGGCCAAGGCTTGCACTGCTGGCAGTGGCAGCAGCAGAGGTGTGATGTAGTGTTGCCTTCCCCAGATCGCCAGGTCACCTCCCACCCCTGAGGGCTCCAGGACTGTGAGATGGGGCAGACTGTGAGATGAGGGACTCCCCCTCCAGTGCATGAATTTTCATGCACTGGGCCTCTAGTAGCTAATATTTGGAAACAGCCTAAGTGCCCATCAGCAGATGAGTGGATTCAAAAATGGTGGTACATCTACACAATGGAATACTATGATGCTATAAAAAAGAAAGAACTCTTACCATTCACAAAGCATGGATGGATGTGGAGAGCATTATGCTAAGTGAAATAAGCCAGTGGGAGAAAGATAAATATCACATGATCTCACTCATTTGTGGAATATAATGAACAACATGAACTGATGCTGATAAACAAAAATAGATCCAGAGACAGAGAACCAGAGACAGACCATCAAACCTCAGAGGGAAGGCAGGGGAGGGTAGAGTGGGAGGTAAGAGATCAACCAAAGGATTTGTATGCATGCATATAAGCATAACTAATGGACACAGACACTAAGGGGGTGAGGGAATGTGCTGGGGGGTAGGGGTGGCTGGGAAGAGGTCAATAGGGGAAAAGGAGACATATGTAATATTATATATAACACTTTAAATAATAAAGAATTTTTTAAAAAGAATTTCTTTCATGAATAGCAAATGCGGCATGTTTTGCTAAGTCTTCAGGAAACATTCAAGTACTGGATATTTATACATTAAGGTCGGTTCTCTGCAAGCATATGTTTTTCATTTGATTCACAAATCAATGAAGAAAATCCTTTGTCTCCCACATGCAGAAGTCTTCTGGTATGCAATTCAGGATAATCATTATTCTATTCTCACATTTTATTTTTTTCCTCCTGTTCAACCAAGGTGCACAAAATGTTGACAGGGATTGCCATCGTCCAAATACTGAATATAATTTAGCAATACAAACAAACTGTATTAAAAATCACACACACACACACACACACACACAAATCAAGACTCCTGGAGGCATATAACACCAGACTAGGTTTAGTCAAGCAAATTATTTGTGTTATTTTTGTCACAGCTTTTTTAAAAAAGCTTTATTTCCTTTTTGTCTGTTCACAAGACTTTCCTGCACTTAAGTGAGTCTTTATTATATTGCCATCATCATGATCTAATCGACACTGGTTGATTTTTGAAAAAACATTGATGAGTTGGGTAAGTTGACCGCTGACTTTTGGAGAAAGTTATTAGTAAGTCATCTGAAACTAATAAACTAGAAAATAATTTGTAGCCCATACAAGTGACAAAATGTTGTCTCAGATTTGAAGACATTATTTATAGCAGATGTTTGGGAACTGAGAACTCACAGGCTTTGGTTGCCAATGATATTGAATCCAAATGCAATGTCAACAAATAACTTCTGACATAATTCTGATAATGATACTAGCTCATTTTTATTGAGGGCTTATCAGACATATGTCATACAGGAGGTTCTCTTCTAAGCACTTACACACATTGCCTCATTTAATCTTCACAATAATCCCTATGAGGAAGATACAATTACTGACCCCATTAAAGAGATGATGAAACTGAGGGTTCTGGAGGTCAGGCCAATCGCTACGTGTTACACGGGAAGTTGTTAAACTGAGATTTAAACCCAGATCAGATTGACCCCAAAACTTGTAGGTCTAACCTAAAATGCAACCCTGCCTCTGACACTCAGCATCCTAAAACATTCTATCTGAATGCAGTGTCTGAGATTGCAGATCAGCCTCTTTCTTTTACAGATGAGGAGACTGAAGTTTTAAAAAGTAACTATGTCTTGCCTATCATCTTAACAACAAATCAGTGACTAAGGAGGACTAGAACTCAGTTCTTCTGTTTTCAATTTCAGATTGGACACCATTCTATCATTTAAAGAAATTTACATGACCCAGGAGAGTAGGAGACAAACTCTGCAGTTTAACACACCAGATAAAATACCAAAGAGCTAAATTCAGGTTGCTTCTGTGTTTTCTAACTTGCAGCTGCTTCATTGCAGGATCATACAACACATGATGGGACAGGGACTTAAAGCCACACATAAAACATATTAAATGTAGTCAGCAGTGATGAGATTTGGTACCAAATAAGAAGCTTTAATTAATTTTAAATGGTGCTTTTCATAGTGTCAAAAGCTCAGTCCACTGAAGTGGAAAAGGGGGTTGGAATGGCGTGATCCTAGCAACCCAGCTAATCTGGGCCCTTCTGAGCAAGCTCATTTGGAATTCTTACATCAGTGCATCGGCATGCCGAGGTGGGGCTCCTGGGGACAAACAAAATAGCAACCCCAACTCCAGCACCACTCAGAATCCTGCATCCCGGGGAGGCCGCAGAGTTCAGCTGTATTAAGGGGCCGTTGGAGTTTCCCTGTTATTTGTCTACTTTTTGAGGATTAGAACTTCCGCTGGGCTGTGTTCATCTGCGCTGAGAATTTAAACTCGGTGTATGCAACAACAGGAAGAGTGAGATCTGCTAGAAATGTTCAAAAAGAAGTCTGTTTTGGTTTTTAATAGCTTTTTACGCACAAAGAGAAGTAAATTGAGGGGTTTCCGATTTCTTCTGGAGTCTACATTGACTGGTGGTTTCTTTTTTTCCTATTACTTTTCCCTCCTTCATCAGCCTTTGTTTTGAAAACTGTGATGGTGCAGATACTCACTATGTAGACCCATCTGGGTGGTATTATGTTAGATAGGCTGGGATGGTCATGTGGTTCTTAAACATACTCACACACAAACCTTCTTTTCCTCTTCTTGACATATAAATAGGAACTATCATTATAGCCCTACCTCATAGAGACCACAGAACCATTCAGTAAGAACCAAATTGTAAGGATTAATTGAAGTTTTCTATGGAACACAGTTCCTTGTCTTTACAGCTAAGGAAACTGAGGCTCAGGGTTCCATGACAAGATTAAGGGCACATATCCAGACTTCTCCATTTCCCTGTTCCCTTCTTTATCACACAGCTCATCATTTATAGATATTGTTTATAAGAGTAGTGTATAAATAAGAGCTAGGTGCCACTTGCACGTGTTACATTTACTATTTTTAATGCAACTATGCTATGCATACATATTGATGATAACATGTAATATAGAACGTGATTAGCTCTTAACAAATGAAACACTCATTTGGGTCAACAATTATAAATTAAAGATATTTTATTTCCCCATGTTCTTTTATCTGACATAAATGCCTATCACCATGAAAATAACACCTAACTAATTCTAAGTTTCTGATGGCCATCTATTTATTAATGAGATCAATAAGCCTTCACTTTTCCAAACTCAGACTTGAATCTCTTTTGTCCTCTACAGATAAAAAGGATGAAACATCACCCTACTCATGTTCTCTGTTCCTTTAGTACATACAAGGGTCTCTAGACTTGGAGGACAGTACTACAGCCCAGGTGAGTTGCTATGAGTGATAGAAATTGCAGGTAAAACAATTCAGGCATGCATCCAGAAGTACATGTCTGTCCAGTGGTCTACACTCTGAAAAGAAACTAGAAATAAGTAGGTTTCCATCACAGGGTTTTTAGAAACTTGATATTTGCAAGATAAAAAATATTTTATTTTTTTAAATTTCTAATTCAGATCCAATTACAGTGAGGAAGTAGAGGGGAAAACAATTAGAATAACAATTGTACTGTGTATTAAAGAAAACCACAACATTGATTTTATGGTATTAATTTTTAATATTTTATTAATGAAAAGCCACAGCAACTCAGGTCAGCTCTTTATGGGGGGTTTCAAACTCTTTTAAAATAAGGACATTTGAGATATTCTTCCTAGTTATTTAAGTCATTCCATTTACTCTGCCTTAAGTATCCAAGTACCCTGCTTCTTGCTCCCTGAAAACAATTAGATTTTCTTTTCCACCTGACCTTCTGCCTCCTTAAACACAGCACAAATATGAGATGCTAGCATTAGTGTGGTTATAGTGAATTTTCATATTGAATATATTTTATATTGAATTTTATGTTCTTGGATCTATCAATCATTAAATTCAGAGGGAAAAATAAAATTGAAGGGAGCATGCTTAGCAAGTTTTATTAATACTCTGACAATAGAAATATTTCATATTGTACTTATTCAATATCTACTTGGAATTTTCAAAAACCAGAATGTTCTTGGCATACATGAAATACAAAACTACCAAATATTAGAATAACAAAATCAATAGAATTTATAAATAGATATCGGCTTTGCCCATCTGCACAGCTAAAATGCACATAACATATTAATTACAACTTTGAACAGAATGAAAATGAAGCTTAAACACTGATCTGAAAACATCCTTTTTTTCCCATGTAAAAATGTACAGTATGAAACTGTCTCTCTCAACTACCTAATAACTAAGTGAGTAATAAGAGCAGGAAGTACCTCTTGTAAGTACAGAAAATGGAAGGAGGTGTGAGGGTGAGCATATGGGGAGGAATTCAAAAAGTGTTAGTGGAAAAGCAGCAACTTTGTACACATTTTTAATCATTGCTGTAAAAAGGGTAAAGCACTTTTGTTAGCTTTATTTAAGTTCAACAACAGGAGAGTAAAGGTTAAGAATCCTACTTTCAGCCCAGTGTGGAATTAGAAGTCCATTCTCCCACCAATACACTGGGGATTTGCACACGAGAATGGGAGTTACATGAGCAAATCCTTCAGGGATCTGTGAGAAAATAAACTCTAACGAGAATATTTGAACTACATTTTTACAATAGACTGGTCATCAAAAAAGACATGCATATGGAAACTTTAATGTTTCGAGAGCAATCTACAAATACATGTCTAAGTGTATAGACTTGCATTTATGAATATAAACCACATACATACTAGTATGTATTTGAAATCCATGTCAGTGTGATTGTGCACTAACACTAGTCAGTAAAACTAACTAGCTCATTAAGTGCTCCAACTGTTATATGCTGTTGTGCTCTTTTGAGGACATGAGCACAGCATATAAAATTTCATTTAAATAACTGAAATACCACTGTGGGAAAACTCAAATGCATTTCATATAAATTTTTCTTTTACTTTCTTCTTTTCCTTTTTCTTAGTCGCTTCAACCATAAAATGCATTGGTTTTTATATGCATATATGCAATATATGTGCTCACTGCAATTTTTCTCAGTTGAGCCTTTCCAGACAATAGATATAAGCATCTCTATTTTTCTTTAAAAAGATGCAAATTTTCCATTTTCCTTTGCAGTGACGCCTTGGGTTTTAGCATGTAGATTTAAGCATAAAACGTTTCTTCGTTGTGGGAAAAGCAGTGTGCTGTAATAAAATTATGATGGACAATTCTTCTGGTAAAGTCCATAAGGGCATGGGCAGAAGGCTGGTATGCGTTAGGTTGTTCCAGCTCTTCGCAAGCTGCTTTCTCCTATAGCAACTTGTTGATAATGGAACATCTTTTGTGAGAAACGGCATGAAAAACAATGCAACGCATCAGATTTAATAAAGTATCTAGAAAAAGTCTTAAAATGACACCCACACTACGAAGGGAAAGCCAAATTTGCTTTTTCTGAGGGGAATTTGTGTTTGTCAGGAAGGGTTCCTGGAGGTTTTGTTTGGAGGCCTTGATGTGTGACCAGTACGCTACAGGCCGCCCTTCACCCTTGCCCTGCTTCAACCACCGCTCTGCCCACCCATACCGACACCGCAGGGGGAAGGGTTTCAGAGGAGAAAGAATCAAAAGCTGAGGGACGGGGGAAAAAAAAGTGCTTTTCAGGGTCTGATGTGTGGGAATCAAATGAGAGGCCTAGCTCAAATCCTGTCGCCAGGCAACCAAAGTGATATGCTGAGGGAATATCATTAAAGTTGGAAAGTAAGCAATCTCTCTGAATTAGTAAACCAACCACAGGATCGCCCATGCACCCGAACTCTATCGGTGCCGGAGTGCCATTTCTCCAAGGAGGACACGCGGGGGCTCTGCTAAGTTAAAGGGGGGGAACGGAGAGGGAGAGGGAGAACGCAGCTGATTTGTAGAGTTTTTTCATAAAAAAAAAAAAAAAAAAAAAAGACAATGGCTGTCCAGACATGGAGTTGGTGGTGAAATATGGTAACTGCCACGGCTGCAGCTGGCTCTCTGACACAAGATTAATAAGTTGCCGTTTCCTAGCCGACCAGAACCTAGTGGGAACTATCCAGCATTTTATCTTGAATTGTGGGTAACAGCCTCACTGCAAGCTGGCCTAGTTTACTGCTCTGTTTTTTCCAGATCTCCCAAAGTGCAGCAAACATCTGTGACTCTAATGAGGTCATCATTGAGGGTGTCCAGAGAGCCGGGCCCTGAGAACTGACCTCACCTCTGCCTGAACATAAAGTACAAGTGCTGTGGGGAAGCAGGACAAATTAAATGGGAGAGCTGGCACTTGGCTGGAAGTTAAGCTCTTAAGAAACTTTTTTGCCGTGATTAAAAAAGAAAGGGAGAGGGAGAGAGAAAGAGAGAGAGAGAGGAGAGAGAGAGAGAGAGAGAGAGAGAGAGAGAGAGAGAGAGAGAGAGGAGATTGAAGCTCAGAAATGACAGTACAACAAAGCAGTAGCAAGCCCACAGAATTAGATTTAGGCCTCACTGATGAATATTATCAGTGACATGAACAAGCAAAACTTATCTGGGCCTTCCTTCTTGAAAGGCTGAATAAAAATTGAATTGCCAACTTCTGCATTTTACCACATTTTGGTGGAAATGGTTCAGAGACCTACATGATTTAAAATGAAGTCTCGGTGAATTCAACCACAAAGCCTATGTATGTGTTTCTGACAGCAAAATTTCAAACATTATGCAACATGGCATATCATTCATAAGTGATTTCATTATGGACACAGGAAACAAACTTCTCCAGAGAGGTATCTGTCCCCGCCCACAGTTATTCCAACAGAATCATAGTTTTTATAAATAATACCACCAAACAGACATGCAAACACAGTCCCAAATTGTATTTAAATCAGTAAAATACAATTATTTTGTTTAGTTGTCTAAGGCAAGAATATCTAAGATATCTTTTTAACTACTGCTTTCTTTAAAAACTTCATTCTTAAGAGATGATAAATGTAAGCTTTAAAAGGAAGGAAGGTGTTTTAAGTTTGGCAGAAAGAAACATTGCTGAAAATTGTCCCTATCATTAAATTTGTAAGTACATTAGCCATAAGTTGATTATGGATTGTCCGTTTCAGCCACATCTGCCCGCAGTGTACAATCAAGTCAGTGGTGTCTTCTTTGATGACTAAGGAAATGGATATAGGGATAATGTCCAAAAGGTGAAAAAGAAAGATAGAGTTTGATTTTGGAAAAGTGGGAATATTATGATGGGATGAAATTTGCATTAATATTTTATTTTTCTCACATCATTATCATTTTTAGACTAGATCTAATGCAAGAGTTACAGAAGACTAGTAATAGAAAGACAACCACTTTCTCGAAAGCGAATAAAGGTTGCACGAAACTCTCATTTGACCCATGTGGTGAAGGTGGTCAGGGAATGAGAGGGCAATAGCAGAGGGCTAGCCAGGAGAAAGTGCTAGCCATTTCTGATTGTCACTAAGCCCTTTCACTATGACAGCAAGAGGGAAATCAAGGTGCTATCCTCATCTTAATTTATGAATGACGGACACTATGGATTGGCGTTGACTGTGAAGATGCACTTAAAATGTGGGACATGTAAGATAAAATGTTTAAAACAGTAATCCTAGGGAAAAGTTCTAATACTGCCTGCAAGTCCCTCAATACAGACCTGTTTCACCCTAGAAGAAGAGAGGCTGCAGCTCATTGTTCGAGTTCTTGAGCTAGAATTTAATGGAAAGAGTGGCTTACAAAACAAAGCAACCTCTGCTTGCCTGTGAATTGGGGAGAGGAACAGTTGGGGAGCAGAGATCTCTCCCATTACACTCTTTCTCAATTTTCAGGAAGGGCTTGGCAAATGCCCATTTCAAGGCTGAGTTTATTTTTTAAATGCAAATGAAGAAAGTGTTGTATTCAGCTCTGCAAACAGTTTTCAGAAATCCTGTTGGCCTACATTTAGCTGGGAAGCAGCCCCTGGTACCAAGTGTAGGGGCTCAAACAATCAAGCAGTTGTTTGCCTCACTCACATTCCTGAGGCAATCTGGTTCCAGCTGAACTCCTTGGGAACAGTCTGGGCTATGTACCCCTGGGGCATCTGCCCCAATTAGCACTGACCCTTGGGGGCCTCCTTGCTGGCCCTAGGTCACTCTCAACCTCTTAGACTCTGGGTAAACCAGATTGCTTTAGGAGCCTCTAAGCTTTCCACAACCCCAAGATGAACTGGACAGCTTGGCTCCCCAACAGAAATTTAGTCACCCTAGAAAGCCCAAACATGGCCTTCAGGTTCTCTGATCCAGGAAAGAGACACATAGGTGGGATATTTGCAGTGACTGAGGAACAACAGAAAAAGAGGCGCAGAGTGCTTGGCCAGTGAAACGAAGTAGTGCTTGGAAAGAGTACAGTGCTGTAGAGTCTCACACAACTGGGCTTGGCTCTTGGATCTTCTCTACCTAACTGGTGGACTTTGGCAAGTCACCAAATCCTACCAAACTTCAACTTTTTTCTTGTGTAAGATGAAAACAATGGTATCAGTCCTGCAGTGTTTTCATGAAAATCCAACGTCTTGATGTGTGTACCCTGTCCAATAAAATGCCTGGCTTATAGGAAGTTGTCAGTAAATGGGACTTACTTGTGAAAATTGAAACCTTGTTTGACGAGGACAATTACACTCCTGAGAAAATCAGGGGCTACGTAATTCTTTAAATCCCTCTGTTTTGCTGTAGTTCTTTTTCAGTTTATGACTAGTCTTTTATTTATAAGAAAGCAAAGGATTCATAACTACTTTTTGTGTCACTGTCCATCTAGCACTTCTGGTCACCATGAAGGTGACAGAAGGAATATCTGACATAATCTCCAGCCTTGAGGCTCTGACTGCTAGAACAGCACTGACAGAGCATGAACCAACTCAAGAACAGTTTAGGCATCAAAGTGTACAGTCCCGAGTGGTGTGTTCAATGGAAGTTGAAAGAAGGATGATGACTCAGCATGGGCTGCCATGGTCAGGGAAAAATCCACAAAATTGTTGGAGTTGATCAATATTGACTGAGTATCTACCATGAGCCAATACTGAACAGAGCCAAATAAGGTCTAGAGTGGAGAAAGACACATTAACATAACATTCAAATTGGTGCAGTGAGTGGCAAGAATGGGTTTTGGAGAGGAAGGTGCTGCAAGAGCATGAAAGAAGAATAGCTTAAGTTAGCTTTGGAAGAGAAACTTGGTTAGGTAAATCCTAGGCAGGTGGATCACTATGAATAAAGATATAACAGTGGGGAACAATCATTAGTGGTGTGTGTGTGTGTGTGTGTGTGTGTGTGTGTGTGTGTGTGTGTTTGTTTTTGTGTGTGTGGAGAGGGGAGAGTGACTGCAGGAGAGGAATAGGACATATAAGTGGAAGAAAAATAGAACTTCTAATATTACATAGAAGATTTAAAGAAAAACTTATTCTAAATTATCTGTTTCTTTTTATAAAAGTGATGCTAGCATGGTCCATACTAGAAGGATATAAAAGCCAAGGATTCTTGGATGTGACCTTAGAAAGTGAGCTGACAGAATGGAAGTCAGCTATAAGTTTATTCACATTTGAATCCCCTTCTATTTCCTGTAGAAAAGCTTCCCAGGCTGGTTGGATCAACTAGAATGGGGCTGCAATCAATGGTGGTTTAGTGAGTTAGTTTTCTGATCAAGGCCTTCTCTTGGAAAGTAGCCAGGAAAGCAGAGACCTGGGCCCAAAGTTCTTCAGGAGAATCAACTGACCAAGCTCTGGGGCTGAGGTAAGAGGAAAGGGACTATGGGAATCAGGACACACAGTATTTCTGGAGTTGGCTGAGAAACAAACTAGAACTATACACAACTTTGAGACTCTCTGAAGACCTCTATATCCCTATCCAGTTCCTAGGAGGTACTTTCTGTTTCCTTGTCTTGAGTCCCCTATAGCCTTGGCTGATCTCTGCTGGTTTGACTATCTCCCCTGTACACTGGGACCAAGAAAGAAAAGGTATTAAATGTCCGAGTCATTCTTAGCTGGGTCATACAAGGCTATATCTCATGAAATTATCTATGTTTATTGATGATAATCTCTGAGCCATGGTAGCCCAGAAGGTCTGCAGTGCTAGAACGAATGTTCCTTTGAGGAGAGGTATGGGTAATCAAGACTTCTTCCCTTAGAAGCAAGAGGCCTAGAGGCATTTGCTTGCTCCCATCATGGAGATTGAACATAACCAAACAGTAGTTCTGCTGTGTTAATATTTAAGGGCACTGTGAAGATCAAATTGTTGAAATAAAACTGCTTTATACAGCCTAAGAGTTGTTTGGGGTTTTTTTCTCCTTCTTTCATTCAACAAACATTTACTAAGCACCTATTATGAGCTAGGCACAGTTTCCATCTTCAAAAGCCCATAGTCAAGTGGAGGAGACTAATAGTCTGACAAGTGCTCCTAGACATAAGCACAGGACACTGAGCGGGGCCGAAGGATTAGGTTTGGAGATTGGAAAGGGTTTAAAGGAGAGGAGATGAAAGACAATCTGGCATAGTTGACCTAGTTGTATGTAGGGACATGTGAGGACAGAGAGAGCTGATGCAGAATGGGCAGGCAGGTGTCAGGCCATGAAGGGTCTTGCAGAGCAGGCTAACAAGTGAAGATTTTACCAAAGAGGTTAGTCAGAGCATTGCTGAAGGTTTTAAGCAAGGAATGGCACAATCAGTTTAGTGTTTTTTAGTACTCTTCCAGCAGCTGAGCAGTAGAACACCTTCTGAGGTGGGGATCGGGAGGGAATATATTACTAATCTGTTTGGCAGACCATGAAAATATTATTAGTTACCCTTCTATGCATGATGAAATTGAAACTCCTGTTAGTTTACTTGATCAGATTTCCCCAGCTTTCCATTGGAGTTTCTTGAGGACAGAGACCCATGTTTTTTATTTTGGGGTGCTTTCCCTTGTCTAGACAATTGCCTAAATCCATGGCCAATTTAGTTCAAGGTACTGGGTATTCAGTGCTCTGAATCTGAGTATTTTTCTGCAACCACACACTGGTTCTCTGAGAGAGTTTAATTTTGGAAATGACTAAGGGCTGGGGTAGCATTATATGTAGTACAGTAGTCCCCCGTTATCCACAGGGAATACTTCCAAGACCCACAGTGGATGCCTGACACCATGGATAGTACCGAACCCTATGCTTTTTTCTATACTTACATAGCTACAATAAAGTTTACCTTATAAATTAGGCACAGGAAAAGATTAATAATAAAGTAGAGCAATTATAACAATATACTGTAAAAAAGTTATGTGAATGTGGTTTCTCTCTCTTAAAATATTATTGAACTGTATTTGCCCTTCTTATGATAAAGTGTTGATGCTGGGTAACTGAAACCACAGAAAGCAAAAAAACAGATGAGGTTGAGGATGAGGATGAGGGGGGACTACCATATATCCAGGGCACTATCAGGCACTTTGTAAATACTGAGCCGAGCAGGCTAGTCTGGGCAGAAGGAACTCTGAAGAGGTGAAGGAGCAAGCATCCCCTTCAGTCTCCAGGAGGTTGTTAGCGTGTGGAGCACTCTGAAAGGAACTGCAGCCATTCGATTACTGAAGAAGGGGACTTTGGGCAATCCCATGTCAGAAAAAGGTTACTAAGCTCCTAGGTTGGGGGAGGAAAGAGAGGTAGAGAAGTTTCTAAGAGGTAGGTGAGACTGGTTGCTGTTCTGCCTCTTCCACCTCTTCCACAAAACACTGGTTGCTGTTCTGCCTCTTCCACCTCTTCCACAAAACACTGGTTGCTGTTCTGCCTCTTCTCCCCTCTTCCACCTGAAGATTAAGTGAGGAGATTTTTGACACCTTGTCCTTTGTTGGGTCAGTTGCCTTTGCCACTAGGCACCTAACAGGTCTTGCCCATTAAGAAAGTAAAAGTGAGGTGAGAATGGAGGAGAGGTGGCTTGGACAGCACAGTAGCTGCATGGGCTCTAAGGTCTGAGGTCTGGGACCTTTTGGCCTCAGTTTCCTCATCTGTAAAATAGAAACTTCATAAAGTTGCTTTGAGGATTCAATAGATGATGTTTGTAAAGAGTTTAGCACAGTGTCTGACACAAGGTAAGCACAGAAAAAAAAAAATAAAGATTAGCCAGTTTATTTTTAGAAGCTAGGGAGGTGGGAAGGTTACATCAGTAATTAGTTGTCCTAAAGATACACCTAACTCTCATCAACTACATTAAACTAATGGGTCACTGGATGGCTCTTGAGAAAACTCCTTTCTAGCCAACTCTGCTCCTCACAGGCCTGAGGGCTCTGGCCCCACTGTGACTCTTACAAACATTTGGGACAGTGCACGAGGGAAGACCCTGGTGAAAAGAGAGTGTGTGGGACCAACATGGGGCTACTCAGGGAGCTCTAGGGTGTCATCCATGAAAGCAAGAACAAGCAGCTTAAAGGAGTACTTAGAAATTTGTCTGCATAATCATTTATGAAAAAACAAAAACCGTCTAGCTAAAATTGGGGAAAAAAAGAAATTTGGTCATTTCTTCAAATACAGCCTACAAAGAGCACTGAACCTAATTCCAACCCAGGAATGTCTGAGGAGGTGAAAAGCAAAAGAGGCTGCATTGCTTTTAACCTCTATTTATTTTTCATGAGCATAATATAAAGAAGTAAGTAAAGCATTAGGAGAAACAAGAAAATTTTAATAACTCTTAATAAACCAGAGAATCTTTATTCCAAAGAAAAAACTATAGCATTTGATTTCACCAGAAACATTTCTGATTGAAATATTTACCATAAGCATTTTCACTAATACATTTCCCCAATTATTATACTAATCTTAGTATTTTCATAGATATTAAATCAGTAGAGAGTCCAGTAGAAAGCATATATAATGAAGTGTGAAATGGTACTTGATATCTAAAAAAATTAAAACAGAGCTAAAATTCATGCTCTTCAAAAATAAAAATAAAAATATTTCCAGTTAGGAATCTAGCATAAGCCAATGGACAAAAATTAAGCCAATGAATTATGTACAAAGACATTTATTACACAATTATTACAATGGCAATAAATGAAAATAAATTGCATGTCGACTAGTAACAACACAGGACCTGTTAAATCTACATGATAGTATATTAAACCATTATTATAAACTAGTAGCCCTGCACACGAATCCATGTGCCAGTAGCTCTCTGCAGGGCCTGGCTGCTCCATGTCCACTGCCCAGAGGCTCTCCGCGGCCCAGAGGCCCGTCCGCGGCCCGGCGCGGAACGCTTGCCTCATCGCCGTGGTGACAAAGCAAGCATTCCGCTAGGCCGCTCATGCTGCTCGTCCTCAGCGGCCGCCCCCCCCCCCCCCGGGGTTGTGGGACTCCAGCGGGGCTGAGAGGACTGGGCGCCGCCATCTTGTGGCTATGGGCGCTGCCATCTTTGTGATGGAGTGATGGTTAATTTGCATATTACCTTTTTATTAGATAGGATGATGTATGTGAACATTTTATTTTTTGTTTTTTTAATTTAAAATATATTTTATTAGGCAGTTTATGAAATAGAATCAACTATAATATTTTCTGATTTATACTAATCATAATAATAGTTTTATTTTTCCTTCAGAGATATACAGTGAAAGGAGTAGAGCACGTGAGTAGCTTTTGTTGTTCTAGTTCCAACAGTATGCAAATCAGTTAGTACTAGTAAACTTCAGCTGTAGTAAAATCCAGGATTTCAGGCAAGGCTATTTCTTTCTTTTTTTTTAATTTTTATTTTATTGTTTAAAGTATTACACATAGTAATACATATATCTCCTTTTTTTTTCCCCCATTGACCTTCCATTTTAAAGATATGGAGAAAATGCTCAAGATATACTATTCAATAAAAAGGGACACAAAAGTGCAAATGAAGTTTGATATCAAATATATAGTATTAAGACTAAAAGGAAATGTGCTAAAATGTTGATGGTTATCTTTGGGTGTGAAATTATGGTTGATTTTTCTTTTTTCTCTATTATAATATTTTCTAATTTTATAAACTATGTGCATATTGTAATTTTATAATTAGTTTTAAAAACACAATAAAATTATCCTGCACAGTTATAGTTGTTTTAGACCTTACAAAAGGAGCTAATTATGTCTGTTCATAACAAATACCACTTAATTCTATCATGGGAAGACTTAAAACTAATTCTGAATCATGACTTTTAAACACTTTCCATTCCCACCTCCCAATCCCAAGCCTTTTTAAGTCAGAGTTTCTCATTTGGAAGGCTGTTCACAATATTGCCCCTACCTCCCACCATTGTTTCTCCATTTCATCCATTGGTGAGTTCCTACCTCATGCACACCTTAGTCTTTCTTATATTAATGAGGGGAAAATGAAAATAATAAATAGTCACACTGAGCAAGAAGGCATGTGTGCCTTGTTTTGAAAAACAAAACAAAATACAACCCACACTCTGTAAAACCAAATATATGATAAAAAATGTGATATGATAAATTTACCTTTAGGATCTGCCCTAATGTGTTTGAAATACAACATAGCTGTTAAAGGTGTGAGTGTTCCCAACTTCTTAGGACCTCTCTATTGTTCTCTCCATGTTCCTTCAGTCTCCAGGTTCTCCCGAGACACCTTAGACTGACCCTGTGGAAAGCAGCATATAAGAGGCTGTTCTTTAGGCTAGGATTAGCCTAAGGCAAGCAAGACACTAGCTTCAGGCACAAAACTTTAAAGGGGAGACAAAAAAAACTCATAATCAAAATAAATACTATTTTAATGCCATATTTTTTAAAATCAAAATTAATGCCAAAAAATCCATGATAAAGAAAATGTCAAAATTATGAAAAGACTAGTACCATGCCAAACCACATGGGAGTCTGAAGTGAAAGGAAAAATTGTGCACCCCTATCAATAGGTTTTTATGTAATGTTATCCTGAACGTTAATGTTGTTTAAAAGTATTGAAACATTGAAAAATTTGGTATATGATCATTCCTGAAGGAATGAAATCACATAAGTATCAGTCCTCAAATTCTGTCATTTCCTCAAAGCCAGACATGATAAAAAGGCCCAAAGCTCTGGGTCAAACATGGAACAAATATGGTCTCAGGTCCTCTAAATTGTGGGTTAAGTTTCTATTCCAGGATAGGCACTGAGGGCTTAGATTCTAGGAGTGGCATCCTACACTTAAACATTCAGTCACAGATATTCATTGAACAGCCCCTGTATGCAACACATTTTCTAGGCATTGATGCTACACAGGTGCCTCAGATAGACCAGAGCCTAATGTCATGGGATTCGCATTTTATTGAGCCCTTAATTAACTGGTTTTGCTTGCTTATTTGTTTGCTTTTATTTATTTTTATTTTTTAACCTTTTTAATCCTCACCCAAGGATATATTTTTTCCCATTGATTTTTAGAGAGAGTGGAAGGGAAAGGGAGAGACATAGAGAAACACCGATGTGAGAGAGACACATCGATTGGTTGCCTCCAGCATGCCCCCGACCAGGGCCAAGAGCCTGCAACCGAGGTATGTGCCCTTGACCAGAATCCAACCCAGGGACTCTTCAGTCCTCAGACCAACGCTCTATCTACTGAGCCAAACCGGCTAGGGCATTTTGTTTGCTTTTAATGGATGTTTATTTCTCACTAAGCTTTTGTTTTCAAGCTGCTATAAATTGGCTCCCTGCTTACCTATATAATGTGTTGGGTTACTGAAATGGTATGCCTTGCTCTAACTCTTGCATTTTGTACTAGACCTCTACCCTTCTGATGATGGTTCTATGTGTAAGTCTTCTCTTCCATACTGCCTTTAGTTTTCCTGTTTCTGCTGTGCTGAGCCCAGTCAGTGCTTTGCACATAGTGGATGTTCACCAAATATTTGAGGATCACTTGATTGTTTCATGCATGAACTGATAGAAGAATTAACAAAGGAAGGAACAAATGAATGGATGTACCTGGTCCCTAGAGAGGGGGGAGGAAGGGAGGCAAAATCACCATGTGCCACCTCGCTGTTTTTTGTATGTCTGACATATATTATAGTGTATGTGTTGTTTGTGTATTTTGAGGAGCATTCACAGGTGGGATAGGAACATCAGAATAAGTCCTTTCTGGCTGTGGTGTTTCAAAAAGAAGACTGGTCTGGAAGATATGTCTTGTGTTAAGTTACTGCTCATTGAAAGGGTCTTTGTCCTCTATAAAATAAGGGTGCTGAATTGTGAAGTCTAAAGTACCTTTCAGTTCTCACACAGGTTGAATTCACTCCTTCTAATACTATAGGTACCAGTTAGTGTGGGTGCCAATAAGCACTGCCTGGAATTCCTTGGAGCTCTTGGTGTCCATAGAAAACACATGCCCTTTAATTCTACAACACAAACGTCAGCTAGAAGAAGGAGGCAATTGTTTCTTCTTGAGAGGATTTCAGGAAACAACTCTGTGATTCCAGGATGTCCATCTGGTAATCAGTTATTTTAGTGTTAAAATGAGGAAAATCCAAAGGATCATCTCAGGTCCCTTTAAAGAAAAGTAGCCCTGATTTAGTATGCTCTACTTTTCGAGCTTTTTGTGCTCATGTATGGTGTGTGTGTGTTGGGGAAGACATTGTTTTACTTTTAATTTAACCCTTGAGAAAATTGGTAAATTCAATGCCAGCTCCTGAATACTATTAACAATAACTGATATTTGTAGAGTGTTTTACAGTTCACTCAGACATTTTCACATTTATATTCCAATTTAATCCTCACGACAGTCCTGTGGTATGGGAATTTCTTATTATAATCCTCTTTCTCTATGTGAGGAAAATGAGCTTGTGATGCCCATCTTTGAACCCCAAATCTCCAGCTCTTTTCAGACACAGATTTTTAAAAATCTCTTTCAAGGAAGAAGGGCCCCCAAATGGAACAGGCATCCAACAGAGTCAATGCCATTGCCTCTCAGAGATGAGGGGAAAGCATCCTGCTTTGGAGGACAGGGTGGAATAAATCAGTAGTTCCCCCAAACCTGGCCTCAACCTAGTGCTGGGGAATCAAAGTCTCCAGGGAAGGACTTAAATTTCAGTTATGAAAAAAAATTTAGAATTTCATAACATTTTTGTATTAAAAATCTCTCATGTAAAATTATAATAAATATTTATTCAGTGACTATATGTTAATTTGCTTTCATTTCTCTAGTTGACATAAGAAAAAGTTGCAACACTCTTTGGTTCCTCCCTCCACCCCCATTTTTATTTGTGTATACATGTGTGTGTGTGTGCATATCTGGAGGTCTATGAATTTCACAGAACTTCTTTGGATGGTGAAATTTGCAAGTCTAGAAAACAGTGATGTACACCCATTACATTTATCACATTACTTCCCTACATAGAAATCTCTGTAATGGTCCTTCATTACTATCAGAATAAGTATAATTCCTAAGTCTAACTTAATTACAAACTGTTGTTTGTTTGATCTCAACTGCTCTAGGTTTTCATTTTTAAGCTGGAAAATGAGGTTGCTTGATTAAACAGCCTCTGAAATGAGTCTCAGTCTTTATTTTTTTTTTTAATGAATCTTTATTGTTCAGATTATAATTGTTTCTCCTTTTTCCCCACATATCTCCCCACCACCCAGTTCCCACCCCCCTCTGTCCTTATCTCCCCCCCCCACTGTCCTTATCCATAGGTGTATGATTTTTGTCCAGTCTCTTCCCATACTCCCCACACAGACACCCCTTTCCCCCTGAGAATTATCAATCCACTCCCATTCTATGCCTCTGATTCTATTAAGTTCACCAGTTTATTCTGTTCCTCAGATTTTTAATTCACTTGACTTTTAGATTCACTTGTTGATAGATATGTATTTGTTGTTCATAATTTTTATCTTTCTTCTTCTTTTTCCTCTTTTTAAAGAATACCTTTCAGCATTTCATATAATGCTGGTTTGGTGGTGATGAACTCCTTTAGCTTTTTCTTATCTGTGAAGCTCTTTATCTGTCCTTCAATTCTGAATGATAACTTTGCTGGGTAGAGTAGTCTTGGTTGTAGGTTCCTGCTATTCATCACTTTGAATATTTCTTGCCACTGCCGTCTGGCCTGCATGGTTTCTGTTGAGAAATTAGCTGATAATCGTATGGGAGCTCCCTTGTAGGTAACTAACTGTTTTTCTCTTGCTGCTTGTAAGATTCTCTCTTTGTCTTTTGCTCTTGGCATTTTAATTATGATGTGTCTTGGTGTGGTCCTCTTTGGATTCCTTTTGTTTGGGTTTCTGTGCGCTTCCTGGACTTGTAAGTCTATTTCTTTCATCAGGTGGGGGAAGTTTTCGTTCATTATTTCTTCAAATAGGTTTTCAGCATCTTGCTCTCTCTCTTCTTCTGGTACCCCCATAATTCTAATGTTGGTACGCTTGAAGTTGTCCCAGAGGTTTCTTACACTATCTTCAACTTTCTGAATTCTCTTCTCTTCATGCTTCTCTGGAGGAGTGTCCTTGGCCTCTTTGTATTCCAAATCTTTGAGTTGATTCTTGCAATCCTCTAGTCTGCTTTTGGGTCTCTGTATAATATTTTTTATCTCAGTCAGTGTATGTTTAATTTCTAGTTGGTCCTTTTTCATATCCTCAAGGGTCTCATTGAATTTATCAGCCTTTTCCATGAAATTCTTGAAAAACCTTATAACCGTGGTTTTGAACTCTATGTTCAGTCGCTTGTTCTCCTCCATTTCTTTGGTTTGTGATCTGTTTCCTTGCTTTCTCATTTTCACTGCTTCCCTGAATTGGTAGGGTAGCTTTGTGTACTAGGTGTCCTATTGGTTCAACGGGTCAGCCTCCCAGTTACTTGAGGTGGACACTCTTGGTATACCCTTGTGTACTGTGTGTCCCCCAGCAGGAGCTACAGCAAGAACTAGTTTTCTCCTCCTTTGCTTGGGCAGATTTGGAGCAGTCTGACTGGAGCTGCAGTTAATTTGGTTGAGCTGCCACAGAACAGGCCATTTATATGCAAAAGCCGCTGTGTGGAGCCTGGGCGGGTTTGTAGAATGTGCGGGGCGGGGCCTCAGGGCGGGGCGGGGCCTCAGGGTGTCACTAGGCTGGGACGTGGCCAACGGCGATGGCTGGTGTCAGCCGTCTCTGCCTTTCCCGTTTCCAAGTCCCTGCGCCCCGCGCTCCAGCGCAGTAAACAATGATTGCTGGGCGCACCTCTGCAAAAAAGTCACTCTCACTTTCTGACCCGATGGCTGAGAGTCCAGCTTCTCCCCATAGGTATCTGGGTCCCCTGAGTGTCCCCAGAAACTGGATTTCAGAGTGATCGGGAGCTTGTCTCCCTGCGGGTTGAAGAAAAACCGCGCACCCAGCCGCCCGCCGCCAGCCCGATTCACGTGCCTCCGTACCTCAGCTTTTCAGCGTTTGTGTTCCTTTTGCTTCTTAGTTGTAAATCTTCCACTCAGCCAGCTTTCCCGTGGTTCTGGGTGGTAGATGTTTTGTCTTTTAGTTGTATTTTTGAAATTGTTGTGTGAGGCAGCAGATTAGTTGTTTAACTATGCCGCCATCTTGGTTCCTCCTCTCCTGCCTCTCTCGAGTCTCAGTCTTTAAATTCTATGGATTTATAAGTATCACTGATATGAGTCACATGGCATTCAAAGAGCAATAACCAAAGCAATGTCAGGGAAGGCTCTTCTTGAGGACAGAGCAAGGCTGGCTGGGTGAACCCACGGCCCTGAGTGCGGTAGGTCCAATGAGTGTGGTTTGGGTGTCAACTCCCAGAAGCAAGAGCTCCACCCATTTCCAGCAGGGTAGCTAAATAAGGCACTCTCTCACGAATTCAACCCTAATGCATGTTTATCTAAATATCATAATTAAGTAGAACATAATGAAACAACTAATCATTTAATATGATAATTCAATGTTAACTCTACTAGTATATTACATTTAGGTCTTTTAAGATTTTTGTTTTATAGAGTGTTAAGAATCTATTTCACTTTTTTCTTCTTTCTTTCCTTCCTTTCTCCTTCCCTTCCTTCCTTCCTTCCTTCCTTCCTTCCTTCCTTCCTTTCTTCCTTCCTTCCTTCCTTCCTTTCTTCCTTCCTTCCTTCCTTCCTTTCTTCCTTCCTTTTTTCCTTCCAAACTTCCTTTCTTTTTTTTTATTTCATTGGCAACATTAACAAAAACATGAGCATCTCCATGACTTATTTTAAGCCAGATACCATCCCATGCCTGGAAGGAAGTAAATCAGAACAAAGAATGTGTGTTGTAAAAGTGGGTAATAAAGTAGCGATAGATGACTATTTGTGGTTGTTATGATATTGTCAAATTAAATTCATGTACAATATGTCCATTCAGAAATCCAGCAAAACACACAAACTATTTTTTTGGTCCTTTTTAAAGCTTTGTTTTAAAAAGACACCTTCCTGTCACTGATGCTTGTAAGTGAATAAAATGAAATTGATGACTACCAGGGGGAAAAAAGGAAAATACTTCTTTACTTTGTATTAAGAATACGTGACATCTTAGCTGTCAATGACAGTGAAGTGAAATACATACCAAATATGTCTTGACATAACTTGACAGGAATGTATGTCTTCTTTTCTCTCATTTATTTTTGTGATAAGAATATGTGATTTTGCTGCCAAGGAAGCTTGTAATGTTGTAGAGAAATGGAAATGAAATTGTGTTGGGTATGTCCAATTTCCCCTGACAGTGTGGCATCAGCTCTAGTTCGCACGCAGTCTTGGGAAGTTAACAACGGGCCTCAGCTAGCAAGACCCAGGCGTTGACACTTGTCAAAACAACTCTCCTCGATACATCAAACTGTTCCTTTCTCTTTTGTGTTATTCAGATGTGTTCGGGTAACCACAATTTAGAAAGTGGTGACTGTCAGAGAATCATTGCCATCCACATGTGAACGATATCAAGAGGAAATATCTTATCTTTGATTGTTTTTAATCCACAAGTGTTTAAAATCAGTCAAAACCTAGTACAATTAAAACTGTTGTCTTTTGGTTTTGTGGTGTGTGTTTTTCTCTGTAACCTGACAAAAGTAAATGATGCAAATCAGTTCTCTTTTTTTTCTTTTCAAAGAATCATACAGATGGATGTGTGTTGGTGTGAGTTTGGTCTATTCTTGAGTTCATCACTTTTTATAACTGATAGCTTTCTTAGAGAATAACTCAAATAATTTGGGTACCACTGGCTTTTAGAAAGTATTCCATTCTTAATTTCTTACTCTATTGTTATGGAGCAATGGGTATTAAGTGAGGTGAGTATTAAAAACAACAAAGAAGTATTTTAAGTGAACCTCCAATTCTGCCTTTTGGGGGCTTTTTTAAGGACACACACATACAATTTCTAGAACCCTAGCAATGATTTCTACAATAAATGGTGTTTGAAGCAAGAATCCCTTACCTAGGGCAGACAGAAAGAGAATCAGCCCAGCAGTGTAATCATTGCTCTGCTGTTTGAAGGAATATTGAGCTCAGATGCCTCCAGAAAGCCCACCAGGCCCAGAGGCACTGGACAATAAAAGAGGAAAATAATAGACGCCAATGCTTTATTAAGTATATTTTTTCTCACTTAGGTGCCCATCCCCTGGCCAGACAATTAGTTGAGGTTCTTTCCAGAGAAAGTGTTACCCACCAAGAAAAACTCTTTTAACCTTTCAAAATAACAAATATCTTTAATGACTTTTATCCCCTTTCCATTGACATCACAGATACAATGTGGCCTTCTTGAAGTCAAGCCCAAATTGAAATCACTGCTGGCAGGGACAAGAAAAATAGAACATTTGACAATAAGAGTGACAGATGAAGCTTTTGGGGACCTTTAAAGGGAGAATAACTCAAGCTATGACCTGGAACAGAAATACTGCACCTTAGTAAAATACCTGCCCAATCTGTAAGTTAATAGGCAGGTACATTTGCACATGATAATGGGCTAAATCCAATGCTTGACCAAAGTTGGCATTATTTTCCAGGTACATGTTTAAAAGGAAAGCTGAACATGCTTTCTAGCAAGAACCTTTTGATTACAGACCAACTGTTCATCACCACACTCCCTGAGGGAAACATTTTTATTTGGTTGTCTGAAAGGATAACATTTACTAGAAATAGTTCTAAAGACAGGACTTCCTAAATTTGCTTAATCCTGCTACAAATGGTTACTAAGTACTCAATGGGGTAATAAATGTACATATATGTTATATTTATTTTCTGAAAAATAAAGACAACTTCTTATATTATCCCTTGATTTATTTTCAAGAGAGTGGAACTTGATATTTCATGGCTTATAAAGTCTATTAGTTGCATCCTAATAGATGTTCATTTCATTTTATTATTATTGTGCTACAATTCTAAATGATTATTTGCACCAGGGGGAAAAATTCAGTAGGTCCTATCAATTTCTAGTGATTTCTATCACCGATTCCTAATTACCTGTGCTTCCTTTGCTGTTCACCTTAGGTTCCTTGAAAACACAATTTGTTTAAGGCTCATTCACTCATGGTTTGGTAATTGGTAGTGAAGTTATGTTTTGCCCCATTGCAGTAAGAATCTCTCCCTGTGATAGTCACTGTAGGTCTTTTATATCAGGTATATTTTACTTCAGGAGCTGTCAGAGAAGAATTTAATTCCAGTAATTAATTATTTGAGACAAATTTCCCAAGGACTCTTCAGCTTCGACTTTGGAAGTACTGCCTTCTATTCAAACAATATGAAACCTTGTAGGTCATATGAATAATTAAGTTTGTGTAATTTCAAAATAAACATAGAAGCCTACATTCATTGAAGTTTATTGAGTCCATGGTTGAGAAGCAAATATAGCAAATATGTGTTTCCCTCTGTGGCTAATAATGGTGGAAAGTCATAATGTTAATTTGCCTTTGATATAAAGTTAAATCAAATAAGGATGGTTAGAGTTGACAAAAGGAAAATCTGGTGACATCCCTGGGTCCATCAGCATCTTAACTTGTTTTTCAAATGTTTTGGGGCTCTGCAAAGCCTGAAACATATTTTACTCTGCTCCTTTCTCTTATTTTACAAACCAGTATAATTTTAAAGAAAGCTTAATCCATATGCTTCTGATTAATCACTATTAAACTCATCAAAATGGTATTTTGTAAGAGTGATTTGGTGTCCACAAAGTCTTTGAATCTCTCTGTAACAGTCCTTCTTAATGCCATTTCTCTTTGAAGCAGGAAGTTGGGTTTTGCCAGTAGTAAAGAAATTCAAACCCCCAAAGGGTTGAGATCAGTTTAAAACTTCAAGCCTGAAGGCTCTGTGAGGTTCTGCACTTGGCAAATGGGCTACTTTCCTTCTGATTTTGAAATACCTAATTTTCTTCCCACAAGAAATGCTCTATTTACTGTTTTGCTAAAATATATGTTTAAAACTATCTTCATATTCTTTGATAAATAAAAGTGTATAAACTAGAAAGCAGGGCTTAATGTCTAATTTACTCTTAAGCAATGTCATTTGATTATCCATTTGGTTTTTTGTTTTCTTTTTTAATCCTCACCTGATTTTCCATTGATTTTTAGAGAGAGTGGAAGGGAGAGGCAGAGAAAGAGAAACATCGATGTGATAGAGACACATCAATTGGTTGCCTTCGCACTCGCCCCGACCAAGGCCAGGGATTGAGTCTGTAACTGAGGTGCATGCCCTTGTCTAGAATCAAACCTGGGACCCTTCAGTCCTCAAGCCAACGTTCTTTCCACTGAGCCAAACCAGCTAGGGCTGGTTATCCACTTGGATTCTTCTTTAAGTCTTCTCTTTCCTGACCCACAGACCTTTGTGATTTGGGTTTACCCATATATTTATCTGAAAAGGTGATTCTAAAGATCTCACAAGTTGAAAATAAGTGCTGGGCAATCACTGGCTTTTCTTTCCCTGTTGCCCAATAAAGTCACATTTTTTGATGTACTAAGCTACCATTTCATGCTATTTTGTGCTCTTATTTATGTTGACAACCAAAAATTCAATGCAGACAATTTCTAATAATGTTCTCTATGTGACAAGGTGAACCATAATTCACAGGTGTAGATGTTTGCTAGTTCTTCAATGTAGTTTATTTCTATTCATATGTTTAAAGGAAGACTTGTCTAATTTCACTTTGTTTTTTATACAATGGGTGAGAAAAAGGAGAGAGAGTGAGGAAGAAAACAAAATAGGTACTAGTTAAGCATCCAGACCACTATGGCCCTTTGTCCTTGCTGCCTCCTGGCCATGAAGTGGGAGTGCCCTCTAGTGAAACTTTAAAATCATTGGAAGATATTGGGTATAACGTGGTTAAGATTTCCTCCTAAACTCTTGTTTCAAAAGATTTGGGACATTAAAAATTTACATAGTTTTGAATGAGACTTAGAGGAAAACACAAAATACTATGAAGTAATACTACTTCTTAGGAGATGAATATATTACTGGAAATACCCCAAAGTCTATATCTATATATCTTTTTTTGGCATCTATATATCTCTCTATCCATCCACCCATCCCAAGGACACATAAGTAGCATATAACTAGAATAAAAACTTAATCATATGCCTCTCAAGAAGATGGATAGTAAACAAATCATTTTGAAATGTGAAAGTAAAGTATTCATAGCAGTACACACAAGTAAATAAGAAGTGAAAAACCTTTTGTCATCTGTATTATTCCAAAGCTCTTTACAGAATGCAGCACACATTTATGATGAAATCCAACGTGTCCTGGAAAAAACGTACAAGACTGGAAGTCTATATTCTTGTGCCGGACTTCACGTACTAGCTGTGCCAGCTTGGGTAAAACACTTAACCTCTCTGAGCCTCAGGGTCATCATCTGCAAAAGGGGCTTAAGAACACCTGCCCTCCCTTTTCATAGGGTAGCATGGGAGGAGCAAAAGTGTTGGAAAGGGCTCTGGAGGTAAAATACTATATTGTAAGGGTATACTTTTCTGATTTTTCTGTCTTCCTACAGGAGAGATTTCAAGCAGCATCACCTTCCAGGATGAAAAGGGAAAAGAGAGAAAGAGGACCCTCCTAAAATCCCATGGAGTCAGGAATAATCAACAAGACAGCTTGCTTCCCAATCCAGAGGGTCACAGAGAAAGAAGCAAGTGGCATGACACCAAGGAAGGACGCAGAGTTAGACTTGACTACTGTGAACCCACTGGCTCTCCTGGGCCAGGCTGAGCCCGGTGGGCAGCCTGTGTTGGAGCAGCAGCTAGTGGGACATCGGGAAACAGGTCTTCATGGTTCTGCAGCAGGAAGTCAGTATAATCTCCACCTTGCACAGAGAGGAACCCAACAGCACGGGTGCTCCGTGCTTCTGTGTTTTCAGTCTCCGTGTTGATTACCATCTACACAACACAGTTCCCAGTTTTTGTTGTCTTTCTAAAATATTTTGGATCTGTTTATGCCAACAGTAATAGACTCTTCATTTGAGCAAACAATCTGGTTCCTCCTTTGAGTTGCAGTTAGTTTAATTTTAGCTTTGTACTTTACAATTCTTTTACTCTTCTTTCTATAAAGCTTGTTTTTAGCGGGATGTGGTTTCTTACTCATTCTGTTTGCTTTAAAGAGAGCTGCTTTTTTTTTAATTGTCAAAATCCACTCATATAGGTACTCAACACCAATATATATCAAATTCCAGATATCTCTCAATATTTCTTCTTTTTAACAACACAAGTATCTTCTATGTTCTTACTGCCTGGATTTTCACATTTATCTTCTGGATGTATGTCTTCTTTCTTTTGTCCAGAGTGAGAAACTGTTTCTAGTTTCTTTACTCAGAGGTCCTTCACATTGTCAGATATGCACAATCAATCTTGTACTTAAACCTTTGTGAGGAGACACAACAGATGGATAATGGGACCATGGTTGCCATTTGGGCTCCGGTGGATTCAGGAGCTGCCTCTGCAGCCATGACTCTGGGGGTAAAGGAGGAAAACCATAAAGTTAATCTCTAAGGTTATCTGATGGGTTCCATACCTGCTGTTTGGTCTTCCCTCCCATCTGACCTAAGCAGTTGGCATGAGGGTGGAGGGGTGTTACTTCTTCCTTAGAATAAAATGAAACAAGACACTTGGTGGATCTTCAACTGCTCATGGATTTATCCAAATTAAGTGACCAGTTTCAGTTAAATGGCCGGGGTTTCCACGTCACAAAACAGCTCTTGGCTAAACCTAGAGCTTACTTTGTCTAGGCTACAAGCTCGCGCATTAGTGGAACACCATGACTCCTCATTGACACTTTGGGTTCCTTCTGTTTTAGAACCTTCCCTGACCTTTGCTGAACACCGCAAAGAAACCAAATGCTAACCTCTGTTTGTCTCAAATTTTCCCCGATTAATGCTTGGTCCAAGTCTACGTTTCCAGCCAGTCTTTCATTTAAAAACACAATCTCATTCAAAACCTGCGTGGTAACTTTATCACTGGGGTAACTGTTACCTCTGATGCAGGGCTGACCTGGGTCCTTGTAGCACTTGACATCATCTTTTGGACGGGTTACAGAGCCTTTTGAGGGAGTTGTTAGAAGCAGGCTCACCCTGCATGCAGAAGAAAATTAGTGCATTTATCTGTCAGCATTAGACTAGATTTTCAATCCAGTTCACTAGCCACAGGGTCTGGTTTTCTCTTCCTCTGGGAGATGAAACCGATATGCTGGTAGGTAGTAAAGGTGTCAGTTATAAATTGGACCATTGGAGCACGCACACACGAAAAAATAGGCGAGAAGACTTTAAGGCCATAAATTTAGTTCAAGGCAAAGAATTTCCCTAAAAATAGTCCAGCTTGTTAAAACACTGTAGGAGGAATATATGTCAGGTAACTCTTGGTGTTATCAGAACCAGTTCACAGAGTCTTTTATGGGAACAAGGGTTTGCAATTCTTTCTTCAATTTGCTATTTGTTTTAACTGTTAGAGAGGGGAAAAGATCTTGCTGACTCTGGTAATAAGTAAGGAAGGAAATAAATAAATAAATAAATAAATAAATAAATAAATAAATAAATAAATAAAAACTTGATTGGTCCCCTCGTCACTGTCTCATACAAGTGTGAGGTTGCAGCAAATCTGAGTTGCAAAGAGAAGGGACAAGCTTGGCAGAAACCACCAAGCTTTTCCTTATGTCCCACTTACTGTTTACCTTCCATTTAACTAAATGGGGCTCCAATCCTGACTCAAAAGTATGTTCCCTTTTTATTTTTCAACTCAGTGAGTGATCCTGTCCTAAATTTGCCATTTCCTAACCTCAATCCTATAATAAAATAATCCAGGTGGAAACCCTGAGATGTTAATGACCCATTACTAAAACATATCACAAACCAGAAGTTACAGCAAAAATGTTTAGAGTGTCCCAGGACTCCCATACTTTCCACCAAATGTGCCCACTCAGTTCAATCAATATTGAGTGTCTATTGACCCTGAAACATTGTGCTGAGCTGTGTGAGTTTACAGATCCAACGCCTTGACTCAGAGAGCTTATAATTTAGATTGAGAGATAATATCCAATAACTCACCATAAAATAAATCAGAGATGAATAAGAATTAGGTGGAGCAAGCATCAGTACCATATCATAGAGAAAGAGTCCACAATATATGATATAGGTAATAGTTTAATTAATGCATTATTTAAACCTTCATATATGTCACCTACTGTGTGTCAGAATCTCTGTCTTCATGGAGCTATATTCTCTCTGGGGTAACAGAAATAAATAACAATAATTCATCTTTATATCCAACCTATTATATTATAAATTATCACTATATTATAAAGTCTTCTCAGAGGATGGTCTCATTTTATTTATCTTTGTACCTTGTGTCCCTAGAAAAGCCCAGCCTGGAACAGAGCAGGTGCTCAATACATGTATTTTAAAGAAAAGAATGAATATTAAAAAGTGACAAAATGTGTAATAGGTTTTCTAAAAGGCTTTATATTTCCTGGGTGATGAAGAAAGAATATTAAAAATGGAGATGTGAAAAATGACTTCTAAGTTTTCAGCTGGGTACATGGTCGATAGGGATGCCATAACAGAGATGGAGAACACAGAAGAAGACTAATCTGGGGAAAGGGAAAGGCGATGATGCTAAACTGGATATGGGACAATTTGAATTGGAGGCACCAGCTGCAGGACATTCAGAGTCCCCAACAAAGAGTTGGTTAGGGACCAAAAGAGAACTTGGAGCTAATTCATCAGTATATTGAGAACATGTAGATTATCAAGAGTATTAAGGACTGAATTCAATTTAATAGGAATTTACTGAGCACGTACTATATTTGAATTCCTGTGGAAATTTCACATTTGATTAAAAAATAATTCTTAGACTAAAAATACTTAAAATCTAGTAGAAGGCACAGGTCTAATACTATCTGTGTGCAGACTGTATGGGTTTGAATCCTAGACCTGTCACTTATGATCTGTGTGGCCTTGGGTAAATTACTTAATATTTTTAGATTATCCGTTAAATGCAAAATAATAGTATTGCCTATTAGGATTCTTACAGAGATTAAATAAAATAACATGTAAAAAGGAGTTACTTAGTAGAGATTAAGTGCTCAACTATTAGTGATTGTGGGAAGCAACATTATTAGTTGGTGAATGAGTTTTCAGTCTTTTAGTTTCACATTCCTTGGCTGAGATTAAGACTTGCTTTCCGTGTTATTCAGAGAGATAAAGGACTAGCAACATCATAACTAAAGAAATAAATACCAGACATGTCAGAGAAAGTTATATTAGCCTAATTTCTCTGAATTGTTTCTGAATTCTGATGAAACATTTAGGAAACAAAAACATCCAATGCAATTCAAAGGCTGGATGGAGGCACTGGTTTCCCAAACCATTAGCAGTTGGATCTACAAAGCACTTTCATAACTGCAAGATTGTTGCCGCAAAACAAACAGCCCCAACAACCACCACAAAGTAATACAAACATTAAAACCTATCATTTTAACTGGATGACAGGCATGCATGTTACCCCAAAACCTTTGTGTTTTTGTCACTTTCTGCCTTGAATTTTGGTTGTTTATCTGAGCTGAACCTCATCCTCCTATTATGTGTAAATTCAATATTTATTAAACAAGCCAAATTAAAACAGTGGGGCCAATGGCAAAATTTCCTTGGAGACTATTTCTCCTGCTTGGGGATCGGGTGGGAAGCACTGAAAGGTCTTTGGCACAGAGGACAAGGACTGGAATGCTTGTAGTGCATGATGAACTTGGCCAAAGTCTCCTCATTGCAAGTGGAGCACTGTATATAGGAAAGGCATAATATACACATTTGTTAGCAAGGACATTTTCCCTTGTTAGAGAGCTTTAAAAAGAAGATCAAGATCTAAGGAAAAACTATCTAGTTCTGATATGCATTCCCGGGAACCTAGTTCTACTCCAAACGATGCTTAAACAACGCCACCTCTCATTAGGAGCCACCAGGCCCCCATGGACACCTCCCTGCAGTGTATGAGCTGGCAGGCAAGCTAATGGGACTCTTCTGCCTGGTAAATCAGCCAACTGGTTCTGAGTGTAGATACAGTTAAGACACAGCATTCAAAGCAAAAGTGTGAGATAGAGACCTTCAACGAGGGAGAGGAGACATCGTTTCCTAAAGGGGGGATAAAACTCTTCAGGGGGAGATAAGGAAAAAGGGATCATGGCATTTGGGACCAGTGAGGAACCCTCAAACCCTAGATGATAGAAATTTTTGAGGAGACAGTTTGTTTTTTGCTTATTTTAATTAAAGTTTTCATGCCAATGGCTTTCTGAACCAGGAGTTAAGTGAGGTGAACAATCCTTATGAAAGAAATTTTTTTCTGACTTTTTTTCTTTGGGGATCAGTCTATGGTACCCTTTTCCCTCTCACATTAACTGATCGATGGAGGCCAGAGAATTAATTTATTGGTAAATTAATCTACAAACTGAACTTCTTACCACTTGTTTGACTAGATAGAACAAAATAAAGTGTTTCACATCTCATTTTACTAGATATTAATCCTATCTATAATAATAAAAGTGTAACATGCAAATCGACCAAACAGCCAAACAGCAGAACTACCATCCAGATGACCATGCTATGACACCCATTGGAGCCAGGCTAGCCAAGGCGGGTGCGGTGCAGTGCGATTGGTTGCCCAGCAGAGGGAGGCCCGGGCCACCAGCAGTGGGGCAATCAATGGGGTAGGGGGGGGCTCCGCGATCGCCCCAAAGAGGGAGGCCCAGGCCACCCACCTGCGGGCTGTGGCAGGTGGGCAGAGCCTCCCTCTGCGGGGGCAATCCCTCACAGAGCCCCTGCCAGCAGCCTGGGCCTCCCTCTTTGGGGCCCAGGGTACCCAGCGGTGGTGCTGTGGTGGGTGGGCAGGGCCTCCCTCTGTCCACAGAGGCTCACCAAGAGTGACACAATGGTCAAGCTCCTCTGTTTAACCTAGTTACCTCTTCTGTGAAGCCTTTCAGGATATTTTAGAAAATTTCCCTTTGCCCATAGAGCTCCAATGGTGTACCTATCCTTTATCTCACTTGATTTACCCCATTTCATTTACTCACCATCTAGTATGTGTCAACGCTATGACAAGTGCTTGAGCTACAAGGCAAGGTAAGAGTTCAAATCAGTCATCAAGAGCCTGGAAAAATAAGCAGTCTCCACACCATTTGCTGCTCTTCCTCCCAGTTCCAAAAGTAATTCAGACTCAAACTTGGCATGAAAAATAAAATTCTTAACAGAGATCCAGAGGGTCTCACTTATATAGTATAATTGGTTTATTGTTGATCCATTTGGCTTAATGATATTCTGTTTGTTTGTATAAAGTTGCTACTGCAGAATGAGAATTGTGTTTCTCCAAATCATTTCCAATTAAACATTGACAGGTCCAAGATCATTGGTTTTACAAGGGCATCAGAATGATGTTGTTTGGCTTCTTATGATAGTGAATTACATCAGCTTTCCCAGATTTTTTCTTCCCATTCCCTTTGCCCAATAAAATCTTATTTTTTTTTCCTTTCCATTTTATGTTTCTTGCAAATATAAAACATACTGGATTTAGAGAAAGAAAAATTGGGATTAAGTCTCAGTTATATCACATATGAGGTATATACATTTAGGAAGATATTTACTGTTCTGTGACTCAGATCCCTAACCTGTGAAATGAAGAGAGCATATCATTGTTGCATATCTCCCATGGTTGCTGGGAGTAAACCATAGAATGTAATACATGTACAATGTCATCTTCTTTTTCTTCTTCATCTTCATCTCTCTTTTATTCTTATTAGAGCTAATCTTCAAAGATTATTTTTTAAGGAAGACATTATGTAAAGGTGCAGACAATACAGTAGTCCCCCTTTACCCTGGGGGATATGTCCCAAGAACCCCAGTGGATGCCTGAAACTTCAGATATACTGAACTCTATATACTCTATGTTTTTTCTTAGATATAAGTACCTTTTCACTTAAAGGAAGCATTTTAAGGCTTCTCTCTAGCATATCTGAATTGCCAACATCACTACTCTTACACATTATTGAGTAAAACTAGAAGCCCGGTGCACGAAATTCATGCACAGAGGGGGGGTGTCCCTCAGCCCAGCCTGTACCCTCTCCAATCTGGGACCCCTCAAGGGATGTCCGAATGCCCGTTTAAACGGGCATTCGGACATCCCTCTCACAATCCAGGACTGCTGGCTCCCAACTGCTCGCCTGCCTGCCTTCCTGATTGCCCCTAACCGCTTCTACCTGCCAGCCTAATCACCCCCTAACCACTCTGCTGCCAGCCTGATTGATGCCTAACTGCTCCCCTGCCAGCCTGTTTGCCCCCAACTTCCCTCCTCTGCTGGCCTGGTCACCCCTAACTGCCCTCCCCTGCAGGGTTGATCACCTCCAACTGCCCTCCCTTGCAGGCCTGGTCCCTCTCAACTGTCCTCCCTTGCAGGCCGGGTGCCTCCCAACTGCCCTCCCCTGCTGGCCATCTTGTGGTGGCCATCTTGTGTCCACATAGGGGCAGGATCTTTGACCACATGGGGGCAGCCATATTGTGTGTTGGAGTGATGGTCAATCTGCATATTACTCTTTTATTAGATAGGATAGAGACCTGGTGCATGGGTGGGGGCCAGCTGGTTTTCCCTGAAGGGTGTCCCAGATCAGGATGGGGGTTCCCTTGGGTGTGGGGCGGCCTGAGCAAGGGGCCTGTGGTGGTTTGCAGGCCAGCCACACCCCCTGGCGACCCAAATGGAGGCCCTGGTATCTGGAATTTATTTACCTTCTACAATTGAAACTTTGTATCCTTAAGCAGAGGCCTGGGACTGGCCAGGGTGTGTGGAAAGCTTTGCTTCCTCCATTGCCAGGGGCAACCCTGGCCTGCTCTCTCCAGCTCCGTGGCTGCCGCCATTTCTGTTTGGATTTGTTTACCTTCTATAATTGAAACTTTGTAGCTTGAGTGGAGGCTTAGGCCTACAAGGGCAGGCGGAAAGCTTGGCTTCCTCCGTTGCCTGGGAAACCTTGTTCTCTGTGGCTGTAGCCATCTTGGTTGGGTTTATTTGCATATCTGCTCCTGATTGGCTGGTGGGTGTGGCTTGTGGGTGTAGCGGAGTTAGGGTCAATTTGCATATTACTCTTTTATTAAGTAGGATAATTACTTGAACACCACACTGCTAATGGGCAGGGAACACTTATAGCATGAATATACTAGACAAAGGGGTGATTCACACCCCAGGTAGGATGGAACAGATTTCATCACACTATTCAGAATGGCACACAGTTTAAAACTTATCAGTTGTTTATTTATGGAAGTTTCCATTTGATATTTTTGACCAAGGGTAACTGAAACTGAGAAAAGTGAAATCACAGGTAACAAGGGTGGGGGAGGCACTAATCTGCACAGAATGAAGAGTAGCATACTCAAAGGCCCCTTTTAATGTTTCTGCTTCTACATAGAAAATACCTACAGCATTATTTGGAGTTGCTGAATGGTAATTGATCATTGTAATCACTTTTTGAGGGAGTCATAGTACCCAGTTCTTTGCATGAATGATCTCATTCAAGTTTTATCCCAGGGCTGACATCACAGCATTATTATTCTTTGTATTTCACAGAGGTGAAAATCATGACTTGGAGAGGTTGATTGCTTTGTTTATGGAAACACAGTGGATGAGTGCCTGGCAGTCTGACTCCAGAGCCCATCATCTTAAACATTTGTAGGTGGTGAAGAGGCCATAAGGCAAAGTCCTATCCTGAATCTGAAGTCGAGTTTCTCAGCTCTTGGTTAAATGTACAGCATTGGGATCCTAAGGGAAGAGTCAGAGTTCACATCTTTAGGTCTCATGTGATTGTCAGTACCTAAGAGCAATGGAAAGGGCCTAAAGCCAGGGGGTGCGCAGGCCAGCATGAACATCAGACAGGACATGTGACAGTGGCCAAGGACAGGAAGAACTTGTCAGCTAAGTCCTGGTGTCAGACCTGCCGATCATGTTCCAACATTCCGAAGAGAAAAATCCAATAAGCAGCTAGTCATGGCACCTAAATGGGCAAGAGCAAATCAAGTCACTCTGAAATAAACTTAAATTAAAGAAACTATATATATAAAACAGCCCATGACTTTTAGCAATAATCTTTGCTACCCTCAAAAGTCCATACCTGGCATGTGATATGAAAGAGGTGATCACTCTTTTGAGCCATCTGTTGGAGATAATTCATATCCCTTCACTGGGTCCTCTCCATGCATTGGCACTTGACCAGCTTGTGTCTTTTCAGGTGGGTGGGTAGCTTAAGGGTTTTCCCAGTCATAGAGAAAGGGTTTCCCCTTTCTCTCACTCAGGTACTGAACACAACAAAATTCACCTTTAAATATGAACATACTTATCTCCTGAGAGCAACATCCAGAGGATCCTTGGCTTTCTTAGAACCAATATAGCTTCAGATAAAAGCACACTAAATCCAGCCGGGTGCTCACTTCTGCATGGGATTAAGACTCAGCGCTGAGTTCAGGCTGGCACTAATGAGCCCACAAACATCCTCAGAGCACAACGGAGGAAGACACAGGTGAAACAAATCAAACAGAACAATCAGGGGTGAATTTTCCATGTGGCCCAGTGTGGAGATTTCCTGGCGGGATTTCCATTAACATGAATGGGAGTTGTACCACTAAATCCCTACACACTGTGCAGAAAATGTGCCTCTAAGTGCTCGGCAGCATTATGCCTGATGGGACAAAAACACAAACTACCCAAACCAGGGGAAGTGCTCCTGGGGCCAAGATACCAAGATTCACGGCAGAAGGTGCCTCAAGTCCTAACTGTCCTGGGTGAGACAAAATGGACCCCCATGTGGCTTGACACAGTGCACTGGAAATAGAAGGGCTCTCCACAACCTGCCAGGCGATGCTTCCAGCTCTCCTCCACACAGACTTTGATTGTGAGTTGATCTGGTGTTCCACACAAATGGCCTGTGTTTGCTAAAATGATTTCCCTCCTGCTCTGATTACCTGAAATTTCAGTAAACCTTCGCATTGCATCAGGCCCACTGGAACCAGAAACATAGGGGATGATAGTACCTGATGTGGTTTTATGGCCTCTGCAAAGTAAATGTTGCAAAGGGCTCTTATCCTAGGATCAAAGAAAATAGTCAAGAAATCACTCAGCCGGCTTGCTTTCACAGAGCAATTTCCTTTCCATATCATCTACCGGGTGGCTCTGAAACACAAGTCTGGTCATGTCGCTTTCCTTCTCAAAAATCTTCACTGTTCCCGTCTTCCTCCAAAATAAGGTTTGTGGCTCTCCATAAATTATCTTTCTCTCTCATCTGCTACTCTCCATGTATTATATTTTTCAAGTGTTTTTTTTTTATTTGCCATTCCTCTAAATGAAGTCACCACTCATTGACCTTACTCACACACCCAGAATAGCTCCCTCTCAGTGATCCCTCTCCTCTATCTACTTATCCTTCAAAGTCAAGGTTGTATATGTCATCCTCTCTATTAAACATTTCTCATACTGACTTAACCAGTTACTCTGTCATGCCATCTTTGAACCTGCATTGTAGAATTAATTCAATTCTGCTCTTAAGTACTTACATTTCTACTACGTTTTGTTCTTTATCTTTCTGTTTCCTCAACTACATTGTAAATGCCACCAACAAGTTCTTCAAACCTTTGTATTTCCCCAAACACTTTGTTCATACTGGGTATTAATAAATATCTGTTAAAGGAGTAAAAGTTAGAGAAGGTCCCACTCTTCCTTCCTGCCTCAATACCATTTTTTTTTCATCCTCTGTAGGCCATGATGATGAAGATAGCAAGTCATTACCAACACTCCTCTAATAGTTCTTCCATACAAGCATCTATGGAATACCTCACATGTGTCAGGACACAGCAATGGCAACGCAGATGTGGGTAGGACATACTCCTTGCCCAGGAGCAGCTCACGGTCTAGATGGCAATGGAGTGATGGCTAAGTGTTAAGGAGTATCCCTGTGTGCGATAAAAATTGTTATAATCATGTCCATCTTCATAGAAAGGCTGTGATGAGGGGCATGTGACTTCTGGGTGGTTCTCTCCTAAATGGGCAAGTGCCTAAGAAGCTGAGTTGCAGCATGAGGCAGCAGCATGCTCACCTAGAAGTCAACTTGTCAGGACCCAGATGGGATTATGAGGGAGGCAGTGTGCCTTCCATATGAGGCCACCTCTCCTCTTCTGCTCCATCCAGTCCCCTTACTTCTCGCCCCCCCCCCTCCCTTCCCCACACTATTTCACTCCAGTTTGCAAGGTGTTTAGTCAGCTAATCTTTGATAAACTTATCAAGTAAAGATGCAACTGGCTTAAGTTTCCCCTGGAAAAGGTTAGAAGATGAAGCATGATTTCACAAAAAGAGTAACAGGCTTTGGAACCTGGCAACCCTCAATTTCCAGCTTTAGCATTTCTTATCTACATGACCTGGAACTAATGATTTCAGTTCTCTGAGCTTCATTTTCCTCCTTGGGCAAGTTCCTTGGACTCTAAAAGCCCTCAGTTGCTTCTTTTGTAAAATTCAGATATTAATACCTACCTGGTAGGGCTATTTTAAGGATTAAACATGCTTTATAAAAGTGCTTTGGCAACACATAGTAGACACTCAAAGCATGGTGGTTATTAATAGTTGCAGAGATACAATAACTTGTTCAAACACTTGTCTTGCTAGTGGTGGAAAGGCAAGGCATGCTAACAAGCAAATAGTGGAAAGTTTGAGGGCTGAAAGCCACGAGTTCTCAGGGTGTCCTGCCAGCACCTGTGAGGTGGCCATCCATCCAACCCACAGGTCATGGGATAAATGGGGCGTTGTGAGTTCCCAGCTCTGCCAATGGTATTAGCATGGGAATCTGGGTAAGTTGCTAATCTTCTTGCCTCAATTTCCTCCTGCTTAATATGTATCCTGAGATCGCCTCCCCTGACAGGGTGATTTTGACTAATGTACAATTGAGCTTGGAGCTCCTTGGTTATAGGGGAGCTATAAAAGCCAGAGGTATTACTATTCATTTCAAGGCTCCTGTATCTGCCGTGAGACTCAAAGAAGTGGAGTTCCTTCCCCCACCCTCCTTGTAATATTTAGTTTCTTTGAGTTGCTTCATCAGAAGAAATACTGAGTTCTCCATTTCCTTGGCTCACTTTCCCACTGACGAGGGTGATGTTAACATCGAATCCTGAATCGCGGCTAAATCAATATTATAGCAGCTGCGAGAGAAGGGCACTAGCCCTAGAACACAAACACACTTTCTTTTCCAAGAAAGACTGTAGTTCCCCTAGTGTTAACTTCCCGTTGTTCCCCTCGATGCCTCCCCCACCGCCCTCCCCTCCTGCCACCAGCACGACCCAGATCACATTAGAGTCCCAGAGCACAGGGAACAGTTCTCGTCTATCCGTCACCAAGGAGGCAGACGGGACAGGGGGAACAACAAGTCATTTGTACCCGATGAGGAGGACACTCCTGGGAAACAAACAGATGAGCCACCCCATGAATCTGAGCCATTCTCTGAGGTAAACAGAACTGCATGAGAAACCACCAATTATCTCCAGCATCGCCCTCACCTCTCTCACTGCCCTTCTGGCAGTCGGGTGGGGGACATGAAACTGTAGCTTGGACCAATATCTGATTCTGAGAAAGTTAACCCTCGCAAAGGTGATTTTCTTTTCCCTCATTCTCTTGGAGTTGAATAACCATCCATTTCTATTACCTTTTTGTCAATTAGATTTTTATTGGAGGGGCATATTTTTATAGGAAAGTGACCAAAATAATTTTCAGAATGTTCAGACTGGGAGTGCCAACTTTTAACTAACCAAATTAGTGCACAGTAAAGTGAAAGTGGAATATATAGTTCAAAACTCTTTCAGAATCTTTTCTTAAAAGCAAAGCAACACAAAACAAAGTATAAAAAACAACACCCAGCTGCTTCTGAGACAGTTGGAATATTGATTCAATTCTCCAACAGAGTTCTAGGACACCCAGTGGGGAATCAGAGGAGTATGTTACCACAAACCACTGTAGTTTTTGTGTGAACACTATTATCATCTCCTAATTTCACCAATTGTAATGGTGAATATTAGGAAATACTAATGATGGCTAAAGAATTGGGTCTGCAGGTCAGGCAGCCTGACCTATTGTTTAGAAAACATACACTGGGCAATGTTTTATAGAAAAATGATGTCTGTGATAGCATTAAAACAAAAAAAGTTAGAAGGTAAATGAAATGGTAGCTGAGGATTCAGGAGCAGGCTTTTAAGAAAAGCAAGCTTAACTTGCTAACGGGGGATAAAGCCCTATTTCTAGTTTTAAAATAGGTATTCTTTTTAAAAATATGAAATCCATGCTTAAACTTTGCAGAATTTGAGCAACCATATTATAACTCAAGGGATTATTTTTATCCTATGTTTCATTAGTGCTCACCTAAAACATGCCATTGGAAAATCTTATGTGATAAAGTTCCTTTTCTTCAACGTGAACCTAAATTACTGTCCTAAAAATCACTGATGATGTACCCCAAGAGCATAACATAGAGCTAGTCCCTCTGTCCAGTCTCCTAAGCCAAACAGATGACCTGCTCCTCTTTGGGAGATGCTGTCTCAGGTCTTCCCTGTCCCATAGTGAAAGAAAGGTTAGGAAATTAATGAGTCGAATTAATACCTACCAACAGAAAAAATAAGAAAGGAGACATCTTAGGGGACAACTTCTTATGGAACAAGATGAGCTGCTCCTATGTTCGTTTTGGAAAACTCATTAATAATTACATGGTACCTCTGATCCCCTATCAGGTATTAACACCAACAAGAAAAAAAAGGAGGAAGAATGAACTAACCGTTATTAGGCATCTCATGTATGTGGGGCCCTGGGCTTTGGGTGTACCATTTCACTTACATTTGCACAACATTTAAATGAGGCATTATTTTAGACAAGGAAACTGAGGCACAGAAAAGTTAGGTAATTTGTCTTCCATATGTTTAAAACTTTTGGAAAACTCAGAAAGCTAGAAACACTAACTAGAAGGCATCATTTAGGATTTTTGCATTCCCTGATGATCCTTACAAGCAATGATTTGAAAGGTCATCCTGTGGTTTTTCAGAGAACGGAATGTAAGTTCTTCTACAAGCTCTCAAAATGCTGAGTGTCGGGAGATCTAAAGCGGGTTGACCAGTTTGGAACATTTTCAATGTACGCAGAGCAGGGTTCCATGGGGGAGTGAATCACACTCAGCACTACCTGCTCATTCATGTTCTTAGATCAGTGATGGCGAACCTATGACATGCGTGTCAGCACTGACACGCGTAGCCATTTCTGATGACACGCGGCCGCATGCCTAGGATGAAACATTTGCTGATCCTGAGGGTGAAACATTTGTGACTAGAGTCTTGGAGTTAGTTTTTTCCTCAAAGTGACACACTACCCGAGTTATGCTCAGTTTTTTGGTGAAGTTTGACACACCAAGCTCAAAAGGTTGCCCATCACTGGCCTAGATGAATCCTACGTCAAGAACAGAAAGATTCAGGGGAATGAATGCAGCAACCACTCTTAGTAAGGTCCTGCCCATAGAGACACTGCAGAAGAGAGCGAGGAGGGCAAAAATCCCATGGAAGGAAATATAACTGTCAGAGGACAAGTAAGAACTGAAGCCAGAGGGAAATACCTCAGACCTGGAGTCAGGAAAATGGGGATTAAACCCATTTAGTTGCTATGTGATCCCAGGCAAATCACTCCACATTCCTGAGCCTCAGTTTTCTCATTTATGAAAAAGGGAATTGGGTCCTGAAAGGTTATTGCCAAGGTCCCCTCCACTTTTTTAAAAATTAATTTCGATTGACTTCAGAGAGGAAGGGAGATGAAAAGAGCGATAGAAGCTGCCTCCTGCACACTCCCTACTGGGGATTGAGCTCGCAACTGGGCATATGCCCTGACCAAAAATTGAACCATGACCTCCTGATTCACAGGTTGATGCTCAACCACTGAGCAACAATGTCTGGGCCCCTCCACTTTCAGAATTCCTTTTGAGAAGGAAAAGCCAACTCCTGCCTCAGCTCTTTAGGCCACAATGGTTTAGGGCAAAAGTTCTCAAACTGAAGTGTACACCAGAATCACTTGCAGAGCCCTACCCTCTGAGTTTCTGAAACAATAGATTGGGGTGGGACCCCTGAATTTACATTTCTGAGTTCTCAGGTGATACTGGTGCTACTAGTCCAGGGACCACACTTTGAGGATCATTGGTTTAAAACTTCAAGGCTTTTCAGTGGACTGTGGATGAATATAAACACCTCTGCAGGTCAATTCACTTTCGGTTAACCTAAAAGTGTTCTAAAACATATCAGACTAAATGACAGAGCTGGGGGAGACTCCTCTGATTGGGAAGAAACCCGTTCCTTTACCCTAGAAAGGTATACTGTAAAAGGTGGCGACTATCTCTTTTTGGTTCATATCTTTTTGGATGTATCCCAAGATATTTTTGAGACTGATAAACATGGACATTATCACATTTGTGCAGAGGTGGCATTGGCATATTCAGGCAATTGACGTGATTGGGCTTCGGAGTTTGGGAAGACATAAGCCAAATATTTCCTTTTCTAGGTTCTGGCCTACCCCAAAACCTATCAGAGCCACATTCTTGAAGTGCAGTCAGACTGTCTAATTTGTCTTCCTTAATACTTAGCAGCTGTTCAGCCTTTAGTTTCCCATGCCTGTTTGTCATCTGTAAAAATGAGAATGATAGCCTCATAGCCATGAAGATTAAATGAGATAATACATGTAGGGTGCTTAGAATGTCTGGCACATAGTAAGTGCTCAATAAAAGCTGAGCTGTTATTTCACTTCTTGACAGATAATATAATCTAAAACTCCCTACGCTCCATCTCTGGACAAATACACAGGTATGGAATATAATATTCAAATAGGACAATTTGAAGGATGTGCTGCCCATACATTTTTCTAAATCAAGCCATTGTTACAAAGGCTACCTGCTTAGACCACACTTTGTTTGGAGGGCAAGAGGTTGGGGGTTGTTTGGAAAATTGCTTTCACTAAGTATAACTTTGGTCTGAGCCATGTACTGAGGGGCATCATGACAAATAATTCAATGAAACTCACTGATGTAGAGATGGAAAGTGTCTTTTTAACTGCACCTGGCTCTCTTTACAAGAATCCACTGGGAGGAATTTCTCCTGAGCAAGGCTTTCCTGTTATTCCTGGGCCCAGCAAGCTCAGGGCTAAATCTGTGCTTGCCTCTAGCTAGTGCTGGAAAGGACATAAAGACACGAGTTAATCTTTGCCCTGGTTTCATTTCCATATTATATCTTCTTCATTGATTTGTCCATCTTTTTATTTTATCTTTTGGGGTTGCATGTATTTTGTAAGCCTTGAAGAGTTGGGGTATAAATAAATAAATAAGTAAATAAAAATAATTAACATCATAGGAGATGATAGAGAATGGTCATATTTTAATAATATAGTTCCTGATAAGACAATATCCTTTTAACTTGATTTATAATTTAAGATTAGGATAGAGCATGTTTTCATTCAGTATACGTTTTAATAATCATTCTTCCACAGCATTCCTTAAGGAGAACTTTTGGAAGATTATAGGTTTAAGATTAACAGAAAAAAAGAACTTCATAAAATAGTACCCACATCACAAAGAAAATATGAATCCCATATAATGTGGAAATACGTGTGTGCACATTGGTGATACAGGGCCTGTGCTCCCACTGGCTGGGGGACAGCAGGAGGATTGTCAGTCCTGTGACCAATGTGAGAGGGATACCGTATAAGGACTCCTGTGGCAACCATTTTATAAAGTGAAACATCCTTCTGCAAGTTGAATGTGAACCTTCCCCCACGCCATGACACCCCCACCTGCCATGTGAAAGCAGATTTAAAGTGTAGGAAGCTGTACATCGGATTTTCTCAAAGTAAGATCCACCATTATAAATAACTCAAACTCAGAAGTCTCGGCCCTCTAGGTGAGGCCCACATTGCTTTTCAGATGGACGTTGTTTCATTACATGGTATGATGCAACTGCTGTCAGTAGAGCAAGAATCCCTCTGGGAATGACAGGACAAAACCTGTTAGTGAGCATTTCATTCTCAGATCTAAGCAGGAGCCGTGCAGGCCCCTAGCCTAAGAAGTGTTGAGTGGTATACAACTGTCAGACCCGGGCAGCACTGACCCCTCTTCAGCTTCAGTTCCCTGCCCAGGGGTCCAGGGCGTGACAGATGTGGTCGGGCACCAAGCAGGGCACTGCAGAGTGCTGGGCACTGTGAAATCTCCCTGCCTGGACAAACAGGGAAGATGCTGCTTATCACATTCCACCAGCCTGCCTCCTGATCCCTCCTCTCTCTGAATAATATACTTTCCTGTCTTAGGATTCGTGAATGGAAGGGTTCCTGGGAACTTTTTTCTCCTTCTTTCTTGAATTCTCATCTTTTTTGGATCAGCTCCTCCTCACTCCGTACTTTTTTTATGGAACTTTCTTTCAGGTTCATCCATTACTACCATATCCCCATTCTTTCTCACAAAGATCAACACAATCTTTTCCTTTTCAGAGGGCTCAGATTAATCTGAGGAAACAAATTAAGACGGTATCCAAAAGGTGTCTGATCTTAGAATTCTCATCAGGCTCTAACTCAGGTTTTTCTTAAAATTGAAAAGTATAACTTGAAAATTTTTATGTTTTCTAGAGATTAATCTCAGCATCCTATATAATAAAGAGGTAATATGCAAATTGACCATCACTCCAACACACAAGATGGCTGCCCCCATGTGGACACAAGATGGCCAGCAGGGGAGGGCAGTGTGGGTGATCAGGCCAGCAGGGGAGTGCAGTTGGGAGGGACCAGGCCTTCAAGTGAGGGCAATTAGGGGCAATCAGGCCTGCAGGAGAGGGCAGTTAGGGGTGACCAGGCCGGCAGAGGAGGGCAGTTGAGGGCGACCAGGCCTGCAGGGGAGGACAGTTGGGGGGTACCCAGGCCTGCAAGGGAGGACAGTTAGGGGTGACCAGGCCAGCAGGGGAGGGCAGTTGGGGGCAACCAGGCTGGCAGGGGAGGGTAATTAGGGGTGACCGGGCCAGCAGGGGAGGGCAGTTGGGGGTGACTAGGCCTGCAGGAGAGGACAGTTAGGGGCAATCAGGCTGGCAGGGGAGTGGTTAGGGGCAATTAGGTAGGCAGGCAGGTGAGCGGTTGGGAGCCAGCAATCCTGGATTGTGAGAGGGATGTCCAACTGCCCGTTTAGGCATGATCTCTGAACACATAATAATCTGGCCACTCAGTATGTGCGTGTGTGTGTGTGTGTGTGTGTATATATATTATATATATATATATTAGAAGCCCGGTGCATGATTCATGCACGAGTGGGGTCTAGCCAGCCTGGCCAGTGGGAGGGGACATGGATGGTTGGCCGACCTGCCTGCTGGTCGAACTCCTGGTCGAGGGGACAGTTTGTATATTAGCCTTTTATTATATAGGATATACACTGAGTGGCCAGATTATTATGCTTTCAGAGATCATAATAATCTGGCCACTCAGTGTATATCATTAGTTAATTTGTTTTTAAGTAATATTCCACTGTTTGAATATTTGGCATTTTGTTTGTTCACTTTCCTATTGATGGATATAAGGGTTGTTTCCAATTTGTAGTGATGATAAATAAAGACATTATGAACATTATTGTAATAATACTTTTTTGTGACCATGTGCTTTCATTTTTCTTGGTTATATATATAGGAGTGGAACTGTTAGTTCTTCTATGAAATCTTCCTTCCAAAAAATGTTTAACTTGAATCTAATCAAACCTATAGACACAACTGCCAGTTTATAGGAAACATGGGAAATAGAAGAAAAGGTTAGACCGCCACCAGAAAACAATGTGACATTCTACCGGACAACTGGCCTACAGTCTTGTAAAAAAGTCATTGATAATTGTTGGTGGGATTAAGCAGGGGATGGGTGGATAGTATTGATTTGGATGATAAAAAATTTAAGAGTCATAACAGCCAATGTAATGTGTAGTCTCAATTGATCCTGGTTTGCCCAGGAAGAAACTCACTACAGACTGAAAAAAAGTAATAAAATAAATAAAATAAATAAATAAAATGAAATAAAATAAAATATATATTGGGTAAATTGAGTGTAAGTTGGGTTTTAGGCAATATTAGGGAATATTTGTTAATTATATTAATTGTGATACTGGTATTGTGGTTATACCAAACATATTCATATTTTTATAAATGAATATTAAAGTGTTTAGAAGAGAAATGTCATGATATCTGCAATTTATTTTCAAAGACTTCACCAGAAACAAAATATATGAAACAAGTATGACACGTGCTAAAAATTATTAGATCTAAGTGATGGATACATGGGTGTTTACTATAGGATTCTCTTATTTTGTTTAAAAATCTTAATAACAAAAGGACAAAAATTATGTTTGATGAGCAATAGTATTTTAAATCTTGTTTTAATTCATAGAAAATGGGCCCTTTTACTTCTTCACTATATCCCCTCAAGTTTAAATCAGTGGATGGCAAAATAGAGAGTCAATGAGGCTGCAGGAATATCTTAAAATAAGTTTGCATTTAATGAACACACAATTTATAATATAAACATAATTGGTAATTCCTTAGCCTAAATTATTATCCAGTGAGCTATAGCTAGTCTGAAGCAAAGACAAGATAATAGATTTAGATTTCAATTTATACAGCCCTTTACAAAAGCTGCAAGAATTTCAACCATTAAGAATTTTCAACTCATCTCTACCCGTCTCTCCAATATGTTGCAACACAACAGAAAGTTTATTTTACAAAAGCAATTTCTGTTCACAATTCTCTAATTATGAGTACCAAACAGGGTTTCGCCTTCCACCACCTCAGTGATTCAGAGCATTCTTGTCAGGTAAGTTAAACTCTGTTTTGTCTGGTGAAATGATTTGAAATTTTGCACAAACAGATTATAACTTCTTTCTTCCCCATTCATAAAGGAAGTCTCCTTTGCTCCTCTCAGAGTGGTAAGAATGCAGCTCTGCCCTTCTGTTTTCTTCATCAGCTGGTCCGTCCTCTTTTCTTCCAATGTACTCTCACCATTTCACTGCCTTCTGCTGTTTGAAATTCAGAGAGCCCCCTGGTCAAAGACAGTGTGGCTCTTCTCCATAGAGTACCTTCTTAATGTTGCAGAAAGGCACTTACTAGTAATTAAAACAATAGGTATACAGAGGAAGACATGTTTTAAGGAAGCATTTGTTAGGGCTCAGACCTTGTGCTTAGGTCTCTGGTGGGAACAGCAAGGTATGGAACAGAAAGCTTATTAGAAAGCTCTATCATATTGAAGGACATGAGCTTTTACATTAGCTGCTGTGTGACCTTGGGCAAGCCATTTAACATTTCTGAGCCTCGGTTTCCTCAACTGTTCAGTGAGGAGTTCAGAGAAAATTATCTCCAAGATCATTTAAGTTCTAATATTTAATATTTAATGACTCAAAAATGATACATCTGTTAGGTTTCTCTGAACAGCAAAAGGTCCATTAACAATTTGAAGAATTTGATCAGGGAGCAAGACCATATCAAGTCAAATGCATTTTTGCAGCAGCACAAGTGGTAAATGGGATCGACCAAATTCCCATTCAGGTGTATCATCAGAGCTGGGCATTCCCTCCATGGGGCTGCTTTCATCTCTCCTCTATTTGTATCCATTAATACTCTCTCATTGTCCTTAATTTCCCCCCAATTATTATTATTTTTAACTAGAACAGACACAACAGATTAAGGATGTAAAGTTGAATAGCACAGAGCATTAGTCAAAACAGACTTTTGAAATAGTACACAATAGTCCCCTGTAATGGTTTGTTTTATCCCCTTACAGAGCTGGCTTCTCCCTCACTCCACCTTTCCTGTCTTAGTCAGGTTTTGTACCAAACAACTCCTCTCATCTTGGACCAGGTAAGGTCAGCCGGAGGTGAAGCCCTAATGAGGCCATGGGAAAGGAAGGGTGCTACCTGCCTACGTGACCAGGCTTTCTTATGGTATCATTTCGAGGTCACGGTTTTCACCCCAGCAGATTTTCATAGGTTCCTTCATTAAAAATTAAGATTCAACTACATTACAAAACAGATTGGCAGGCTACTGGAAATTGCTATAAATAATTTAGCAGCTCATCCATTCTGGTTTCTTCCAAATACTATTTGTTATTCTTAGCACAAAAGAAATCATATCTAACTATTGAGCTCAAAGGAAATAGAGGAAAAATGCCACCAAGTATTCCACTTAACCAAATGAAGGGAAAACATATTATCTTATTATATTGATGAATGATAAGACAATATATGATTGAATTTCGTGGTATGGACCATGTACTTAATTAAATGAAACATATCATTTGAATTAGGAGAAAATAGATTATTGAAGTGATAAGACTAAGAAAGTTTTTCCTATCTCAAGGCCTTGTTGGCTAAAATAGATGATCCCTACACATTACATGCCTTAATTCAACCAACACGAAGTGAGACTGTCTTATGGAGTATAAAATAAATGAGTCAAGTCCTTCTCCATATAGACCTTTCAGTCTGGCAGATATTTCTGAAGAAAGTGGTTGGCTGAAATACAAATTTCATAGTCCCATGAGAATGATATAATCAATGTAATAAAGGTTAGATAGCAACAAAACCACTTAGCCTATATTGCAGCGCATCTAGAATTCTGAGAGTTCTTTGGAAACCACACACTATGAAAAACTTTGTTTCCATGAAAAAGGGGTTTCCTTGTTTCAATTCAGGACAAAAGGACACTTCCTCTTGGGGTCATTCCACCTCCTTTCCTGGCACAGGTATGAAGATGGAAGAACAGTAGTTGAAACTAGAGCCAAAAAGGAGGGGGGAAACGAGGTGGCTTTGGCCAGCATACATTCACGGTGATCCTGATGGCAAAGGTAAGCAAGTGAGGTTGGATCAGAGAGAGCAGTCAATCAGGGGGATTGATTGTGTAGGTATAACCCATGGTTTCCCAAGCCCTGGAGAGTGGTATGAGAGGTTTACATTAATGAAAAAAAAAAAAAGCATTTGTCTGGCTTAGTCCCTTTCCACAGAAGAGTGGCAACTCCAATCTTTCTCAAATTCAAGGTGTTTGTAGAGTACATCTCCTTGAATACAGACCTCACAGTCACCACAAGGGGTCTACCCCATGTGAGCTCAGAGATGACTGTGCAAGTCCCAGGACACTAGATCAACTCCTCTGACACTGTGCTCCTCTTCTGCTTCCAATACTGGCCACATGGGTCCCAAGTCACACCAAGCAAATCATCAGTTCCTTCTGGTTGTAGCAAAACTTCTAATCCTTGCTTTAATTTGGTTTTTAGTAGTCTCTGAACTATAGAGGAAAAGATACTAAACCTCCTCTTCTCTCCATTTCACTGTCAGTGGGCTCATAAAGCAGTTCTGACTTGCTTTTCTAAGCATTTTTCTGTAGTAATTCAGCTATTTTAATACATTCTCCCTGCTAAAGTGGCAGTATGGAGCCTTAGGAAGAATATCTGAATAAGATACAGAATGACGTATAATTATTGAGTCCAGTCAGTGAACTCCATTTGATAGTGAAGTTTCTTCCCAGGAGGTCTCTCACTCTCTCCTATTAAGAAGTGGCCTCTCCTGCCAGACTTCTAGACCCTGTCTGTTTGTACTGGTATATAGCTGAAGTCCTTGTTGTAAGACCCTTGTTAAGAATGGACTGTTCAGAGTTGGTCTTTATACATTAGGGACTTTCTTCATACAGATATTTCATAGACGAATAACAATGTTCAGAACATAAAATGAATTAGAAATGTTTTCAACCTATTAAATATAGAATCATATTTTATAAGCTCTGGAATACAACTTTATAAAGGTGTTCCAGTTTTTCTGTTCTTCCAACTCTTTCTAATTTTTACTGGAGAGAACAGAATAGGTTATTTGGAGGATTGTTAGGGAGAATGGAATGATAAATAGTGCTTCTAGAATGTTATAAAGTGTAACAAGGACATAGAAAGTGGTGTCAAGCTAAAACTGCCTTATGATCATGCCACCTACAACTGACACCAAGAGTAATTCCATTATTGTGTACAAACAGTTGTTTTAGCACCAATCATAGTAACTAATATTGCCATACAGCTAATGAACTACTAGCACATTCATTATCTTATTTAATCCTTACAATAACCCAGTGTAGTGACTTAGTGTTATTTCCAGTTGACAGATAAAATTGAGGCTTAGAAAGACTAAGCAATTTGTCCCAGGTTTTCCCACGTAGGAAGGAAAGCTAAGACCCAAACCCAGGTATTCTAAGTTTCAATCCCATTCATCACATGTACTGCCTCAATGTTCATTCATGGATATTCACTCCACAATCATTATGAAGAGTACACAGTTTAGTGCCAGTCACTGTTCTGGACCTTTGGAAGTGGTGGTGGTGGCTGGGGAGGGAGTGGAGGTGGGGTTATGTAAAGATGAATACCTTCCTCGGGTAATATCTTTTAACTTAACTGTTTATTTTGAAGGAATTACAGATTCACATTAAGTTGCAAAAAATAACTCAGGGAACTTTGGATCTAAAGAGAAAATAGAGTTTATCTACCAGTATAGGTGTCTACAATGCAATGAAGAATGTGTTAATTGAGGGACTCTGGGAGATTTCAGTAGGAGTCATCATATTTGCAAGGCTTCTTGGGAGGAGTGTCATTTGGATTCACCTAGAAAAGATAATATGATTTCTATGGTGGACGAGACACAGAGGTGGGGAGGAAAAGCATTCTAGAGGCAGTCACTAACTTGGGCAGAGATGCAGAGATGGGAAAGTACAGGCAGGTCTGAGAAAATAGCAAAAATCCAAGGGTACACTTTTTAATAAGCCCAAGTGCCAAGCTATTCTCTGTGGTTTGCTCTGCTTAAAGGTCAACACGAATGGAGAGAGATGGACTTAGTTCCTTTTCTTGAACATCCACAGAACGGGCCCAGAACTGCCAGGACAAAGAAAGCCACAGCTCTGTATTTTCTCTGGCACAATATTCCAAAGGAACTTTTATTTGTAGAGTGAAGAAAGTATACTCAAAGTTGTTCTTAGAAAAGTAGTACAGTGAGCCCAAATTGACACTTAAAAAACTAAGTAAAAAGGGGCTGCAGACGGCTGGGTCTCTATTTCCTATTCCAAACAGGTATATTTTCTATCTCCCCACCGAACTCAACCTCATTCCAAACAAATCTGAGGTTTTTACAATAATGCATACAATTCAGCAAGATAGTTTAAATTAAAAATAAGAAAATGAAGCAAAGGATATTTATCATAAGGACAGTGTACAAATATTTTTTCTTCTATAGCTCAGAGTATTTTCTAAGAGCAGCCATGGGGGACATTCCTCTCTAGTCTTGATATCCATATTTTTGTTCTTTGTCTGGGATATTGGTTTATTTTTGCTTTCATGTATACACTGGGTCTTGTCACTGGCCACATTTCCCCCTTTTCATTGCCTCTTAGAAATCACAGCGCCACATTAGTGCCTCACCTTTGGGGAAATACGTAAGATTTCATGGCTTGAATTTTGTGCATCAATCTCACTTTTATAGCCATAAAAAACATTCCACCCTCTGATCAATCTAAAGTGAAGAAACAGAGAAATTCTGTTTCTGACTTACCTTTGAAGGTTTTTTTTCTTAAGAAAATTTGCAAGAGTGTTTTGAAGCAGGACAAATATAATTTCACTAAGAAAATAGAAGTTGGTTATTTTCACTATGAAAAGCTATACATGAGTCAGAAAATGGCAAATCCATTGTGTCCCATTATAAAAAGGATCAATCTCTTTGAATATTCTCCAACAATTCCCCACCCACACCTCTACTCCACCCCGAATATCTTCAAACGAGCATTTGGGAAACACGTGTTAATAATAAAACCAATCTCTTCAGGCACCTTTACACGTACAGCATCACAGTCAGGTTGACTGTCCTTAATTAAATGTAGTGAGTATGTATGTTATATAGCATGGGCTCTATGGAAGGTCAAAACAATAACCTGTTCAGAGGAGGTGCTCAATAAATATTTGTTAGTTGTATTTAATATGTGAGTGTCCATTATACTGGAGCTCACCCCGACCCAAGAAAGGATTTTTGTATTGGAAACAAATTTTAAATATTTATTCATAACCACTCTCAATGTTATCCTCACCTCGAGTATGGCTATAACTGAACCTAATTACACAGCAAGCAGAAGCTTTCTTTGAATCCAGGTGAGTTATAACTTTGATAAGCTTCAGTCCATTCTGCCTACTGCTTGTTTGCTGTGACCATTACCCTGACTATGGGCTCGTGGTAATAAAGCATTTATGGGTCTTCCATCAAGGAAAAGAGCGTGGAGCCACAGATGCAGCTCTTCTGGTTGCTCCACCACCCTACCTGTTTCAGGGTGTGGAGGAGAGGGAGCTGGAACCCACAAAAGGCTGCAGCCCCAGGTGTGCAGCAGGTGGGCCCCAGGTGAGCTCCAGACTCCTGGGTTCAGCAGAGACACTCTGCTCCTTTGTTTGATCACCAATTGCTCTCTCTGCCTGTTTGTTTTTCTGGTTTGGTTTCCTGTCCTGTTCATTAGTCAGTTAGTTCTTCCTTGTTTGTTCTGTCTCTTGTGTGTTTCTGCAGGTTACCTCGCTCCTCAGCACCGGAAGGCTAACGTCCTTTGTTCCTCGTAATTTGCTTTACAGTGGTGGCAGGGAGTGGTTAGACATTTGTCTGCATGTTGGTGTACAAGGGAGGTTATAGACTCACCTGGTGAATACAATCCGTTTGCAGAAATGGTCAAATCCTGCCTCCTTGACCCTAAGTCTTCAAAGTGGTGTCTAAGGAGAAATCTTGGGGATGAGAGGTTGACTCTTTCAAATGCTAGCTTGATATGTTATGCTTTGTTTTTGTTTTTAATTGTTAATGCAACACTCTCTTTACCAGGTAAAAATATATACCTGTGATGTTTAGAAAGGCACACTGACAACAGAGTGGCATACAAAATTGCTCTCTGAATAGCTGTTACTGTAACCAACTGCAAAAGGATTGAGAAAGATTTTTATGGTCCCAGCTAACATAGAATTATTTGTCACTGGTAGGAACCATCATTTAACTTATAATTATTTACAAAATAGTGGGACAAAAATAGATTGAGATGCTTTTTAAGTCTCACTGTCACTCTTTGAGCTTGTGTTTAAATTTACTTTGAACAGAACCAGGTTGCTCAAATCAGAAAGTTTGGCTCACAAAAGACTCCTCATTATTATGGACTGCCTCTAATTTGGAATTTTTCAGTATTTGGAATCATTCTGATGCACAAAGCTGGAAAGTACTTTGTATAATCTGAGAAAAAAAAAGTAAATTTATAATTTTGAATATAAAATGAGGCTATTAAAGTGCTTAGGTGAAAATGCTTTCAAGTCCTATGAATAGTATCCCAAACCTCTTGAGTCACAGGAGGAAAATGTAAAAATCTCCATTTCTGGAGATTCTAACGCAGTACGTCTGGCATGGGAACAGGAGAGCTAGGTTTTTAGCAAATGCCCCTCACATGATTCTCACTCGGACAAATTTTGAAAATGCTGCTCTAGAGGCATTGACTAAATAATTTATATAAAAAGTACAAACCAGTAGCCTCTGTTGAGAAAACCAATTTCCATCTATCCCAACCTTATTCTAGTTACTGATTATACCTGACAGTAACAATTCAATCCCCATAGCAAGCATTTCTGTCAACACTTTAGTGAGCAAAAATTGCCCTATGTGTTAAGGATTAATAAATCTGCCAGATATAGTTCTTGTCCTTGAAAAGTTCATAATTTAATGCTAAATTGCATTTATTAATTTAGTAATTCTGGAATCCTGAATAAAATTTTACTGACTTATCTGTTCATTAAACCATTTATACTGAGAGTTTCTACTCAATGCCTGGCATTGGGCTAGGTGCTGATGTTGTGTGGAAATTAATACATCTCCAGTCCTCAAAGAGCAAGAGTGGAGAAAGTCAAGTAAGGTGACAAGTGACAGTACAGAGTTTACCTGCTGTAATAATGGCAAGTCCAGAGTGCTGTGAGAACAGAAAATGACCCTGACCTAGCCAAATGTGTGCGTGTGTGCGCACGCGTGTGTGTATGTGTGTGCATGCGTGTGTGTATGTGTGTGTGAGCGCACACACGCTGGGGGAGCTGGTGGCTAAGCAGGACCTAGTGGATAAATTACTGAGGTTAAGACAGGCAGGGAAGTGTTTCTAGCAATAAGGAATGGCATGAGTAGAGCCATAAGAGACCTGTGCATTGGGTGATGTCAAGTAGGTGAGTAAGACCAGAGGCAGAGTATTCCTCCTACTTAGGAATACTAGCATGCACTCTCATTTTCGTATTCAGATATTAGCCTACTGGGAAGAGTCCCAAACCAAACCAAACTGTAGTTCATAAAAAAGTTATCTGTGCACTTGTATGCCAGGATTTAATTCCATGTTGGAATTTTGTTGTAAAACTATTGTTTTGAATAAGAAGGTAGACCTAATATATAATCAGACAAATTCATGAGTGAGGGGAGGACAGGGAAGGAGAGGAGAGGTATCATATAATCTTACACCTCCAGAATTCAAATCATTTTACTACTTCTGTGACTTAAATGTAGTACTGAGAGTAAATTTTCCCCACAATTATCAATAATATTATATATAACATTTCTATACCAGCCTATTAGTTGTCACTAAACAAAGTTGTTTTCTTTTGTATTTAACAATTCCTATGTAAACTTGTTTTATTAATAAAACAATATCACTTTGGTTTCATCCATTTCCACCCTTTCTCAGTTTTGCCCCTTTAAATCATCCATGATGTTATTTGGAACAAAAGGAAATAAGTACATGTTTGGGTTGGAAATGACTCTAATATACTTTAAATCTATAGTCCAAAAAATTGCAAGAGAATCCAATTTTGTTAGAATTATTTTACAACATATTGAGGTAATATAAATTTTTAATATTAGGGTAAAAGTATTTATGAGTCAATTTTTTTACATATTAATGATTTGGAATTTTACGTTTGGAATTATTAATCATAATTTATGGCTATACATATATGTCTAGAGTTACCCTTTTCTCATTAGTTATACATAATATACCATAAATCACCCTTCAGAAATTAGAGTCAGATAGTCAGGTCTCTCCCAAAAAGCTGCCTCAGGGAAGCTATTAGAAGAATGATGTACTTTCATTTCACTGTCAATCAATCCCTGCTGTAGAAAACATCACTTTACTTCTTTTATACAAATCAGACAGAATTCCTGCTGCAATGAATTTCTAACAGAAAATAATGGTAATACATCATTTTGGTTTTTCTTCATTCAGGGAGTCAATCAAACATTCACTGAAATACAAATATTTATTAAGCCCAGTAACTGCTAAGAAGGTCCATATCCTCAAGGATCTTACTTGTTTGGTACCTACTTAGCACTGTAATCAATGAATTGGGAAGTTTAGAAGACACATAAGATGTAGTCCTATTTTTTAGAATGCAGATAATCTGGTGGAAAGAATCATATCAACACACATGGACTATTATCAAGAAAAATAAGGTGGGCACTGTGTGGCTTTGGTATGCTCTGGGGTGGACCATTGCTGTTGGTGAATTGTAAAAAATAAATAAATAAGACTAGAGACAGAGGATGTGGAGCTGGATTATAGGCTACCTAGAAAGTGATCAAGAGAAGCTTATTAGCAGTAGGGAGTGGGGCCACTGTGGGTTCCTGAGTAGGGAGTGGCATAGTGAACTGGCACTTTCGGGAGACATTTAGGTCTGTATTTATTTTCTCCCACTTCTTACTCATTTGGGAGCTAAGGAGTAGTATAAAGTACATATCTCAAAAGTTGTCATCTGCTCCCTGTCATCAAGTAATGCATAGTACAGGATTTTAAACCTTATTCTCACTTACAGATGGCAAAGCCTATGGCTCATGGGTTTAAAGTCTAAATAAAAAGGCCTGAGATGGCTTTAGACCTCAAACAGATAAACTTTAATCTACTGAAGCTGGCTTCAATTAGTAATAGTAGCCAAAAACAAGAAACCTGTTTGTTTCTGAAATCAACTTATCCTCTAAAAAAAAGTTAATAAACATGTAAATACTAGAAGCCTGATGCACGAAATCTTTGCAAGAGTAGACCTTCCTTCCCCCAGCTGCCAGCACGGACTTCCCTCTGGCACCTGGGACCCAGGCTTCTCTTGCAGCCCCAGCTTCATCCGGAAGGTCGTCTGGTCTAATTAGGATATTCTGCTTTTATTATTATAGATTATTATAGACTAGAGGCCCAGTGAGCGATTGAAATCGCACTAGGAGGCACCCCACCTCTCGCTGTGCAAGGAGGCACCCCACAGGTGGCCAGGACCTACACCTGACTTGCGCAGCACAGGCCGCCACGGGAGTCAGGCCGGACAGGCGCCACGGGAGGCTGGACCAGCACTGTGGGGGCCGGGACCCTCATCTGACTTGCAGTGTCCCCGGGCCCCCCTGTCTGTGTCCACCCCAGAGCCGCCCAAGCCACCGCACAAACTCAGGCAGGCCCCCCCGTCTCTGTCTCCATCTCCACTCCGGGCCTCACGCGCAACCTCCTCCTGTCCATATATATATATATATATATATATATATATATATATATATATATATATATGCCTCCCTAACTCTCATGTCTATGGCAGGCAACACTAATCAATCTACAGAGTTTTTCTTGCTGTGTTCTGATAGGCCTTGCAATACTTCTCAAAAGCTCTATAGAAAGCTAGTATCAGGTGGCTGTAGCTGGCCCTAGAAAGAAAAACTGTTTGCTAACCTATATTAGCAGGTAATTCTGCCGAAGATAGTGTTGATGAATTTGCCCAATTAGCTGTGTCCACTTACTATAATAGAATTTGTTTAAAGTCACAAAATATAACCATCTGGTTTATTGCTTAGCACAAGAAGAAAGAGTTGGTTGGCTCTCAAAATCCTCTCATATTTAGAAGCTGTCTAATATATTGAAATAGTGATTTGCAACACCCACCCAGTTCATAATTCAAGTAAATAAAACAGGAGATCTGACAACACCTCAAAGAACTCTAGAATGGAATCTAAGGGCCAAAGGGATCACAGCCAAGACCCATCTTCTCCCATCCTTCCAGTGTCCACTGAATGAAAATTAAAGAGGCATAGTGCCCCCCTGATCAACAGAATGTTCACTGCCGAAGGTATTGTTGATGGTCCAGAATTACTGAGTGTTTATCATGTGCTAGATATTCACCTATAAGCCTTCCCAACATTTTCTCATGCACTCTTCATTATGGCTCTATGCAAAGCTATTGTATCCCTATTTTACAGATCAGGAAATTGAGGTTCAGAGAAATTAAATAACTTTTCCAAGATCATTCCACTATTAGGTGTTGGAACCATGAATTAAAGTAAAGTTTCTTTGATTTCACTACCAGTGTCGCCAAGTGGAATTTTCTGTGATGATGGAGACATTCTGTATCTGTGCTGTCCAGTACAAAGCCACTAGCCATGCGTGGCTGTTAAACACTTGAAATGTGTCCAATCCAACTGAATAACTACATTTTAATTTTATTTAATTTAAATATAAAGAGCCACATGTGGCTAGTGGATACCATATTGGATAGCACAGTACTAGACTATGAACTCCATGCGGCAGGAACCACATATATTTTACTGATGGCCATGTCCTCAACATTTAGCACAGTTCCCTAGTATATATTAGTTACACAATCATATTTTTAAATGAAAAGTAAATTTAAAATCTGTGCACATAACTCATGCAGAAATTATGCCCCTAAGATGCCAGCACATTGGGAAACTCACTCAGGTTCTCTGATGACACTCATCATCACCACCAGAATAATATAGAATGATAATAAAGATGTTGATATTTACCTATTTCAGTGTATAAGGACAAATTATTCAAAATAAACCAATTTGGTAGATTTCTGCCTGTAAATCACCAGTCAGCCAGAGGACAAAACCTCATTCCTCTTTTCGTGTTTCTCAACAGAAAAAAATGAATTTTTAATTGATATAAAGAAGTCAAGTAAACTCAGACATTGCTTACCCTTTTTTCCCAAATATAATAGAGAATCATCTCTCTCAGTAAATGTTTATAAATATGGCAATATCCATCCCTGGATCCAAAAGAAGTGAAGATGAAGTTTAAGTGTATGTGGATAATCCCGAAAGCATCTCTTAAAAAGAAAAAAATGTGATGTGTAAGTATTTTGTTTGCATGATGCCAAAGAGCTAGACTTATTTCCCCCATAAAGTAATATGTATATAATTTTATAGATAACTTTATTAAAAGATTTTTACACTTTACTGAGATAAAATACGGTCCGGTTTAACATCAGATATAACTAGGATGCCAACTATTGGTAGCTATTTTTGTTCAAGACAGCTTGCACAGGTACTGTAAGAAACTTTGTCAATCTTTCAAAGGCAAGAAAGTATCCTGATACCTTTACCTTTGAGAAAGTTCCTATGAAATCTCCCTACTTTAATGGGCATAAAAACCACCTAGGAAACTTGCTAATGAAGCAAATTCCCAGTTGCCACTCACAGAGATGATGATTCAGAAGGTCTTGGAAGGGGCCCTGGAATCGAATTTAATCAACTCTTACCATTTTGGTCCATGAACTACACTTTGGTCCGTGAACTACATTGTAAATGCTTCTAAGATAATTCTATTAAGGAAGCAGGGAAAACATTTATTTGATGGAATGTCTTCTTTCTCAGGAACCATGCAGAACTGAAATGCTTGGTGAATGGCACGCTGTGTGGACTGACTTGCCACATCTGTTCTATTACTCTCCTCCCACCACCATCATTTTGCACTTTGAGGATCATTGATCCCTTACCCCTAATTCTAGATCTGAGCACTGAATTGCTAATCAGTTTTGAGCCCATTGTCATTACAAATGTAATCTAAATTAGTCCTATCAGAATGAAATCCAAGATTTTTGTTTGGTTTGGAGAAAGACATCTACCTCTCTCATTCTCTCTCTGGATATATAGGAGGAAAAAAAATGAGCTGTTGGGGCCATCTTGCAACCATGTGTGAAATCAGACTAAGGATAAAACTGGCACCATGAACAAAAGGCAGAGCAAAGGGATGGAGCCTTCAGAAGCATTGCTGAGCTAGATCAAACCAATCTTGAAGCCTGCACTACCTCTAGACTGCTCCGTTATGTAAGTCAATAAATTCTCCCATTGTTTTAAACAGTTTAAGTTTTTTTATTTGAGACATTAAAAGACCTAATTGATACAGGCTGCCATTTTTTATTTTATACCCCCATTTTTCTTTCTTCGCTTTGTTCTCTATATCTCCAAGATGTTTTGCATTCCTTCTCCAGCACTGCTGTGAACATTATGTAAGGGCATGGCTGAATGTTGAAGTTCTCAGTACTCATTTACCCACACTGTACCCTTGTCACTAATACTCTTGCTATTCCTCTTCTTCCCCTGCCACCTTCTCATCTCACTAGAACTGAGCCATCAGATATACAAGTACTCTACCTCCTGGAGAAAGAGAGCTATTAAAAACCTTTGACTGATTTAATGAAGTCCATATCTTGACAAGAAACTGCCTTTCCAAAGGCTTGATGAATGCATTGGCTCCCTCTCAGAACCCTCGGTGCACTTTTATTCTGGCTGCTCTAGGATTTTAGGTGCATTTCAAAAGCATTTCGGTATTCTTCACCCTTTAGTTCTTTCATGCAATATCTTTTCATATTTTGTCTCGTCACAGTAGAAAAAGATGAAGATGCAGAGGAAACCACAGTGGACGTCCAACAGAAGTCAGACGGCCCCTTACAGCAGCCTCAAGGCAGTTGAATAGACGATCCCACCAAAGAAAAACCCCAGACTGCCAATCCACCTGTGCAAGAAGTAGCAACTGTGGGATTCTCTGCTCTGAAGACAAAAAGCAGAAAAATCCACCCTTCTTTCCCCTGCTTTCACTTAAGGAGATGAGAGTATATGAAATTTTAAAAATCAATAGTAGAAACAGAATCCAGAAAGTTTGCAAGGCAGAAAGCAAAAAAAATGTCAAATAAAAATTTAATGCATCTCCCCTCTCCCCCTTATCGCCCGCCCCCCCAGCTTTGGGAATAAAGATGGGAGAAACTTTACTAAAAACCTCCTTCTAATTACTTCATGGGCCAAAGAGGGATGGAAACCACTAAGGACTACAGAATATTTTCATTAATCTCCTGTTTCCTAAGGAACGACCAAAGAAATCAAGTGTTCATCTGGAGAAATGTTATCACCAAACTTATTTGTCTGTCTATTTATTTAGTTGTTGCTGTCTGCTTTATCACTTATATAATGTTAACATTCTTTTAAAATGGGCAGATGGACTTCATTCAAGTTCTGACAGTAACTCTTTGTTATTGGTACAAATGGCTTCAGAGGTATTTAATTACCATTAGTAGTCATCCGTTTGCTCCTAGCTGGTGACATTTGGAATAGTAAGCAGGCAGAATTCTTTGTGTCCAGTGAGTTCATAGAAAGTTAAACCCACTTTTGACAACAGACTCAAGCTTAGCTACCATTAACCCCCCTCTTCAGTTACTGGATGATGTGTTTGAACAGTATGAATGATTAATGAAGGTTAAATAGTCCAGGTTCTATCTTAAAACCTTTTTGTTAACTGCCAGATAGCTGAGCGACTGGCAAGGTGAGTTGAGCTCAAGTAAGTAATCCTGCAATCTGTTGCTTGTACTCTAAAACAAACAAACAAACAAAAAACTAACCTGTTGATTATTTTGGAGAGATGTACTACATAAGAAACTCTCACCCTTATCCTGTACCCTTTCACAGGCCAATACCAGGAACCAGGAATTTTTGCCAGTTTGGCATCAGAAAGCAAATTTTGCTTGGATGTCCAAGTGCACAATTGTTTCCTCTCAAGGAAACCAAGATAAAAGGTTGTCAGCTGGTATCAACTCATCACAAAGCTCCTAAAAAGTAGCCTGTGAATTTTTCTGCAGCAAATTCCAGGATTGTTCTTAGGGAAAGGGCAACATATCATCCATTAAGTTGAGGAAACCACTTAGGTCTGATACCTTGTTAGAGACAGGGAGGTGTATAAAGATGCTCAGGGCGTTCGCTGTTTGATCTGTAAGAGGCATCCCGACTGCTAGCTCCTCCGGAGACATCGCTTACAAAGGAGATTAAGGAAGAGGCCAGACAGAACTGGAAGCCAAAAGGAGGCTGAGACTGAAAATGCATGCGGAAGACCACAAAAGTGCAGGTGACCATTGACTTCAAGACAGGAAATTACACAGGACAAGGGAGCAGTATTTGTAAGAAGATAACACAACCTGGGAACACAGTTAAAGCATATCTTTATACACATTTTCAGAGATTTCTTTGGCTATGCCTTAAATGTTCTCTTCTTCACCTGTATAACTTTATGGCATTTAGGGCATTACTTATGACATACCTGATCACCCAAACAATCCACAACTTGAGATCCTTCATAAGTAACACAGACACACCTATCTAACAACATTTGCTAAAACAAACAAACAAACAAACAAACAAAATCCTGTTATTTCTTTTTTTTCTTTTTTTTTCTAAAAAGGTAACTTTTTTAAAAATATATTTTATTGATTTTTTACAGAGAGGAAAGGAGAGGGACAGATAGCTAGAAACATCAATGAGAGAGAAACATCGATCAGCTGCCTCTTGCACACCCCCTACTGGGGATGTGCCTGCAACCAATGTACATGCCCTTGACTAGAATCGAACCCGGGACCTTTCAGTCCGCAGACCGACGCTCTATCCACTGAGCCAAACCGGTTTTGGCGAAATCCTGTTATTTCTTATTTGATGGTCTACTTGGCATGTATCCCTAACAGTTTAGAAGCTTTGAGGTATTTTAATTATTTCACACCACTTATTTGTGATGTGCTTTATCCATCATTTTCATCCGTTATGTATTGATACAGCCCGAGCATCTTCCAAAGAGAAGAAAGTGAAACGAGGTCAGAACCAGTGTTTTCTAAAAAGAATTCACAGGTCCACCTCATTCAATTATTGTTTCAATAAACATTTGGGGACCCTTATTATGTACCAGACAATGTAGTAGGCACTAGGGATACAGAGATGTTAATATACAGCCTTTGTCCACAAGGATCCCACTGTCTATTTGGAGAAACAGACAAGTCAGGGTACTGCAAAACAGAGGATGCTGGGGGAGGGCGGAGGAGGGACTTTTTAAGCCAGCCTGGAATGGGGACTGTGGGTTTGAAGAAGGCTTTCCAGAGAAACCGATATTAAGCTGGGCTGTGGAGCACGGCCCACCCCCGGATTTCAGGGACTCCTGGGCTGCACTCATTTACCTGGGATGCAGTCTTACCTGGAGGCCCCTGCTCTGTAGCTGACACAGGGATGGGTTGTCACAGGAAACCAGGACCCACAGTGATGCCCAGGCCCAAAGAAACATGATTCTGATGTTAGATTATCCTCAAATTCCAAGTGTGACACCAGTGGAAACAGTTGAATAGCAGGATAAACAAAATGCTAGAGATAAAGACGGGAGGAAGGAAGGAAGGAAGGAAGGAAGGAAGGAAGGAAGGAAGGAAGGAAGGAAGGAAAACATGTCACTCTGAAAGGAGTGAAGTGAAAAAGGAAAACTACACCACCCAGATGACCCAAAACATCCATCTTGAGCAAAGCTTGTACATGTTAATAACGCTTGACACAGCTCAGGTCACGCAGACAGAGCCCAGAAGCAGCACATTGTGAATGTGTGGTGGGTCAGAAAGAGGACTTTGCAGCACCAGCAAATCATATAAATTCTGATGCCGGCCTGATTAGTCTGCAGTGTGGGAATCTTCACCCCAGTGGATTTGTGGCTGACTGGGACGGCTCATAAGGTAAGCTGGAGGGAAGGAATTCCCTGGGGCCAATCCTCTTAAACCCGACAACCACTGACTGGAGGTGGAGGCAGGAGGCAGAGGAACAGGCAGGCTGTCTGCGAAGTGGAAGGGAGGGCATGCGGGCCACCCAGAAAGTAGAAAGGGCACACCCGTTTCAGCACACTGATGACCTGTAATTGGACAATTTCGCTCTTGGCAGAGGCCTTTGTCTCAACGGCTTCTTTTCTAGAGGCTTCAGTACTGGCTCTTACAATCACTAAGGATCTCACTAGAAAGAATAAACCCTTTTAAAATGAAAGGAGGCTTACATTTGGATGCGAAAGTTTACCCACTACGATTAATCTTAGTTTGGGGCTGGATTATGAAAAGGAAAAAATTCTGGTGGGAACAAGGGAGTGGGTTATGACTAGGATGGGCCAGTACTCAGAAATCCTAAGTGAGGCAGCGAGCAAGCCTCAGGAAAGAGGAGTTCCCCTGGGTGGCTCACAGGGGAGGGCCTGAATGGGGCAGCACATCCAGCTCTGTGTCCCAGGGCCTGATGGGAGCCTGGATGAAAGGAGTCAGCAACCCTGCATTCCACTCCTTTTTCCATCTCAATGCCTGCATGACTTTCAGAAAATTATTTATCCACACCCGACTGGCGTGGCTCAGTGGTTAAGCATTGACCTATGAACCAGGAGATCACGGTCCCAATTCCTGGTCAGGACACATGCCCAGGTTGTGGGTTCAATCCCCAGTGGGGGGCATGCAGGAGGCAACCGATCAATGATTCTCTCTCATCATTGATGTTTCTATCTCCCTCTCCCTTCCTCTCTGAAATCAATAAAAAATATTTTTTTAAAAGAAAAGAAAATTATTTGTTCTTTTCTGGTCCTCAATTTCCACATCTGCAAAATGGGCCAAGGAAGAAAAGATCTACCTCATGCAGTTGTGAGGTAACCCACTCCATGTGCTGGGGCTGCAAGTATTGTGTTAAGTGTCCAAGATGTAAGCTAATAATATCGCCAAACCTTAGAGGCCTCCTGTGACATCGGCACTGTGACCTCTGACAAATAGACTAGGAAGCCAAACGTGAGATGTCTGGATAAATTACCGGAGGTCACGGAGCTAGCCAATGGCAGAGTCAGAATTTGCACCAGGTGAATTACTATGCTGTATCTATTCTCTTCCATTAATCTCTCGCTGCACGCACTGGTGTTTTTCTCCAGTTGGTCCTCTTGCTTTGTTTATACATAAATATGTCTATAGTTATGTATACTCTTATTTCCCAGAAATCCTGCTTTGGTCTACAACCATAAGCATCTCTAGTGTGAGGCAACTCTAACGTTTCTCATTTTTTCCTGTGAACATGCCCAGAGCGCCTCTGTAGCAGCGCCTGGGAGTACGTACCCACTTTACTTAAAAGAGCTGCAATAACCTGGGTCAGTCTTGCCAAGGATCAGGGACCCACAGAACTGGTTTTCAAGGAACCAATCCTAAATAATGGTACTGTTATTTACTCTACGATCTGGGCAGTGCACACAGACCATGGAATGTGCAGACAGGAAGGGATGGCAAGACATGTTTCCGGCTTGGCCAACTTTTACTCCTTTCTGCAAAGTCGGACCCACTCCAAAGGTTGTTACCTTCTGTGAGGAGAGCTAAGGACCAAAGAGAATACATTCATCAGAACCTACCCAAAACAAAGGGCTGCCTCCGCCTTAAGTCCCTTAAGCTTCCCAGAGGAAAGGTGTCATTAGAGGTGAAACAGCTGGTATTAAGCCTTGGGCCCAGCACAATCACTGCAAACACGCTCAGCACTTTCCTGCTCAACTGTCCTTTGCTGTTTTGTTCTAAGACACTATTTCCTCACGTGCCTTGCACAACTTCAGCTCACCCAGGAACTCTCTCAGGCAGCAATGTTTTGTTTTGTTTTGTTTTGTTTCTAATTCAACCTCGGTTTTGTTGAAAGGGCATATAATTTGTGTCTGAGATGTTTGGGGCTGCAAAAGAAAAAGTAGCCTAAGCAAAAAGGAAAATGTATTATTTCACATCACAAGAGACTGGGGCTAGGGCTGCCCTAGGCCAGAGAATTCAACAATTCAAAGATACCATCAGGGACCCAGGTACTTCACATCTTTTCTCCCTTAAATGTCAGCAGGTCAGTTATATCTCTCTTGATTACAGGTGGCAACAGTATCCAAAAGCCAACGAGTGTCTTTCTTCCATGGACCTATTTTTAAGAGCAAGAAGAATCTTTCCAGATGCCTCCAGAGCAGACACTGCCCTTCATGTTTCAGTGGCCAGGCAGGGTCATGGTCTACTCTTAAACTCATCACTGGCAAGAAGTCCCTACACTAGTCAAGGTTGACTGCCTGGGACTGGTAAGCAGGCCAGCGTGGCAATGGATGTTGACTAGCACACCAACAATGTCCTTGTGATATTTGAAGTCATACAGAGCTGGGTTTGCATCCAGGCTCGCCATTTACAAACCTAGACAATTTTACCTCTTGAAATTTTGGTATCCTCACTTGGAAAATAGGGTTAAGAATATCTACTGCAAAGGTGATTGGTGAGGATTAAACAAGGCATATTTGTGAAAGGTATAACACAGAGCCTGGCACATAATAGTTACTTAATGCCTGTTGGTTTTTCCGTTTCCCTTGGCTTCCCTTTTGGATAGCTCTCAGCGTATGTGTTCCCATTAGAACTAGAGGACTTTCTCTTGTTCTCTTCATGTCTGCAGCAAGTTCCCCTGCCTCTTCTAGTGATTTCTGGTTTCACAACATTATTAACAATGCTTTTAAGAATGTGCTTATTACTTGTTATTAATACTACTATTGGAGTAATTGATAAATGTATAGTATAAAATGATGTTAACCCAAAGTTCATATATGTTGTCATATTTGACCCTGATAATGTGGTCAATCGGGGATGTTACAATTAAAGGTAATGAACCAATTTATTTCCTTGTAATTTGTTATGTTTAATAAGAGTCTTCCATGCACTTTGTCCAGTAAATATGCCCACACATTAACTTGATCAACTGCCAGAAAGTGTTAATGAGGCCTTTGTTGCATGGTTTAAGTTGCCCCTTTGCTCCGTTTACCATTTGTGGAGAAACTGAAGAAAGGAAAATTCATATATTTTGTCACTGGAGAAGTTCTTCTGCTGCCTTGAGAAAGAGACAAGTATTCTGTTTGCATAACAGAACACAAAAAGGGCTAATGAGGATGCAATGGTTTCAATCATTATTAAGAAAAACATTTATTTTTTTTAAATCAAAGATAATCTCTAATAGGCATGAGTTGTAACTGCTCTTAGGTAAATGCTACGGAAAATATTTATTTTGCATTAAAGCAGAGCTGCTGATCGTTTTCTTAAGTTTTCATATTATTTCCAAACGGCTCTTTATCAGTCAGTCATTTATTGAGAACCCACTATGTGCTCCAGCATGCTACATGAAGCGGAGGACACAAAAGTCAGGGAGACCTCAGCCTGGCTCTTGAGTGTGACAGTCCAGTTGGACAGAGAAGACACACGCAATCGGCTTGAACAATGCAGAACAGTAGTGTAGAGTGGCAGGAGAACTGGGATGGCTTCTGGAACTGTCATAGCTAGTTGGTGGCCTTGGGCAAACAACCTATCTTCTTTGGGTCTCTGTTTCCCTCCCTTATGAAATGAGTGGTTTTAACCAGACAATGCTTAAAGGTGGTTAAATTCTAAAATTCTGTGGTTATCAAAGTGATCCAAAAAATCATTAAGAGCTGGAATAGTCAGCAAACGTTGGCCAAGATGAACTAGACTGGAGGTAGTTTTGATGGGACTCTGTGGATGGAATCTGGGAGAGGGAACGCACATTCAGGGAAGCAGGAATTAGAAGGAATAAGCAATGATTCTGGGGCCATGAGTGTCATCCTAGCTGGAGTGAGGGAATGTGCTAGACAATCACCACAGGAAATCCAGCTGATCAATAAGTGTGGAGCCAGACACAAGGCTGAGCTAGTTAGCCTTGATGTTACTAGTTCATAGTAGGCTTCACCCTCTTATCTCTTTTTATTTTCATCCATTTTCTCTCCCTCCTTTTCTTTCTCTCCTACCTTTTTTTCCTACTTCTTCTCTATCTTGACATTTTTCTTGCTCCTCCCCTTGTCTTCTTTTTCATGTTTCCTCTTTCTATTATGTTGGTGTTTACGGTTGGCAAAGCACTTCTCCCTACACGATGCTTTCTAATACGTAAACAGTTCATACCACTCTCAGACTTCTCAGAATTCAGACATGGGAGCTAGAAAACCTGGAGGGTTTGAGTCCTTGGTTATGCCATTTTCCAGCTGTCTGGTCTAAGACAAGTTCTGTTCTCTGTACTTTAATGTTCTTTCCTCACAAACAAGGGTAGTAATGATACCAACTCACAGAGTTGTAAGAATTAAATGAATAACTAAAGCACTTATAACAGTGCAGGGCACTTGGTGGATTCTAGGTGTGTTAACTATTATTTGGAAAAGACCTATCAGGTCATTTTCTCTTCTGCCTAAGTGGGTCGTAATGTGCATGGTCTTCTACGTTTCCATGCCTAACATCCACCTTTTGGCCACTTTTACTTGAGCGAGCTGGAGCCCCAGCTGAGTTAATCATTTAAATGTGCTAATCAACATTTTGAGAACATTTTAAAGTCTTCTGAGCAAGGCCATGGCCTGGAGTTCCAGCCACTTTAATTAGTTTCACCTTCTCGGCCCCATGATCCAGAAATCTCTAATTGCACCGTGGCAGCCTCCTGCTCCCTATCACAGATCTGACTCTACCTGCTACTATTTAAAGTTTATGAATCATGCTCCCTCTGTTTGAACTCCTGAAGCCTCTGAAATGAAATGAGTTATTATCAAGATGCAATTGTAGAAGGTGCTGTAAAAAGATTATTTTTCCTTTTTGTATGAACCTGTGTGTTTTTTTTCCAGTTGTCTCTACAAGCCTGAAGAAAATGTCAGCTATTCCTCCAAGGAACAGAGAAGAAGATTCTTAGAATCAAGAAGCCTGACATCTGATAAGCAAGCACTTCCTCCTTTGAAAGGTGGTGGAAGTGTGCTATGGCAGCCTTGAGGCTTACCTTAGGGCTCTGCCCCATACAGTGCCTCAGTGGCGGCCCGTGGCATGAATGTCAATGAGGAGTCCCCAGTAACACAGTGAGGCTGGTCTTCAATGCAAAAGCTTCATGTTCTTAGTAATGAGCTTTTCCCTTCAATGTCATGGGCATATTCTGATTCTTTCCACTTGGATAAATAATAGGTCTAATTCTACAGGCTATAGAGCCATTAGACTTCAGACATTAAAAAAAAAATGAAGAAACATTGAAATAAAAGCAGACCAGTGTTGATCATTTTTAATTTTTTCTCCTGTTTTACTTACCATTGCATTTTTAAATTTCAGAGAGGGACAATCCACTCCCTACTTCCAAAATTCTTTCCTCTCTTAATGTCTATAGTACATGAATTTCTTATTCATTCATTCATTCATTCAAAAATAAAAAGGTGCCTAAAAATGTAAGCTTACCATGCCCTCCTTTTCCCCTTACAAAACAACATGTAACAGTAAAACAAAAAACAAAACACAAAACCCTTTTATTCATTTTTCACTGCTTTTAAGATTATGCAAAGTTTTTAGCCTGCCATATTGAGTCCTTCACACTTCCACCATAGTCCATCTCTCCAGCCTCATTTATCACCACCTTCACTATGCCCACCTTATGCCACAGTGGTCGTTTCCTCACTGGTTCTCAGAAGTACCAGGCACTTTCAGGTCATTACACATTCGTTCATACATTCCAACTTCTTCTTCAAGTCTTCTTTGCCTATATTCCCCTGCCTATTACTTTACCACTTCTATGAGTATATGCTTATATCAATATTTTTAACTCTCTCATTTTATTATGAATGATCCATTTACATATCTATCTGTCCCTCTAGAATGGAAAATCCTTGAGGGTTGGGATCGTGTCTTGGTCACCTTTGTACGCAAAATGCTGTGCATAGAGCTTGGAATACAGCAAGTTCTTATTAGATGCTTGCTGCATAAATGGGTGGGTGGGTGGACGGATGGATGGATGGATGGGTGGATGGATGGATGGATGGATGGATGGATGGACAAATAAATGAGTGAATGCATAAATGAATGAATGAATTATATAGGAATGAATTAATAGTTTCTATTGCCTCTTTGGTAGGGAAGGAATTAAAGTATAACATTTTAACCTTATGTATATGGCTGGATTCTTTCTGCTGCAGATGAAAAGAGATATAACTCAAGCTAACCTAAGCAAATATTTGGTTCACATGGTTGAGAAATTCAGGTATGGAGCTGGGCTCAGAGACTACAGGGGACTCAGAAGGTGCCATAAGCTCTTTTTTCCTCACATACCTCCATGCACACACTCACTCTTTTTTCTCTTCATCTCTTGTCTCTGCTTCCCCACCCCCTTCTCTTGATTATTGGCCTCATTTTCTCTTGTACCTGATAAGTATCCTCTACCATTAGAACCAGAGAGGCTGGTCAGCCTTGGAATTGTATCATAGCACATTAATGACCTCAGGATGAAGAGTGAGCTTCTTTCCCTAGGATTTATCTATAAAACCCAGTGAAGGATTCTAATTGACTGTCCGATAAGACCAGCACAATGGGATACTCTGATGGGCCAGACCTGGAACATTTTCTCAGAGTGTTTAGCCTGGAGAAGAAGGGATAATGGCCTTTGATAAACAGTCCCACAGAAACCTATGCAAAGAGGGCAAGACAACTTACTCAGAGAGTAGTAATATACTTTTATAAAGGGAGACGGGGGGAAGCATTGCTGAGAAGGTAAAAGAACAGATTTCTACCACACCCTGGAGTTTCTTTATACATGTAAGCTGCAACTTAACACACTTCAGAATGTGGTGATGGCATTTAATGTTTAAAAGATAGACATTTAAGTATTTACCAAATAACATATAAATAAAAATAAGAAAAGACTTAAGCGTTAAACCTTTTTCACTGTTGCTTTTGCTTTTGAAGATTGTACATTTGAATTCATGCCTTTGTTTTAGAATACCTCAAATAGAAGTGTCAAAATGAGAATTTCTCCTGAATTTTCTTTACCTCATCAGAAATTGCGTAGACTCAGGAGTTTATCCCTCTGAATTTCAGACTTATGTTCATCTGTGGGATGGGATTGGAACATCTGAAATCAGAGCTGCTTTGTAGTTCTCTCTCAAACGTGGCGAATTAAAAATCTCATCTTCGAATGCATTTTCTCAACTTAATTCTCCCATGCTACATGCTTGGTGGCCCTGCTACCTGTCTATTTTTGGCAGGACACTGCATGGTCTATTTGCCAGAACAATTTTTTTGAAGACCTAGGTTGTTGCTATACCAAAGACAAGGAATCCCTGGACCAAAATGGAACCGCAAGTTCCATTTGGCATTACTCAACCCACCTTATCAGTGGAGGCCAGGGATGTTTTCCTCTGAAATCAGGGCTTTCATCAAGACCACAGAGCACAAGTGAATCCTGCAACCTGCATTTGCAACATTTGTGATCTAGAAACCAGCCCCGGGTAGGCAGGAAGACTGACCCTTTCCACGGCTCCAAAACCCTCTGCTCAATAACTTCCTAATCTCCATGCCATGTCTTGAAAATGGATCACAGTTGCTGTTCTTTAATTATTCACACTTAAATTGCATCTTCTAAATTAGACCCCAAGTTACTTTAGGGCAGAAACATACAATGTTTCTGTGTCCTGTACAATGTTCATGGATCCTCAGAAAATACTTACTGAATAACTTAGATCTTTTCACATCTTTTCAATTCTATTAACCCACATAAGACAACCAAAGAGCAATACTATGGGAGAACAAATCCAGTCTCTGTTCTTTATTCCAGGACCCTTCAGTGTAGCAAACGTGGTTCCAGAATAATAAATACACTGGACATTTCTTTGGAGCTCTGCTATCGTATTGGAATGTTTTTACTTTGAGATCTTGACCTCCTAACAGTAATAGAGCTTGGGTGGTTTCCTAATTGCTAGAAAGATAACCCTTTGGCATAATGGGTAAATGACAACCAATCACCCTTGCAACGTCTCTGCATAATTGGCATCTGCCCTAATTATTCCCATGAAAGGTGAATTGCCTTTCTTAAATTTCTGAAATATGGCCCGAGATGTCTCATGTAACAGTAGTTAGCCACTGGCTGGTCAACTGTGCAGACACATAAAATATATTTGGCCACATTTCGGTGAGGCAATAAAAGGCAGTATTTATTTTCAAACTTTTTATTAACTATATCCTATCAGTCCCTTTCTCAAGAAGACACCAATAAGATTCTTTAGTTTAGACCAGTGGTCGGCAAACTCATTAGTCAACAGAGCAGCAAACCGCGGCTCACGAGCCACAGTTTGCCGACCACTGGTTTAGACAACCAAACTTTGGTTCACTTTATATGACATTGGACATTTTTAATATATAAGCTTTTGGAAATAATTAGAATTCACACATGGCTTCTTTATGTAATCAGAATGTTTTAAATTGCACTATATAATTACAGTGTACTGTAAGAAGCGGTCTAGTGGATGACCTTGTTGCACTGAAATGTTTTTGCTGTAAACAAGTCTATCTTTTAATGGAATATTTGTCGGTGCATGTATTCCAAGAAGCACTCTCAGGCATGTGCTCAGAAGTTAGGAAATAATAATATTTCCAAACATAATTTTTTGTCTAATCAACCCATTTTGTTTTACTTAAAAATAACCTGGGAGTTTCTAAGACAGGTACAATTATATTTGATCTCAGCTATGAGGTATCATCCTTCCAGAAAATTATTTTGGTGGGGGAGTGGGGGGAAGGTAGGAGGGACAAACTCATAGGTCAACTTTTCTTCTTCCTCCCCTGAAAACCCTCAGTCTAATGGCAAATAAATACACTAGCAAGGAATAGTCTAAATTTAGCCTCTAGCTTTTTAAAGAAGATCAGATGGAACGCATTGAAATCGTAGCAGCATTTAACCCTCCATCCATGAAGTTTTAAAACATAGCGATGTTCAAGGGTATATAAACAAGGCTCAGTTCAGTTCAACAAACTTTTATGGAACCCCTAAATTACAACAAAAACACTGCTGAGTTTGGGGGCATCAGGGTGAAGATAACAAGGTTCTTGATAGATAGCTTACTATTTGGGGGAGACAAAAAGCAAATATGCAATGTCAACATAATGACATAAGTTATGCCCAAGTTGATATGGGAACACAGAAGAGGCAGGGGTGGCTGATGGAGTTCTTGGCAAGGCGGGGAGGGGGGGGGCGGGGCAGGTAGAAGAGGCTTCTGCCATACACAGTGCCTGGGCTGAGCCTTGGAGAAGTAAGTGTTTCACAGGTGGGAACAGCGATGGGAAAAGGAGCCACAAAGACAGCCAGTCCAGTGGTGCAGGGAATAGCCTGATGTTTCTGCAACGTCTCCTAGACTAGGCCGGAGTAGGGAATAAGACAAGCAGGTGTCAGGTCCCCAAGTTTCTGTGTACCTCCGTTATATAAGGATCTTGCTTTGCTCCAACTAAGAAGCAGTCTCTGTCCAGGCCCTGGTCTTTCAGGATGTTGCAGCCACGGGCCAACCCCAAGCTGAGCTCCTGAGTGTTCCTTGAGAACCCCTTTGTAATGGCTCCTCTAGCACTCAGCGTCCTATTCCACCTCACAGGCAACATCCACAGACTGTGCCTCAAACTGTGGGTCTTTCTTGCCACCATCCTGTTTAAGAAAAGATGATTGCACACCTGCCACTTTTCAGTGACTGAAGAGACGCACTATAGACAATCAGACCGTGGCCTCAAGGAACTCACAAACAAGTATTTATCCTAGGCCCCATCTCCTCAGGACTCCGAGGTGGCCATCAGCCAAGATGCCAAACAAAGTCATGCAGTGTTCAGGGGAGAAGACTGTTTTCTCAGTCCTCTGTCCCTTTCCGAGTATACATTATGCCAGCGGCCTTCCTAAAGACACTGCCCCATCGTCACTCCACCAGAGAGAAATGCAGCTTTTGAGTTATCTAGAAACGCTTTCAGATTAGCTTCTTTCTTTAGAAGCTTTCAGAGTGTTTTAACACTTTTAAAAAAATCTTCAGATGGGTTTATTTTGAACCTAAGGCATGATGAAGAGAGATGGACAAACTCTGTAAGCTTTTGGCAAAATGAAGAATGCCATCCTGCAGGCACTGTACACCGGCTGGAGGGGGAGAATGGCATTGGCATCACAAAGTGGGGGGCGTGGTTTGTTCATAAAAGTTGGCATCCTCCATAAATAATTTCTGATCATGGTCCAGGTGCAAAGGAATCTGGTAAGTGCTGTGTCTTCAGCAGGCTGCCCTCTCTCTGGGAGACAGGTGAGCCTGAGGGCAAGAGCGTGGAGGTGGGGCAGAGAAGGAGATGCAGAGCTGGAGGTGTGAGAAGGCTCAGCTGAAGAGGGTTTGCATCTGGAACAGTGAGCAGGACAGCAGGCCTGAGCGATGTAGTGTGATGAAGAGGGTATTGTGTCACCCAGAGAAGGAGCCCCACCCACCTTGTTGGCTATAGTGTGAAACCCAAGGCCTTTCAGGAACCAGCCATGGTCAAGGATGAAGAAACGCTTCCTGCTCTGGCAGGACTCAACTGCTCCCTGAGGACTTCTGCCGCTGTGAGGAGAAACTTCAGGCTCAGCTCTCAGTGAGCAGTTCCTCAGGGAAGGCTGCAGCCTGGAGCCAAGGGGCTGAGGTTGGCTCTTAAAGCTCCTCACAGTTTGGGGCCTGGTCTCCAGGCCCTGAGCACCTCTCACAATTCAGCTCAAGTTCTGCAAAGTCATATTCTCTCTGGTTGGGATGACCCTATAATTTGTTGATTTCAACAGGGATTTTCCCAGCGTGGGACACAGAGTCACCCCAGCTATTAACCTTGAACACCCAACATATGGCAGTGCATGATGTCTCTTGCTGTTTTAGCATATTTTTGTCCACCGTCCCTTAATAAGAAGAAAAATCAAAGGTCTTTAAGGGAATGATCAGGAAACCCTGAGGTAGGGAAGCCAGGTTTTGCAGCTAGAAAAGAATCCAAACGAAGTGCTGTTGCTAAAATAATCCAAGATATTACAGAATCACTCACTATTTTTAAGTAAACAAAACCCAGCTGCCATTCACCCTCGACCACAACACCCAGAGCTGCCCATGTGAGAAGCAGTTCAGCCACAGTCACACTTGCTCCTTTGTGACTGGACGGGGGCCCCTGCAGGCTACCTGCTCTGTTTTCTCTGTCCTCTGAGTTTCCTCTGTCCTTGGTCTCTGCCAGCTGGCAGTCACAGAAGCTTTTCCTGGTTCCCCAGTTTCACTTAATCCACATAATCACTGCCTATACCTTTTGCTCACCCCCACCCTCGGGAAATTTCACGTATACCATTAGCCTGTAAATTCAAGTCAAAGTATCCCAAACACATTCTTCAAGTCTGGTAAAAATCTCCTAGCCATTTTTATCTGATGTGATCAGCAATAAAAAAGACTGCAACTTAACATGATTTATAGAGATTATTAGGAAGTGAAAAAATATTCTTTCTGAGATCACTGATTTGAAAAGTAAAGTCTTGCTTTGGAGGCAGAGTATAAGTATTAAAAAATTAAAACTTTACATAGAAGCCAGGAAACACTTTTATTTGAGAGATGACCTTGTGTGGTAGAAAAAACTTGAGTTTGACCTAGCTATGTGATCTTGGAAATATTTTTAGTATTTATCAAGGGGACCGAAATATTCTGGGGGAAGACCTCGTGACATTGTCTATCTATTTATTTTACAATTACCCAAAAGAAGGTCCTTCTAGAAAAATTTCACTTGAAGGCACACAATTTAAATTTATGACATTGCTCTCATTGCCAAAGTTTGTTCAGATGAACTAATCAGAGGATTAGCGAGCCATCTTCATTGTGACATAAGTCACCATAACCTTCCCCTTGTTATGGAGTTAGACACTGGTGTTACCCAGCTGAACAAAAATAAGGAATATTCTTAAAGTCACTGTGCCATGTCACTTCCTGCATGGGGAGCCCATTCATGGGCCAGGCAGATACAATGAGGACTGTTAGGGCAATAGAGGGATGAAAGGCACACATTGTTTCTGCGAGTCTATGGCAGCAGCTGAATAATGGCGTTTTCTTATGGACAGGAGCAGGTTTGCTTTCAGAGCATTTCTCTGTATTTTCCTTGGATCCAGGACTTGTCAGCGAGGACACAGTAAAACCCAAGGATAAGACTCAATCAGCAATAACTCAACACTCAAAGGAAGGGTGGTTTTCAAAGACAATTAGGAAGCTGTTTGTAATCTGAGCTTCTGAAACCACTTAGGAAGTTCAGGAAGTAGGAGAACAGCATGAGTGTCTCCCTTTGTGACCAGGTTGCATAATGCCATGGAAGGCCCATGGTGGGGAGCGCCTGCCTCATTCGTGTTACTTCATGCTTGGTCCTTATGTCTAAACCCCGCATGGTTTTGGTGCACAGGACCCTAGAGAAGGTTGGTAGTTTATAGGATTAGCACCCACAGAGTAGATGTCTACACATGTGGAATGATTTCAGAACAACCCTCTATAGTCTTCCCTCAAAGCCACCCCCTCCTGGTTTAGTTCCTCCAAATTCCTAAGAGGGTCAATGACTTTCATTTGATTAAAAGTGGTCAAGTTTATTACCACATCCCGAGTTTTTACAATTTAAACTCTACATAAATACTTTCAAGTTAACATGGGCTTCTCACCAACAGTGTTTATTCTTCACCATAACCCTAAGAAGGGATAGATACAAAGATATTATTACTATACTATTATTATACCAAATTATTACTGTAGATTATTTAGATTAGCTCTTTTGATAGGGGGATAGAGAGATCAATGTGGAACTGGAGTTGAAGGGGAACACATAGAAAAGATTCAAAATAAAAATAAATATGTCCTTTAAAGCAAGGAGCTTTACTTCTGGGAGTGTATCCTACGCAAGTACTTGTACATCCACATGAGTCCATCACCCCAGATGGATAAGGATATGCATATAACAGTGCTCACTGCCACAGAGTTTGGCATCACAAAAAACTGAAAACAAACCGAGAGTTGATTAAAAATAAATTGCAGCGCATCCACAAAATGGGGTTGTATGAAACAGTGAAAAAGAATAGGAACTGTGAACTGTAGGCTATCGTGTAACGATGTTAAGAACAAAGTGCCTATCAGCACGTAAAATATGACCTCATTTGTGATTATAAAAATGGGGAGCTAGCTACCTAAGAAGACCCTTAGATATACCAGGAGCATTTTCGGAAAGATGCTCTACGGTTACCTAGACAATAGGCCTAGAAATTTGGAGGCAGAGGGGGAGGTTGGAGTTATGCTTCCCGTTATGAACATACCGGTACACGTTTGAAATGTTTACCCATGGTAGAAACTTCACTCCTTTTTAAAAAATGAAAAAGAAGTCAATGTTTAAGTGTATATAAAGTTGTATATGAAAGGAAAAGAGAGGAGAAAAAATGGTCACAGAGTGTTAACATCTGCCGCACACCCAACTCTGCACATGTTATCGCATCGGCTCTTTATGACAACTCCTTGAGTTAGGACTTTTCTTCATTTTGTGAGTGAAAAGTAGAGGCCCCAAGAGGCTGATTCATTACCTTCACAAGCTGCATGAATAGACGCAACCCAATTTTCTGAGGCACCCAAATCCCCATGTATGCATTTCCATAGGCCATACTGATAAGATTGTGTATAAAGGTAATGCGAAGAACAACAAGCAAAGGCAAAAATATTCTAACTTGGGAATTGGAATTGGAAACCTAAGACTTGTCCACGGGGTCAGCCCATGATTCTGGCAGGCCACACCTTGACCTATACACTAGCAAGTAATAATTGCAGTGGTGCACTTGTCCTTATTAATTGCTTCTGGGGTTGTTGCACTGAAAAAAAATTAAAGGCAAACCAGAACACAGTGGCTCCAAAGAACAACGTGGGAAAGAAGGATTAGAGAGGCAACAAGGAGCAGTAGCCTCTCCGTGTTTCAAATATCTTCCGCTGTTCCACTCAGGGTTCGAAAGTAAAAAGCAAATATTGTTTCCTTTCAAGGCTAAATGGTAGAATGGAGAGCTAATTTGATGTTGCCTTTGTATCACCTTCCAATTAAAATTAAGGTCAGCCTTTTATAGAATCGGCTCGCCTTACCAAGGTTAAGAAATAATCAAACAAAATCCTATGAAATTACTCGTTTCGCTGTGACTTTTTTCTCTTTTGTTCTTCTACTGTTCAGAAAGCTTATTGACTTGTAAGTGACTCTTCATGCTAATATGCACAATATTTATACATCTATAAGTAATACCCACTTGCCCGGTGGCATTCCACACAGAAAAAATAGAATTTTATGTATCATTAAGCAGTTCCCAAGGTGTCAGCAATTTCATGCAAAGCGTAAGTATAATGACTAGTAGCAGTACTTAATAGCAAGTGTGCGTGGACATTTTTAAAACACTGCGCTGAATACACCTGGACTCCCTGCTTGAACTAAACTCTCCCTCCCTCATCCCCACAGGTTCTGCAGACACGAGCAGCCCCAGGCTCTTCACAGTGGTTTCTCTCTAGGGAAGCGGGCCTGGGGAGGGGACTGGGATCAGAGGCTCCAGCAGTCCCAGTGGCTGGCAGCAGAGAGACCCAGTGACCAAGGCCATTGCATGTTTGCAGGACCGGATGCCAAATGAAAATGTGGGGCTCCTTGTTTAAAAAGCAAGAAAAAATATGACATTAAAACAAAGTTTTTACATGTTTCCTGTGATCTCTCTCTCTCTCTCTCAACGTGTCATGGTATTTTTATTTGCTATTTAATGTCTTTCTAAGTAAAGAACAAAGTTAAAATTTTAAGTTATTAGCATGAATTTTACAATTCATCTTTATATTGTGCCACACCAGTTTCATGAAAGAGCATTTAACTCAAATGCAAAAATCATTGAAATTACACAATTCATTTATCATAGCTCGTGCATGCATATGTATATTGTTCTTACCAGAACAGTGAAAAATGTTACACAAAGCTAATTCAACTGTTTTTTTATTTCATTTCTTTTTTTAAAATATATATATATATATATATATATATATATATATATATATATATATATATTTTATTTCAGAGAGGAAGGGAGAGGGAGAGAGTGATAGAAACATCAATGATGAGAGAGAATCATGGATTGGCTGCCTCCTGCATGCCCCACCCTGGGGATGGAGCCCACAACCCAGGCATATGTCCTGACTGGGAATTGAACCATGACCTGTTTCATAGGTTGACGCTCAACCACTGAGCATTGCCAGCCTGGCTTTATTTTATTTCCACCAATACTTCTCCACTTGGTTTAAGATAAATCAGGAAAGACTGAACTAGGAGTTGCCCTATTTTTCCTTTTCCTTCCATCATCATTTGCAACATTAGTGGATGGCTAATACAAAGAAGTAAAACAACTAAGAATGGATGTGTTGAATTCCTTGGTGTTTTGTTTTTTTTTTTGCGGTTCTTAGAAGGCCCCTGCCTTTTTTCTGGATTAGAAGCAAGGATTGGATTCACTTTGAGGCTCACTGAAGTCCCACACATTGTGGGTCCAGCACAATTCTGTGCTTGCTGGCACCCCAGATCCTATATGCGAATGAGGAGGAAGGGAATGGTGACACTATATTGTGTGTATTTTCTTTGCTTAAGTTAATGCTCCATTACCCCACTGGTTTGACTTAGAAAATGCAGTTCAAAGGTAAAACTATTAAGAACTTAGAGACAGTAAGAGGAGAGCATTAACCAAGCATTGGCCCTTCTGAGTTGGAGGGAGGGGTCTTGTGTGACTGCTCACGTCACCAGGTCATAGCCCTGCTTTTGAATCAACAAAGGCAAACCTATGTCCCTTCCTATGATCAAAAGTTCAGGGGTGGTAGCTGCGCAAGTGGAGGATGGGGGTTGGGCTGGGGCGGGGGTGGGGGGGAGTGGGGTGTGTGGGGAGCAGAGTGAGAGAAGGGAAAAGTTGCCTCCCCCTGCCCATTCAGGAAGAACTATATAATTTCTCTCTCTCTCTCTCTCTCTCTCTCTCTCTCTCTCTCTCTCTCTCTCTCTCACACACACACACACACACACACACACACACACACACACACACAAATTCTAGCCCAATCCCAGCCTAGACAAATTAAGTTGGCCAGTAGTTTACCAGATCATTCAAATGCTTTCTGGTCCTTCACAAAATGATAATTTGTTGTCAATATATATATACTTAAATATTGTTTTCAAGCACAGGAAAATGTTCCTGTGTTATAATCAGTAGCAACAATTCTCTCCTATCCTGGGGCTGAGAGTTGTATTTCTTAAAATGCCAAATGTATATGTGAGAACCTCAACCTTTATGAGGAATAAGCCCCAAATACCTAATAATCCCAGACTAGAGAAAATGGAAATGTTTTTACATGGCCCTGGATGTCCCATGAATTATTTTCTGTGCATATTTTCATACCACAAATTTATGGCCTTTTCAATTGTCACTAAATATAATTCCTCATTTACTGGGTACTGTTGCACAAATAAAGTTTATTTTGAATTCTTAAGAGTTACTATATGAATAGGAAAAACACAAAAAATTATTCTCTTTCACAACTCAGATGCACAGCGCATGTGATTAAATTTTGTGCCTCAGAAAAATTGCAAAACACTACATAGGCTAGGCCAGCGGTCGGCAAACCACAGCTCGCGAGCCACATGCGGCTCGCGAGCCGTGGTTTGCCGCTCTGTTGACTAATGAGTTTGCCAACCACTGGGCTTGGCTGACTTACTAAAATGACAAGGGTTAAGTCTTCAGCTATCCAGGACATGCTCTCTATATTTCTATGTACACCGCACCTAAAATGTACCCTTCCTCTTCCTAAGGAGTTTGCAAAAAATAAAGCATGTTTGCTACTGCTAGGACTTTTAGGCTTTTTAAAATTCAGTTTTTCAACTATAGTTGACATACAGTGTTATATTAGTTTCATGTGTACAACATAATGATGAGACATTTACACTAAGTGGCCAGATTATTATGATCTCTGAATGCATAATAATCTGGCCACTCAGTGTACTTCTCTTGAGTACTTCATTTATTTGATATCAAAGATACTATAAATCGTGCACCTGATCAGTTTTCCCCTTTGCACTGGCTGATAGAAAGCTCAGGGCAAATAGGTGGTTGATCTCCAGCAAAAGTCTAGAATACTTTTGGTACCCATTTGAGATACAAATACACTGAGTGGCCAGATTATTATGCGTTCAGAGATCATAATAATCTGGCCACTCAGTGTATATGACTTACAAGGTGATCACCGCAATAAGTCTAGTACTCATCTGATTCCATACATAGTTACTACAGTAAACTTTTATTTATTTTTTAAAATATATTTTTATTGATTTCAGAGAGGAAAAGAGAGGGAGAGAGAGATAGAAAAATCAATGATGAGAGAATCATTGATTGGCTGCCTCCTGCACACCCCCTACTGGGCATAGAGCCCACAACCCAGGCATATGCTCTTGACCAGAATCAAACCTGGGACTTTTCATTCCTATTAGGAAGTCACTAAGTTATGATACTTTAAATGTCACAGAGACATTCTTTATTCATTCATTCATTTATCTTTTAATTAAGCAGCTATTTTCCTGGCACTTTGATGGGCAGGAAGGATGCACCAGTAAATTAGAGAGTTGTGGCATCTGCTTTAAGGAGCTTAGGGATTGGTGGGGAAGATAAACTTAAAGACTATATTGCTGGCAGAAACATTACCTTCATGGGCTGGCACACACACGTGCATGTGCATCAGTTAGTTGAGGAATGGGGGGAGGGGGATGAAATTAAGTGGCACACATGGTATCAAGGAAGGACCCCAGGGAAGGCACAGAGAGAAGGGGAAAAGTCACAAGGAGTGGGTAGAGAATGAGGAGTTGGAGATTTCTCAAGGTTAAGGTAAGAGTGTGTGTGAAGTAGTAGGCAGAAGTGATAAGGGATAAGGCACACTAAGAATGTTGGACTTCAACCTGGCATATAGGAATGCAGGAATTATCACAGTGGGGCGGTGGGGACTCAGAAAGGCACCTCAGAGCAGGTGGTACCATTGACACACGGGGTCTTGTAAAATGGTGGCATAACAAGCATATTATAATTCAACATAATGAACTGGACCAAAGCTCATCAAGTCTGGGTTCTATCCTAGAAAAGCTTTCATGATCTCTGTCCCTGGCATCTTGGTTTCCTTCTTTCTAAAATGGAGCAGCCCATCCTGTGTGCCTCAGTGGTTGAGCATCGGCCTATGAACCAGGAGGTCATGGTTTGATTCCTGGTCAGGGCACATGCTTGGTTGCGGGCTCAATCCCAGTAATGGGTGTGCAGGAGGCAACTGATTAATGATTCTCTCTCATCATTGATGTTTATATCTCTCCCTCTCCCTTCCTCTCTGAAATCAATTAAAATATATCCTATCTAATAAAGAGGGAATATGCTAATAGACCCTCACGCCATTGCAAAGATGGTGGTGCCCACAGCCAATAAGGAGGGAATATGCTAATTGACTGTCCCTCCCTCAAAGATGGCGGCACCCATAGCCAATAAGAAGGGAATATGCTAATTGACTGCCCTGCCTTCAAAGATGGCGATGCCCATAGCCAATAGGAGGGAATATGCTAATTGACTTCCATGCCCTCAAAGATGGCACCGCCCAGTCCCCTCAGCCCAGCGGGCCCGGCCTTGCTGTGTGCCTGCCTCCAGAGACCCCAACCGCCCAGGGCCGGCCTGAGGTGCAGGCAAGCCTCAGATGGCAGCTTCCCAGCCGTCCAGGGCTGCCCGAAGCTCAGATAACCAGGGCCAGCCGAGGCTTGCACTGCCAGCAGTGACAGCAGCAGAGGTGTGATGGGGCGTCACCTTCCCCTGATCGCCAGGTCACCTTCCACCCCTGGAGGGCTCCAGGACTGTGAGAGGGGGCAGACCAGGCTGAGGGACAACCCCCCCCCCCCCCTGTGCATGAATTTTCATGCACCAGGCCTCTAGTTTTAAAGTAAAATGGAGCAAGTATCAACTGCTAATTTCTTTGTAAAAGGTGTGCCACATGTAAGTTTCATTGCCTGTGAGCTATAAAACTGCTTAAACTGAAAGAAAAAAAAAACTTTATCAGAATACATTGCTAATATATTATGAGTTACAAGCTACTGATATAGAGTTAAAGAGCAATTTAGCTCAGTTAATATTCTCCCAGATAATATACATTAAAATTAACTGAATAAAAGCCAAACAATAAGCCACAATTCTTAAGATCTTACCTCTTAGTGGAGGACTGCATAGGGAGTAAGATTGGATATGTTATAGAAGATTCACTTGATGTAACATTTGTCTGCCTCTTGGCTCCATAGAGTCTAACAGCCATCTTTCATAGGGTTTCTTGAGTTCTCTCAATCTATAGTCATTTTCAACATAACTGTTATTCAGTTACCATTATCAACCAGGTTATGATGGGTATAAATGGAAGAAAAGTGGGCACCAGCTCTCTCAATTATCACCACTAGGATCTTTCATTTATAATATATAGTTAGTACCACTCTGCTTAGCACATGGTCTCTAAATGCTCTCTTTGTGTTACTTTTAACTCTTTAACCAGATCATTCTCATAACTGCCGTAAGCCTCAACGCCTCACTATGCCCAGAATAACACTCATGGATTAATTTCAAGAGACCCTGACCAGACCACTGTAGCCATTTCTTAACCTTTTGCACTCAGATGTCGAGTGTAACTCAACACGGTTAGCATTAGAATAAAGGAATCGAGAAAAAAGCAAGCGAGTGCAAAGGGTTAATAGTATAGTCTGCGCACAGCTGCTTCCTGGTCACATGATCATGAAGGCAAACAGAACTGGATCACAATCAGTATTTCCAGGCCCAGGTGAAATTGTGAAAAATAAAGTACCATAGTGACCACAACTGTGGGTCTGCAGCAATCATTTTCAGCAACAAAGTGGCACAGGTTTTTGCTAAATTTCAAAGTTGAACAAAATGATTGGTAAATGAATACTTTTTCTCCACTCCAACAAATTAATTGACTACTTAACAATAGATTCTGATATAAAACTGTGAATTGAGTGAATTCTGTATTTCACATCAGGATAAGCACAGTCAGCATTTTGCTAAGATTAGAGCAGGAAGTGTGTTTAAATACTCTTTCTGATGATGGTTTTGAAAAAGACAATCAAGCCTTTGCTAATTATTCTTCCTCGCTACCGTCTTTGGTCTTTGTAACAGAGCCAGAAGAAAAGCTCACCCACTTTATTATCTATGATTTCCACTGAAATCTTTTGCAAAGTATGCACTTTCATAACTCTAGTCTTAGGAGATGTTCTCTGAAAAATACTTTAATGAAAAAAAGAGTTCCAGGGTCAAATAAGTTAGGGAAAGACTACAAATTATGTCACTCCTTGCATATTCACAATAGACATTAGCATACTAAAACCACTGAGAAGTTCTACACTGAGAAACTTATGTGATTTCATTTCACCCACAGACACCCCAAACTACCTGACCACAAAACTCTGTTTTCAAATACCACTTATTAACATCCTGTCAAACAGTGACCCATAGAATGTCCTTGGGGAAGGATGCATTAGAGCAAGGAAACATCAAAGGTATTTTCTGAGCCCCAAATTTATAAAAAAACTAGAGGTCCGGTGCACAAAAATTTGTGCACTCGGCGGGGGGGGGGGGTGGTCCCTCAGCCTGGCCTGTGCTCTCTCACAGTCCCGGGACCCCTCGGGGAATGTCCACCTGCCGGCTTAGGCCCGCTCCCTAGGGGATTGGGCCTAAGCTGGTAGTCAGACATCCCTCTGACAGCCTGGGAGCCCACCACCACCACTGCGCTGACCAGCCATGAGCTGGCTTCTGGCTGAGCGGCACTCCCCCTGTGAAAGCACACTGACCACCAGGGGGCAGCTCCTGCATTGAGTGTCTGCCCCCTGATGGTCAGTGTGCATCATAGCGACTGGTCGTTCTGCTGTTAGGGTCAATTTGCATTTTACCCTTTTATTATTTAAACTAGAGGCCCGATGCACAAAATTCATGCAAGAGTAGGCCTTCCTTCCCTTGGCTGCCGGCACTGGCTTCCCTCCAGCACCCAGAACCCAAGCTTCCCTCTGGTTGCCGGCAGGCACCTGGGACCCGGGCTTCCCTCACAGCCCTGGCTTCGTCCGGAAAGACATCCAGTCTAATTAGCATATTACACTTTTATTATCATAGATAAATGCCACACTCCAGTTGCACCTATTCAAGTGCCTAAATTATAATTCATTTTATTTTATTTTTTAATTTTATGTACTTATTTATTTATTTATTCATTTATTTATTCTGAATTTATTTTAGAGAGAGGAAGAGGAAGAGAGAGAAACATTGATGTGAGAGAAAAGCATTGATCAGTTGCCTCCCTCACTAGGGTATGTGCTCTGACCAAGATTCAAACCTGCCACCTTTTGGTGCAAGGGATGATGCTCCAACCAACTGTGCCACATCAGCCAGTTATTTACTTATTTTTATAATTCATTTTAAAAATACATATTCATAACATTCACTAGGTTACACTATGATTGTAGTCATTGGGTATAGGAGCTATATCAATACAGTATCTACCCCTACGCGCTTCTAGTATTCTTGGGAAGAAAAGACATATCTCCTTAAAGGAAGTTGCACAGAAAGGCCACATGTAATTGTGTAAAAATTAGTGGGGCAGAAATAAGTGCTACGGGAGTTGAAAGGGGGAGGGCAAGTGAATGAACTTTATCTACTTTTAGAGACAATGGCAAAACATGCCCGCCCTTTGTTCCCTTCTGCCTGTCAGTTTCTTTTTTCCTCCAGAGACACTCTGAATACGAAATGTATTATTTGTTCTGTGCCTACAGCTTTGGCAGTTTAAGCCGAAAAACATTCAACTTTAGAGTGTATTGTCAGGAAGTCATAGGTCTTAGAACCAGGGTGGAAAGAAACTGTCACCCTCATCTAAGCTACCAGGATCCCTTGAGGGCCCCCAATAGTCCCCTTGCTTCTAACCTGGCCCCCTTATGCACAGTTCCCCTGGCAACAGCCAGATGCTTTTCAAAGGTAAATTTGAATGATCTTTTTACAGTGGCTTCCTATCACACTAGACCCGTGGTCGGCAAACTGCGGCTCACGAGCCACATGTGGCTCTTTGGCCCCTTGAGTGTGGCTCTTCCACAAAATACCACGGCCTGGGCGAGTCTCTTTTGAAGAAGTGGCATTAGAAGAAGTTTAAGTTTAAAAATTTTGGCTCTCAAAAGAAATTTCAATTGTTGTACTGTTGATATTTGGCTCTGTTGACTAATGAGTTTGCTGACCACTGCACTAGACTAAAACCCAAATTCTGTACCAAAGACTATAAAAACCTTGTGGTGATCTATCTGGGCTACCTCTCCCACTGTTCTTCCTACCACACGACTCTGAGCTCTATCCCACTGGGCCTCATGGCCTGTGTACTTGATATTCCTTTCCCCTCACTTCTTCAGGTCCCTGCTCATCTGCTATCTCCTCAGAGTAGCTTTCACCAGACCCCTCATCTAAAATAGCAGCCTTATCCCCCACCTCACTCCCACTGCATCCTCCATGCCCCTTGCCCTCCTTACTTTTCTTCAATAGGCTTATTGCTATTTTAAAACATATTTACATATCTATTTGTTTACCTCTCTGAAGCCAGAAGCATGATTCTATATTTCTGCTTTTGCCAGTCTATATGCCTAGCACATTTTAGGCACTCCATAAATGTTTGTTGAATGCATGAGTCTATCAGTGAATAATTGAATGATAAATTTACAGTAGAATAAACCTGTACAGCAAAACAGTTTATATGTCAAAGAATGGCTGAATGGACTAGAAAATATACATTTTCTCATCAAAATCCAGCAGGTAATAACTTTGGTGGTAGCACAGGAATGTTAAGAAGTTGTTCTGGAGAGAATCTGTCACATAGCTGGAGGCCTTGAATAAGCTACTCACATTCTACTTGCCTCAGCCTCTTATCTGTGAAAAGAGAACAATAATATCTATCTTGCAGGATTATTCTGAGGATTAAATGAGATAATGGATATAAAGTCCATGGGACAAGTGCCTTCCACAAAGGATGGTAGCTATTATTAATTCCTAAAAGCCTCTTTTACAGAATTTTCTTAAATAGAAAGGTACCTTTTATTAATTTTAAGTGGAGGTCCTTTGCCCTGCTAATAAATGAGAAAGATAATCAGATACTCATGAAACATATGGTGAGTACCAAGCCAAGAAAACTTTTAGGTTCTTGTTCTGAACTGTCTAGACAAAGTAACCTCAGCATTCTTAGGATATGAATATGTGATACATCACCTTTCCACTAATGTTTTTGACTTCTTAGCTTTCTGGGAAAAAGCTATATGAAGAGTTGTTTATATTTTTTAATGACTTTAATTTTGAAATAGTTTAGGATGCCGAAAAAGTTGCAAAAATACTACAGTGTTCACGTAGCCTTCCCCCAGCTTCCACCAATGATTACATCAGACATAACCGTAGTATAGTCAAAACTAAGAAATTAACATTGGTGAAATTCTGTTAACTCCGACATATACCTTATTTAAATGCAGATGAAGAACTTTTTTAAATCTTAGGATTAGAAATTAATTAGGAGCATATCTTGGCTCCATTAATCAGGCAATCTATAATAATAAAAATGTAATATGCTAATTAGACCGGACAGCCAAACTACTTTCCGGATGTCATTCTGGATGTTCTTCCAGATGAAGCTGCTGTGGCAGTGGCTGAGGCAGAGGCAGGTAGGGGCAATCAGGCAGGTGAGCAGTTAGGGGCATCAGGCAGGCAGGCAGAGTGGTTAGGGGCGATCAGGCAGGCAGGCAGAGGTGGTTAGGGGTGATCAGGCAGGCAGATGAGCAGTTAGGGGCAATCAGGCAGACAGGTGAGTGGTTAGGGGCGATCAGGCAGGCAGGCAGAGGTGGTTAGGGGTGATCAGGCAGGCAGATGAGCAGTTAGGGGCAATCAGGCAGACAGGTGAGTGGTTAGGGGCAATCAGGCAAGACTCCCTGATTTTAATCTCTGTGGTCAAAGCCTTTCTTTCCATGAAAAACTAATTCCTCCTTTTTATTAGTTCTGGATATTGTTGTGCATTAGTATTGGAGGAGAAATAAAGTTGAGAGCAGGCCCAAAATTGAAGAAGCATTTTAACTCCTGTTAGATGAGTATTAGGGCGGAGATGTAGGGGCAATCCAATCACTGGTGGAGGAAAGCCATCCCTTGTGCCTAGAGAAGGCCTGTGCTCAGGAGGCATCATCACCTGAGCTCCCCCAGCCTGTGCAGGTGCAGAAACCACCTGCAGTCCAGCTGGTCACACACAGAGGAGCACATCCCAGCTGTCCCTCACCCAAACCACATTCCCTTTGCCCCACAGCCTCCCCTCCCACCACTTTTGGGAAGAACACGTTAGGCAAGGAGGTATCTCCCAGCTCTGAATGTGTACAAATTAGCATCAAATTTGTTCATTTGATGGAGCAGAAAGAGGTACAAAAATGTTCTTTAAAGGGGAAAAAATTATCTAGAAGTACAAATACAAAATTAGCTACAGGTGAGACACTGATGCTTTTGTCATGTTGTTAACTAAATGCTTTCTGCTTTTCTTTTTTGTGTAACCCTACCCCACAGGGTGGTCTACTTGGGATCATAAAATGTAGCTTTAAATGCACCAGGTTTGAGATGACTCACTCTTTGTAATTAGAGTGTCCTGGGACTGAGAACATGGCTTTTCATGTCAGGTCTATCCTGGTATTTGAAATTTTGGTTCTCTATAAGACTTTCCCATAGTGTGATCATCTTATCCCAGAGAATAAAATTGAGCATGGCAAATGTCAAAGCACCACCTTCTTTTGCATGGAGTAAAAGGAACACAGAATTTGGAACCAGAGGACATGGGTTTGAGTCCTAGCTCCACGATTTATCAAATGTGTAAACTTGAGCAAATCATACTCTCAGATTTCTCATCCATAAAATGGGTAATATAACAACAAGAAAAATAACAATAACTATCTACAGGGTTTGTTTATAACAAATGAGAATCAAATAATATTATAAATGTGAAAGTCCTTACAAATGAAAGAGCTCTAAAGGTATAAGTTATTACAATGTCAGAAATACACGATCAAAGAAATACATGATCAAAGATCTTATTTAAGTCCGTTGGGACATTTTTTAAATGCCACCCTAATGAAATGATTTAACAAATAAGCTTTTCCTTTTTTTTTTTTTCCTTCTCTTTTTGTTTTTAATTGTCGAGTGAAAAGACTGTATAGAGAATGGGTGGTAGTTCTTCATAAAGAAATCTTCCAAAAGTTTTTCTTCCCAAAGTTCATAAGGTTTATGAAATCTGTAGTGTTATTTTTCTCTTCCTAAGTACTCCTTACAAAACTATTCCCTGGTCTGGCTTTTATGAAGAATCTGGAGGGAAAACCTAAAGCTAGTCTGCAAGAGATTTTTTTCATAAGTTTTCATGGTAATGAGAAAAATAACCACAAGTTGGTGAGCTAAATTAATTAAATTTACGTGACTGTCATTTATCCTGAGATTATGTCCTTCCTACATTATTTAGGGTAGAAATCCCCTTTCTCTTCTGCAATGATGGTGATAGTGGATGGCAACTGTTTTGTTTGTTCTCAATGTCCTTACTCTGCAAAATAAGAAGTTGGCTACCCCATGTCAGGTCCCAATTATTTTTTGCAGTTGGACTGGCCCCTGACATGCCAGCCTATGGGAACCCTTGGCTTAGAAGGTTAATTGGAGATGGCAGGGATGGCGGTAGGGAAGCCAGCTCAGCTGCCTGGGTTTTGCTCCCTTCCCCAGAGTCCCCCAGGGCCCACTGCCCCACATCCGGGCTGCCGCCAGTCCCTGGCTATGTATCTGCGCCCCAGCCCCCCTGGCTCCTCATCCCTGTCTGCTTCACTCTCCCAGCCTCTCTTAGCTGGCGTCATCCTTCCAGACACAGCTCCCTAAGTTTGCCATGTTCAGTGACCCTGTGTTGACCCCGAGCCATGATACAAACTATGGGATTGTAATGAATCTCTAATTACCCACAGTACCTCCATGAGTTGTCAGTCCTGCTGCTCAGCTATATTCCTCACCAATTTGGTCATCACCAAGCATTCAGAATGCAGCCAAACTCTGCGCCTGGAAGCTGGGAGGCCTCCCCCCGCCCCACCCTCCACCCTCCACCCCCAGTCTCTGCCAAATGAGGCTGGCTCTGCAGGCTTCTGGGAATGACAGGATGATTTCCTCCCTAGTTATGAATCAGAGAGGGCTTTTGCACGTGAATCATCCAGCTCTGCATGGGGACCTTGTCCTGACTTTTCTTTATTCCAGTGGGTCAGGCTGAGTAGATACTCAGGAACTCAGGGTTTGCCCGTGGGCAGAGGGCATTTTTAATTTCATGTGATAATTCTGAAATCCTACATCATCTTCTCAACCAAAAAGGGATGTTGCCTAGATTTAATAAAGTGACAAGCAGCTGGTCTTGATTTTTCCATCAGAAAATGTTATATTTGACCAGAGGGGAAAATAGCTTCATGACAGTAATAAGAGCTCCCCCGTGTGCCAGGTATTGTGCTACAGCTTTTATATAAATTCTGTCTCATACTGACTAAAACAAAAACAAAGGCATGTTACAGATAAGAAAACAGAGGCTTAAGTGGTTACGTAATGGTTACGTTTCCAAACTTATACGACTGGAAAACAACAACTTGCTTGTTCCAAAGCACATGTTCTTTCAGAGTATTTCATACTTGGAACTGGACAGAGATGACTGTTCTCAATGGGCAGATGGTCTTTTAATTCACTATTAAATCCCAGGTGAAAAATTACTCCTAGTTTTCAAAATAACTCATGGAATTATATTTTTTAAAGATTAAATGAGATGATCAGCATGAAAAAAATTGACTTGAGAAAAAAATTAGTAAAACACTTGAGAAAGTGCTTTGCTATAATTCAAAAGTGAATTCAATTAAAAGATCTCTGGCACAAATATTAAATGTTCAATATTTAAATATCCTCTTGCCTGCGAAAAGTGCTAAGGAAACAAAGATAAATAAGACAGCCTCCACCTTTAGAAGTTATTCTAATTTCCTACTTAATACAGTATTAAACATTATATCCTATATAATAAGGAGGTAATATGCAAATTGACCCTCACACCCTCACAAGATGGCTTTCTATGACCAGGCCAGCAGGGGGGTTAGTGAGGGGTGACCAAACAACTGAACAGCAGGCTGCATGGGTGATCAGGCCGGCAGGGGGGTTAGTGAGGGACAACCAAATGACTGAGCAGCAGGCTGTGTGGGGTGACCAGGCAGGCAGGGGAGTTAGTGAGGGATGACCAAACGACTGAACAGCAGGCTGCATGGGGCAACCAGGCCGGCAGGTTGGGGGCAGTTGGGGGCGACCAGGCCAGCGGGGGGGGGGTGAGGTTAGGGGTGAACAGACCGGCAGAGGGGGGCAGTTGGGGGCAACCAGGCCAGCAGGGGGGGGTGAGTTAGGGGCAACCAGGCCGGCGGGGGGGTTACAGTTGGGGGCAACCAGGCTGGCAGGCGGGGCAGTTGGGGGTGATTAGGCTGGCAAGGGAGGTAGTGAGGGGCAACTAGCCTGGCAGAGGGGGGCAGTTAGGGGCAACCAGGCTGGTGGGGGAACATAACGGGGTGACCAGGCCAGCAGAGGGGGGCAGTTGGGGGTGACCAGGCCAGTAGGGAGGGGGCATTTGGGGGCAACCTGGCCAGTAGGGAGGGGGCATTTGGGGGCAACCTGGCCAGCAGGGGGGGAATTAGGGGCGATCAGGCCAGTGGGGGGCGGGGGGGCAGTTAGGGGCAGGCAGGTGAGCAATAGGAGCCAGCATTCTAGGATTGTGAGAGGGATGTCCAACTGCCTGTTTAGGCCCGTTCCCCGGGATCGGGCCTAAACCAGCCATCAGACATCCCCCAAGGGGTCTCGGATTGGAGAGGGTGCAGGCTGGGCTGAGGGGACCCCCTCCTGTGCACGAATTTCATGCACCAGGCCTCTAGTTTATAATAATACCATACTTGAAATGTTTTAGGGTAAATTACTCATATTTCTCTGGCTTTCTGAATGCAAGACTTGTCATAGCATGAATGATGTCACACTGCCCAACTTGTGTGGGTGGAGAAAGCTTATTGGCACTTGGTATCCAGGGTATGCCCAAGCAGTCTGAAAAACATTTTTCAAGGAATAAATGTGTGTGTTCAGTGGTTGTGTCTTATTACAGAAATAGAGGAGCCATAGCAAATGGTCATATCCTGCGTTTCTGAAGCCAGCCTCTTTTCCTAACTTCAGATGTTTTTAATCCAGCGGTATCTTGCAGTCCAATTAATTCCTCTAATTTGCAGGTAATCTGTACATTTGCTGTACAACAAAGCTTTGTGGTAAAGATAGCAATACTTTGTTCTTGAGGCTTATAGCCTTCTCCTACCTCCTAGAACAGGTACTCAAAAGTAAGTTGCCTCTCAGGGAACAATTTCATAACTGAAATCCACAATTCCTAAACCTAGAATCTCTGAATCATGCCATCTTTCACCTCCTCAGTAAACTAATAGGAGATGTGAGTTAGAAGAGAATTTGGAGATTAGTTAACATCCTTATTTTACAGATAAAGAAAAGGACAGATAGAAAAGTAAAGTGATTTCAAAGACACATTGGCACACAGGATGCTCATGGGATAGAAGCACAGTCGATTGGGGATAAGAAGCTTGCATTGCCCTATATTTGAACGTTTGCTGCTGCTGTGATAATTCCTATATGCTCTGTAACCATGAATATAGTCTCATCTATGGGAAAGCTATTTCCCAGGAAGTCTGTAAGCATTTTGGAAATATGGGTCCAAGCACAAGGATAAATTAAGGCATTTATACATAAATTGAATAAAAGTAGGGTTCCTAATACCTACTAAGCATTACAGTTAATAATAATAGCTACCATTTACTGAGTGTCTTTTATATGTCATGTATCACTCCTTTTCACAACAATCCAGGGTGTATCATGAAGCCCATTTTACAAAGTAAAGAAATAAGTAATGTGCCGAGAGTCATACAGCCTGTAAGTAAAATCAGGTTCCATCTGCCTCTAAAGCTCAGCCTCCCACCTCCGCCATTTTGTGAACCTAAGTGCCAAAATGAGAAGGGGAAGAGTCGTCTCACCCCATTTTCAAAGCATGACACAATGTTTGTGTCATGAATTTAAGTCTGGGAAGAAGTTTAGACAAAACATCCTTAACTACGTCTCTACCTGCAAGGGCTTCCCCCTGGATCATGGTCCCCTCTGACTCACCATAGCCACCGAGTCAGCAAACGTATGGCTCTCCAACCCGAGAAGGAGGAAAGACACCAGTTACCCCTTAAAGGAAAGAGGAGTAAGCATTGATTAGGAGGATCTCTCCAGGGGAGGATTTGCCTTTAGTATTATTCTCTTGCCTGCTGTTATTGTTTCTACTTGACAGTTGGAGCCTGACTTCAGAAGGTACTTATTAAAATCAGAGTGTTAAAGAGGGATTGGCTGTGCCATTTTTAGTCCCTCCTGTGCTCACCTGCAGCTGAAGAAAAGAGACAATGGGCTTCCCCACAACTCTGCTGGAAAAAAAACAAAAGAACACAGCTGCATTGTTAAAGAAGTCAGATAACTGTCTGAAACAGGCAGCAGACGGGAGTGAACCCACAGAATAGACATGGGTGAATGTTGTCTGTCACACAGTTGTGTGCAAAGTTTTATCAGGTTCCTATGCACTTCCCTGTGTAGACCGGTACCTTGCGTTCATCCTTAAGTGACTTTTAGAGGAGAAATGGAAGTTTCCATATGTAAGAAAGGTCTATTTATGATATGAAATGGCAATAACCCAAATTTGCATAAGATTTGCATGCTTCAAAACTTTCCTAGATGACACAGTGGTATAGAGAAGCATCTAGGCTCTGGAGCCAGACTTCCAAATCTTATAAGGAAGCACCAGACTCCTGATAAATGAATTGCCTGGAGATACACTTTCAATGTCAGCCTTTCTCAGACTACCACAATATACATGTTTTTGTTGTTGGTTGGTCTTAAAATCAAATTGTGTCCAGTTGGCTTTGCAGTACACATTATGGATTTGAAGGTTTCAGATTATTTTTAAAAGCCTGATTTATCATTATGTAAATGTTAAATCATGTATAACACCTTGAAGGACTTATGAAGAGGAAGTTAATCATTGTTCATGAAGTGAAGCCCGTAACTCAAGGACTTAGGAGTGCTCAGAACATTAGGTAACATGTAGTGGCTATCAGAGGGAAATGGGATATGATCACCAAATCTTATTTTTATTTTCCTCTTTGCTGGGTGCCCAGAAAACTACACCTCTCAGTCCACGTGAAAATAAGGAGGTGAGTGTGCCTCCTGATGGTCTATGCAATGTATGCAGGTGTGATGCGAGTCACTTCAGAGATGCAGCAGTAAATGCCCCATGTGGTCTTTCTTCCGTCCTTTTGCTTTAACAAATGGCCAAGTCATGAGCTGAGATGGTGAAGCCTACATCAGCCTGGGTCTCTAGGTGATTCCACAAAGCAGAACTCTCCACTAACCTCATCAAGATAAGTATCACGAGCAAAAATAGCATGTAAAGCATTCCGAATTAATTTATTATTATCATATCATTTCACCTAATCTGACTAATAGTATCCACCACAAATGAGATTTTGTAACCTAACTCTATCAAGGTAGAAAGGGGAGAAGTTCTAAAAACTTGGACAAATAGAGGCCTAGGACCCCTACAACATAAGAATGCAAACGAATGTCCTCTACACAAAGATGGGACTGCATAAAAGTGGCCCCTTCAGTCAGTGAACTAAAGCACAGGTGTCCCATAGGAAAAGATGTTGAGAATACATATTGACCATGACCTTGGCCCTGGAAGGAGTAGAAAACAAAAAGAAAATAGGGCCCTCTGAGGAGTCCTATCCACATCTGACTGCTCTCCTGTAAGTTTGGGGCTGGAATTTTCATCACCTGTGTAGCCACATAAAACTTCCCGGTTGAAAATTCAGTTAAAGGGTTCTCGAGTTGGTAATTACCTCAGACACCTGACAGAAACAAAAGGAAATCCTTTCTGAAAGGGTTTACTATAAAACCAAGCCTTAAAGAATTCTATCAGGTAAAGTGGAAAGCACAAATGCATGAAGAAATAAGCTTGCATTAGTGAGAGTCATCAGATTCTTGAAGTATCAAGATGAGACTATAGAGCAGTGGTTCCCAACATGGGACACATGCCCCACATGGGGGGCAATTTGATTTTTAAGGGGGCAACTCGAGAATGAGTTATTAACAGTGAATTTTTTGCATTTCTAATGGTTCTAGGGGCCTCATATACAGTATATAAATATATATTGTGACATTCAGTTCACTATTATGTTTTGAAATTTTATTTGCTATTTTTTCAAATCACTTATATTACTTTTGTAACAATTTTTTAGTGATTTCTTCCTCAGTGCTTCCACTGTCCTTTTGTTCTTTTATTTTTCTTTTTCATGGTTGCCATGTTCTTTGGAAGCTTGTTTAGACTGAGTTAATGGCCTTTTAGGCTTCCTCCATGTGAATAGGAGTTCACTTTTTGAATAATAAGAATTATATGTTGGGGGGAAGGGGCACATCAGGATTTTAGAGATGCTTAGGTGGGACATGACATAAAAAAGGTTGGGAACCACTGCTATAGAGTAATACACCTCAAACTGGAGAATATGTATTTTCTTATGTAGATATGTAGTATTTTTTTAGTTTCTTGTGTTCTAATCTAGACCACAAAGCAATACTCAAAATAGTGCATACTATATACTTTCATTTCTATAAAATTCAGGAACAAACAAGATGAATCTATAATAGAAATCAGAACCAAAAATGTTTCTTAGAGATAAAGGGCAGGATTCCTGAATGTGGCATGAAAGAACTTTCTGAGTCATGAGAATGGAGTCATGAGAATGTTCTATGTATTTATGGATGTTCTTCCAACTGTCTGTGCATTTACCACATATAAGTTCTAAGAAAGTTAAAAACTTAAAAATCAGGTATGACAAATTCCTAGGGAAAAGTACATAATCAAAACTGACCCAATAGTTACTAAAACTTGAATTGTTCTAAAATATTGGGGAAAATACTAGTAAATTAGTAGTTCAAAAATCTTCTCAAAAACAATTTAGTGAGATTAGTGACAGTGGGACAAGGACAGATCAGATAGAACAATAAGAAAAAGTTAAAGCATAGGACAAGTTTACAGGTGAACTTAAATGTAAAAATCCTAAATAAAATATTATTAAGCCAAGTCTAATAATTTTTAAAAGATACTATCTCATAACATGTGGAATGCAATATGCATTCAAAGGAAAAACATCTCTTATTGTAATATTCTGTATTAACTGGTTAAAGAAAAAAAAAAATCTAATAATTTCCATAGATGCAGATAAGCATGGCCAAGGAATGAGTGAAAGATGTTCAATTTTACTAAAAACAGATAAATATAAGTTAAAACCATAATAAGATACCACTTACAAACCTTGATTTGCCAAAACTTAAAAATACCAAGGGGTCACTAGAATGTGGAGCAAAGGAAAGGTATATACTGATGATAGAGTCTAAATTGATACATTCATTTTGGAAAACAATTTGACCTTACCTACAGAAATGGGCTAATCCCAGGAATTCCATTCCTAAGTATATACCAGTGATGGCGAACCTATGACACGCGTGTCAGCACTGACACGCGTAGCCATTTCTGATGATACGCGGCCACTGAGGAGGCCGCATGCCAAGGATGAAACATTTGCTGCTCCTGAGGATGAAACATTTGCAAAATAATGTTTTTTACTCAAAGTGACACACTACCCGAGTTATGCTCAGTTTTTTGGTGAAGTTTGACACACCAAGCTCAAAAGGTTGCCCATCACTGGTATATACCAAGAAATGAAAGAACACATGTGACCATTAGAAGTGGGTGTGTTTCAGCCATGGGGAAAAGAGAGACCTCTAGAGACAGACATTGGTAATGTCTACCCATGTGCTGTCCTTGGACCATTGAAAGAAGAAGTCTTAACTAGTGTTTGGGAATATATCTAGTGCCAGGTTTAGAGATAAGTCAAAGGTCAAAGCAATTAGCAAGATTATTGCTTGTATTGGATAGGTACCTCAAGTTGGTTTTGCCTGGTTCTTTTAAACATTCCTTTAATATAAAACTCCTTGTTCTGATTCTATGTTCATCAAGCAATCTCCTATTCCTCAAGGAAGAGCTTGTACCATCTACCTAGGTTTAAACTCTTTCTGATGCCTGAGGATAATTTGTAGGTAAATTAAAAAAAACTGACCTCTGATTATGATTTGGCTTCTCATATACTTTGATTATGGGAAAAGAATTTTATACCAACCTGAATGGTCAGGTTATATTTCTTACTGAATTCATAAAGTAGGCATGATTCTGTGTGCCCTTGAGTTAGTGTGAGTTCCTCCCTCTAGGGCTGATCATCCTAAAGCATGATATCCAGGTCTTAAACAGAGTCCACATCCAGCTATTCTCACATTAGGTGACATTGCTATCTCACATCCATATTCCAACCCTTTTTATTGATTCCTGCATGAATTACATTAGTGTTCAACCAGCAATGAAAATTAAACGTACAAAACTACCTATACTAATAAAAGGGTAATATGCAAATTGGTCAGGACACCCTCACAGTAACAACCAAACAGCAGGTTGAGTGGGGCGACCAGGCCACCAGGGGGGTTAGTGAGGGATGACCAAACAACCGAACAGCAGGCTGCGTGGGGCGACCAGGCCAGCAGGGGGGGCAGTGAGGGGCGACCAGGCTGGCAGGGGGGACAGTTGGTGGCAACCAGGCCAGCGGGGGGATGGGGGGGCAGTGAGGGAAGACTAGGCCAGCAGGGGGTGACCAGGCCGGTGGGGGGGGCAATTGGGGGCAACCAGGCTGGTGGGGGGGGCAGTTAGGGGTGTTCAGGCTGGCAAGGGGGGCAGTTAGGGGCGATCAGGCAGGCAGGCAGGTGAGCAGTTAGGAGCCAGTGATCTTGGATTGTGAGAGGGATGCCCGACTGCCGGTTTAGGCCCGATCCCCGGGGATCGGGCCTAAACTGGCAGTCAGACATCCCCTAAGGGGTCCCATATTGGAGAGGGTGCAGGCTGGGCTGAGGGGACCCCCCTTCATGCACGAATTTTGTGCACTGGGCCTCTAGTAATATATAAAGTCATTCCTGAAACCACAAATTTTTGAAAAGACAACTAACTCATTCTATTTTATAAGCATATTCAAATTTTGATATGAAAAATTGCTGAACCTAAACAAAAGGATGTGTATACATAAAATTGTGTTTTGAATTCAGTTTTATGAGAAAGTTATGATTTAGGGAGAGAGGGGGAAAGTTTAAAATCTAATGAAGATAAGCATATGACAACTAAACACTGACCAGTGGGTAAGCTGACTGCATGTAGACTTACCTAGTGATGATTTTGTTCGAGACAATAAGCGGCAACGTAAATAGCCATACAAAACCAGCTGAACCTGTTAGGACTTGAATATGATAAGCTTGTTTCTCAACAACCACACCTCACACCCCCTTTAGTTGACCTTTTTTTTTTTAATCTGACTTTTTTTTTTTTTTTTACCTGTCAACAAATCATACCAACTCAGGGCTGCTTCTGGTCCATTAATTCTGCTTGGCTCTCTTTGAAATTTTGGACAACATGCTTCTCAGGTGATTGCAATATGAGTCAAGTAGAAAAAGAGGTTGTCAACAGTCCCAGTGAGGTCCTAAGCCGTGGCAGTGGGCTTCATGCAAGCCTGGTGCTGTCACCGCATCCATCAGGCCTGGAGCACACTGTTATTATCACAACCAGTCATTCCCACTGCCATCACAACAGGAGGGAGGAAAGCCTTCTCTTCACATCTGACTGCAAGCAGCTTGATCCCTGTAACCTTGAGAAGTACGGAATGTCACAGGTAGGAGTTGCCCTGTGGCTCATCTAGATTCTTTCCTCCCTGCCCTGCCCCCCCCCCCCTCCCAAGTCTTCATTCTTCTCAACCTGGAAGATAGTCATGAATGAGACTGCCTGAGCACAAGGATTTGGCTACAAGCCAAAAGGACAAACTAAAAGTACCCCAGAGGTGAAGCAAAGGTATAATTTTGGGCTGCTGCGGAAGAGAAAGCCAAATCCAGAGGCAGTCTCTGGGAGCACTTGACAGTGCTTTTTGTGAATGAAAACTGATCGCTAACTTCAACCAGGGATCCTTAGCAGGACCTGTTTCTGAGAAAATAATAAAGATAGTAAAGTTTATCAGTTTTGTTTAGCATTTCCATTTCCTGCCCTTCTTCCCTATCTGCTAATAAGGACCTGTTCTCTCCTGGTGGTCAAACTGGCCCTTGATTCTGGCTGATGTTGGAATCGTCCATGTTATAATTCATGCAAATGATGAAGGACTGCTATACCTTGCTGCGATGCTTCTAAGCATTTGAATATGAATGGGGGATAGTATGTCAATTCAAAGAAATAAGGCTTGATTAGTGAATGTTTGCTCCTCCAGTCCAGGCTCCTTTGCTGCTTAGTCAGTCTAGAACTAGATGTCATTTTTCATGGGTTGGTGAGAACAGCATGCGGACTAAGCTTATTTAAAGCTAATAACTCAGAGCTACAGCTGCTGTTAAGTACCTACCTGTTCCACTTACCAGATGCTTTACATAGGTTATCTCACTCAGTCATCAGAAAAACAATATTAAATGGATACTATTGTTTCTATTTTACAGAGAAGGAAACAAACTGAAGTAATTCTAAGCAACTAAATGTTAGAGCTAGTGAAACGCAGAGCTGGGCTTTAAAAGCCCTTGACCTCTCCACTATACAATATAGTTTTATAATTAAAACATTTAAATCAGGCTTTCAAAGTAGCAATAGAATATAATTATGACATTGAAAGAGGTGATTAGGATATATTTACCTGCTCTACTCACCAACCTCAAAGGGGTATTGTGATGATTAAAGAGCTTCTCCAAAAATCTTGGCTTTTTCCTAAGATGAAACTATTAGAATAAATCTCTATTTCAGTCTTTTAAAAATATATGTATTCTTATACCTGGACCACAAGGAAACTCTCAATGCCTTCTAAGAAGAAATAACACAAACAACATTCTCTGACTAAAATGCAATGAAACTAAAATTAACAACAAAATAAAAACTGAAAAGGAACTTCCACCTAGAAATTTAAAACATGTTGTTAAATAACCTAAAAATTGTAAGTGGAAGAAGCCAAACACTAAAAGTACATACTGGGTGACTTATGTATATGAAACCAACAAGAAAAACTTATCCATGATGATAAAGATTAGAATAATGATTACCTCTGAGTTTTGGCTGAGAATGGGTGGGTGAAGAGAGTCTAAATCTTGACCTAAGTGGTAGTTCCTTGGGTATATACATGAATGAAACTTTGTCAAGCTGTACACTTAAAATTTGTGTATTTTAATATATATAAATTATGCCTCCATTCAAAAATCAATTAATGCAATTCATGACCTTAAAAATTAGAATAAAGTTTATTATCACTCCATAGTTAGAGAAAAAGAATTTGATAAAATTCATCACCTGTTTCTTTTAAAAAAATAAGATACTAAAAATAGAAAACTAGGAATAGTAGGAAACCTCCTTAATCTGATAAAAAGTGTAAAAAAATCCTATTGAAATAGAATACTTAATACTGAAGTGCTGAAATTTCCTCTGAGATCAGAAATGAAGCAAAGATACATGTTATTACCACCCTTATTCAACTAGGTACTAGAGGTCCAGCCAGGACAATAAAGCACTGTTATCATTTAAAAATGGCATAATTGTACATGGAAAAATCCAAAATAATTTAAAGATAAGTTATTATACTTAGAAAGTGAATTTAGCAAGGTCTCAATATCTGATCAATTTATAAAATTCAATTATATTTTTATAAATAAACAACACTATTATAAACCTAACAATAACATTGAGTTTAAATACCTTGCCATAAATATAATAAAAGATGCACAAAACTTCAACATAGATAAGTTTAAAATATTACTGAAAGAAATTGTAAAATCCCTAAATAAAGAGATATGCTTTGTTCATGAATTAGAAGAGTCCATGTTGTAGACATGTCAATTCTCCCAAAATCAATTGATGGACTCAAAGTAACAGTCAAAATCCCAGCAAGTGTTTTTGGAGGGAGAAATTGACAAGTTTCTTAAAATTTATTTTTTTAAATATAAAGAACCAGGAACATACAAGGTAGATTTGAAGAAGATATTTGGAGGACTTATATCACTGGATATCAAGCTACATTAATTAAGACAATATGACACCAATTCAAGCTTAGGCAAATGGACCAATGAAATGCAAGAGGGAAGCCAGAAACAGACCCTGACATACACACGTGATTTATGGTGAGGTCGCATTACAGAATCATGAACAGAGCAGAACTGTAACAAACCGTGGCAGGTCAACTGGATATCCAAAGAAAAAACTTAATCTTGATCTTACTTTATCTTACCTAATAATAGACAAACATGTAAATTGACCGTACCTCTGCTACGCCACCAGCCAATCGGGAGTGATAGGCAAATCAACCCAACAAAGATGGCAGTTAATTTGCATATACAGGCGCTGAGTGACGGAGGTGGGACGCAGCCATTCTGCCCCACCCCCATCTCTCAGGGCCTCTGGGCAGCGTGGGAATGTGGGGCTGGAGCGGAAAGAGGCGGCTCCGGGGCCTGAGCGGAAAGGGGCTGGGCCAGAGTGGAAAGGCGGTGCTGGCAGCCAGGGAAAGGAAAGCCCATTCTAGCACAAATCTTCATGCATAGGGGTTCTAGTATCCTATAACACTTCAATTCTAGATGGACTGTAGGTGTAAATATGTAAGGTAGAAGCAAGTAAGTTTTTAGAACATGATGTAGGAAAATACCCTCATGATCTTGTCATAAGCAAAGACTTCTCAAATAGGAATTTAAAAAGTACTAATCATTAAGGAAAAATTGATGGTTGATTGCATACAAATTAATAACTTCTGCTTATTGCAAAACTCATTTTGAGGCTTAAAAGGTTAAGATGCAGAGTATCTTGCAATTCTCAGATATATCCAGAATATTTAAAGAACCTCTTTAAATAAAAAGTGAGACAATCTAATAGATACATAGCCAAGGACTTGAACAGGCATGTTACTTCTCTCCAAAGAGCTAAATCAATTTTGGCACATCCAATGGAGTACTATGCCACTGTAAAAAAGAATGTGGACTATCTCTATTCATGACTGTGCTATGCTAGGAGAAAAAGGGAAAGTGAAAAAGAGGCTGTATGGCAATATAAATGTTTATGTATGTATTATACTACCTCTGTACTAGTTTGGAAGCGTAACTACACAGAAGGGAAATATCCCAGGTAACTTTAAAATGCAGTATTTTGAATATTCATCCCTAATGGAATGAATATTCTAAGGATCAAAGAAATGCAAACACAACTTACACTGTTTTCAGTAATCATCTTGTTGGTGGTAATCTGAATATTATTCTGATTGTTATATGCTATTGTAAGATAAAGCAATTAAGTAATTATTTTAGTTCCAGAATCAGGAATGTTGGTGTGGAACAAAATGCAACCCTATAGTCCTGAATTTGAATTGGAAGCGTCAGTGTGAAATTATGATGTATTTTGTCTTAAAAAAATACTTTTGTCTGCCCCTTCCAGACCTGGTGGGACAGGAGGCATCATCATGGGAGTGGACATTCACCACAACAAAGACCGAAAGGCGCCCAAGAGCCAGGACATCTACCTCGGGCTGTTGGCCAAGCTGTACAGGTTTCTGGCCAGAAGAACCAACTCCACCTTCAATCATGTGGCGCTGAAGAGGTTGTTCATGAGTCATACCAACCTGCCACCTCTGTCCCCTTCCGGGATATTGAGAAAGTGAAGCTTCATAGCAGGGAAGGCAAACCCACAGTGGTTGTAGGGACTACTAGTATAACCAGTGATGTGTGCATGCAGGAGGTGTCCAAACTGACAGTGTGTGCACTTCGTGTGAGCAGCCACCAGAGCCAGCTCCTCAAGTCCAGGAGCAAAATGCTCACCTTCAACCAGCTGGCCTTGGACTCCCCCAAAGGCTGTGCCACCATCCTGCTTTCTGGTCCTTGCAAGGGCCAAGGAGTGGACAGGCATTGTGGCAAGGCCCCAGGAACCCCTCACAGCCATTCCAAATCCTACCTGTGGTCCAAGGGCTAGAAGTTCAAGTACGCAAGAGGCCCATGGGCCAGCCACAGCTGCAAAAATTAACCCCAGATCCTAACTTGTTATTAAAAGATTTGCATGCAAAGAATTACTTATTTCTTAGCTTTGTCCACTGAAAGGACCTAGAAGCAATGACCAATCCAGAAGCAATAGACACCCTTATCATCCAAATGGTGATCTTTAGTAGATACAACTTCCCATTAAAAGGATCCAGGGATCCTTGGAAAAAATGGCTGACTCTGGGTGTGGGGCAGGCAATCTACAGCTTGTCATACCAGAATGCAAGAAAAATTAGGACTATTCGAATTTTTCCCAATAAACTCACTCATCAACTTGTAAAGGTCTCTGAAACATAACAAGTATGTTTTAATTTGTGAGTTTGTGATACTTTAAAAAATGTTTTGATTACTTTGGGAAAATGTTAGAGATTTAACTCGTTATTTAAAAACTGGTTAACACAGGGAAAGAAATATTTATTCTGCCTCAAGGTAAACAAATAGTTGATAAAAAATGCTTCTTTGGAGAAGTGTTCCAGCTAGTAAATGCAAAAGGAATAATAAAAGAGTGCATTTTGCAGCTCTTAATGAATTAAAAGATCTAGGCAATGATCATTAATGGCTGTTAACATGTCAAAAAGAGAGACAACCAGACATTTTATGCCTCCTGATGGATGTACACAAAATAAAATATTCTTGCTTAAAAAAAGTCAAACCTGAATCTGATCAAGCCTCTATTGCAAGAAAACATTCTCAGAAATACTAAGGGGCTATGAATAGCAAAATGCACAAACAAAAAACTACAGACAAACTTTAAAAAGAAAAAAGATGAAAGAGAACATATAGATTAAATAAGGCTTAAGAGATATATTAATCAATTGCAATTTATGTACCTTATTTGGATCCTAATTTAAACAAACAATATATGTCCAAATCAGCCAGGAAATCTTTAACTGAGATACATATTAAAATATTTACAGAAGAAAGTTAATATCAGATTAGTGAATGTTTGCTCTAATAGCTATGTGATTTCTATGCAAAATCTCAGTTATAGTTTTTAAATTAAAATGCTTTCTGGAGCATCTGATATAATTATAGACACTCTGACCAACATTTTAATTAATCCTACTTATGATTTATTTTTCATAATATATTCTAAAAGAATATTACTTCTCTCCAAAGAACCTAGCTTGATTTGGTCACTTATAAATCATCTCACTTTTTTGTTATTATTATGCCTTTTATAAAACTAAACACCCATTCAGGAAAGCAAGATACACAATAAAGAAGACTTTGATCTAAAATGGACTTTTTAGGCATATCTTAGATGAAATTGAGAACATAATGAGACTTAAGTCAAATTTCATAATGAAAAGGACTGGATAATATTTTCATAATAAAAAAATCAAAATATAAACTCAGGTAAGGTGGCTCCAGTCTGCTTTGCATGGTACAGTCTGCAGAACATTGGGCACCATATGTGAAATGTGTCACATGCAGAAGTAAGTTAGAAAGAAAGCAATTATGCATATTGTATATGTAAAAATTGATATATAAATGTATACGTAGATATACAGATTAATAGATCTACATATAGATATGTATAAATAGAACATGGAGAGTGTTTTACAGTAATTGCTTTGATTATTTAGTATTGGGGGCTGGAGAGGTAGGTGAGCACATGACCCAGATCCATTGGGGGGTCCTTGAGCCAGCGTGGAGCAGGAATGACAATGCAATCCAGTTGAGACACAAATAAGAAGCCTATGTGTGAAAAGTAGTGGGAAAGTCTCAGCATCTGTGTGAGTGAGGATTTGATGATAAATTATGAAATATTTATTATGGTTTTCCCAGACTTTTGGGTCTCAGAGACACTTAAGGGAAAGTTTTAGCCTGGCTGGCATAGCTCAGTGGTTGAGCATCAACTCATGCACCAGGAGAACACGGTTTGATTTCTGGTCAGACCACATGCCAGGGTTGTGGGATCAATTCCCAGTAGTAGGTGTGCAGGAGGCAGCCAATCAATGATTCTCTCTCATCATTGATGTTTCTATCTCTCTCTCTCCCTCCCTTCTCCTCTGAAATAAATAAAAATATATTTTAAAATAAAATGTTTTAAATAATGGTGTTGGCATAGGGCTACCAACTTTCTCTTTTTTTTAAATAAATGTATTTTAAATTATCATCTACTATCTTTGTCACTTTATTGAAAATGATATTTTAATGAAAAAAGTAGGAAAGACATAATTTTGAAAAGAAAAGGAAAATAGTCCCTTTTAAATTACATATATTAATGACAGATATCAGTCTGGATACCATTTTAGCAGAGCTAAACTTTTATTAAATTCTTTTAAAACTCAAGTTATATAAATAACTTATATTCACAATATAGAAAACTTGAAAGAACATGGAAAATCACGAAGAAAGAAAGTTTGAATCTCCCCATCCAAAGATAAACACAGCTTGGTATGCCTGCACTTGGCATTTTCAATAGGTAATTGATAATTTTCATTACTCAAAAGCTATTTTTCTATATATACTCTTCTTATATTTTTTATTTAGCACTGTATCACAAATATTTTTCAAGGAAATATATATTCTTCCACAACATGATTTTTAATAACTGCACAATATTATACAGAGGTGGTCAAAAGCAGGTTTATAGTTTTGAGTACATGAAACGCAGAGTTTATTCTTGTATTATTATTTATTAATTATTGTATTATTTTCCATACAAACAACTATAAACCTACTTTTGCTCACCCCTGTATTTGTATAAGTACAGAATAATTTACTTAATCAATTCTTTCATTTTTTTAAATTTCTTTATTGATTAAGGTGTTACATATGTGTCCTTATTCCCCCATTACCCCCCATCCCCCCCCCCACACTCATGCCCTCACCGTCCTGTTGTCTGTGTCCATTGGTTAGGCTTATATGCATGCATACAAGTCCTTTGGTTGATCTCTCCCCCTTACCCCCACCCTCCCCTACCTTCCCTCTGCGGTTTGATGGGCTGATTGATGTTTCTCTGTCTCTAGATCTGTTTTTGTTCATCAGTTTATGTTGTTCATTATATTCCACAAATGAGTGAGATCATGTGATATTTATCCTTTTTTTCTTTCAAATTTTGCTCTATTGTAAGCAATACTTCAGCCAGTGAGAACAGCCGGGGTCTACCTAACAGTAGTAGCATGCCTGTCACCATTTCTTGTCCTCTACCCCCATCCATGCAAACTCTCAGCGTGAACATTTACAGAAGTCCCTGGGGATAGAAGCTTCACATGAGTTCACTAACAATTTGGCTCCCGTTGGGGTAATGGCTCTTCTTGTGAACATTCTCGGAGCACATTGGTGTCCTCTGGAAACCACTGGTGGCCCCAATAAGCTTTAAGTGGTCCACATTCCATTTAATATTTGGAGGAAGCCTAACTCCCCATGACCATTTGTGTTACTTTGTGTTAGAGGGATTCAGACCACCCATTGCTGCTTAATGCACAAGGCCCTCTCCTGCCCCCCATGAAAACAGTTCCTTCAGCTTCTGCCTGCAGGTGCTCTTTCTAACTCCTCAGACACTAATGTCTGGATTGTCAGGGGGAAGACCGGATGTGGTCCTAGAGGTGCCCTGCTTCCGCAGGCTCACCCCGACAAAGGTGTGAATGCACAGGCAGGACTCTGGCTTTGAGGAGCACTTTGGACACCTCTTCACCTGGAATAAATCCCTAGAAGTGAATTCCTATGTACACTTTTAAAGGCTTTTAATGTTGTTATAGGCTGAATTTCATCTTCACCAAATTTATGCGTTAAAGTCCTAACTCCCAGTAACTCAGAATGTCTATTGGGAGATTGGGCCATTAAAGAGGTGATTAAGTGAAAATCAGACCCTTAGGGCAGGTCCTAATCTAGTCATACTGATGTCCTTACAAGAGGAGGAAATTGGGACACACACACAAAAAAAAAACGTCTACAAGCCTTTGGAGGCCTCAGGAGAAACCAAACCAAACTTGCTGACACATTGATCTCAGACTTCTAGCCTCCAGAACTGTGAAAAACAAATTCCTGTTGTTTTAGTCACTCAGCCTGTGGTCATTCACCTGTTATGGCAGCCCTAGAAAATGAATGCAAATATATACTCTAGAATTGGGCAAATCATTTTTCATTTCCCATATCATTGTCTTCTTTCATTGTTGCCATGAAATTACAGAATGTAAATTTAGGGAGGACTTGAAGATCCATCGATGAACACTGACAACAAGCAGTTCTCCCTGGGATGGAGCACACAGCTTTCTACTAAAAATGCTGAAGTTGCACCCAGACTTCTGAATCATTCTCTAAGAATGGGGCCAAAATTTTTATTGCACAAAAGTCTTGCCTGTATTTCTAGAACCTTCCCATTAAAAAGACCACTAACAGCTTTCACTGAATATTAAGAATAGAGGGTGAAAGGTATCATCCCTAATTAATGGCTGAGCAGGCAATAAAATGGAGGCCTCTTGGGGGCTCTTTCCAAGCAACTGCACCACCCTCTCCTTTGTGGAATGTGGGTGCCAGTTCCTGCCTCCAGTTCATGTCAATAAGGATTTCTCATCACTCGTCCCAAGATGTTGCTTGCCCTGAAGTGACAATTACAATGAGAATGTGGATGAAAATAACAATAGGTGCTAGCATTTATTGAGCACTTTCGTGCTAAGCACTCTGAAAAGGGAATTGCAAAATTAACTCATTTAATCTTTACTGCAACCCAGAGCGAGATGTTATTATTCCCATTTTTCAGATGAGGAAATGAAGGCACAGACTTAGGTTTATAACATAGTATCAGAAACAAAGTACAACCCCTGACTTGGAAGCCCATCTAAATGATTCAAAAAGAGAACCTTAAACTCCTAAGGGATTTTCAAAGAATAGGATCGTACTTCAAAACATAAGTGTGTGTTCTCTACGTGGAATGAGGCCAACTATGGAAGATCAGGGATAGATTTAGACCCAGCCATTGGAAGGGAAGGTACTGAGTGTGGGTCTTGCGAGGTAGCTCAGGTCATAGGGAACCCGTGGTACCCAAAGTGCTTGACAGCAGATGAAAAATGGTAGTCCTTGCAGCCTGGGGTGTGAGTTCCACAAAGAGCAATAAGGAGCTTCTGTAAGTCAAGGAGAGCTAAGGCAATGCAGACTCTCATTCTGGGAAAAACATGGACAGACAGATTGTTGGCACTGGGATTTCATACAGGGAAAAAGACAGCAGTCAAGAGGCTATGACCAAGGCACAAGGTAAAACTAGACTGGCTATAAGAATGGCCTGTTGCAGTGTCACTAAAGGAGTGGAATAGGACTGCTTAAAGTCACTCCTTAGATGGCCTACAGCTCAGTGTCTGAGTGTGTGTGTGTGTGTGTGTGTGTTTCCTGATTGGGGCATATTTAGCTGTAGGAGCTCATTGATTAACCAATCCCAGGATCATCACACTGGGGCCAAGAGCACATCCTTTGGAATCAGACAGAGGCAAATGTGAACTCTAGCGCTCTCTCTCTCTCTCTCTCTCTCTCCCCCTCCCTCTCTGAAAGCAATAATATATATAAATATATATATATATATGTATGTATATATATGTATGTATATATATATATATATATATATATATATAGAGAGAGAGAGAGAGAGAGAGAGAGAGAGAGAGAGAGAGAGAGAGAAACATCAATGATGAGAATCATTGATCAGCTGCCTCCTGCATGCCCCCCTCTGGGGCTCGAGCTTGCAACCTGGGCATGTGCCCTTGTCCAGAATCAAACCTGGGACCCTTCAGTCCATACTCTGATGCTCTATCCACTGAGTCAAACCGGCTAGGGCTCTAGCTCTTTCTTTACTAGCTTTTGGACTCTCACAAATTATTTAACTTATTCTGATCCCAGGATTTATAGGATTCTGTAAACTTTCACATTGGGCTTTCATCAGAACACACACATTTTTTTCTTCCTAATTAAAAATGTTTATAGTTGTATTGCTATAATTTCACTTTTGAAAGCTTCTCATTATTAAAACAGTACCTGTGGTGTGATGGGAACTCAAGAAAGAATGTACTGAAATTGATAAATAAATCAATGCATTATTAGATGAATTTAGCCTCAAACACTCCACATATGGATCTGAAACCAGGGGTGGAGAGGAGGGGGCCATAGCTATGTCTTCTTTGGACTTACTGAAATCTAGCTTTTTAAACTCTAGATTTTCTTTGGTATTCCTTTGCTTAACTGGTAGGAATACACTCTAATACACTCTACCTATCCTCCCAATGTTCTTGTCATTTCCTTTTCATCCAATTCTTTCCCTTCTGTTTCATTCATCTGGATTTCAATTAAGATAGTTGGCCTGGAGAAAGTTGGGAATAAATTCCATTTCTTATAATTATAAGGAAAAAAATCATTTTACAGATATTTTTAAAGATATATTAGAGAAAGCATTTTTATTACTGGGATTAAAGGACTATATTGTCTGTTTCTGGCATAGAGTTCAGAGGAAGTCCCAGCTTGGGAATAAAATAGAGCTAATCGCAGGAAAGGTACTGAGCGTTGTACTTCATCTACTTAGTGCTACTCTAATCCCAAATTTCTCATAATATCTTTCCATTGAATTCCTTATCATCATAGGCAGTTTTTTATGCAATTCATGTTTCTGTATGTCACACGCTAAAATGAAACAAAGACCAGCCAAATGCCATAAACCACCCAGAAGCCTCTTCACTCCTTTGAGGAGACCAACAAATCTATTCTTATTGGTATTCCTGTTAAATCCTTATAAACAGTGGTTAGTCTTCCATGGCCATTTAAGAGACTTTTATATGGTTTTTGAAATCCTCTCCAGCCATACTGCTTTTATCTTTTTTTTTTCTTTATTGATTTTTCTCCTTAAGACTTTAATTCACTCTTCTGAGGTTGCTACAGTCAAGAGAGAAAGTCTGAAGATCACATAGAGATAACATTCTCACCCAGACTGGGTCACATGCATCTCACATAAGAATACCAGCTTCCTGCAGATAACTGGTCCTTGCCTGCGTTTCAAGCCCTTTCAGCCTCTCTGTTCATTTTTTTTTTCCTATCCCTTAGTATTTGAGACTTAATCTTTCCTCAGTTTTATTCTTCACGCTGAGCTCAACTGAAATGTCCCAATAATTGCTACCAGCTAGATCTAGTTTCATCGTTCTGAAAATTCCTCATTGAAACCAGCCCTGTAGAATACGAATCTGATCATTTCTGCAGGTTAGTGTGACATTTGGGCTTTGCCAATACACTATCATACAAGCATAGATAATTCCTGGGTGGATTTGATAATATTTCTAAGAGATACAAGGCATATGACATTTAGCTAACTGCTTTAACGAAACATACATTTAACTTGATTAAAGCGTCATCTAAGTGGAAATCTTTTTTTTAATAATGTGGTGACTAAACCTTTATAAAGTTTAATACTCTGCTGAAAACTATCTTTAGTTTTTATTGTTAGATAGACCAAGTTCTGGATGCACTGGGATAATGATAGCTTAAATCTATTTTATATTCCAGATGTTGTGTCTATTAAATTATCTGAGTTCCTATGATGTGCTAGGAATTCTGTGAGGTATTGCATATAGAATTTAAGAGAAGGTCAAGTCACTGTAAATATGGATATACTAGAGGCCCTGTGCACAAAATTCGTTCATGGGTGGGGATGTCCCTCAGCCCAGCCTGCACCCTCTCCAATCTGGGACCCCTTGAGGGATGTCCGACTGCCCGTTTAGGCCCGATCCCAGTAGGATCAGGCCTAAACGGGCAGTCGGACATCCCTCTCACAATCCAGGACTGCTGGCTCCCAACTGCTCGCCTGCCTGCCTTCCTGGTTGCCCCTAACCGCTACTGCCTGCCAGCCTGATCACCCCCTAACCACTCTGCTGCCAGCCTGATTGATGCCTAACTGCTCCTGTGCCAGCCTGTTTGCCCCTAACTGCCCTCCCCTTCAGGCCTGGTCAACCCTAACTGCCCTCCCCTGCAGGCCTGGTCACCCCTAACTGCCCTCCCCTGCAGGCTTGATTGCCCCCAACTGCCCTCCCTTGTAGGCCTGATCCCTCACAACTGCCCTCCCCTGCTGGCCTGATTGCCCACAACTGCCCTCCCTTGCAGGCCTGGTCCCTCCCAACTGCCCTCCCCTGCTGGCCATCTTGTGGCAGTCATCTGTGTCCACATGGGGGCAGGATCTTTGACCACATGGGGGCAGCCATCTTGTGTGTTGGGGTGATGGTCAATCTGCATATTACTCTTTTATTAGATAGGATAGAGGCCTGGTGCACGGGTAGGGGCCGGCTGGTTAGCCCTGAAGGGTGTCCTAGATCAGGGTGGGGGTTCCCTTGGGACGTGGGGCGGCCTGGGCGAGGGGCCTGTGGTGGTTTGCAGGCTGGCCACGCTCCCCCACTCCCCACCCCCGGTGACCCAAGAGAAGGCCCTGGTATCTGGGATTTATTTATCTTCTACAATTGAAACTTTGTAGCCTGGAGCAGAGCCAAGCCTTCTGCTCGCTCCGTGGCAGCAGCCATTTCTGTTGGGATTTATTTATCTTCTATAATTGAAACTTTGTAGCCTGGAGTGGAGGCCTAGCCTGGCCAGGGCTGCAGAAGCTTGGCTTCCTCCATCGCCGGGGGCAACCCTAGCCTCCTGCTCTTTCCAGCTCCGTGGCTGCCGCCATTTCTGTTGGAATTTATTTACCTTCTATAATTGACACTTTGTAGCATTGAGTGGAGGTCTAGGCCGGCAAGGGCAGGTGGAAAGCTTGGCTTCCTCCATTGCCAGGGAAACCCAAGCCTCCCTCCTGCTCTCTGTGGCTCCAGCCATCTTGGTTGGGTTTATTTGCATATTTGCTCCTGATTGGCTGGTGGGCATGGCTTGTAGGTGTAGCGAACGTATGGTCAATTTGCATATTACTCTTTTATTAGATAGGATTACAAATAGGCAAACAAATGAATGACATTGTAACAAATATATATTTGAAGTATATATACTAGGGTTGAGTCTGGGGAGTCAGAGAAGGTTTCCTGAGGGAGGTGACATTTGATATATTACATTGAAATATCTTTGAAGGAGACTATTAATTTATTCCTTTACAAGTTCTGCTTTTATCCCTTAGGCTGAAGTCATCATTATTATTACTGTCACATTAAATTACTTATAGTCTTGTCATTTAGAAGATACTAGCAACATTTCACAACTTATTCCAATTGTCCTCCCAGTATTAGGGATAAGAGGGGTACAAGGCATGTCTGCAAAAAAAGTAAAGTTGATTTGAAAACTTTTTTTCCTTCCTCCTGGTGTCCTATTTCTTCCCCAAGTCTATTGGCATTGACCGTGTGTCTTAATCTGGCTAGATACTTTAAAGTACTAATTGCTAAGTAAAGGTCTAATTTTTGTTCTTCCATATGTTTGCATTTTAACGGAGCAATAGGAAAACCAAAATGCCTGGGAATTGCAGAGCAGTAAAGCTATAATGATGGAAAGACTGGCAGTAGGGTTGATGTTTGGAGAGCAGAGTGCCACTGGGGCCACTTCTACAGATTAAATAATTTAGGAGCCAAGGCACAATGTACTCATAAAATTAATGATGGGATAAGCATCTCTATTACATTGATTTAATGGGTACATTGATTTTCCTCAAGGTCACAGAACAAAAAATGCAGTTGGCAGGAATCAAAGTCTCTTTAATTTCTGTTTCTAGTTCTATTAGACAATCCTGCAAATTATTATTGTTGTTATCATTATTATTATTATTATTATTATTATTTTAAATCCTCAACCAAAGATATTTTTCCATTGATTTTTAGAGAGAGTGTAAGAAAGAGGAAAAGACAGAGAGAAATATTCATGTGAGAGAAACACATCGATTGGTTGCCTCCTGCACAAGCCTCAATCAGGCCTAGGCCAGGGAGGAGCCTGCCATGGAGGCATGTGCCCTTGACCAGAATCGAACCCATGATCCTTCAGTCTGCAGGCCAACCCTCTATCCACTGAGTCAAACAGACTAGGGCTATTATTTATTAATTTTATTAATTTAAATAGTTCAATTAATAATGATATTCACTGTGTGGTGATTTGTAATTTGGATTCTTGTTCTTGTGTATATTATTGAATCCCTAAACAACCAGATGAGGAAACTGAGGTTGTGAGGGGTTAAGAGGCTTGCCCAAGATCACATAGCTGGTGGTAGAGTTGGAACTGGTCTGATATGTGAGGGCCCAGAGTCTGTCATTGTCACCTCTCTTTTGGCAGGTGGAAGCTGCTGATCTGTTGACCTTGGCATAATCCTACCACTGTCCACTGTGTGGCCAATTGAAGAAACCAGCCTTCCATGCAAGAGGTAGCTCTTCTGAGGTCAAGGATATAAAACACCTGTGTTCTGAGACCAGAACTTCCCCCAAATCCTCTTAAGGTCCGTCCCAAGAACATAGGATTTATAAAGCCCAGGTATTCTAACTTTTATTATTTTTGCATTTACTTTTTGTATATTTATGACACCAAAATAGAAGTCATGCAATGCCCATAGCAACTCAAGGCACAGAGGCCCCAGAGACCCTGGATACAACAGATCCGCACCCTCCCCTCCCTCCTCAAGTGGTATTAGTGGACTTCCTGTCTGATTCTGACGTGGAGTCAGCTGAAGTCGTAAGAGTTGGCAACCAGCTCCCCTCCATAGATGGCATTTATTTAGAAAGCATGACTGGTGGCTTCATACATTGGAGAAAAGGGGGAGGGGGAGCCAAAGAGAGGAGGAGGAGCCCTCGGCAGAATTCCAAGTTCCGTGGCACTGGCCCCACGGAACTTTGGAAACAAGAATCAGGCTTGGGCTGCACAGGTTCCAAGTCACAGGGCTTCCATGGCTGGCAAGCGCCGAGCCGGAAATTCAGTTGAATAGAGCCCTAAATGTTTTTTTGTTTGACATTCATGCTTAACAGAAAATGATGAATCCATTAGCAACTCCTTCCGTTGCCAAAAGAAACAGACTTGCACTTGTAGATTGCTTTCATTCTGCACTATCAAGCCACTGCATGTGCTGCTTTCACAAAGCTGACAGTCATCTATCATTTTTAAATGGGTTTAGAGGTACAGTCGTCTTTGTCTGGAGTGTGTGGATGTGTCAGCGTGAATGCGACTCATTAAAACAGACTGATCCAAACAGTTTAAATAGGATTCACAGTAGGGGGAAAATGTTTTATTTGAGGTTTGTTTGGAATTATTTTGAAGTTTGTCACTAATTTTGAAAAACAATGGGCTCATTTTCCTAACTTCTTTTTTCCCCCTGAGATGTGTCCAAGTGAACAAATGGCTATATTATACACACTGTCTCAAAAAACATGATCTTTTGGAAATGAAGAAAGATTCTATGATGATGAAATTTTAAGAGTTCCCTTGTGCTCTAGAACATTTCACATTCTTAAATGATTTCCTGAAACTCCCCAAGTTTCTCTGTCTCTCCTCGGCCCCTGACCCAACAACCCATAAATGACATCTTTGAGCATACTCTTTAGACCCATTTTTCATCATTTCAATTAAACTCTCAAGAAATACCTTTTGAAGTCAATGGTTTAACATATGGATTAAATCTTCCATAAAATGGGTTCAAATATTAGGAGGAAAGCACCTGGCTATATGCCCATATGCATCTGGGTTCCATAGGACATTGTTTGTTTAAAATGCTTCAAGATGTTCAATAAAATTGAATGTAGCCATACTCATCCCCAGTGTGAGCCTGTGGGCCTTCAACTTGCTTCCCAGTGGCCTCTCCTCTCTCTCTCTCTCTCTCTCTCTCTCTCTCTCTCTCTCTCTCTCTCTCTCTCTCTCTCTCTCCAAACACTAATATTATGTTCCTAAAGCAATAATTTAAGTGCAAATTTCAGGAATTAAGGAACAAGAAGACCTTAGATACATATCAATGAAGACATAAAAAATTTGTCCAGACTTTCGATACAACTAATACAGTTGATTTTTTTTTTTTGAGTTTTATATGGGGTTACAGAGGGATATTCAAAATGTTTAACACCTGCAAGTCCTGGGCACAGCCAATCAGAACAGTCACCAGAGCAGGGTCCTGGAAGGCCCTTGCTAGGGCAAGTGTTAACCCTTAGGTTGCTGGATGCAGGAGATTCAGAGAGTTCCAGTGTTGACGTCAAGGAGGCTGCGGCAGTCAATAGGGGTGGGTGGGTAGATGGAAACTGAGGGTAGTCGCTATTTATACACCAGGAGAGCAGCATTTCAATATTTCAATGCACTGCTCTACCAGTGTGCATTGGTTGAATTCCAGTACTGTTTTTACCATCTCTTGTTCTTCATTGCATAGATAGATTCCTTGGATTAAGGGGAGGGGGGTGGGTAGCAAGAATATTCCCATTATGTTTTGGCATTGCTCTATAGTCTACCACTTCTTTCTGTGCAACACAAATCAACCAAGCACCTGCTAAGTCACCAAGGGCTGTTCAAGCTGCTCCAAAGGAATAAAAGGTTGGAAAGTGAGGGATGAGGAATAAATCATAAGAAAATGGTGAAATCATGATTATGATATTATAAAAAATATTTTAATATAAGAATAATGTCTTAGTCTTCATCCCATTTTACCCAAAGACTTATAGATTTGTAGTTCATGTGCAGAATAAAATATGTAAAATATATATTGAACTTTTGTCAGGTTTCCTTTACAGAGCTAAAATAATTTGACATAAATTAACCTTTCAATCATTCTTCACCACCATTAATCCCACAAAAGGTAAATTCAAGGCAAACACTGTAATACCCATGCCCTGACTGGTGGTGGCTCAGTTGGTTGGAGAGTCTTCCTGTACAGCAAAAGGTGGTGGGTTTGATCCCCAGTGGGGGTGGTCATGGGAGACAACTGATTAATATTTTTCTCTCACATTTCTCTCTCTCTCTCTCTCTCTCTCTCTCTCTCTCTCTCTCTCTCTCTCTCCCCCCTCCTTTCCTCTCGCTCTAATAAAAATCATTGAAATCATATCCTCAGGTGAGGATTAAATATACTGTGACACCCATTTTTGCAGGTGGGTACCACTATATATAAAGTAATTTTCAGGACCCTAAGGCTCAAATCAACCAACGACCAGTTGAAGTCAAGTCTCTTGCATCCAAAACTGCTTTGATGAAGCTGCCAAGTTGTCTGACAACAAGTAACAAGTATATGACAATTCTGAGACCTCATTCTTTACAGAAGCATAATTGGATATCCCTAGTGTAGCTTACTTCAGAGCTTAAAATACACATCAAATATAAGGAAGAAAAAGAGACTTGTATCGCTTTTATAGGAAAAGCATGGATAAAAAAGTTTCTACTTATATGCATACAAATATAGTTACAAGCTTTTGATAGGGAAAGAGAGCATAGGAAAACCAAAGAGAGGGATGAAATGTTACATTCCTTCCAAAGTTGCTGAGCCAGAATGTGGCCATTACATCTGATTTTCCCAGGTAACATGCGCTGTAGCTGGAGAGTGGATTTCTGACCAAAATCTCAAAACTCAAGTGCACCAAAATATTTTGTTTAAACTATGAATTTATATACTATATACAATTATAAACTCGGTAATGTTTATGCAAACAAATATATGCTTAACAAAGATTCAAAAGGGCTGAAACTGTAACAACCTCATGCATTTTATTTAATAACTAGAGGCCCGTTGCATGAAGAGATTTGTGTAATAGACCTTCCTTCCCTTGGCTACCAGCACCGGTTTTCCTCTGGCACCCAGGACCCAGGCCTTCGCTCTGGCCAGAGTCTGCCTTCTTCCTTTGCTGCAGACTCCAGCCAGTTGGTCTTTGCTGCTTCGCTGCAGACTCCGGAGTCTGCAGTCTTGTCTTTGCTGTGGCACTCAGCTCCTGTAGATCCCTTCATCCCCCTACCCTCCCTCTCATAGCAGGCCTTCTAATTTGCATACTCACTCTGACTGGCTGTGGGTGTATCGGAGGTATGGTCAATTTACATGTTTATCTATTATTAGGTAAGACAAGATTAAAGGCAGGCTGTGGAGTCAGACTGCCAAAGTTTATAAACTAGCATTGCAGTTTTGTGACAGTATAACCTTGGAATAAAGTATCCTCTTTGGCCCAGCTCATAAAATGGTGATATTAGTACCACATGGTGAGGTGGTGAGGATTAAATAAGACACATTGTCAATGTCCAACAGAACGACTGATGAAGAGTAGATGTTTGGACGCCTCCCTCTCACTGATAAATCCCGCCCCCCTCTCAGTACTATTTCCCTTTAGCAATCAATGATTGCATTATTGGTCTTTCTGCAGCAAGGTTGGAATCTCCTCATTGTAAGGCAAATGCAGCTTCATGAAGACATGGGCCCTCCTCCTGGCCATCCAAATCTTTCTCATCATGGACCATCTGCCTAGTTCCCACTGTCATTTCCTGATAGACCCAGAACTTGGGCCACCGTTCCCCGGCATACTGCGGCCACCTCACTGACCGCTTGGCTTCTCTCTCATGTGGAGGTGGTGTACCCAGGCCCTCTAAAAAAGCAGGTATGAGCTTCCAAACTCTCCCCAGTTATTCATGTCTTATGAGAAAGCACAACACGTCTTTTGAGTTTAGAGTGATCAACTACAAGGAAAGACAGGGAGAAAATAAGGGAAAATTTCATAAATTATTTATAAAATCCCATTCGTTAAGAGTGAATTCTGCTCTTGACTGAATTGCAAATGGAACTAAAGTATTTCTTGGCTCTCATATTTTTTCTTTCATAGTTTAGGCTCTCAACATCTCCGATGTTATTAATTTACTCTGCAAATCTGTATTGAGTACCTACTATACCCCAGGTGCAGAGGCATTGAGATACAGCTCCTCAACTTGAGATATGTCAAGTCTAGTCTTCCTGCCTCCAGTCTACTGGTTCTCAAATGTTAGCAAAACAGGATCACCTAGAGGGATGGTTAAAGCACTGATTTCTGGACTACTTCCTCAGGTTCTGATTCAGGTGGTGAGGAGGGGCCTGAGAACTTGCATTTGTAACTTGTGGGTGCTGGTTGGGAAAAGACTTTAAGATCACCACTCTAGGCTATGCCTGTAATCCATTGTGTGTAAACCTTCTAAAATATAATCAATCGCTTTGTAGAGCAAAAGCCCTATTTGTTTCTCCAATAGAACCAAACCTTCAAGATCTGCCATTCAAAACTGTTACTTTTCTAACCCCTTTCTGGTGATGATTAAGTATGAGGAAGTACTCTACTTCCTTAGTTAAGTTTAACTCTATTGCTATAAAATACTGAATAATTAGCTTCTTTGGAAACTAAATGTCTTGGACTTTGTATTTATTAAGAAAGGGAGAGAGCCCAACCAGTGTGGCTCAGTGGTTGAGTGTCAATCTATGACCTAGGAGGTCAGGGTTTGGTTCCCAGTCAGGACACATGCCTGAGGTTGCAGGCTCAATCCCCAGTGGGGGGAGTGCAGGAGACAGCTGATCAATGAATTCTCTCTCATCATTGATGTTTCTATCTCTCTCTCCCTAACACTTCTTCTCTGAAATAAATAAAAGATAATATTGTTTTTAAAAAAGGGAGAGAGAAGTGGTCTTACTTTTGTGAGATATTGGTTCATTGGGCACAGGAAGCAGGTCTTTAATAGAAGAAAGTAATGGCGCTGTGAAATAGAACCCTGTTGTGAAGTTCAAACATTGAAAAAAGTTGTTTAAAAAAATGAGTTTAAATTGAAGGGATATCTGATAAAACTACTCACTGTACTCATTACTATACTGTTTTCATTCTACAATTGTGTCTAAAGATAATAACAGGACAAGAGACATCACTGTGTAAACATTAATATGGCAAGCAACTACATCAAAGAGGAATAGGGAACACTAGCTTTCATTTTTATTCAGTGAGATTAACCTAAAGTAACTTACTTGTGGTTTTGTTTGAATTCTCCAGGCAAAGTTTCAACATGTGGTAATTCTTAGGAAGCAACATTAAAAGTATTATACCCCTTATTGCTAGGGCATACACTTTCTGTATTAATATACTCTATGAGAGATGTTCTATATATTAGAAATATACACCAAAATAAAGCATTTCTAAGCAACTTAAATACTCAGGTATCACAAAGATATGGACTGTGCTACTGGATTGCTAAAATCATTGATTTGAGGAATTAAAAGTAAGAGAGAAAAATGCATAATACACAGAAAGACCATGTATAATATTTACCATTGTCTTCCTATCTCTGAAAACAGGTGTATTCATAGATGTTATATTTTCAAACATCTTGCCTGTGGGCAAGCTTCTAATTTAACACTGCAGAGAGGCAGAAGAAACTATATCAGTAATGAAGACAAACTTAGTAAGAGTGTCCAGAGTACATGCATGTGTGTAGGAGGCTGGTGGGGCATGGAGGAGAGCCTGAACCACTGTTATTCACACTTGGTTTGATGTGGTACCTACATTTGTAACTAAAGCGTCAAGGGTAGTTTTCCGATTCCACCTACTGTGACCTGGCCATATCCATCTACCCACCCTTGCTGAGGTCTTGTACAGGTTCTGGAAGGAAAGGGGGTCTCTAGAAGGATTCTGACCAATTGCAATCAAACAACACATTTGCAGGATTAATGCACAAATCCCACCAAATGATATTTGATGGCCATTATGCCTTTAAATCATTGGAAAGAGCTTAAAAAGACAAGCCTAATATTAAGCTTTTTATTATTATGTATATTAAACATATACATCCAAAACAGCAACAGAAACCAAAGGCCTTTTAGTAGTAGCCTGGTGTGTGCAAAGAACATTGAATTTGAGTCAGACACACGTGGGTGTGAATCCCAGCCTCAGAGCTGTGACCTTAGTCTTGTTTTCCATTTTTCTTCATTGGTATCATATTGTGAGTGATTACATGTGCTAACATATACAAAGTATTTGGAATAGTGTCTGCCCATAGTAGGCACATAATAAATAACAACAGTAGTGCTGCTACAGAAGTGAGTAACTTGAACTTCTGTATACAGCTCTCCTTGGCCAGAAAGCCAAGGGCAGGGCTCTAACTCGACAAACTTTCTCCTTAACCAAAGCTGCTCAATGCATGTGCATCCTATCCTATCTAATAAAAGAGTAATATGCAAATTGACTATCACTCCAACACACAAGATGGCCGCCCCATGTGGTCAAAGATGGCTGTCCCCATGTGGACACAAGATGGCCACCACAAGATTGCCTGCAGGGGAGGGAAGTTGTGGGTGATCAGGCCAGCAGGGGAGGACAGTTGGGGGGACCAGGCCAGCAGGGAAGGGCAATTGGGGTGGACCAGGCCTGTAGGGGAGGGCAGTTGATGACGACCGGGTCAGCAGGGGAGGGCAGTTAGGGGCAACCAGGCTGGCAAGGGAGGGCAATTAGGGGTGACTGGGCCAGCATGGGAGGGCAGTTGGGGGCAACCAGGCCTGCAGGGGAGGACAGTTAGGGTGACCAGGCTGACAAGGGAGAGAAGTTAGGGGTGACCAGACCATCAGGGGAGGGCAGTTGGGGGTGACCAGGCCTGCAGGGGAGGACAGTTAGGGGCAACCAGGCCAGCAGGGGAGGGCAGTTAGGGGCAATCGGGCCAGCAGGGGAGGAGTTAGGCGTCAATCAGGCTGGCAGGGGAGTGGTTAAGGGGTGATCAGGCTGCCAGGCAGAAGCGGTTAGGGACAATCAGGCAGGTAGGCAGGCAAGTGGTTGGGAGCCAGCAGTCCTGGATTGTGAGAGGCAGTATTTGAGTAAAATCATCAAAGTATTTTAGCAAAATATTCAAAGATCATTCACACGGGAGGAATAGACAGGCATAAGGCCCATGGTGGAGGGATGGCAATATATCATGTAAAAGAGAGAGATGCATGTGGTGTTTTGTATGCTTAGAGAATAAGAATGCACCAGGCATTTTTTTTTTCATAAACTTACCTTTCAACACAACAAACCTGCCTCATTTGACTTTGGTTTTACAACAATTTGCACAATCCTAATGGCCAAAATTTCTAAAATTATCTTTAGATGTTAAGTTCAAAACACATACATTATTTTAACATTTTAAATAAATATTTTTATTTTATGTAGAAATTAGACCCTTCATAATCCCACAAAGGATTTGACATAACTTACAATTTTATAGTATTTGTAAGCTAGCAAGTTTTCTAAGACAGAAATCACCTAGAGAAAAAAAAAAAAACAACTATGAAATTGTTTCTGAATTAAGTATTAAATACAGCCCTGAGATTCCTGGCAGTCAATGCAACAAGGGAAATGTGAAATTTTATTGTCTGATCAAAGAAAGTGTGTCATTTATTTGAAAAGGCAATTACTACTTTATTGCTAATGCCTGGGAGAAATATATTCCATATGAAAAGCATGTTGAATAATATAGCAAGAAATACCTTTAACTCACTTGCTTATCCACAACTTTGTCCTGGACTACTTGGAGAATTTTGCTGACTTCAACTCACTCTGGGACTAAGGTCTTCCTACCCATTTTTAATTCACCTCTGTTTCCTAAGATTAGTCAGACAGAATTGATGTGCCCATTCTACTTAGAGAAATACATTCTCTTTCTAATCGCTCGACACGGGAGAAAATACCTGCATGATCTTTCCGCTTTTGAGTTTTGTTGATGTATTAGCATATGCGATCTGTAAACCTTATATTTTAATTCCTCTTTGGTGCCAAGTGTAATGCTTAGAGAATCATTTGCCCACCTATATTGTTCCAAATGCATCACATTCTTAAAAGAAAACATGGGTAGTAAAACCCTCTTAAAATTTAAGGCATTTGAAGGAGTTATATTCTTAAGGCCTTAAGTCACTATATTGAGGTATATAAGCAAATTCTTATAAGCTTTCACACGCCCAATTTGGCAAGGGATCATCTATATAAATAGTCTTTTGTTTCCACTCCCAAGATATGTACAGGTTTTTACAGAACTCAAATTGATTCTAGCAATTATTTAAAATTCCTCAGGAATACCTTAAATCTCATATCTTCATTTCTGAGTAGGGACAATGCCAAAACGCCAACAGCTGAGTACTTTTAGATGAAAGGCAACATCCCTTTTGACAGCCTTTCAGACAGACACCGGCAAACAGCAGTTCATATAAATCACAAGCATCTAGTGTCTCACTTTATGTATCTTGATGGGGGAATCCTGTGGTTGACTAATCTAGGATGTGAACCTGGGCCATAATTTCTTGAGACTGATTTAAAGCCAGTCTAACTGAAAACTACGTTAAAGTCAACAGGTCATGTTTTAAATGGAGGGTTGTACATTTGGGTCTATTTTGCGTTGCCTTGCAAGATCACATATCAATTCCTTTGTCACTGCTAATTACAGCTATAGCAGCAAATTATCTCATACCAATCTAAATGTCTACATTTTTAAAGCATTGCCCTTTATTTGAGAGATGCTGATGACAAATATAATTGAGTTGTTTCCTAAGACTTGTTTTACACTGAACCAAGCATTCTCTCTCCCTCTCTCTCTCTCTCTCTCTCTTCAGACTAGCAGCTTGTCATGCACAATAGCTGGATGGGTTCAAGACTTAGTCAGTGAATATGAACAGAAAACTATGGATACAGTTTCATGTGAACATTCATGTTGGAATAAACTTACTGAATTTTCTAGAACGGGAATGGCTAATAGTCAAACACATTCATGCTCCTTTATAGAAAGGTGAACATTGACTAACTGATTACGAATATTTCTCCTGAAGGGCTTGGACATGGCCTCAGAATTCCTTTCAACCAAGGACATTATGTAGACCTTATTAACTGATCAAAGGGATACCTTGTTGAAACCAGTTTGCCATCCCTCTCCTAGGACTTCAGGTTGGCAGAGACCTTGAAGGTAATACAACTCAACCCAACATCTGCTGCTTAATCCATCTTTCAAACATCTCTAGCAAGTGACCATTCAGCTTCCTCTTTTTGTTGTTGTTGTTGTTGTTTTAATCCTTACCTGAGAATATTTTTTCCATTGATTTTTTTTTAGAGAGAGTGGAAGGGAGGGATAAAGACAGAGAGAGAAACATCGATGTGAGAGAGACACATTGATTGTTTGCCTCCTGCACCCGCCCCAGCTGGGGCCAGGGATCAAGCCTGCAACTGAGCCTTGACCAGAATCAAACCTGTGACCCTTTAGTCTGAGGGCCAATGATCTATCTGCTGAGCCAAACCGGCTGGGGCCATTCAGCTTCTTCTTGAACACTTTCATCAGTAGGATAAGTGAACCAGCCACATACAAAAGGGCCCACAAACTCTTGTATAAAAAATACTGAACACTTAACTGATTCATAAATTAGTAAAAATAGCTAGGAAGTTAATGAACTGTATTCTAGGTAGTCTTCTATTGCTGTGGCCCACTATTCACTCTGATCACAGCTCTTTGTAAAAGAAGGGGAAGGAAGAATTTCTTTTGTGTTTTATTTCCTAAGAAAAGCATTTCATATTCAGGAGTAAACTCTCAAATCTCTGGCAAAAGGAGACTGCATTTTAAAGAAGAGTTCATAGATCTCTCCAAGTATAGGGCAGTCTGAAAATTCTCAGAATAAATAAAAAGAGAGATGAGTTGGGGAGGGGCCAGAATAGAAGAGTCTGGAGAAGGGGCAGAATTCTGATCCCTTGTGGCCCAGATCTTATCACCACTGTTCTTGGCCATTCAATCATCTTACCATATCTCCATATAGTCAAAATCTCCACTTCTCCTTCCCATTCAAAAGACTCAATCTAATTGAGCTCATTAAAAATATTTACACTAAAGAATAACTAGCCCTTTCAGAAAACATTTTAATCCAAAAGAAAGACTTGTTAGTGCAAATGAAACTCTATTTTTAAAGCTACTTATCAGGTAGATTATTATCCCTTACTTCCCCCACCTAAATCCATTAGAAAATCCATGGTATTTGTCATCATTTCATAAGTTGCAGCCAAGTTCTTTTCTAGAACTTTTAAAGTTACTGTACTTCCTAGCATTCTGGTATTCAAGAATACCTGGAAACATTTAGAATGTTTATATTAAATATTTTACCCAAGAAACTATAAATTTCAATAAATCATTACTGTTGAGGCATTAAATAGCAACTTGCTATGTGAGATTTTTAACTATTCTGCATTCACTATAGACCTTAACCAAAGATTAGTCTTTAACTGCAACGCATACACATGCAAAAGCTAACACACACATAAGGAACAATGCACTTTTAAGATCCAAATGACATTACAGAGGTCTTTCTAGTTGTAGCATGGGCTGAAAAGACCACAGTAACCCTTCTAGTGTCCAGTCTGAATTTTATTGGCTGAATTACATTTTTTTTTTTAGCCAGGGCATATTTGGAAATTGTTGCTGTGAAGATATACTAAAGGTCTTAATAAATATGGTATCTATTCATCTGGTAGCTGTTCCAGATATTTATAAGGGCAACCCTTTCTTTAAGTGATTCAGTGAGGCATAATCATTGAAGTTCCTTAAGACTAACATAAAGCAGGCAAAATAGAACAAAAGTTAAATCATACGCCCAATATTAAATCTGGAGTTGATCTGTTTTATGCCTCGGATTTCATTCAGCTCCTTAGATTGATAATAATAATTAATGGCATGCCTCAAAAGATTAGAAAACCAGCTCGTCTGCATCTCAAATAAGCCACGTCTCTCAGAAGTACAAAGTATGAACAGGTAATTTTCATCATGAAAACATTCATATATTTCCTTTTTGCACAAAAGTAAAATTATCATGTCTCATGTTGAGTTGATTAGGACATATCCATCTCTGATCAGCTAGTGCTTTAGGAGCAAATGCTAGAGGACTTGCACATTCAACAAGTTTGTATGTGTGGTATAATTTATAACTCTATTTTCCCCCTGAACCCTGGGGCAAAATGTCACCTTCTGTTACTATGCTAATTCACAAATAGGAGGTGGATAGTTGTCCCTATGGTAACAGAGGCTCGTTTTACCCCTAGCCCATTTCCAACCTGTTACTAAATTACTAAGCACTGGAGCGATGCCTCAAAGAGCACAGGGAGATGCTGTGAAGGTAATGAAACCAAACACCATCCACTTAAAACAGGTTGCGTCAGCTTGGAAATAAGGACGGATAAGCCCCGTACTTTCTCCTTCCATCCTTATAGCTGACCACCTAGCAACTGTTACATTTTCTAAGTTACAAAAAGGTCCCCACTCTACACAACATCATTTCCCAGAGGCAGAAATGACTCTCTGGAGCGCTTGTGGTTTGAGCATGGGAATGTTGTTTGTTATGCTCAGAAACATGTATTTTAACTTTTCACTTCTCTGTTATTCTATATTCATGATCAGCAATTAGATACATTTTCTTTGGAGACCATCTGTAAGTGTCTATCAGCTGCAAAAAAAAAACCAATGCCATTTATTTAGAGTATCCATGAGTACAGGAGGCCAAGAATGAGATTTTCCCCTCCAAGTTTTCAAAAGGTCAGCCAAGAGAATTGGGACAGGCTGTATTCCTTCCTCACGGTGCACCAGGGCACTCTAATATCCTGCTGAGAAGAGCCTTTTACTTTGAAATTTAAAGTTTCATCTGACAGAACCAATGCCTGCAGGAGCCGCCATTTATCTACTCTAGAGGAAGAACATCGAAATCCAATCTGAGGAAATCAAAACCTTGGTTTCCATAGTGAGGCTTCCAAAAAGCTACTGAACATTCAATTCTGTCCACCAGAGTTATGGGTATGCATGTATTTAAGAATGTGACCTTAACTTAGCACAAAGGTACACAAAACATCTGTCATTTCTGCGACTAAGAGCCAGGATATTGCGGAAAGACATTGTGGGTATTTACTTTGGAAAGTATTGGGATTGTGGGTACCTGTGAAGTCAACTTGTCTGGAAAATGAAGCAGTTAAATTAGATGATCTCTTGGGTCCATTTTAGGTCTACACTTTATTAATCCTCACCTGAGGATTATTTTTCCCATTGGATTTTAGAGAGAGTAGAAAGCAGACAGAGAGACAGACAGACAAACATCGATGTGAAAGAGACACATCAATTGGTTGCCTACTGCATGCTCTGACAAGGGCTGAGAATTGAGCCTGCAACCGAGGTACGTGCCCTTGACAGAAATCGAACCCGGGACCCTTCAGTCTTCGGGACGACACTCTATGCACTGAGCCAAACAGGCTAGGGCTAAGTCTACAATTTATCTAAGAGGTTCGCTAACCCTGTGACCTTGACTAAGTTACTCAGCTTCACTATGTGTGAGCTTCCTTCCAGTTCTAAAACAAGTCCAGAGATTCCTATATAATTTCATGGGTTCTATTTTCCCTTAAAATTAACAGATCATTTTAGAAATAAGATTAGTATTCTATACACCATCTGAGATTGAGGAGGGAGGCAAAGAATAGGGAGTAAATTTTTGTCCTAAGAGTCAATTCTATTGCCCAATCTGACGGGCAAATAACAAACCAAAAAGGTAATTAAGTAAAAAGTGCTTAAGAATGTAAAGTTACATAATGAATCAAAGAATGATAATTGATGAAGAGCAATATTTCCCATTAGACTAATGTCTATAGATCTTCACTTATTTGTCTTTTTCATGAAAAAAAAAAAATCTCATCCCTACCTACAAGTCTTGAGTTCTACAACAATACATAATAGGCTTTTTTGAGAGCCATTCTTTGCAATGGCTCCTCTATCAAGTTTAGTTAGATTTCAGTCCAGTATCCAGTATGAGGTTAATCTATGGACTTGGATATATATTAATTGATCTAAGGCCCATACAACAGAATAAAATTCCTGAAGGTAAGGAAGTATGATATAATGAAAAGGACATAGGATTTGGATTTAGAGGACCCAAGCAAAATAAACTTTGTATCCTATCTCTGTCCCTTTCTAGTTGTGAAGCTGGACCCTGCTTTTAATATCTCTGGGCTATAGTTGTATTAAACATAAAATCATGATACTAATACCTTCTTCAAATAATTTTCATAAGGATTAAATGAGATAATGGGAAGAATGTGTGAAGACCTCAATACATGCTTGAATTACTTGTTGAATTTACTCAGTTTCAATGCAATAATCATTTATGGATGGCCTACCAAATGCCACACATTGCATAAGGTGCTATAGATTAAATGATGGAAAAGACTTACCCCTATTCTGTTGGTACCCTTTGATTAGAAATGATCCAACATGGCCAATGAGCCTAAATAACTGGTTTGCCTTGAAATTAGAGACTAGAAGCAGTGCTGTTCACCTTTTCCCTGGCAAAATTCTTGAGAAAACAAACAACAACAACAAAACAAAACAAAAACCCTGCTGTTCAAACTAATCAGTCACTCGCTTTTTCAGAGGCATAATATTCTCATTTGCTCAAGAAATATAAATTGATCGACTGTTCTATGTGGAACACAAAAATCTTCTAGATTTTGCTAAAATGTTTATAATCTCATAGTGAGAGAAGATATCAACCTATGGCAAGTTAAAGTCAAGACAAAGAAGTAATTAATTAAACTCAGAAGATATCAACTATAGCCTTTGAATCCTGCTCAGACTTCTAGAGGAGAGAGAAATAAGAAATGGCTCCTGACTCCAAGGTAGTCACACTCTATTGGGGGAAGAACACCAAGAAACATAGTTTGCTAGTACAAAATTGTATATCAACTGAATCAACTGAGATGTCCAGGCAGAAGTTCTATTATGACTTTGTAGGAACTGTGAGTTGCTCTCTTCGAGAAATGATTGAAGGAGAAGGGGGGTTTCAGCTTAACTTTGAAGAATGCATAGAATTTAAATGCATGGATATAAGCCCTGGCTGGTTTGGCTCAGTGGATAGAGCATCGGCCTGTGGACCGAAGGGTCCCTGGTTGGATTCCGGTCAAAGGGGCTTGATCCACAGTAGGGGGCATGCAGGAGGCAGCCGATCAATGATTCTCTCTTATCATTGATGTTTCTATCTCTCTCTCCCTCTCCCTTCCTCTCTGAAATCAATAAAAATATATTTTAAAATAATAAATAAATAAATAGATGATAGATATATAGATAGATAGGTGATAGATAGATAGGTAGATAGATAGATAGATGATAGAGGAAAGTTCAGATAGAAAACTTGCATTTAAAAGCCTGAATGTTAAGAGAAAAATGAGCACAACATATTCAGGGGTCAAGGAGCAATATGAGATCAGGATGGAAAGACAGGGCACCTTACAGTGGTAGAGCATCTATGCAGACAGTTGTTTTCCTTAGGTCTAACAGCAGATGGCAAAGAGACCTGCTGTTACTGAGACCCGTCCACTGTACTCTTAGACCACAAATGAGGAGTTATAAAAATGCATCAAATTTTCTGTTACTGAGAACACAACCAACATCACAGCTACTCAGTTCATAAAAAGGCACTATTATAGGGCTCGATTTCCATTTGAAAGAGAGTAAAGTAGGGATATATTCAGAAGAGGCCAAGGGTGGAAATTGGATAAGATGGGTCCAAGAAGTGGAGTTGTTATTACATTACTATGTCCAATTTCAAAGCAAGAAGCAGTGGGGAATATTGGAGCCAGGAGTAAGAAAAGAGAGCAAGAGTGGACTTGGGAATATGGGTGCTTCTTCTGAACACTCCCACATACTAGTAGTCCAGCAAATAGTCTATGCTTTTCAAGCCCTGCCTTCAGAGATTGATGTCTTCCCAACACATGCCTTTGCAAGTAACTTCTAAGTAGATATGAATTGAAGACAAGTGTAACCTTTTCATGAAAGCATCGATGATATATGTATGAATGGGTGAATCCAGTTTGGATTACAGATATGTGCACTATTTAGTGATCATATATTGAATCAGTGAAAACCTTCACATTCTTCTAGAGTGAGAGCAAATGTGCAAGTCTCTTCTAACTACCCCACCTCAATGACCTAGAAATACCAGAGATATAGAAATAGAGGATATATAGAAAAACAGAAATGCTTAATGTAAATAATACAACTCTTTCCCTTCTTTTTCAGTGTCTAATTTCAACACCTTAACTTTATTGATATTGTCAATAATGTAATGTGGTTTAGGCTCAATTAGACTTACGAAGTAGATTCTAATAAATCCATCTATCCTGGTATATTTAAGCTAAATATTACTGGGAAAGTATATGGAAAAGAAAACCTTGATTTCTCTGTAAGATGATAAAATTTTATTGTACTTTGAAGACTCCTCTAGGTCTTTTTCTCCAACCTAGCGACCTAAAAGTATCAAGAGATAGAACCAAAGAAACAATAATTTTAGCTTGGTAATATACTAGTATTAGGTTTCTTTCTATAACTGAAATCCAGAATTTAACTTTTAAGTGGAATATAGTTTTTGCCCACCTCTGCCCCCTAATTGGCTTTGCTGTTTTTGAACAAGTCCTTCAACTGATATTCTTTAATGTAATATCACAGGCTCCTTTCCTATAATTGCAATTCATTTGAGATCATTTTTTGGGACTGTCACTGTAAAGGTGAAGAAGGTTTAGCCAGGTTGGTTCTGCCATTTTTTTATTGCTACTGTCAATAGATTTGGGGGAGGGAGGGGTGAGGATGGATGAAGAGCACATGTACTGTATTACAAAGAAAAAAACATGTCACATATAATTTCCATATTGGATACCTAGATCAGAGAGCTGAGCATATGTCCCAGATGCAGGCTGTAGAGTTCAGATCCATGTTATATTATGACTTATTAAAGGGCTTTAAATTATATTACTGAAATTCAAAATTATGACATACCTCTTTTGGATTAAAAAGTGCTGCCACATTGGCAATAAATAATAATATTGAAGATTGCTTACCTTCAACCCAGCAATTCCAGAACTTGGTATATTTCCAGAGAAATGTTCATACCTATGCACAAAGAAACATATGAAAGATTTTAAACTACTATAAACAGTGCTCTGATAAGCAATTAGAAACAACACAAATTCTCATTGTTAACAGAAGAATAGATCTATTTTTCACACTTATACAATTGATGAAGTAAAATAAATTAAGTAGAGTTATGTAAATCAACATAGGAAAAAGTCCCACAGACACAATTTGCATCAAAATAAATAACATTTGTACAAGGATATATTCAATACATTACCATGTATGTATATAAGCTTTAAAATCATGCAAAACAATACTACCCAGTGATTATTGATACAAACGTATGTAGTAAAAGCACTATAGTGTAGCACCGCAATTTTCAACCCTTTCCATCTCATGGCACACATAAACTAATTACTAAAATTCTCTGGCACACCAAAAATTATATTTTTTGCTGATTTGGCCCAAAAAAAAGTATAATTTTGATTCATTCACACCGAACAGCTATTGTTGTGTTGACTGTTGTCATTTTTTATTTGACAATCTATGGGAAAAGAGGTCAATGCCCCTGACTAAATAGTCAGGTATTGCATGTTTTCAAAGTTCTTGCAGCACACCAGGTGAAATCACTGGTGTAGTAAATGCAATAGCAGAAGGATACACAATGGCCTTCTGAATATATAAAAGTGTATTTCTTAACAAAATAATTCAAAGCAAACATCATAAAATGTTTGGGAAGATAAACAGTGTGTGCTTGGACATTAGTAATATTGAACTTTTCTATAGGGTTATAATATTTCATTTTAAAAGAAAATTGAACAAAAACAACAAAAGTCTACTTGCTTTCATAGAATTTTTAAAGATTTTGAGGTATTTTATGTGCCACATTACTTTCTTTTTTCTTTTCTATTCAGGTTTTGACTTCTCTACAAGGATATGTGGGAGTTTTAGAAAAAGATTCCATAACAATTCTTCAAAGAAATTGTTAAGTAGTAAAGCACAAACCGAAGGAACTTCTCTATTTCTAGTGCAATTCTTTTGCTCTGCACTGAATTTTTTAAATGAGAGGTCACGAATCATAAATGTTGGAGTTGTATTTCAGTCTGCCCAGAATATCAGAGCCCAGAATCCTATGAGACTGGTCCAAGCATTTCAGAATGAGTATCTATTTGCTCCTCAATCATCTCTAGGTGCTTTCTTTAACTTTCTGAGCTTGGCTAAATGCATCTCCCATCAGTGTCCCTCTGGATCCACATACTATTCTCTGTGGTCACATGTATACTATTGATTATCTGCATCCACTCCTAAGAACGTTCAATAATTGCTCTTGGGGCTACATGGTAAAGCCTGCCATTCTTATTTACCTGTAGGATAAACAGGATCCAGGTAAAGCATCTTACAAATGGCTAGTCTGAAGCCTCCCCAACCCCAACCATCAAATTTTCATTTGTAGATACATGCTTTCTACCTAATCAATATGACCTTTAGAAATAATCAAAGCAAGCCATCAGTTTAGAGATTCCTCTTCAATACACATTTTCCATGGCTATATCCCTCTAGTCTCTTGTTTTTACTTCTGAGTTCAGGGTCATGTAACCTTCAACAGAACTAAAAGTTCTCCAACCAGCAATAATCTAGGAAGACATCAAAAACACCCAGACAGAATAAGGCTAATATTTCCTTACCAGGTGTCTAGCCTCTTAATCTAGTGATAATATCACATTCCAAAGGAAAAGACACCAGACCCTCCCAACCAGTGCTCTAAGCACTTACTTCTTCACCTAGGATTACCAGCTTGTTGAAGCAGCAAACATTCTCACCTGCATCAGAGGTGGGGGCTGGTCTCCAAATGCTGAGGACGGCAGCATTTGAGGAGTAAATAAGAGCTCAGGCAAAACTTTAGAAACCAAAACCCAGCAGCAAACCTGCTGGTTTCAGGTGCAGGTGCCAAATGATCTGAGGTTTCATTTATGCTTCCGGAGCAGTGGCCTTTCTTTGGAATTTGGGATTTAAAAGGTGGTCTTCTCTGCCCTAGCTGGTTTGGCTCAGTGAAATAGAGCATCAGCCTATGGACCAAAGGGTCCCATATTCAATTCAGGTCAAGGGCACGTACCTCTATTGCACGCTCCTCCCCGGCCCGGGCTCCTGCAGGAGGCAACCAATCGGTGTGTTTCTCTCACATCGATGTTTCTCTCTGTCTTTGCTTCTCTCTTCCACTCTGTAAAAATCAAAGGAAAAAATATCCTCAGGTGAGGATTAAAAGGTGGTCTTCTCTGAAGAGGCATATTTTTAGAAAGCTGTGTTTTACAGGTACATTTTGGTTTGGTAATGAAGAGGGGATGATCCATCTTCTTTGTCAGAGAATAAATGTGGATATTCCTCTATTGATGATTAGACTCTAGATCCTGAGCAGAGTCAAGGGTCTTATCTGACGAAATGCTTGATGGTGAGAAGTGTAGGGAGAGAGACAAAGTAAATGACATTTTTTTTTTGGATCTAATTTATCCTCCAGTGGCCATGAACTCCCTCTAAACAATTCAGACTTCCCTTTGAAAAAATGGAGAAGGGCTATTAGAAGACCCTTCCTAAGGTTTCTGAGTGATTATTCAGAGACTGTAAGGAGACATGTGTTCTAATCACAATTCAGCCACTGAATTGCCATCTACAGCATCCTTACCAATGCCATCAGAAGAAGAAGGGCCCAAGTCATGGACCAGTTATTCTAGTTGGGAATCACTTGGGAAGTTCAAAAACAGTAACAACAACAACAACATCCTGCCTGGCCCTTCCCTGGATGAACAGAATCAGAAGCTCTGGAAGATGGTGCCTTGCACAATTGATATTTGTAGACTCTCCCAAGATGATCTATACTAATAAAAGGGTAATATGCAAATTGGTCAGGACGCCATCACAGTAACGACCGACCAGCAGGCTGCGTGGGGTGACCAGGCCAGCAGGGGGGTTAGTGAGGGACGACCAAACAACTGAACAGCAGGCTGCGTGGGGTGACCAGGCCGGCAGGGGGGGGGGGGGGGGGGAGTAAGAGGTTACAGGCCAGCAGAGGGGGGCAGTGAGGGGCAACCAGGTCAGCAGGGGAGGCAGTTGGCGCAACCAGGCCAGCAGGGGGGCAGCTAGCAGCTAGGGGTGACCAGGCCAGCAGAGGGGGGCAGTGAGGGGCAACCAGGCCAGCAGAGGAGGCAGTTGGAGGCGACCAGGCTGGCAGGGGAGGCTATAAGGGGCAACCAGGCTGGTGGGGGGGGGCGCATTTGGGGGCAACCAAGCCAGCAGGGGGGCAGTTAGGGGCAACCAGGCCTGCGGAGGGGGGGGGAGATGTTGGGGGCAACAAGGTGGGTGGGGGAGGGGGACAATTGGGGATAACCAGGCCAGCAGGGGGGGCAGTTGGGGGAGATCAGACAGGCAGGCAGAGGCAGTTAGGGGTGATTAGGCTGGCAGGGGGTCAGTTAGGGGCAATCAAGCAGGCAGGCAGGTAAACAGTTAGGAGCCAGCGGACCTGGATTGTGAGAGGGATGTCTGACTGCCAGTTTAGGCTCGATCCCTGGGATCAGGCCTAAACCAGCAGTCGGACATCCCCCGAGGGGTCCAGGATTGGAGAGGGAGCAGGCTGGGCTGAGGGGACCCCCTCCCAGTGTGCACAAATTTCATGAACTGGGCCTCTAGTTTTAACATAAAGCCAGACCAAGAACTAAAGTAGTGTTTCTCATACTTTAATGGGCAAGCAAGTCATCCGAGAGCTTATTAAAATGACGATTCAGATTCAGTAGGTCAAGGATGAGGTATTTCTGACAAGCTCCCTGGTGATGTGGTGCTGCTGGCCCACAGAGCACACTTTGAGTGGCAAGAAACTAATGATTTCTGAGCGCCCTTCCGGCACTGCGTTTCTGTGAATCTGTGTTAACTTTCAATTTCCACAGAATCGCCCGACAATTTCCCACCTAAGAACACACGTCTCCGAGCGAAATTTCTTTTATAATGCCATGTGCTGTGCTGGGCTCTGTGAAATAATGGTCTTTGGCAGTTTAGGAGGTACTTCAGAATCTTATAGTATCTGATGCAACACCATGGACATTAATTATCACTGAATGGTATGATAGATATAAAAACGACAGGGGGCTTGTGGGGGTGTCACATAAGTTAGGAATTCTGCCGCAATGTGGAGAATTGAGTGCTATGAGGGGATGTGTACAGGGACATCTCACTCAGGAATGTGTGTGCATGTGTGTGCCTGGGGGAGGGGTGCAGGTTAGAGTTTGGAGTGGTTTAGGGAAGCTTCCTGGAAAAAAAAAAAATTACTTTCAAGCTGAGCTTTAAAGATGAGTAAGATTTGGGAGTTGAGAGGGATGTCCAGACAGAGAGAGTTGTGTGTAAATGCCTACATATGTGTGTGAAAGAGAGGCTGAGGAAATCAGGGGACTAAAAGGAGCTTCATCTGGCTAGAGTATAAAAAACATGAGGAATGAGCTGGGGATTAAGCAGTGGCCAGAAATAGGACTTCATAAACCCTGTCCATCAGTTCGTCATTATCCTGAAGCAAGAGAAAGTCTTCAAAGCATTGTAAGCAGAAAAAGAAACATGATTTATATTTTCAGAAATAACTTTCTATGTGCTGTGTGGGCAATGGGTCATGGATGGAGGCGTATCTGTCAGAGGGGTGTTTCTATCTGCTACTAACAGTTGAGAGTGAAGGAGGCCAGCTATTCCACTTCCAGAAAACTCTCCTACAGAAACTTATTTGTGTACACAGATATTTGGGCAAGTATGTTCATTGCACTATTGCTCTTTTTTATTTGTTTGTTCATCCTCACCCGAGGATATTTTCCCATTGAGTTAGAGAGAGTGGAAGGAAGGAGGAGAGACAGAGAGAGACACATCAATTGGTTGCTTCCCACAGGCACTCCGACCAGGGCCAGGGACAGAGCCTACAACCGAGGTACGTGGCCTTGACTAGAATCGAACCTAGGACCCTTCAGTCCACAGGCCAACACTCTAACCACACAGCAAACTGGCTAGGGCTCACTATTGCTTTTAATGACCAAACCTTATACACATAGGTGATGTCCACCAATTGGACACTAGTTGTATAGTTTTTGATATATCGTGCTATGATATAGTGGCCATTAAAAAGAATATATTAATAATACATCTATATATAAAGATGACCAAGATATCTTGTAAAATGAACAAACAAAAGCAAGTTAAATAATAGATTATGTAGTATGGACCCCATTACATAAAAAACACAAATACATTCTCTAGTGTCTGTATAAGTGTATGTGAATTAATAGCACTGAGCAACCATGTCACAAACTGATGACAATGTCTTCCTTTAGGAAAAGGGATGGAAGACGAAGAGCAACTTCCACTCCTCATGCTCCTGTTCCATTTCAGATATTTTCAAAGAGAAAGTGTTTGTGTGTCACTTGTGCAATAGAAAAAAAAAAAAAAAGAGAGAGAACTGAATGCTATTTTCACATCTTTTTTTATTCATCAATAACATGCAATTTGCCTTCATTCAGTCTAACAATTCCTACCATTTTAAATTCAAAATTTCTTTTAAAAAATAAAGCTCAAAAAAATCTTTTAATAATTTAAAATTCTAAAAATGTCTCACCTCTCCCTAAGGTCTCTTCCCCCACCCATTCCAACAACCTCCTTCACTTAATCTTTCCTCTAGTTCCCATTATGCAGCTACCCTAAACCTAAGATAACTCCAGACACAATCTAAACTTCTAGCAGTTGAAAGTCATTAAAAAGGTTAAGTAACAAGCAGAAATCAACAGGGTTAGGAAAAAAAAAAAAAGTTTTTCTCTTTACTCTTCTGGGAGCTGAGAATTTCCAGTGCTGCCATAATTTTCTAGAAAGATCCTCTGATGACCTCTGAAAACAATCTAGGACCCCCCACAGCTGCTCTTGCATCCCAGTATAACCAATTCAGCTGTGCACTGAAGGGAAAGTTATAAATTGCTTAGAGAAGGAGATTACAAAAGGGAGCGACCAGCCTGGCTTTTGTTAGGGTAAATCTGGGCTCCCCAACCTGTTAAGATGCTTTGAAAGAGGTAACAAAATGATCTATAAAGGCCAGCCAGTGGGTGTCATTTCTTTAGATAATCAAAAACCTTTTGATTGGGGAATACACAAAAGGCTGAGGAAGGTTAGTAACCCTGGGATAAAAGAAAAATTTCCTTCATCAATTAAAAAGCAGTTATGGAAAAATGGAGACTAGAGCCCCAATTTCCCAAATGGAGGAAGATTGAAATATTGGCATCACTCAACAGTTATTGTATTCAATGAGCAACTGAATGAAGATCTCCTGTAAGAAATCAATTATATAAAATTAATTTAAAATTCTATAAACAAAAACATAAAATATAAAAACAAATTTTTATTTTATAATTAATTAATGAGAGTAACAAATATTTTATTTCCATTCCAGTGTATGCTTTTTGGCCAGTACCCTAAGAAGCATTCACAGGCACTGATACGGTGTCACGTTCTAACGCCGTTCCTCTTTTCTCACCATGCCTTCATTTTCCACTGGATCTTTATTTTAAATAGTGTAGAGGCATCTTCTGATACTTAACCTGGGTTGTTTTTGCTTTTTTACCTAACTCAAAGTCACTAGGTATTAGTCCTGTCTAAACAGAGTCAACGCCAAACCACAGCAACACTAAGCTTCTTGATAATAACATTTGTAGTTTACTTTTCTCCGGAGAAACTAAAAGACTCTTTAAAGGTACCTGCGATTTAACAATAATTAAATATGAATATGTGCTGACATGATACATGTATTAGAAAGAGGACAACGAAATCTGTATCACACCAGCTTAAACCTACAGTCCCTAGGAAACCTTCAAGTTGTTGAAGCATCAAGCCATAGAGGGGTTGCATTTGCATTGGGACTTTGAATGATTTGGCTGGCAAAGGAGAGCAGAGCAAGGAGATGCCAACCGTATATAAACGCAGAGTTGACATAGTGACGGCAGAGCAGCATGCCCAACTTATCAGCCTGCTCCAAAGTACAAAGGCAGTGCAATGGAGCCAGCTTCTTGGAGGCCAAAGGACTCTACCTTGATGCTTTACATTGTTGTAGAACAACTATGATAGAAAAAACAACTGAACATCTCCAGGAGTGAGGGATAATGAACAAGGCTGCCCCAAACAGATCAGGTATAAGAAAGTACCTATGGAGTGGAGGATGTTACACTAGCCAGGACAACGATGTCAAGGGCTGGCACTTCTTTGCAGCGTGTTAAACACTTGCTGAGGAGTCCGGCAATCTGAGCCTGATCATGGCTTGGCAGCTGATGGCATGCACTGAGCTCCTCCTGCTGAGTCTCATGCATTTCCAGCCCCAACTTAACACCTAATACCAGCCCCTGCTCACTGCTTGTCTGTGTCCCTGTTTATGCCGTTCTGTGGTAAAATCTGAAAAAATATGAGCAATGAGCTGAGGTGCTATTTTTTTTTAAATAAAACTCCATTTATTTATTTTAAAATGTTTAATACTCTTGCCCTATAAAATGATGGTTATAAGAGATACTGGAGAAGTAGTAGCAATCTTTAATTGCTAAAATAAAATGTGGGAAATCCTGTGTGGTTTTTAATTTTAATTTTAAAAAATGTTACTTTGTTAAATCTAAAAATCTGGGACTTCTGGTGCAATCGTTCAAAATTATGGCTGAAATAAAGTGGACTTGGTCCCAGCTTTACCACTAAGTGGCTATGTGACCTCCTCTAAGCCTCAGTTTCCCCATTTGTGAAATAGAAATAACAACACTGCCTACCTAGTAGGTGATCATGAGGATTATGAAGATAATGCAGAAGAGGCTCAGCACAGAGCATGATATAAGGTAGCACTCGAGTGCTAGCGTTATCAGAAAGGCTAATCATTAGGTACCCTCAGTTTTCTCATCTCTCAAATGAGCCATCTGACCTCAGAAACTTCTACATCCCCTCCAATTATGATATCCTACATTCTACACCAAAATTCTAGTCCTTCTACTCCTTCTGGCTATTCAAGCACACAACTGTTTACAGGTTCACATTAACCTATCCTCCATCCATATCATGAACTATCATCCAGCCATAGAATGACATCCATAGATATTACTGAGTGGGGAAAAAACATAGTTACAAACCAACGAATAACCACGTGATTCCATTTTTTCAATGAAATACATACATATAAATATATACACAATGGTAACTTCTAACTCAGCCTCCAAAACCCTCCCATTACTCTAGACCAGCACTGTCCAAAAGAAATATAATATGAGCCACAATGTCAGCCATTTATAGAATATTAAATTTTCTAGTAGCCACATTAAGAGAAAGAGATGAAATTTGTTTTAAATTTGTTTTAATCCAATCTAAACAAAGTACCCTCATTGCCACATGTAATCATTCCAAAAATTATTAATGAGCTATTGTATCTTATTTTTGTATGAAGTCTTTGAAATCCAGCATGCATTTTATAGCTATAGTACATTTTAAGATGGACTAGCTGCATTCAAGTGCTCAGGAGCCAAGCGACTCATGGCTACAACATCAGACAGTACAACTCGAGGTAGTTAGTTCCCCTCCTCACACTGAATTAGAATGATCACACTGCAAGGAAACTTATCTTACTTATATGACTTATATACCCATTGCCTAAAACAATTTCTGATAGCAATTGAGTATTCAATAAATGTTAGTTTGAATGAATGCATTTAATTCAAAGTATTCTTGGGCAACTTTGCATTTTTAAGTGCCATATGAATCATAGAATAAAAATATATTGTACCACTCCCAAAGAAAGAACACAGGGATTTGGAAAGCATCTCCTGAAAAGTATCACACCTCACAAGGAGCCTCCTACTTTGTCTAGGGGCAAAGCCAGCTGTTCAGAAATGTAAGATACCTTCATGAATTAACTAAAAAAAAAAAATCCAGAACTAAAGCTAATGCCAAAATGTATATCATAGACAAATAAATGTAAAAAGATAGTAGGACTGAGAGAAATGCATAATAATAAAAACTTTACTAAGTGCCTGTTACAGCTAAATGCTTTACATACATATTTATCATCTTCACTAACACTTCTTAAGATAAGGTGGAGAAATAATGACTCAAAGGAGAAGATATTAGCTATGGAATCATTAAAACAAACAAAAACTCTTAAGCTTTATGTCCTGCCTCTGTCCATTTCTAGCTCTATGATCTAAGGTAAGTTTTTTAATCTCTCTAGGCTCAGTTTTCTCACCTGTAAAATGGGCATTAAAGTGATTATTGTGATGATTAGATTAATTGACACATGAACTCTCAATAAATGACACCCAGGATTATGATGGTAAGGCTCAGTTAAAATAGGAGCAATTAGCCCTAACCGGTTTGGCTCAGTGGATAGAGCGTCGGCCTGCAGACTCAAGGGTTCCAGGTTCAATTCCGGTCAAGGGCATGTACCTTGGTTGTGGGCACATACCCGGTGGGGAGTGTGCCAGAGGCAGCTGATCAATGTTTCTCTCTCATTGATGTTTCTAGCTCTCTATCCCTCTCCCTTCCTCTCTGTAAAGAATCAATAAAATATTTTTTAATTTAAAAAAATAGGAGCAATTACTGTGATCATCCTATCTGAACCTCAGTGTCCCCATTCTGCAAGGGTACCCACATGGCAAAGGCTACAGATGAATACCTTTTGAGGAGAAAGGCATCTCACTTAACCAGATCAGATCAGAATACAAAACTGGAGTAGCTGAAGTTGAATCAGTACAGGGAGTTTGGCTTACAGGAGGCCTTGAGCCAGCTGGAGGAGTTGAGACTTGATTACTGCCTAAATCCCGTCATAAATCTGTGAAACAGTTGATCACTCTCCGTGCAATTATGAAGCTCTTCTTTTTTAAACTTAATTCTTTAGGCTGATAGGAACATTCCTTTACTCAAGTAAAGGCTGAACATATGCTTTTCTACACTCCTCAAATCCTACCTTAAATTTGTCTTAATCCTTTGAATCTACGTGAGGAGTGGCATTCACGTTCCCTGAGTTGTGAAAGAAAAACCAACCAAACTCTTATCTGTGGTTAGAGCATTGCAACAACTTTACTCAAGTTAGATCCTCCAGGAGGCCCATTAAACCAACACAGCTGCTCACCATTAGTTACCCCCTCTCATTTGGCTGTTTGCCTGAACCACCTCATCTGTGAGCTATGAGCCACCACACCTGCCATGCTCATGCTTGAACCAGGTCATGTGAAGAATGTTATCAAAAACATTTTTAAATGAATAAAGTAGCCCTTGCCAGTGTCCCTCAGTGGTAAAGTGTGGGCCTGTGCACTGAAGGGTCACCAGTTTGATTCCCAGTCAAGGGCACATATCTGGGTGGCAGGTTTGTTCCTCAACTGTGGTCAGGGTGCATGCAGAAGACAACCAATCGATGTGTCCCACTCACACTAATGTTTCTCTCTCTCTCTCTCTCTCTCTCTCTCTCTCTCTCTCTCTCTCTCTCTCTCTCCCTCCCTCCCTCTGCCTCATTTCCACTCTCTTTAAAAAAAAATCAATCAATATAAAAATAAATAAAAGAAAGAAAAGCATAAAGAATATGCATGTGTATTATAATCTGAACATAAACATACATGTTCATGTTATACATATGATTAATATATGTGTTCAAGAAACATATGCAACTAGGAATTTTCCCCAATTAAAAATGGAAGCAACAGCATGGTGGGAGTTGCTCAGTTGGTTGAACTTAGTCCTATGCACCAAAAGGTTGCCGGTTCGATTCCCAGTCAGGGCACAGGCATGGATTTTGGGTTCGATCCCTGGTCAGAGCATGTATGGAAGGCAACTAATAAATGTTTCTCTCTCTCTCACTCTCTCTCTCTCTTTTCCTCTCTCTAAGCATGTCCTCAAGTAAGGATTTAAAAAAAAAATTATTTTTAATTTACACAAAAATTTCCCTAATTATTTTGTTTTTCCAAAGACAGTACTCTCTTTTTTAAAAAATGGTAATCTCTTTCTCAAATTATTTACTTTGGCATATATTATTTACTCCATATACAAAATGAAATGGAAAATTTACTAGCAAAAATGACCAGTAAAAGGACAGCTAATGAACTTTTAGGGAAATTGTCATTAACATTGAGAATAAATTATTATTCCCTGCGATAAATGCATAGGCAATTTTCCCCATACTTTTCAGAAAAAAAAAAAATATGCTTATCCATTTGAAAGGAACTGCATGGAAGATTAAAATTGGCATCTTGAAATCTTTTGAAACTTTTCAGTCTTCTCAACAAGAAAACAAACCAGAAATTACTGAAAAACTGAACCATCGATTGAAAACCGAAAAGTGTTGTAATGTCTCTAGACATGGTCTCCTTCGTGGCCTGTTAGCATTCCCGGTGGTTTCATTATACGCCACTTTTCAGCACTTTTAGCTGGTCTGTGGCACAACCTTCCCTGAAGATAGAAGAGTAATTTTCAAAAAGAACTTTTATTTTTAATATGGATTGATTTTCGTAAAGGCAGCACCAAGTTGCCCAGTGTATCAAACATGAACCATCACACCAATCTCAACACATCAAGGAGCAGTTTTAGCACGCGAGGTTTGTTGTTTCTAGCAGGCATCCATGTAGCCTGAGAGGTCACCACTCAGCAAGGCGCTTTCTTTCTGGTGTATAAGAAAAGAAATCACTAGGAATAAGCGGCGGGGGGGTGGGGGTGGGGGAGTGGGGGGGTGGGGGGGAATAGGCTTGGGAAATAGGAGAGAAACTTGTCAATCTCCAAGACGCTAGAAAATGATTGTGGAAGCCTTTTGTTAGGGGATCCCATAATGGTATTGCTGCTCCTCTCTTGTGGACACGAACAGCAAGCAACTAGCCTAAGATGGTGAGGGCGACAGAGGATTAGACAAATGGTGAAAAGGCCCGGGAAAGGACATTACTGGAGTTTGGGATCATAAAGGACAAAACTGTATCATTATTTACCTTCAACAGCAGTGTCCTTATAAATGGGATTTTGTTTGTGAGGGGGGAAAAAACCGAAGGCATATATGAAATGTTTATTAGGAGCGTATGTGTATACATTATTTTACAAATGAGGAAAGAAAAAGGCCCTGCAGCACTATTCTTGTATAGTCAATGGATCATACACTGATATTTTTTTTAATATTACTTCCAAAAGCAGGACATCCAGGTTGTTCCCAGTCCTTTTTTTTTTTTTAACATATGAATCACTGAGAAGGTTAGCATTGTGCTGGAAATGATTTTGATGCATGTAACAAAGCTATATAAAAAATAGTAACAGGAAGAAATAGATCAACTGTGAGGTTGCAAGATAGCTAGTAGGATTGTAAGATCACATGGCAGGGTCCTTGGTATTATCCACTAGGCAGGAAAACAGAATATTCCTGAATCTTGAATTTTAGGAAACTACATTGTAAAGAGCTGGAGTTTTTTAACACACAAGTCAGTCTCCGTGCATATCTCCCTTAATCCTCCCACAGACACTTTAATGAAACGGAGAATCTTTTATCAATATTTATATAGGTGATAGAATCCAAGTTTTATTATTTCATAAAGACAAGTGCGTTTTTTAGTAAGGTCAAATAGTATGTCATTAACTAATTATATCCCTTTTCGCCTGCATATTTTATCTAAATTGGTTGTTATGGGCCATCAAAATTCATGACTTACCAGTAAGTTAGATAGTTGTTCCTTCAGATAATAATGGCAAAGGCAAAAGCCATATGGTTATAATAATAATCATGAGTGTTTGTGTAATGAGGTGGATAGTCACCTATGATGTGCCAGGCACTGTACTTGAACCATTGTACTTTGGGAGCCGGGACGGGGGTATTACAGAGAGGAACTAGTCCCTGCCCTCACAGATTCCAGACTCGTGGGGGGGGGGGGGGTGTTAAACATAGACATAAATTATTGTGATTCAATTGGGTAAGTAGTCATAAAGGCACAGGGTGGCCAGGAATACTGTAGTACAGGAAATATCTGTTGCATGTTTACTGAGTAAATGAAGTGAGGTGGCCTTCTGCTTGCCAATCTGCAACCTGCACACTACTCTGGCATTCTCGTCCTCTCTTGATTGGACTCAACTTACAGCCCATTTGACCTGCGGTCCTCGCCAGACTTTTGGTGGGTCTCCCAAGCCTAACCTATCCCAGCCACTAACACTCTATTGTATCAAAGTATCCAGAATTATTTCTCCTGAGGAGAGCTGAACCAAAGCTGTCCCTAGTAGCAAAGAAATATTTCAGAAATCACATCAACTCTTTTCCATATGTTGGGAAGCAGGGCAATCTCTTTATTAGATAATTATAAGAGCCCTGGGCTTAGATTAGAAGGCCAGCCCATGGTGAGTACGGGCAAGCCGTTTCAGGAAAATCTACCTGAGATTCTTATCACTACTGCACTTACCTGAGTTCACAAGACTCTTCCTTCCCATGAAGGTATGTTGCATTTAGGATAAGAAACCACAAGGTAGATTGCTGAGCCTTTGTTATAGCCTCGTGGTTCAACTAGGCTTCCTACAGGTATAATTCACAAAGAAATATACTTTTATTTTTTTGTCCCATGAAAACAAATTTTTTTTTATTAAAACAGTTGAAGAAAATGTTTTAAAAAATATAAGGGAACTCTATTCCTAGAAAGGGCACATGACAGAGCAAGACTTGGAAGAACAACACCACCATGGATTTTTAGAACTGGAAAATCTTCTCCAATTCAAGCTCAGAAATGATGGCCCAGAGTGGCTTAGTGACTTCACCAAGGCTGCACAGCCCATCGTGGGGAGAGCTGGGAGTGACGCCTAACTTGCGCTCTCCTATTAGGTCTCCCTCCACTGAACACATTCCGCACTTAACTCTTACTAATCCGCCGAGGGTTCTCTTTATACTTGAGGACGCTTCCTTAAGTTCACCTTGAATCTCTTCACTGTAAGGCTGCACACAACTCTGGGACTTTTCAGGGCTCTCCAAGCCCTTGCACAAAGACCCCAGGTTTTAACTCGCTGGAAAGACAGCTCTAATCCTCCTACTTAGGATTCTTTCAGAACCACCCCAGTTGCCTACATGTGCTCCCTGCTCTTTGTCCTCATTTCTGAGATAGGAGCAAAGTGAAAAAGAAAATAAAAAGATAGGTATAAATAATATTTGTTCATACAACTCTAATTATCTGAAGCAAATGGGGAAAGTTTTATTTCTTTTCCAGCTGGATTAAGTCACCCCCAACTTCTCCATAATCTTGCTTTTTGATACTTTCAAATGTAAACAGATTGCTACCTCTTACTCATTAAGCTTTTGTTCCTTGGAGAGAAGTTTATCAAGCACCTATTATGTGCCAAGCAGAGATGCTGAGTACTGGAGATACTGTGGTCACACCACACTTGCCCTTCTGAAAGGAACTAAACAAATCACATCAATGCATACATAGGTATGTCTACCTGGTACTAAGTGATCAAGGAAAACATCGGGGGCTGTGAGAATGAATATTGTGAAGATCCGATTTAGATTGGAGTGGGAGAAAAGTTACTGCTTCCTTCCTGTGGTTTTCTAATTTGACTTTTGACAAAAAAAAATAAAATAAAACAACACACACAAAAAAAACAACCTAGACTTTTTAAGAAGGATGGTATTTGTTTTCTAGGAACAAAGCTTTCAGCAAAAGAAACAAAATTATTTCTCTCTATTGCCTCAACTTCATCCTCTATGGCAGCACTTTCAACCTTTTTTTATCTCATGGCACACATAAACTAATCACTAAAATTCCGTGGCACACCAAAAAATATATTTTTTGCTGATCTGACAAAAGAATAGGTTTAATTTTGAACCATCATATCGGATAGCTATGGTTGTGGTGACTGTTGTCATTTTTTTATTTGACAGTCTAAGGGGAAAGTGGTCAGTGGTCCTGACTAAACAGTTAGGTAGTGCATGTTTTAAAAATTCTTGTTGAAAATGGCTGCTCTATAACATAAGTGATCAAAACGACCCTCACCCTACTTACTTTATACAGGCACTTTGAGAATAAAATAAGACTATTATTGAGAGGTTGCCTCCAACATCCCACATATCACTGAGAACAACATCCATAGAGTTTATAGTTAAACACAGTTTTCAAAAACGGTAAGAATAACAGTAATGCTTTTGGAAACACTTTGACAAACTGAAACTTGAACGTCGTGTCTCACCACGGGCTCTGATGGTAATAAAAGATGCCAACTTTCTAAAAGTATAACAAAACTTAGGATTTCCAAGTGGACCAGCAAATATGCCCTGTTAGCTCCAGTGCCAGTATTATAAAAATCTGCCTTTAATTTCGCTTACCAGTAATAAAAGCTTATCACGCAGCCAAATCCCTACAGCAATGCTCTCAAAGGTTCTGCATGTGGCAGCCTGCTGCCTCTCAGCTTCCCCGTTAAACACCTGTTCTGGGCTGGGGCCATGCTTCTGGTTTCCCACTCAGGTGGAGAGTCTTGCTTAAGGGGACAGGCAGGTATTTTTGCTGTCACCAAAGACAGCCAATTTGGGAAGCCTAATCTTGCAAAGGGGCCAAGTTTCAGTTTCTCAGAGTGTTGGGTTTAGGGTAGAAGGGACTCCGCCCAGAAGTGCAACCTGAATACTTCCCGATTTGCCCCTCTCTTGTCTCTGCTGAGAATCCCCTCGATAACTGACACATTTCATAGATTTCAGGCAACCAGGTCTACAGTACGTAGCTCCCATTCTTTCCTGTCACCTGGCTAATTGAATACTTGCCTCCTCTGATGGATAGAGCAACTCCTGACAAGCAGTGGCCTTGTGGTTGATCTGAGTTCATTCAAACACAATTATAAGCTGAGACATTAGTTATGGGGATAGAAGGAAGAAGGAATTTTACAGGTGTGAATTCATAGCCATTTCTGACCCAAATATTTCCAAAGGAAGCCTTGCTGAGCTGAGCAAATACCATCTCCCAATTCTCAAGGCCTCTGCCTCTCTTCATGAAAAAAGAAGCATTTTACAAGCTATAATTTTGCCATTTCTTTTTCTTTTTTTCAATTTCTTTCAACCCTAAGGTTAAAATTTCTTTTAATCCTAAGGATTAATCTTCACTTGTCCTCCTTTCAAAAGCACTACACCGGAATAAAAAACAACGTTCATTCAATAGCTGTTCTGATGATAAAGGGCTGGTGGTGCCAGTCAGTGACTTCATTTCTAAATTGTGACTTAAAATGCACAGCAGAGCTGGTGGCTGCCGATCACCTCAGTGCTGGTCAAAACCAAATGAAGCTACACTCCATCACAGAGGGTTTTGATTTTTGAAAGGGAATTCTGCACACAGAGCATTGGCTTGGGGGATTTTGTCATTAACGTTTTGGACAAAGAGCAAATAATTTCTGCTTACTGGGTCATAACACTATTGCACAAATGGTGAAGTGCAGGGTCCAGAGGTGACACGTGAGTCTTACAGCCCCCAAGAAATTCTGCTGGAGGATTAGCTCTAAGAACAATTACAACTGACAACATGGTTGGACTCCTGGCTATTCATTTTACTCACTATTTATTGAGCACTTACCATGTTCCAGAAGCTCCAGATCATCAATGAACAAAACAAAGATCCTTGTCTTCATAGAGCCTACATTCTAGTGGTTTTCAGTAATAATGTCCAAATATTTCTTGGTTAAGTTTGTCTGCACTAAATGCTTCACTGTTGTTTTTGGTTCTACTCCACTGAAAGATAAAACCAACACACTTGAAACTAAAACAAAACATTTACGTGAGCATGTTTATAAGAATTAGAATAAAACTGGGAGTACTAAGAGCCGCCTAAGATTAATCAGGAAAAGCCACTGGGTTTAGTAGGCCTTAAACTTGCTTTAAAGAAGAGATGAAATTAAATGTGAAGGGAAGGAGAAAAAATGTCCTGGGTGGGATAAGCAAGAGGAAGGACACAGAACAGAAAGAGCATGTGATTTCAAGAGACAAAGGAAACTATTTACCAATAAGGCCAAAATTTAAAGATATTCTGTGGAATTTTAGTTACCCTGCCCATTCTCTTTATAGAAGAATTAATGATAACAGTATAATATGATATAACATATCATATATTGGCACATTATGAGATAACCTATATAGGATGACTTTTATATAATGACACATAATATTACACAAGTATAATGGCATATTATACAACGACTTTTCAAGAAAGAAATGTGCTTTCCAAAAGAGCAGCCATGGATGAAACCATAGGTTAAGATATAACCTCAACAAGTCAAAATACTTTATGAAAGAGTTAATAAATCTTTGTTGTCTTCTCTGGCAATTAGAACTCGTCTTTTCATTATTTATCTCAGTTATTCAGTTGAAAAAGTTGTAATGTGCAATACAAATGTTTAAGATGTGCAATACATTTGCTGTGGGGCAAATACAAAGGATGTTTTGATAAAATATATTTAGGAGTAATGTCACCAATTAAGTAGGGGGACACTTTAAAGACCCTGGTCTGTCAAAGGTACCTCCAGAGCCCACTATGCTTTATTTCAGATGGCCCACTGGCCCTGGGGATTATGGATAAGTAAGCAGGTGTTTGAAAAAGTACCAATGATTCCAGCATTTCCAATATGCAAATATTTTTAATACTAAAAACAGCATCCCCCAAACAGTAGTTATTCTTTTATTATTCACTACTCGGACAATACTTGGTGCTCATGCATATTCCAGGGACCCCACGATGCTGAGGTCAAGATGTGAAGTCCCACTTTTCTGGTGGTGGCCTCTCACCATCTCACCTTTCTGGCGACCACAACAGCATTAGCACAATGGCATGGCCATCTTAAACTCTTCTGCATTTATTCTGATCATTGCTCTGAGGTGCTCAAAGCAAAGGTTCATTGAATAGTACATGTGATCTCCTTACCCCAAGGAATTAAACATCTGTTGAATAAAATACAAGAGAATATATTCCTGACCCAGGTTCTGGCTTTAATAGTGTTAAACAGAAACCCAGATTGATGGATTATTCATTCTAAAAAATATGTGAAGGACATTTGTGTTTCCTGTGTATATGTATTCCTGGTTGGTTTTTAGAAGGTCATCTCCACTGTATAAAACGTCAAATCTGTATAGATTCTTCACAAAGGCTTCAGTGCCATCCAGCCAGACTTTCATTGGTATTTCCACTTACTTCTTAGAAGGTGGAGCAATGTATGAAATGTCTATTAATGGTTTTTAAAATGTGTTTAATTCTGTAACTCTGCTCCTCTCTCTAATATGTCCCATTGTGCCCATTCTCTTTGTTGCAGAAGGCAGAGCCTAATGCAGGGCTCACTCCACTATTTATGTATATAATACCCCCCTTCCCCACCATCAACTTCTCAAATGGCACCACAGTGAATTGCATTTGAAGCTCCTTCCAACCCAGCTGCATACAGGTACATCACCTGTGTACAGCACCCCTTGGCTGGTGGGGTGGAGGCTGGGGATTTCTACCTCTAGCCTCGTCATTCCTGCCTCTCTACCTGAAAAACAGAAGAAAATTCATCACCGTGGGAGGGAGGATTTACCTGCCTAACCCCTTATGCACCTCCTTTGATCATTTTGAAAACAGAAAGTCTAATAGAAATTTTTTTGAAGAAATATATAGCAAGAAAAGTGATGGCCCATTTATCAGCATTTAATTCTAACTGCAAGGTAAGCTGCATTGTACTGAATCCCCAAGTTATTTTCATGGCTTTAACTTTGCAATTATTGCAGTTGGACAACCACTGAGCACAGCCCTGGCCTTGGCTTTTTGAATCATGTGGGTGCAAGGGACAGGTGATCAGGCAGGCTGGGCCATTTCCAATAAGAAACCATGTCACCTCCCCATAATTACATTTCATTGCTCTGACCTCCCCACCCCAGCTCATTACAAGACGGAGTCAGCTGAAGAGAAAAGGGGTATCAGGCAGTACCCCAAGCCACGTAAAGGGATTGTTCAAAACTTCTTCAAAATCCAAGTGAAGGCAAGTACTGGAGAACCACCTCCTTCTACCTGCAGCCCATGTCACGGATTCCGTTTAAATGAGTGTTTGGAAGCCATAGCACTCATGGGAAAATTGTGAGTTTAAGAAAATGCCCAGCCAACTGCTCATTTTATGTTAAGTTCAACTGTAAACATTTTTTTTATAACATTTTTGTCCCAATTTCTTTTATGTTGGTGGAGAAAATTTAACATGAGCAGCCGAAACCAGTTTGGCTCAGTGGATAGAGCATCGGTCTGCGGACTGAAGGGTCCCAGGTTCGATTCCGGTCAAGGGCATGTACATTGGTTGCGGGCACATCCCCGGTGAGGGGTGTGCAGGAGGCAGCTGGTCGATGTTTCTCTCTCATCGATGTTTCTAGCTCTCTGTCCCTCTCCCTCTCTGTAAAAAAAATCAATAAATATACTTTTTTAAAAAATTTAACATGAGCAGGTAAAGATCTGTGGTGCTGTTCAGATAACTTAGAGAAAGATCTGGAAATTACACTTCCTTGCTCTCCCGCTCCTCCCACATATTTTGCTGAGCTTTAATATTCATAAAGGCACAACCATGACTCTCCTGCTGCCCCAGGATGTCCTTGAAAGAAGTGGCTGGACCTCAGAAGGGGCTTCTTGGAAAAGCAGAGGCCAGCATTGCACTCTTTGTCCTTTTCAAGTTCCTTCAAAATAGGGCTGCTCTTCGGGCCCCTGGAATTTTCACACTGCCACTGACTGCCTAGGGACCTCAGCCTCACCCTGTGATCTCGACAAGGACCCCCTCCTCCCATACCAGAGCTTCAGGCCATGGGCAGCTACTGTGACAGCCACCGGGTTTGTCCCACTAAACAGAGTGAGGAAACAGACACCATGGCCTCACATGAGTTTCCACACAATCTAGCAGAGACCCACAGCCCATGGAGGGCGGGGGGAAGAATGGAGGCTGGAGAAAGGCTATATCACCATGCCCACTTGATAGCCCCAACTAGAATGCCCAGAACTGTGCATTCCATCCTCAGCCCAGATCTTCAGGATGGCTTCTTAGAGTCTTGTCTTAACCAAGACTTCCTACTTCCAAGAAAGAAAATGGATGAAAAAATACCAAAGACACAATAGGCTCTTACAAAACAACTGTCTCATGGTTAAGTGTAAATTAAATAATAGAACATATGGGTTGAATTTTCCTCAAAACACACAGGGGTTTTACAATTAAAATTTCCTGCAAAATGCATTTTGAATTTGGGGTGTTTTTGTTGTTGTTGTTGTTGTTGTTTTGCCATGGTCCAAATATTTGCAAAAGAGCAAAGGTCTCAAAACATAGTTTAAAACTTTTAAGAAATTCAAAGCTGGACTTGGCTCCGGCATCCTGGTATTTATAATTCTGCTATCTTTCTTTACACCATGACACTGAAGTGATATTCAAGAGACTTGCTATAGTTCATTATGTAATTGAATTCATTCATTCATTTTTACTTTTACTGATCCCCGTCTATGAGCCAGGTACTATATACTAAGCTCTTTCTTTCCAGATGTATTAGATGACATTGTATTCTAACAGTGGTTTGATATTGGAATTAGCTGTGAAAAGAATAAGCCCAAAAGATGTTCATTAAATACTATACTACATTTCATAGTGGTGGAGGTTGTATTGTTTTGAGAAACTTTTAACACATTTAGTGAAACTCTGCCAGGTTAGAGGTAAGAAAATAGCTAACATGCATTTTCTTGCATCCTAACTGTAATTCAGGGGTAGGGAACCTCTGACACATGGGCCATATAAGGCCCAAGAAATCATTTGGTCCAGCCCTGCTGCCAAGGCATTAGGGGTGAATTAATAAAGTATTTCACCAAATATAATAGGCTAATTTTTAAGTTGACAACTTTGTATGCCTCATGAACAATGTTATAAATATCCAAATGGCCCTTGGCAGAAAAAAGGTTCCCCATCCCTACTATAAACAAGTAAACAGATAACTTTCTGTGGTAAACACAAAAATGCACTACTCAAACCCCCTTCAAGAAATGGCCCAGCCCTAGCCAGTTTGGCTCAGTGGATAGAGCGTCAACCTGAAGACTGAAGGGTCCCGGGTTCGATTCCAGTCAAGGGCACATGCCTGAGTTGTGGACTCGATCTCCAGTTGGGGGCATGCAGGAGGCAGCCTATCTATGATTCTCTCTCATCATTGATGTTTCTATCTCTCTCTCCCTCTCCCTTTCTCTGAAATCAATAAAAATATCTTTAAAAAAAAAAAGAAAAAGAAATGGTCCATACCCAGCTGTGGGGAGTGTGGGCAGCTGACAGCCTTCAGGTACAGGGTCCTTTGGGACCAACCTCAGTGTTGGAGCCAAGGTCACATTTTATTCCCATGTCCCTTGGCCAACAACTGAGCCAGGCAGTGATACCAGGGCCTGAGTCAGTGGGGCACAGGCCAAGGCAGGACTCCTCTGATGAGAAATCTCTGCACCAGAATTCCCTGTTGGGTGGGCAGAGACCTTGTCAGGCCTACAGCACAGTCTTATGGGTCCCCTCACCCATTCCTGCCTCTGCCCTTTCTTCTTCCAGATGTAAGTCAGGGTCGGCCTCCTGAAGAACTCAACTCGCAGCACTTCCTGACAACAAAGGGATAGATGATTAGGGTCAAAATCCTATTGAAAGTCTTCATTTAAGAAAATGTCATTCCCTACATGGTAAGTACTACTTTTCTATGTTGGAAAATGAACAATAGATATCTAGACATCTGCCACCTGTTTGACGGGTTTCTTTCATTTTAGTTTCCCTGACATGGAAATTTCAGGACAGGCATTCCAAAAATTCAACATCAGAATAACCCAACAACAATGCCCACATGGGCATCTTAATAAAGCATAAGAATCAGATAAACCTCTGTATTATTTTCCACATATTATGGTTTACAGAAGAAAGAGGAGGAAAGAAGGGAGGAGTTGAGGAGGGAGGGAGGGAACACACAGGTGGCCATGGATACAAACTGTATTTTTCTTCTTAATCCAACCACCAACTATGGCACTCAGATCAATTATTTTTCTTTTATTGCCATAATTTCTTAAAAGTGAAAAAAATCTGCACCCTAATTATAAAATGTAACAGGAGAGTTCAACATTTTGGCCTTCCTAGAACAGGTATTTTATACATGTAAGATTTCTTAAAATATTAAACATGAGATCAGGCCTTTTAAAATCATCCTTGAATGCCATCCTGAAGTCGTGGGTCACATACTAATCACATTTATGTAATTCTGTACTTTTTGAGTTCTTCAGGTATAGGAGCAGTTAGCGAAAGATCATTGAATTGATGGTATCATGCACAATACTTCCTTATCCACCTGCAAATGCTAAAAACAATAAGTCACTGACATCTCTTTTCTTTTTGCTCTACACTTTCTCTTACATCAGTGATTTTTCTTAACTTTTGCACGTCAGAAGCACCTTCAGGAAAGGGGAGGCGAAGATACATAGGCGCCTTACAAACACTTGAATAGACATTTCTCCAAAAAAGATATACAAATGGCCAATAAGTACATGCGTAGATATTCACTAGTCACTAGGGAAATGCTCATCAAAACCACAGTGAAGTATCATTGCACAACTTTATACTCCTAGAATATCTGTCGTTAAAAAAAAAAAGGAAAATAACAAGATGTGGAGAAACTGGAATCCTGGTACATTGTTGGTAAATTGCAAAATGGTTCAATGCTAAGGAAAACAGTTTTCAGGTTCCTCAAAAAGTTAAGCATAGATGTACCATATGATTCAGCAATTCCACTGTTAGGTATACATGCAAATGAATTAAAAACAGGTATGTACATACATGTTCATAAAAGCACTGTTCATGATAACAAAAAGGTGGAAAATTAACAGATGAATGGATAGCCATACAATGGAATATTATATATCCATAAAAAAGGATCAAGTACTAATACATGTTACAACATAGATGAACCTCAAAAACTTTATGCTAAGCCAAAGTATCCAGACACAAAAGGCCACATATTGTATGATTCCATTTATACAAAATCAGTAAATCCATAGAAACAGAACATATATTGATGGTTGCCAGGGGCTAGGGAGAGGAAGAGAATGGGAAGTACCTATTTAATTGGAATGGGGTTTTCTTTGGGGGTGATGCAATGCTTTGCAACTAGATGGAGGTGTTGGTTTCACAACATTGTGAATATACTAAGTGCACTGCATAATTCACTTGAATGCTTACTTTTATGTTACATGAATTTCACCTCAATTTTTTAAAAGGCAGATATATTTTGAGGTTCATCTAGGTTGTAGCATGTATATATACCTGATTGATTCCCTGCATTGAGTGAGTCAAAAATATCTTGGAACCCAGGATTCAGTAGTTTTTCAAGTTCCCCCAGATGATTTTTATTGTGCAGCAAGTGTTGAACTTTGACCTGTAGTTGTATCTTTATTAAGATGACTAGCTTGATAGCAAAAATAAATAAATAAATAAATCTCAGTAATTTGGACTTTGAAAGTTACTTTATTTGGTTGTTTATTCTGAAAATTAACAGGCCATCTACAATGTGCATTGTACTACCTGGTACTTAGCACAGATATTTCAAAAGAAAGGCAAGGAAGCTCTTTTTTTAATCCACACCCAAGGATAGTTTCCAGAGTGTTTTTTGTTGTTTGTTTGTTCATTTGTTTTTTGAGAGAGAGGAAGGGAGAGAGAGAAACATCAATCAGTTGCCTCTCATACCCAAAACATTTTGACTTTATTTTTTTAGAGCATTTATCTTTATTTATTTATTTTTGGGTGGTTTTTTTTTTTTTTTTAATTTCTTTATTGTTTAAGGTATTACATATGTGTCCTTATCCCCCCATTGCCTCCCCACGCACCCCCCCCCCACTCATGCCCTCACCCCCCTGGTGTCTGTGTCCATTGGTTAGGCTTATATGCATGCATACAAGTCCTTTGGTTGATCTCTCCCCCTTACCCCCACCCTCCCCTACCTTCCCTCTGAGGTTTGACGGTCTGATCGATGCTTCTCTGTCTCTGGATCTGTTTTTGTTCATCAGTTTATGTTGTTCATTATATTCCACAAATGAGTGAGATCATGTTATATTTATCTTTCTCTGATTATACAAAAAAATTCAAGAGGAAGGAACACTCCCAAGCTCTTTCGATGAAGCCAGCATCACCCTAATACCAAAACCAGATAAAGACAACACATGAAAGAGAATTACAGGCCAATATCCCTCATGAACATAGATGCCAAAAATCCTCAACAAAATTCTAGCAAATCGGATCCAGCAGTACATCAGAAAGATCATACACCATGACCAAGTAGGATTTATCCCGGGGATGCAAGGATGGTACAATATCCACAAATCAATAAACGTGATACATCACATAAACAAATCGAGAGATAAAAATCACATAGTCATATCAATTGATGCAGAAAAAGCATTTGACATTTTTGACATTTTGGTGTACGGACGATGCTCCAAACAACTGAGCCACCCAGCCAGGGCAGGAAGCTCATTTTTATTGAGAGCCCTTATTAAGCACAAGAGCTTCATCCGACATTATCTCAATGACTCCCACGGGTGCTATGGGGGTAGACATTGGACTCTCTAAACCCATCAGGAAAAGGAGGCTCAAAGAAGTTATATAATTTGACTAGAGTTAACCATCTGTTGAGTGGCAAAGCAGGGATCATGTTCAGTTCTTAAGTGTGTAACTGGAATCCTGAGATTCCTGCTATAAAGGAGGCTCCGCCTCATCGGGGAGTTCGTTCGGCAAATCCACAGGAACTATGGGTGAGACCAGAAGCTTTGGATCAGGATAGACCTGGAGTCAAACCCCAGCTCTGCCACTTTATCGCCATGTGGCAGGACGAGGCTAAATAACCCAGGTTTCCTCCTCTGTGCCAGGTGGTAATTCCTACCTCCTATATTTATTGTAAGGATTACATGAGATAATGACCGTAAAGTGTTCTGGCATAGTGCACACCCCAAGTAAGCACTCAATAAATCCTACCTGTTATTCATTTTGTTTTTATTTATTTTTACTAATACTGCTCCTCATACTGCTATAGGGAAGAATGAATTCTGACCCACTAGCCATCCCTTTTTGAATTGGGCAGTAAATGTCACCAGTCCTGGAACCCCAGCCATCCCAGTTAGTCTCCTCTGGGCAGCCTAATACTATTGTTCTCTCCCATTGCTCATTGTTCTCTCCAAATGCTAATTTTTGAAAGACTTAAAAAAATTAAATAGAATTTACTGGCACAAGTTTATCATAAATTCAACAGACATAGGAACTAAAGAAATGCATCTATTTTAGGGATAAACAAGCTAATTCTAGTCTAATTCTGTTCATTCTTATAAACACACATTTTTTTTAGTAATGTGAACAGATAAATTTTACTGTAGAACTCAATTTTTTTTCATTAAAGTTTCTTTTTTTTCTTTTTAAAGATGTGCCAGAGGACACATTCCAAGAAGCAAGAGGGTAATTATAGATTGAGCATCTCCCGTATGGCCTGACAGAAGTCTACCATCACTTAAGAAGCCATTACAGCATATACTTAATGTCAGCTTGAAAGAAGAAAAAAAAAACTACTTTCAGAGGTTCTCTTTGATTGACACATTTGAAATGACATCAGTTTCCAGCTTTAAAACCTACTGTTATTAGGTCTCTGTTGCTATTTATGTTAGAAATATGTGCATGTGTGTCAAAACAATATATCAACTCTGCTGATTGGCTGCATCTAGATTCTGTTGCCAAGGGTAACAGAACAATTCCTTTTAATCTTTCCTAAATTGCTTCTTAGTATCCCCCATCCCACCCCCACCCCCTGCTAAATACTTGGGGTTTTCAGAGATTTTTTTTTTTCAGTACAGAGCAAAAATAAAGGAATTTTATGTAGGGAGAAAACAAATACATATTGTCTGTGTGCGTTGAAAGGAAAGGGCATCCTTGGTGGATATGTTACTTTGTATTGCCACCTCTCATAGGTACTGTGATGGTACTGGTTCTAAAGGCTGAGCTAATTCAGGAAAGACCATCTCCACTCCCAACTGATGCAGCACCCAACCATTTGTTCTCCAAGGTCTTCTCTTTTTTTGGCAAAAGGCTAACTTCACAGTTGAAGTTGGGTTGAAAGGCAGGAACAATTAAGAAAGAAAATAATGTCTTTGGAGCTTCGCACAGTTTTTCCTGACTCACTGTGTCATGAGCAAATCCCAACCCCAGCTTTTAGACTTTTGAAAGATGAAGAAAACTGATCTGCATGCTCACATATGGACACGATATACCTATAAACTACCCAGGCAGGTTCTTTTGTATTAGTCTATTTTATATTAATAGCTCTCAATCTTCAATAGGGTACTTTTAGAAAGGTCCTGGGCAACACCCTCAGAGATTTGGGTTCCTTGGGCCTGGGTTAGGGCCCAAGAATTTGCAATTTAAATGAAGACTCTAAGCCAAGGTCCACATATTCAGAAATAGTGCTTTGTATGTACTTTCCAAATGCTACATTCCTCCCTGAAACAGCAAAGACTCCCATTATGGACAGTCCTGTGCATCTCCTAGTCCTTAAACTTGACCTCTTCCCTGCAGAATGAATGAATGAATGAATGAATGAATGATTATAAACTAATTTTTCCAAAATGTACCCCACTTGATGTCGTCTTCCATCAGTTTTATTAAAATTTAAGGCTTTAAGAGAATATAAGTACTCTTAGAAGATTTAACATCTCAAACAAAGATTTACCCCCTCTCTCAGAGTTGTCTTGCCTAATAGAGCATCGGTGCTTTTGGTGAGATGAAAGAGGACGAGGAAAAAAATAAGAAAGCTGGATGCCTGATGTTATGGGTTGAATTGTGTGCTCCCACCCCATTCACACTTTGAAGTCCTAACCCTGGTACCTCAGAGTGTTACATTATATGGAAATAGGGTTACTGCAGATGTAATTCAGTAAGGTGACTTCATTAGGGTGCACCCTAATCCAATATAACTGGTGTTCTCATGAACAGGAGAAGACCCCTACAGAGGAAGGATGATGTGACGACATGGCAAGAAGGCCATCTACAAACCCCAGAGAGAGGCCTGGGACAGATCCTCCCCTCACAGCCCTCAGAAGAAACACCTTGATTATGGACATCTAGCCTCCTAAAATGTGACCCAATAAATTCCTGGGGTTTAACCCACCCAGTGTATGGTACTTTGTTAACAGGAGCCCTGGAAAGCTAACACACCGAGTTTAAGAGTCATCAGAAGAAGAATATGGCCAAAATTTAGTTTCTCCAAAAAGAAACTCTTCCTAGTTATGCTTTTGCCTCTGTCTGTAGTTGTCTTGCCTAATAGAGTAAAACAAAATTAGTATTCCTGGTTCATTTTGATACTATAATCCTGGAAATTAGCAAGGCAATTATTATCTAGAGGTAATCAAAAAACCATAACTTTTACAAGGGATATCTCCCTGTTCTAGAGGCTGATCGCTGCCCAGCAATGCCACCTGATGCAGAGTTCTGAGATATTGGTAGCAAGAGTCTCATATAAAAAATAAAATAAAACAAGTTGTTGTTTAACATTCAGTAAAGGGATGTAAAAGAGAAGTAGTTGCATACACTCGCTGTGGGAACCAGCTTCTCATGGCAAACATTTCATTTCAGCAAACAGTGAAAGACACCATTGGAGCTTTCCAGGGTAGCTCCACAGGAATCAAATTTCTCTGAAATGGTTGTTGGCCTTGCCAAGTCTGTCTTTAATGTTGTCTCACCACGGCTTCTACTTTCTACCCAAAGATGTCTGTTATGGTACAACACTTGGCCAAGAGCTGATATGATCTCAATCACCAAGCTCAGACTGCGATCTATCTGCATAAAACTGCAGACATAGGGTTTCAGGAAAAGTTGACTGGGGGGAAGCAGGAGATTGAGTTATAGACTCAAAAACAAAAAAGGGTGTAAGGTAAGCTATCACAAATTTCACCAGTGAAATGATCAATGTGCAAAGCTCCTTATCTATGACAACACAAGGCAAAAGCACTACTGTGGTGGACTTTAAGCAACCTAGTAAAAAGAAGAAAACTATATAATCAGATCAACATGCAAAGAGCAACAATTAAAATGTAATAACACCATGCTCTTTATTTATAATGTGAGGAGTTGAATGGCATAGAGGACCAGTTATATATGCTCTAGAGTAGTAAAAAATGGCAAGCATGGAAAAAAAAGAGAATTTACGTCTCATAAAAAGAAGAAAGTGATGAGAGGTGAGAAATACACTGAAACATCTGTTTCATTTCATAACCGTAAAGTAGTTTACAGCCTTTTTTTTTACTATACCTCCAGATGTAATTTGGTGTTTGAGGGTCAGGAAAACAAGTTAGTTTCAATGTTCAACACATTTACACCATCGACGTTCTATATATTTATTTAGGCCAGCAAGAAAATGCCGAAGCCTTGTATTTAAATTTTGTCCACTACTGAACTGCAAAGAAGTAAAAAGAATTTAACCCTTTCCCACCACAGAATTAATCCTAACCAGTTAAATAGGAGTCTTTTCTCCCTTTTCAGCAATTACCTTTAAAAAATGAAAATGAAAATGAACACCTAGAGGCACTTTCTGTTACAATCAATTTGATTTTGTTGTTCATTGTGACTTATTGCAGCACAATGTGTAAGTTACTTTTTGTTGAAAAAAGAAGCCAGCTTCGTCTTTCCAATTCTTTAACTTTATTCCATTACTCTACCTGTCAGTCTCTTTCTGTTTCTTCCTCTTTCTCTCTTTCATTTGTTTCCCCAAATCACTTTCAGATTTTAAATTTACCCAAGTTCCCAGCATCAGGAGGGACAGATGATCTAGCACAGGGCTGTTATGGGGACTATACTAGATAACTAGGAACAGCCTGCAGTGCAATGCTGGTGCAGCAGTCAGCTCTCAAGAATCATTATTCTTTGGAGTTATGCTCCTCCCGTTCCCAAGTTCCTCTCTTCAGATCCAGGTTTTATTATGACTTTCGGAGGCTCATCTAGGAGAGGGCTTCAAGTCAATCATATGCACAGGGAGGATTGGGTTATGTGATCAGAAATCTCAAACATGTAGAAAGAAGCAGCCAGTCGGGGCCAATTCAACTGTGTGTTTATATCGGAGGGAGAGAGGAGGGCGGTGAGGAGGCTGAGGAAAGATTCAGGCAGGCAGAGGTGGTAACCAGCTAGAAAGTATAGAACAAAACCTAACCAAAAGCAGTTAGAGGTGAAGGGGCAGGTGTGCAGGTGAGGACCTGACATCAGGACCACTGGTCAAGTAGAGATCACAGAGAGTCTGATGGACTGGGACATGGCCATTCACCAGCGTGACGGAGGTAAAGGAGGAAGCAACAAGGTAAGTTTTGAGGTAAAGGCCACCTTTAAAAGGGGTGAACTGGGGCTTCCTGTGGCCCCCGGCCCGGGGCACAGAGGTCTGCGCTCATCCTCACTCCTATTGGATAGCTGCCTCTGTGGTGGCAAAGGCTCAGTCACGTTCCAGTCCGGTGTCCTTCGACTTGAGCTAAGCAGTAGCCCTTCTGCGGGATGAAGCACAGACTCTGCTGGAGGCCGATGAAGATAGAGGGTCCCAAGTCCACCGCCCCATACCCCATGCCCTGGACCACAACTGCTTTCCTCAGATGCTCCCAGTGTCTGCTCATGACTGACTCCTAGTGGGTGTTCCATAAATGCTGTTTAGATGTGTGAAGGAATAAGCATGCATCAGGTACATTACAGGAATCCTGTCTCTGTCTTTTTCCTCTCCCTTCTTTTGACAAAAATCTAACACAACCTCCAAAAGCTTCTAAGCTTCAGTTCAAGAAAAGATGAGCTCTTTCTGTGCTCCCCCTCTGAGTCCCAGAGAGGAGGGTGGTGCAGATTAGTAGAATGAGCAGACACTTTGATGTTGCTCAAATCTGGGTTCAAATCCTAGCTCCACTTTTTGGAACTTCTCTGAGCTTTGCCCTTTTTTGCTGACAAAATGGAAATAAGAACTTCCAGGACATCATTCTGCGGGCTAAAGGGGATATGTTTGACTTCCTGGTGTAGTCCCTCAAACATAGTAGGTACTCAATAAATATAACTCAGTAAAAATACTTAATCATTTCACTATCCCTCTAATATTAAGGACTGCCCCCATTTTCACAGATTAGAAAATGCAAGAAAAAAGAGATTAAGTAAACTGTTCAAACTGACATATTTCATGATAAGCCTTTGGGAAGTAAAATGGTGAGGCCAATAAAATATATTACCCTGTTGAAGATCGTGTTAGCCCTAGCTGGTTTGGCTCAGTGGATAGAGAGTTGGCCTAAGGACTGAAGGGTCTCGGGTTCAATCCCAGTCAAGAGTACATGCCCGGGTTGTGGGCTTGATCCCCAGTAGGAGGCGTGCAGGAGGCAGCCAATCAATGATTCTCTCTTATCATTGATGTTTCTATCTCTCTCTCCCTCTCCCTTCCTCTCTGAAATCAATAAAAATATATATTTTTAAAAAGGTCATGCCATATTTTAGAAACAAATAGACATAATCAAGGGACGAACAGGCTTGCACCGGAAAAACATAACCAATATTATAAGGACAGAAAACAAACAAAAGAATAACCAAATAGATTAGTTTAAAACTAATCTAGATATTGACCTTACATACCTTTCACAAAAATTAATCTAAAATGAATCATAGATCTAAATGTGAAAGTATAAAACTTCCAGAAGAAAACATAAGAAACAAATCTAGGTGACCTTGGGTATGGCAATGAGTTTTAGATACAACAACAACAATAAAAAAAATCCCAATAAATGAAAGAAAAATTTGGTAAGTTGGATTCTATTAAAATTTAAAAATTCTGCTCTGCAAAAAGACACTAAGGTAATCAAAGGACAAGCCAAAGAGTAGGAGACAATATTTGCAAAACAAATAGCTGATAAAGGTTTTGTATCCAAAATATACACAGAACTCGTAAAACTTGACAGTAAGAAAACAAATAACCAAATTAAAAATGGGCAAAAGACCTGAACAAACACCTCACCAAAGAAGACATACAGATGGCAAGTAAGCATGTGAAGACACTCAAGTCATAGGCCTTTAGGGAAATACAAATTAAAACACAACAAGATACCACTACATACCTGTTAGAATGGTCAAAAGCCAAGCAGGGACATCATCTAATGCTGGTTAGGATGTGGAGCAACAGCACAGCCACTTTGGAAGGCAGTTTAGTAGTTTCTTATCAAAACTAAACCTAGTCTTACATGACCGAGCAATCACACCCCTAGGTATTTAGCAAATTAGTTAAAAACATACACTCACATAAAACCCTGCACACGGATATTTACAGCAATTTTATTCATAATTGCCAAAACTTGGAAGCGACATAAATGTCTTTTAATAGGTGACTGGATAAAGAAACTGTGGTATTTCTATATCCTATATAATAAAAGGCTAATATGCAAATAGACCAAACGGCGGAACAGCTGAACAACCGAACAACTGAACAACCGGTCACTATGACGTGTGCTGACCACCAGTGGGCGTGTGCAGAACATGGCAGGCATTGGCTGCAGCAGGATGGTGGAACAGGTGAGCGGGGGCGCCAGACCAAGGTGGGGCACGGGTCACTGTCATCAGGGCGAGCCTCTGGTGGTTACTGAAAATTCTTTGCTCCTGCGCACTGCGGTCCTGCCCGGCGCTCGCACTCGCTGCCGGCACCGGAGCCGCCACTCACACCCACTGTCAGCACTGGCCCCGCTTGCACCTGCTGCTGGTCCCAGCACCAATCACTCTGCACCATCAGTGGGTGCAAGCGGGGTTGGCACCGTCAACAAGTGGAAGCCATGGTGGCAGGAGCGGGGCTGTCAGCAGACAGGGGAACAGGGGCCACCATGGGAGAGGCGCGGAGGATGGACCAAGACCCTCCCTTGTGCCTATCGCAGCCTTGCGACCCACAGTTCTTCTCAAGGTGCACAAATTTGTGCACTGGGCCCCTAGTATTAAAATATTATTCAGCAGTAAAAAGAAATACTCTGTCAAAGCAATGAAAAGACCTGGAGAACCTTAAATGCACATTGCTAAGCAGAGAAAGCCGATCAATAAAAGGCTACATATTGAATGATTTCAACTATGTAACATTTTGGAAAAAGAAAATTATAGGGATAGTAAGAAAAAAAAAATCAGTGGTTTCCAGGATTTGGGAAGGTGGGGAAGGAGCAAATAGGTGGAACACAGGGGACTTTAAAGGCAGTGGAACTATTCCATGTGATACTGTAATAATGGATACATGATATTATGTTTTTGGTAAAACCCATAAAACTATACAACACAAAGAGTGAATCACAATGTAAACTATGCATGTGAGTTTATAATAGTGTATAAGTTGTAGCAAAGTACCACCCTCATGCACAAGACATTAATAATAGGGGAATCTGAGGGGGTGGAGAGGGAGTGTATGGGAGTCCTCTGTACTTTCTGCACAGCCCTGCATCAGGGTCCAAGCCCCCTGTATGAAGTAGAATGACGAGGACGGGGGAGAGCTTTGAACAGTGAGCATCTGGTCACAAGCCCCCCATCCCAGGTCTTCCCTCTAATAGTAGACAAGAGGGAGAATCAGGTACTGTTTTCCATTCTGCCAAGGGCAGGGCATAAACATCCTTGTCTTGACCTTGGAGACAACCAATCACCAAGTACCCGCCACTAAACCCCTGCCTACCTCTCTACCTTCACCTCCTGCTACCGTCCACATTCCCACTCTGCATTCCAGGGACACCATGTGAGGGGACGCTCCTCACAACCACTATGGTAACCTGACTTTCTGCCTTAACGCATGCTGTTCCTCTCTCCTGAAAGGATCTGCCTCAGTGTGTACCCAGTCTTCACCTGCCAAGCTCCTCTCTCCAGAGATCTTTCCTCAAGCAGTCTCCATTCCCAGGTATCCTTCCTCTATACTCCCTTTGCACTGAATTAACCTGTTTCCAATTACCACCCTTCATTAGACTGAGAAACTTAAAGTCAGGGGAATGACAGTGTCTGGAATTTTGTAAGCAACAATATGCTTGTACCACTGTCTCCCTCCTTATTGTATAAATATATGCAATGTACCATATGTTAAAAGTAAAAAAAAAAAAAAAAAATTGGAGCTACACTGCCTGGGTTTGAATCCTGCCATTGACTAGCCACGTACTCTAAATTTGGGGGTTGTGCTTAATGTTACTGTCTCTCAGTTTTCTCAGATGTGAAATGGGAATAATGTTTATCTTATAGGTTGTTGTGAGATTTGACTGACTAGATAGATCATAGATAGCTATTTTGATTACTACCTGACACCTTGTAAGTGCTGGTTAAGTATTAACTACCAGCGTTGTCATCATCATTGTCGTCATTGTCATCATCATATTCAGATTTGCAGTCCAGACAGTAGGTGCGTGGTGCCCTACATGCCTCTTTCAGGATTCCTGTGATGCTTCTTTGGATTTATCTGATCTCCAGCTTATTCAGAATAAATAGTTAATACTGACCTTTGTATTCAGGTCTACTGGCACTTGGCACAAACTCTAATCCAGAAGGGGTTCCGGTGATTTAAGTAAATAGAACAAATAATCAGCAGCATCCTGGACGAAAACCACAAACTCTTCTCTCAAAGCATCTGTAGTTTAAAAAGAACTAGTTACTTATGGGGGGGGTAGTTAGGGGGGGCACCAAGAAATAAAGAGGAAAAAGAAAGAAAATTGTGGTATTATTAGTAATAACCTTGGAAAGATAAATGTTTCTTAAAGGAAGAATTAGAAAGGCTGTTAATTTTAGCAGCTTGTGTTCAAAATGCTGAATTTCTTTAGAATGACACATTTGTTGAGAAGAAAAAGTACTAAGGGGACCAAAAAAAAAAAAAAAAAAAAAAAACCCTAGCAAGGGAACAGCAAGAAACTCAAGCCAATATGTAGCTTGCATCTGCTGGCAATACCCCTCATCAAAGGAGGAAATAAGATACAAAACTGAAATTGCTATTCAAAGAAACTTGATAAACAAAATAATCCATTCAATATAACAGATGGCTGTACAATAGTGTGTGCCATGACTAAAATATCTGACCCACCCACCTACCCACTGGTAGTGCTACCAACAACAGCACTTTAAACTGGGCAACCTGGAATGTACCAAATAAAACTGCTGTAACTACAATGTCAGCAAAATATATTTAGGCTGAAAAGAATGGAAATACTCAAAAGGCAACATCTTAAAAAGAGTACTTCTGAATGCTATATTCTCTCTGCTCGGCCCAGGTACACATTCTGTCCTTGTGAGAGTTTTACCACTGTTCAGTTCATCAGTCCTGTAATTCAAATAAGATCATCAGAGCTATGCTCAATCTAGTTCACCTGAGGAGATACTGAGGTTACCTCTACTGTGTTCCAAGCCCTGTGGTAGTCGCCGGAAGTACTGAGGTGAATGCGACATTGTCCCAGGTCTTGAAGTTTATACTCCAGTGCTGTTTGTCTACTTAGCAGTAACCCAAAGCATCGCCTTGCATGTATTTAAGCCTCTGTAAAATCTGGAATTGCTACATTAATGGAGTGAATGGATGAAAAGTTATGGTCAGAACTTTCTAGCTTCCATGCATGCCACCTGGTTTAAAGTTGCCATGACTGACTGGTCTGAAAGATTTGGAATAAGGCAAAAGAAACTTTATCGCTTTGCCACCCAAATCTGATCAATAAGAAAGTTATTTATCGTTTTCAATGTCTTCATGTATAAAAATGAATGTTTGAGTGATGGATTTCTCTATTCAGATAGTTCCTTTCATGGATACTGGGAATACTACCATGGCGAAGCAATGCTGTACTTCAGGAAAAACAAAACCCGAAGCACACATAAAAAGTGTCCAACAAATTAATCAGCACATTTTCCTGTTGCCCAATTTTCTGATTAACTTCTGATGGGCCTCTGGGGCAGTGAAGTAAAATGCTCAAACAAAAAGGACTTTAAAAGGAGGTGGACTTTCATTGCATAGTATTTCTGACAGCTTGCTCCTGAGCAAAGCAACTGGCGTCCCTGGGGACTCATTCAACATTCATTCGAATCGTGGAGAAAGAGCCCCAGTTTGGAAGATGTTTTTCTGGAGTACAGAGGGGGACTTTGATCCTAGCTCAGATAACAGCTGCCCTCCACGGGAGGGTTTTCTGGTCTCTCTATCCCTCAGGCCAGGTAAGTCTCTGGGGAGGTGTCTAGTTGACCTCAAAGCTCAGCCAAGCAACTGATACCTGAGGGAGGGTCTTTGAGTGGGCAAGGGAGCCTGGCATCGAGTGTTATCGTTCTGTCAGTCTCTCTCCTGGCTAGACACAGAGCTCACAGGAAAGGGACTCCTAAAGGGAATCAAGTCTCACCTTGATTTTCCCCCCATTGTCAAATTAAAGGAAGGCAGGAAGCCAAAATACCATGATAGATTTTAGTCTCTACCGTTGTGTTTTCTCACTACTCAGGAGTTGTAACAAAGTGTTTCCTTTGAAATTCCTGACCCCTGGCATTTCAATACAAAAGCAAAGGTAAATATGTATGATTAATACCTTAGAAGAAAATAAATGTATCATAGAGTTAATAGAGTAGGCATAGGAGAATACAAGACTAAATTACGTTGTAGAAAGCCATTTTTCTCTTAGAATGAGGAGAATTTGTAAAAAAATTTAAAGTAACCCCTTTACAATGTAAGAGATGACTTTAAATATTGAGGCTGTGAGATAAAATTATGTCTTTGCTATTGTTGATTTTTTTTATATACTTATGGTATGGAACATCAAGGGGATCACTAAAGTTACAAAGACATTTAAAAAATATAACAATAATTTTTTGAAAAGGTGAATATCAGATCTCCAGCCATCACAAAGTGATCCTGCCATTCATAATTAGATAAGACTTAATTTATCCTTGATTCAATATTTATTGAGCATTTAATAAGAGCAAGGCATTGTAAGGAATAAAGATATAAATGACCGTCCCTATACCTAATGAGGCATTAAGACTGTACCTGGTAGGAAAGGATAAATGCCATAGAGACATGAACTTGAGGATTTAACAGACCTCAATGACCACCAGAGCCACATGCAGTGTTGGCTCCAACTGCTATATGAATTAAAAGCTAATTTTAGGATGGCAGGGTATTTAGCCAATCTCCTCCCCTGTCACAAAGAGGAAAATGGGCTGCTCTCAACCCACAGAGAGAGGATCTCACCCCTCCACAGACTTATGAAAGCAAAGGAAGGCAATTTGCCTGCCTCTTGTCTCTCTCCTCTCTCCTTCCAACCCTTATCTTCAGATGTGAAGTACGGCATTGGCTGCAGTAAAGACAGCTGAGACAAGAGGGCAAAAACAGTGCTCTCCTGTCTTCTTCAAGCCGCCTTCCATTCTTGGGCGGCCTCCCTGGCTCACTTGGGAGCACATAGCACTTGAGGGAAGTCTGCTTTACAAAGGGCACCTGAAGCGAAGGCTCCTCACACGAGCCAGAAGCATGATGAGGGAAAGAGAGGAGATATCTGTTCTTTCTCCCAAGGAAGGTGCTTTCCTTTGAGTCCTCCAAGGCTAAAAAAAAAAAAAAAAAAGGTTGTTATTAATAAGAACTATTGGCAGGCATTCAGCGGGAGTGTGTGTGAAACACACAAATGTGTAGAATGCACACACTCCAACTGATGGCTTTTGTGTTTAACTCAATAAGACAGTGAGTCGTGCTGCAGTGTGTGCTGGACACCTGCTCAATACTTCTGTTGCTTCAGAGGAGATGTTTAAAATAACAAGACCAGCAGAGAGACCCACATTGTCACTCTCTATTTATACCAGTTACACCCAGATGTGTCCATTCTTTCTCCTCTTTTCTTATCCTTTTTAATACTTCAGATTGCCATGACAGGATTCAGGTAGGAAATCTACTTCCTGTCTTGACTTGTTCATCCCTGTGACTGCACTTGGATTCCTTAACCTTTTTTATTTTTACCTTTTATGAGGGTTTTACACTCCCCCCCCCCCTTTCTGACATTATCTGTCTGGAGACTTTCAGTGTGGATATCTTTTAAATCGTGCTTATGTCGTAGTGCTTTTTTCACATATGTCTATCTATATCTATATCTATGTTTATATCTATATGCCTACATGTATATATATGCACAGCATAGAGGCCTTGCAAGTCCTATTCCTGTGCCCTGGAGCCCTGCACCACCATGCTGTGAAGACACCCTGAATGAAAGAACATAGGGAGCAAGAAGCCAGCCTCCCAGTCATTCCTGCTATCCCAGGTGACATACCAGATGTGTGAGTGAGACCCTCTTAGACCACCAACCCCAACTGAACCTCAATCTGTGTGCAGCCACAATAATGAGACCAGCTGAAACCAGCAGAACAGCCCGGTCAAACTCATGGGATAGTGAGAAAAAATAAACTGCCATTGGGTTAAGTAATAAAGTTCCTGGTGGTCTGATACTTTTTAATAGATAACTGATGCCACCTCTAATGTACCTAGTATTACCCTACTCACAATAAGTGCTCATACACAGGATTAAAAATATGTATGCCAAACATATTCATTTGCTATTTTTGATACATATATTTCAATAAATCTTTATATCTGCTGGGTATACAATTGTCCCTCAGTATCTGTGGGATTGATTCCAGGACCGGCTTTGGATACTCAAGTCAGCCAATGCTCAAGTCACTTATATAAAATGGTGCAGTATTTGTGCATAATCCACCCTCATTCTCCTGTATACTTTAAATCAGCTCTAGATTACTTACAATACTTAATACCTTGTAAATGCTTATCTAGAAAATAGCGACAAGAAAAGTCTGAACATATTCAGTACAGATGCAACTACATAGGACATGTCAACAACAACCTACCATTTTTTTTCTCTCGAATATTTTCCATCCACAGTTGATTGAATCTGTGGATGTGGAATCTGCAGACACACGGGACCATCTGTATATATAAACATTTGTTTACATAATTAACATATGATAGAAATATAATATATAACATATGTAATCACACACACACACACACACAAAAAAAAAAGCAGGCCCAATCTTCAGCACTGAGGTACAAGATAAACAATATTATGTTCTCAGCATCAGAAGTCCCATTCTCTAGTCAGATGGGGTACAACTGAATTACACTGCCATATGAAAGATGTAGTAGACTACTCCAGGAACACAAAGAAAGGAGTGGTTCATGTTGACTGGGAAAAGAGAAGGAAAATTGGGAAAATTGGGAAGGAAAAATATCAGATGGTAGTTACCAAGTTAAAAGTGGCAGCAGTGAGGAGTTCAGAGCTACACATATCTCTGCCAAGGGCCATCTTCTGCCATAAGGACTTGGAATTGAACTATCTGAACAAGAAATCACCTGAAATTCCTCTACATGGTATCTTCACTCTCTCTTCCCTTGCCTTTCCAACACTTTTGAGCATTATACGATTAGTTTCTAATACTTATTGGGTAAATCTTGCTATTGGTTAGCTATCAAACTTAACACTATTTTCTCATAATCCTATATAATAATCCTATATAATAAAAGGGTAATATGCAAAGCGACCAAACAGCAGAGCAACCAGTCACTATGACGTGCCTGACCACCAGGAGGCAGACGCTCAACGCAGGAGCTGCTCGTGGGTAGTCAGTGTGTTCCCACAGGGGGAGCGCCAGTCAGCCAGAAGCCCAGAAGCTGGGCTCATGGCTGGCAAGTGCAGCGGCAGTGGCGGGAGCTTATCCCACCTCCGTGACAGCACTAAGGATGTCCAACTACCGGCTTAGGCCCTCTCCCATCGGTCGGACATCCCCCGTAAGAGGGCGCAGGCCAGGCTGAGGGACCCCCCCCCAAGTGCATGAATCTCATGCACCAGGCCTCTAGTATAATATATATCTGTTTATCTACTTGGTACACTAGCTGCATATGGCATTAGGCACTCAATTAGGCCTTGAGTATCTAAAACTCAACATGTCCCAAACTGAAGCTATTGTTCTCTAAAGCTTGTTCTCCTCTATTTTCCATAACCACAAAGGGCACCACTAGGCACCCAGTCACTCCAGACATGAACCTGGAAGTTATTCTTAACTCTTTACTCCCCTGAGGTTCCTGAAATCTAATTCATTATCAAGCCCTGTTAATTTCTACCTCCTAAATACTTCTCAAATCCACTCCACTTCTTGAGTTCAAAATTCACGATGCTCTCTTGAACCACTGCCGCAGCTCCATTACTTGTCATTCTGCTTCTAGTCTTACCTTCCCTCATTCCATCTGCCATACTACCATGGGAGGCAACTTTGGAAAGTGAAAATCTCATCATATTAGTTCTTTGGTTAAAGCCTTTCCATGGTCCTCCTGCTTCAGAATAAAATGCAAACTTCTAGGCATAGCATTTAAAGTCCTTAATATATCTACCTTAGGTCTCATTTCCTTACTTCCCCATCCCCAACATACACACCCTACCTTCTAGCCATGGCAGTTATTTGTACTTCTCTTTGCTACCTCAGCAATGGCTCACACTATCACTTCAGCCTCTGAGTACCACTTGTAGGCTGAAATGACTCAAGAACAGCAACTCATTAAGGCACGCCTCACTTCTTCTGGAAGCCTGTCTCCACATCTGTGCTCCCTATTCCTTCAGCCCCATAATGTAGAATGGACCACTCTTATCTTTATTCCCCCAATTATATTCTAAACATACTCACATATATAGCTCGTACTATACTTTATTCTACTTCTTTGTTTCTGTTTCTGCCCTTCCTCATTCCCCCAATTCTGCCCTCACCAGGCTAACATTATTATAAATACAAAACATATCATATCCCTTTGATATTTGCATCACACCACACATTGCCTGGTTCATAGAAAGAATTCCATAACAAAGATGAATGTTTTTCAAATGATTTGAACACTATAAATTAAGATATAATAAAAAAAAAACTGCATCAAGCATAACAAACTTACTGTCTTGACTTGTGATTTCGCTAGACTTAAATTTGAATTATGAAAGTGTTTTAGCCCTGGCGGGTTTGGCTCAGTGGATAGAGCATCAGCCTGCGGACCAAAAGGTCTAGGTTTGATTCCGGTCAAGGACATGTACCTCGGTTGCAGGCTCCTCCCTGCCCGGACCCTGATCCGGGCATGTGCAGGAGGCAACCAATCCATGTATTTCTCTCACATCAATATTTCTCTCTGTCTATCCCTCTCTCTTCCACTCTCTCTAAAAACCAATGGAAAAATATCCTCGGGTGAGGATTAAAAAAAAAAAAAAAGTGCTGCCGAAACCGGTTTGGCTCAGTGGATAGAGCGTCGGCCTGCAGACTGAAGGGTCCCAGGTTTGATTCCGGTCAAGGGCATGTACCTTGGCTGTGGGCATATCCTCAGTGGTGGGTGTGCTGGAGGCAGCTGGTCGATGTTTCTCTCTCATCGATGTTTCTAACTCTCTATCCCTCTCTCTTCCTCTCTGTAAAAAATCAATAAAATATATATTTTTTTTAAAAAAAAAAGTGCTGAGAGAGGGCATCCTTGGCTTTCTACTCATCCTAGAAGAAAAAAAAAAAACTGTTTTAAATTTGGATGAATGAGTGTTTACTGCATCTCTTTCCTAGCTAATATAACAACTAAATCTTTATATAATAAACAGGTTAGTGCTTCTGTGGAATAGTAGATTTGCAAGTCAATACACTTAGGGTATTTAGAAACCAGCTATCTGGCACAAATTGAGAACCACTAGCCAATGAATAACAACATGTCTCAAAATTCTTGCACTAAAACAGACACATAGGAAAAGCCATCCCTTAGAACTCCATGTTCTAAACCAACAACAGATTATAAACAGGAAATTAAAATGAGAGAGAGAAAGGGCTAAGGGCAAGCCTATTAGCTATAGCAAAAAATGACAGCTGTTAGCCAGGGAGAAGACACAAAATTAAGAAGAGCAGATCTAGGACCTCAAAAAGAAAAATTATTCAGGGCCAGTAAAGGTACAGGAAAAAAACAGTAATCTGTACCTCCACTAGTCTGTGAACATTGCTGAATTATTCGGTACAGGTAGTATGCAGCATATAAAGTATAGTTAATGTTTACATTAATGAACACTTTTGTTGTTGTTTTTTGTTAATCCTCACCTGAAGATTTTTTTCCCTTTGATTTTTTAGAGAGTGGAAGGGAGAGAAGAAGGATGGAGAGAGAGTGAGAAACATCTAAGTGAGAGAGAGACACATTGATTGGTTGCCTCCTACACGTGCTCTGACTAGAGCCAGTGATCAAACCTGAGACCTTGCAGTGTGTGGGCCAATGCTCTCACCACTGAACCATATGGTTCAGGACCATTAATGAGCACTTTTTATTAAACTTACGTTTATTACATTCTGAGAAAAATAAAAGGAATGGTGTAAAACATTTTAAAAATTTTTCACAATTAATAATTTCAAAAACTGTTTAAATCTTATTTATCCAAGATATCCAGAGTAACCCATTCTTAAGTCTCTTTTCCATTTGAATAAATACTAGTTAAAGGAACCATTCATTTGATAACTAAATGCCATATAAGCCACACTCTACACTAGAGCCTATAGGATAAGAATTTTTTTTTTTCAGCTTTTTAAACCTCACCTGAGGAAATTTTTCCACTGATTTTTAGAGAGAGTGGAAAGGAAGGGGAGAGACACATGCCCTTGACTGGAATCGTACCTGGGACCCTTCAGTCTGAGGGCTGACACTCTATCCACTGAGCCAAACCAGCTAGGGCTAGGATAAGAATTATTAGCCCCATTTTACAGGTGAGAAAACCAAGGCCCAGAAAGGTACATAACTAGTAAGCAGCTAAGTAGAGATGTGATATGTGATACTTTCATTCATGTCATCATCGAAAATTGAATGACTGAGAATTCATAAGATTATTTATTAATAAATTGATCTATAGGAGTTCATCTTGAGTACCTGCCTTCAATTCACAAATCTGTACTACAATTGAGTTTCCTGTCACAGTGAAGAAACATTTAAAATAATTGCTTAACCAAGATAACTTCAGCAAAAGCAGAAATCATCCAGGATGAAATGTTTCTTATACTTTTGAAATGTTTCTCACACTTTTGCTAATAAAGGTCTAAGAATTTATGAAGTAAACTGTTAGGAAAAAGTATATGAAGTTACTGCTATTTCTCACAGATAGTCGAAGACTGAGCAGATTTTTAGTTAGGATCTAATAGTCATAATTGTCTGCAAACAACAATGGTTCTGCGAAATGAAGACATACAAACACACCAACAATGAACTTAAAATCCAAAACAACTGCTTGACCAAATATTTTAAGGAAAAATATAAAAACATACATTTGAAGGCAATTTTAATTTTAAAAAAAAGATTAATATTAGCATTTTAAACTGTTAGTGTAATAGTTAAAACACTAGAAATGTCCCCAATAGTTATTTATTTAAGGGCTTTGTTCTTGAAATTCATTACATTATTCCAATAAAGACTAAAGAGGTTATTTTCTCTAAATTATTTAGGTGTAAGAGTTAGCCTTCAGCCAGGTGTTCCGTTTATGCAGATGGCAAAATAAATTATTCAGAAATAGAGACAGGTAAAACAGATGGAAAAGCAGAGTAAACCAAGAAAGCCGTGGGCAGCTGCTCAACAGGCCCCAGTGAAACACCCAGTTCTACATCATGGTCCCAGTCACCCAGTTAGGAAGAGTTCTAGGTACATATCCTGTTGTCCATTTCTCCAAAACACCTTTGGGACCTTGTACTCACTTCAGGGATAATGTATTTGAAGTATGTCATCTAAAATTCTTCATGGAAACATATGCCTTAATGTAAACACTAAAATATTCCTGAGGGCATTTTTTTTCCTACCAGATCAGAAGGTGAATTGCATTTCCAAATTACTTGGGGCTTTTTCAAACAGTGATCATACATCCTATGCAATAAGAACTATATACAGATAGTATCTTTCATAAACTGATGGAGTTGCCTTTTAACAGCAAAGGTCTGTCTCTTAGTTCACTGATTCACTGACTCCACCTCTCTAGGTAAAGAATGCCAGAAAGATCTACTTTTTGGTAACGTCTACACTAGAAGAGAATTATAGTGGCAGACCATCATATAATGTCGCAATCTGCTGAAGAAATTCTGGGAAGTAACCTGCTTATAGAAATGAACCATTAAGCGGGAAGAAAAAAAAATGTTCAGAGCTCTATACATACCTGCCTTAGTTCAGTTCATATTGGAATGCAAACAAACTACAGACTACCCACTTTAGGGAGGAGGCCAATTCAGGCACAGGAATTACCTGGACAGGGAGGAAGGATGCTCAAGGAAAGAGCGGCACCATTCCCTAGAGCAGTGATGGTGAACCTATGACACACGTGTCAGCACTGACACGCGTAGCCATTTCTGATGACACGCGGCCGCTGAGGTTTATTAAATACAATTATATATAACAATTATACATTTATGTTATTTAAACTATAAATATCGCGAAATAATGTTTTTTCCTCAAAGTGACACACTACCCTAGTTATGCTCAGTTTTTTGGCAAAGTTTGACACACCAAGCTCAAAAGGTTGCCCATCACTGCCCTAGAGTGAAGCACACTAGTCTGGATGCTGGGAGATCTGGCTTCTAGTTTCACCTCTGCCTTAATCTGGCCTTAAGACCAAGGTGTGTTAACCTGTCTCCACTCCAGTGGTTGGTTTGTTTGTTTGTTTGTTTGTTTTAAATATATTTTTATTGACTTCAGAGAGGAAGGAAGAGGGAGAGAGATAGAAACATCAATGATGAGAGAGGATCATTGATCGGCTGCCTCCCGCATGCTCCTTACTGGGGATGGAGCCCGCAACCTGGACATGTTCCTTTGACTAGAATTGAACCCTGGACCCTCCAGTCTACAGGCTGATGCTCTATCCACTGAACCAAACCAGCTAGGGCCACTCCAGTGTTTTTAATGACCAAATGAGAAGGTCAGACAGTCCTTGAATCCTTTAAGCTCTTGGACTCACTCTACACGTCCATTATGAATTTGGAAAACAAAGATAGTAGTGGAAGCTAATGAAATCCAAGGCCATCCATCCATAAATAAAAGCACTTAAAAATGCATCTTGTCTGCATCTTGTACTTTCATTTTTAATATAATTTGTAGGATTTAGAGCTATTATTTCAGAGGGAAACTATTTAGAGTCCAAAAGAAGAAGGCTATGGTATAAGCTAAAGAGTCAATCTTCTAAACGATTTCTATGGTTTGGATGTTTGGTAACCATCCAAAAAATCGACTGAATTTTTCACTTTTTACTGAAGTCTCTTGGTGTTACACAGACACTGCCTAAAATACTTGTTTCAACCAGTTTCCAAAACACATGTCTAAACAGCCACCGAAGTATTTCAAAGGATGGATATTGAAGATGCTATCTTTATTGACATTGCCATTTTGTCCAAACATTATACTAGCAATTACCATTAACCCAGGCCCTTGTCCAGACACTATCCAAATTCGCCTGACTTCATTCACTTAAAAAAAAAAAAAAAGTTTACTTTTCCCATGTGGCCAGATTGTGAAAGAAACTCACAGTCTAATAGGGGAAACAAATAAGTAAGCAAATAATTACAATTCAATGGGATGGACTATGATTTTTGTTCTGCCTTCTCAATGATGGCCTTAGACCCATTCCAGCTATATTGTCCTTTACTTAATATTCTTTTTTTTTTTAATGAACTTGCTATTATAACCTAAGATTTTATGTCAAAAGTAAATTTTATATCATCTCTATATGTGGAAAATCAGTAACACATGTCAATAACAGACAGCAATTCATGAAAACAAGTATATTTGTTGGTGAACTACCTAAAAACCCTCTTGCAAATCATTGTTGAAATGCATAGTATAGAAGTAGTAGCTTATTGGTCATGATAAGGATCCTGACCAATAAGGATATATATTAAGTACCTATTATGTGCCAGGCACTATTCTCTGATGGTGATAACAATCTATTTAGGGATTCTAAATAGTAAAACAACAGAAACAGTTTTGCTCTTCAGAAAATTTAGTTTTCAATTTGGTTTGGAAGATTAACTAAACAGATATTGAGACTACCAGAGTAGGGGTTAGGACCCAAATGATGACAGTAACTGTTGACTAGAGATGGAGAGAATCACTTCAACATATGTACAGGAGATCAAGTCAACAGGACTGGGGCATTATTTGGTTGTGGGGAGTAAAAGGGAGGGAGGTGTCAAGGATGATCGCCAGGTCTCTGTCCTGGGTGACTGAGTGCAGTGAGGTATCACATTCCTGGATTCATCTGGTACTTGGAATGTTTAGTGGATCATTAAAGGTCCTTATCTCCACCTAAGAGATTTACTGATGAGATATTATGGTATTAGTTTCACTCTGTACTATTATAAGGGTAAGTTCAACAAAATAACTGTATGAATATTGGCTTGTTGAAGACAAATTGAACCAACTGACTTAAGACATGAAGTAGACCCAAAACTGCGTTTTGGCTTTCTGAAAAATTAAATGCACTCAAAGACATTGTACAGAGGCAGTCTCAGATGGCCTCCAGGCTCAAGTCTAAGCTCACTCAACTGGCTAAAAGAAAATAAAAATCCAAGTCTCTAAAGAAATAATGTAGTCCTTGAGTTGCTCATTTCTCTTCAAAAACAAACAAAAAATACGTTGCAAATGATGAGGAACAGAAGAAAAAATTGTTGATACTCCAGATAATGTCACTGGAAGCATGTCCCAACCTTCAGGTGTGGCCTCCACTGGTGCTGCCTCGGTGAATAATGGATGTTCCTGATGAAGCAAGCAAAAGTATAATGATACCTAATTATTAGTCAGCACAGTGAGAACAGCCACGTTGACCTTCTGTTAACAGGAAGAGGATCCTGTTACAGCCACTCTTTGCTGCGTGATCCAACAGGTTATTAACTCAGGCATCCTTCAGAGTGAAAGCAAACAAGTCAAACACATACTTGCTTCAGTAAACTGGCATATAAATTATGGGACACCTTAGCATGCTCTTAAGGTAATTACTTTCATCATTACAAAACCATCATTTAATCTTCTAGGGAAGGCATATTGTAAGTTGCAGATTTATGGATATGATTGAGTAGATTGGAGAGTCAGAAACCCAAAAACACTAATGCTGTTTAAATGTTAGGATCTTGGACTTTTTAAAACACTTTTTCAGTAGAGATAAGATCCAGGAAGAATAAATGACAGGCATAAGCGGAAAGTAGCAAGAGAGGGGAAGAAAACACAGACATGCTGATGTCTAATCCATTCCACGCTAACGAGAAGCAGTTCTCCTGAATGTCTCCCAGGCACGCATCCAGCTTTTGGCCATTAAATTCAAACATACTGTATATCTACTCTTTAGGAAGACCAGAACCTATACCCCAGCCCCAGGCAGTCATCTTTCACACGCAGCTCTAAGAGCATTGTTGAGAAAACAGCTCAACGTGCCAAAACCACTGATTCAAGGTCAAAGCATCATCTACTATCTTTATATAAGAAGCATAATGCATTAGATATTTCCTAAAATGTACCTATTAATTCCTGCAGTGAATTCTTAGAATTCCACTGTAACAAAACAGACACTTCACCATTAAGGAAAGAATGATATTCAAGCAAATCTTTGATCCAGGAAAATCATTCTGGTTCTGTGACAGAGCAAGTGTGCATACATTTACAAAAATGAAGCTAACATTTAAACACTTCTCACAGAATCTCACTTGAGAAAGGGTAGCTCATAATGGCTAATCAAAAATTTTTCCCTCCAGGAATTGCTTTCTAAAGAAAGCTAAACACAGATCCCGTCAGTGTTTAATGCTGACATAACTCAGAAGCTTTTCTTCTGCAGGAGACCGGGACGCTCTCTCTGCAGGGCCCTGAGGAGCAGGAGCTTGGGAAGGAAGTGTCATTCAGACATCCCTCTGAGCAAGAAGAGAAACACCCTGAAGTACTCAACAGGTTTTTTTTAATCCTTGAAAATATGTATGGAATATATATAGTCAAACCATATCAAGTTGAATATCACAGTGACACTCCTTAATTAAGTTGGACAACTACAGAAGCTATGCTGGATTATGTCAGTTTGCTCTGTTCAATGATAGTATAAGGGCCTACTATGTGCTACCCAGTGCTAAAGGAAAAGATATAGAAATAAACACTGCAGAGTCACCAACTCCCAAAGACAGACATGAAAACAAATAACAGAAAGGGATGCTGAATATTGGAAGGAAAGTATTTACATTCTGGCCTGGAACCGTGTTAGTGAGTCCTATTTCGGTCTGGAGTAAAGGAGGAAGTATTTTTAAACCCTCTCTATGAGCATTAATTCATTTGTTTAATTAGTTAATCATTCATTCAGCAATTATTTATTGAGGATCAACTGCAAGAACAAAACAAAATCCTGGCCCAACAAAGCTTCATCCTAGTGAAAGGAGACAGACAAGAAGCAACAAAACAAAACAAAACAACAAAAACCAACCAACAAATACATGTGATTTTTTTCCAACTGGTGATAATACCATGGAAACAAGTTAATAGGGTAAATAGGATATAGGCTAGGGTTTGTAAAGGGGCTCAGGTGATAAGAAGAGTTGAGAATTTTACTATTATATAAAGAAAGGATGTAAGAGTAAACTTTGCTGATGAGACCTGAGCAAAAGAGAAGGTATTGAGCAAGACATGTGGGTAGTGAGAGAAAGAGTGTTCCAAACAGCAAGTGCAAAGGCCCAGAGACACACTAGGGAGGTCTGTGTGGCTGGAGCAGAGTGAACAGAGAGCAGAGTGGTAGAAGATGAGGTTAAAGAAGTAACTGAAAAAATAGATGCAGGTTTAGAACATCTTCACTGGCAACAGTCACCGCCTTAATATTAGGCCATATCTTACCTAATAATAAACATGTAAATTGACCATACCTCCGCTACACCCACAGCCAATCAGAGTGAGTATGCAAATTAACCCAACAAAGATGGTGGTTAATTTACATACATACCTGGGTCCCAGGAACCTCCTCGGCACCCAGGTCACTCCCAGCCGGCAATCGGAGGAGCAGGGGGGGCCCTCTTCCCAAGCCTAAAGCCTGGGGCGGAGGCTTTAACCTTGGGAAGGGGCTGAGCCTGCGATTGGAGGGGCAGGGGTCCCCCTTCCCAAGCCTAAAGCCTGGGGCAGAGGCTTTAGGCTTGGGAAGGGGCCAAGCCTGCAATCGGAGGGGTGGGGGGAACCCCTTCCCAAGCCTAAAGCCTGGGGCGGAGGCTTTAAGCTTGGGAAGGGACCGAGCCTGGGATCAGAGGGACAGGAAAAAAAAATCAATGGAAACATAACCTCAGGTGAGGATAAAAATAAAAATAAAAAAAGAAATGTCATATTCTATGAAAGACACATCTTAAAAATGCCTAAAGAAAGTTGTCATTTTTTCATGGTGAAGGGACTGGAGTCCGTGTTGATGAAAATACCTTGGCGGCTGCGGTGACTGGCAGTGGCTGCAGCAGCGGGGTGATGGGGCTGGCACCTTCCCCTGATCAGCCTGGTTGCCTCCCGTAAAGGGAGGCCAGACTGCAGCTTAGGTCTGCTCCCAACGAATTTCGTGCACTGGGCCCCTAGTCCTATATAATAAAAGGCTAATATGCAAATCGACCGAATGGCGGAACAACCAGTCGCTATGATACTCATTGACCACCAGGGGTCAGACGCTCAACACAGGAGCTGCCCCCTGGTGGTCAGTGTGCTCCCACAGCGGGAGCACCACTCACCCAGAAACCTGGTTCACAGCTGGCGCGTGAGCTGCAATGGCAGGAGCTTCTCCCGACTCCACAGCAACACTAAGGATGTCCATCTGACAGTTTAAGCCACCAGTCGGACGAGTGGGCCTAAGCTGTCAGTCGGACATCCCCCAAGAGCTCCCAAACTATGAGAGGGCACAGGCCGGGCTGAGGGACCCCCCTCCAGTGCACGAATTTCATGCACCAGGCCTCTAGTACGTATATGAATCTCTAATATTGTTACAGAAGACCAAAGAAATACCAAGCATGCTTCCTAGAGAAAGGGAGGGACCCCGTTTATTAACACTAGTGGACTCCGGGAATGATTTCCAAATCAGAGTGAAGAAACATGCAGAGAGCCTGTCTATATATATCCCGCTGGGGTCTTTGTCTTGCAGATCTGCCCCCTGCCCCCTTTGTGGCCCTGCAGGAAGGCCCCCAGGTGTCAGGCCACATAAGATGGTCTGTGCTGGCACCAGCATAACAACTCCCCTCCCCCCCGCCCTCAGGGCAGTGCATTGTTCACAGTTCCATGGCCTCTGCATTTAGATAACAAGTTCTGCAAGACCAGTTTCCTCCTCATTATGTCTAATAGTAAAACAATGGGTGATAAAAATCACAGAGAATTTAAAAGTTTCAAAGAAAAAGTTTACAATCTAGCAATACAACATAGAATGTGTGACTGAGGAACACTGATTAATAAAAAGAAAAAGAAAAAGATGAATTCAATGTAATACCAACTTTGAAGAAACTCACAGTCCAGTACATTTCTTTAACCCTCACTAAAACCTAACAAACTAAGCATTATTACCCCCAATTATAGTCAAAGAAACTGATGTAAGCAACGTTCTCTAAATCACATACATGGTGAACAAGCCAGAATTTAATCCCCAATTTTTATGACTAATATTTTTACCTGAAAAATGCTATTTTAAAATATCATGTTTTCTCTTGGCCTTACCTTTGTAGAAACTGATTTAAGCCCATTCAGTTTTATAACTAACAGTCTGCTTCTTTATAGAAGATGGAAAACTAAAGCTAGAATGTGTTTAATAGTGTCTATAAGGTCTTAGTGTTTACAGTATGATATTGTAAAACCACACAGTCCCTGTATTACATTCAAAAGTACCCATTTGTTTCAGAGAATGCACTTGGCTTGGGATATAAGAAAAAAGGTGGAAAGTCTGTTTAGCCATTTTCACTCGATACAGAGCAATCTCTTTTAAAATGTTAAAAAACAAAAACTAGCAGAATCCCACTTTCCTATTCATTTTTTTAAAAGTCCCTAAGAACTATTTTTAAATGTCAAGAAAACATAGTCAATAATTCTTTCCTAATATTCTGTGCTGTCCCATAAAGGATGTGGTTAAGAAGTTTCCAGAGGAAAAGCAAGTACTCCATTAAAATTAATAATGGAGGTAGATCTTACTTAATGAGCTAATTTCCTACAATTAATACCCTGGCAAGACTAAAATATACTGTAAGGTTAAAATTCACCTTCTGCTATGTGCATCTTCATTCACTCTGATGGGGTGGGGTTGCCTCAGGGAGAAGATAGTGAAAGAAAAAGAAGAAAAAAAAACACCCTTGGATGTGTCCATTCACAACTGATATGATACTAGCTCCTTCCTTGAACAGCTGAAATTTCCCCTGCAGTTAAAAGATGTTCCTGTCTTCTTTATCATCTTTTGTAATCAGATAAGTCAGTGAGATCACAAGTGTCATGTCCCAGCCCCGGGCAGTATCAGGCTGAGCAAAAAGCTGCTCTTCGCTCTAGCTTGCCATATGCATTTTCACATCACCAGGTTCTTTACTGCTTGAAAAATTAACACTGGTGAATCCCCTTAATTGGTCCTGACTGGTTGAACTTGGGGAAAGGTGCCAATTATACATCTTCCTGATTTCCAAGGTTTACAGAGCACCCATTGTCTGAGAGACATTTTATTTTCCGATTTACTTTTAAAGGTGTATACCACTAAGCAATAAAGCTTCTCAGACTATTTTAATTAAGGGATGTTTGATTCCTTAAGCTATTATAGTTCCCAATGAAAAAATTTGAAGGACACCATTCAGCAGGCATGGGAAATGTCGAAGAAATGCTGATGGGGAAAGGTAGACTCAAACTCTGGTTGCCTCAGTGTATAATTGGTGATGATGGTGATGATGAACAATTATCCATCCGAGTTCCTCCAGATCTAATAAGACTGCTGAAGACGTGCCAGCCACTGGGAACTTCCTGCTCAGAGGCCAGGTGTGCCTTTCATCTATGGCTTTCTCATTAAGCAAGGCTGAACTGGTTTAATGAACCCTTGTTCCAGAGTTTCTGGAGAATATTCCAGTTAAGTGGCAGTGCCATTTGTCATAGTAAATTGACATTATCTACCTAAAGGTTTTTCTTTCATTCAAATGATTTCCTAAGTTGGGTCTGTGCTTCTCCCTAACTTTGGGAAAGATGATATATAAGACTAAGGCTAATATTTTAATGTTTTATTGCTCCAAATGTATATTTATATCTGTTACTATTTTTAAACCACTTTCATTATTTCAACAATTTAATTTTAACATGTATTTGGCTGCAACTTCTCCAAATATGACAAAGTCCTTACTGCCCTATTCTCTGACATCTCCCACAAATTAATCTTTCTGGAATAAAGGTGTATAGCAAGCATGTCAAACTCAAAGGCTAACACGGGCCAAACAAGGTTTAAGTTGATGTGGGCTGCAAAAAAACAAAACCTTCAATTTTCATAGAAACATAGGTTTATTTCGATAGAGACATGCTGAATAGAAAGGGCTGAAATAAATGAGTAATTGTTAACATAAAATAATAACATTTTAATAAAAATTAATACTTTTCTTGAACATTAACTTACCAGACACTGAATAACTGCACAAATTAATAAGCATAACACGAAGAAACCTATTTTTCTTGTTCTCCAAAAGCGAAACATTTCCTGTTGCACACACTAAACAAGTCAGTACAAGACTAATGACGTGGCAATCAGCTGCTAAAATATTCGCTACTAGTATTAGTGGAGAGAAATGGTGCACCTGTGCGTAAGGCACATTAAGGGAAATGAATGCAACACGATTATAGTAATCAGTCATTAGTAAAAGTTGTAGTTCATTGTTAATAACTAGTAGCCCGTTTGCACGAAGATTCGTGCAATAGACCTTCATTCACCTGGCTGCCTGCACCAGTTTTCTGCCGGCACCGGGGACCCAGGCCTTGGCTATGGCCACCGCCTTCTGCCTTCTTTCAGGGTCGGGGCTTGGCCCTGGGCGGTGGCCTTGGGCTCGGCCGCACCCAACATCCCTGCTAAGGATCACAGGAGCCGACCCCCAGTGGTTTCCTGCGATCCGTGCAGGCTCCCCGCTGGTGCCCAAGGCCGGGAAAGCCTCCGCCCGAGGCTTTCCCGGCCTTGGGCTCGGCCGCACCCAACATCCCTGCTACAGATCGCAGGAGCCGACCCCCTGGTCATTGCCTGCGATCCGTGCAGGCTCCCCACTGGTGCCCAAGGCCAGGAAAGCCTCCGCCACACCCCAACGTCCCTGCAACAGTTTCCTGGTGGGCGTGGTTGGTGGGCGTGGCTTGGTTGGTGGGCGTGGCTTGGGCATGGCGAAGGTGCGGTCAATTTGCATATTTGTCTATTATAAGGTAAGATTCTATATAATAAAGATGTAATATGCAAATTGACCATCACTCCAATACACAAGATGGCCGCCCCCATGTGGACACAAGATGGCTGATACGGGAGGGCAGTTGTGGGCAATCAGGCCTGCAGGGGAGGGCAGTTGGGGGCAATCAGGCTTTCAGGGGAGGGCAGTTAGAGGTGACCGGGCCAGCAGAGAAGGGAAGTTGGGGGCAACCAGGCCTGCAGGGGAAGGCAGTTAGGGGTGACCAGGCTGGCAGAGAAGGTCAGTTGGGGGCAACCAGGCCAGCAGGGTAGGGCAGTTAGGAGTGACCAGGCCTGCAGGGGAGGGCAGTTAGGAGTGACCAGGCCTGCAGGGGACGGCAGTTAGGAGTGACCAGGTTGGCAGGGGAGGGCAGTTAGGCGTCCATCAGGCTGGCAGGGGAGTGGTTAGGGGGTGATCAGGCTGGCAGGCAGAAGCGGTTAGGGGCAATCAGGCAGGCAGGCAGGTGAGCAGTTGGGAGCCATCAGTCCTGGATTGAGAGAGGGATGTCCGACTGCCCATTTAGGCCCAATTTCACTGGGGTCTCTCGAGGGGTCCCAGATTGGAGAAGGTGCAGGCTGGGCTGAGGGACACCCCCCCCCATGCACGAATTTTGTGCACCAGGCCTCTAGTTATATATAACAGGATATTGTAAAAATTATGAAATTTTTATTAAAACGTTTCTTACATACCATTATATTGGCTGGGCCGCAAAAATATTCATTGTGGGCCACAAGCAGACCACAGGCCGTGAGTTTGACATGCTTGGTGCACAGCCACAGGAAAGGTTTAAGCTTGGTGGTACTCCTTGAAACCACAGCTGTCTCAAACAAGCTTTCAACCCCTTTGTCTTCACAATGCACCTGTGCAATTAAGTCAACCCTGCAAGTCCAGTGAAATGTCAGATTTTTGCTATTTTCATTGATCTTGAAAAATAGTTTGCATGATCTAAGTGGATAGGTGTTTGGGGGAGTTTTGGAGGTTTTTTTTGTTTTGTGTTTTGTTGTGTGTTGGTTGTGTTTTTTTTTTTTTTGTTTTTTTTTTGCTATTCTTATTAGTTTCTCATTTTATTGCTTTATGCTCAGAAAATATGGTTTATATGACTTGTGCTTTCTGCAATTATTTGAGATTTTCTTTATACACTAATTATATGGTTAGTTTTCTGTGCTATATGTGTTTGACAAGACACTATATTCATTATTCTTTGGATACAAAGTTGAGTATTAAATATGTTAATAGTGTTATTTAAAACTCTAGATCCTTTCTTGTTTTTGTCTAATTGTTTTGTTTATTTTCTAGGGAGCTGTCTCCCACTGTGATTGGAGATTGATGGTTTTCTTTTGTACTTTTAACAGTTTTTTATTTATATACTTTAAAGCTATGTTGTTAGATACATAATGTTCATGACTGTTATACATTACTAGAGGCCCGATGCATGAAATTTGTGCACGGGGGGATGTGTCCCTCAGCCCAGCCTGCACCCTCTCCAATCTAGGACCCTTCGAGGGATGTCTGACTGCCCATTTAGGCCTGATCCTGGATCGGGCCTAAACGGGCAGTCGGACATCCCTCTCACAATCCAGGACTGCTGGCTCCCAACTGCTCGCCTGCCTGCCTTCCTGATTTCCCCTAACCGCTTCTGCCTGCCAGCCTGATCACCCCCTAACCACTTCCTTGCCAGGCTGATTGATGCCTAACTACTTCCCTGCCAGCCTGTTTGCCTCTAACTGCCCTCCCCTGCAGGCCTGGTCACCCCTAACTGCCCTCACCTACAGGCCTGGTCACCCCTAACTGCCCTCCTCTGCATGCCTGGTTCCCCCCCCCCCAACTGCTCTCCCTTGCAGGCCTGGATCCCCCCTAACTGCCCTTCCCTGCAGGCCTGGTCACCCCCAACTTCCCTCCTCTGCTGGCCTGGTCCCTCTCAACTGCCCTCCCCTGCTGGCCTGATCACCCACAACTGCCCTCCCTTGCAGACCTGGTCCCTCCCAACTGCCCTCCCCTGCTGACCATCTTGTGGTGGCCATCTTGTGTCCACATGGGGGCAGTCATCTTTGACCACATGGGGGCAACCATCTTGTGTGTTGGAGTAATGGTCAATTTGCATATTAGTCTTTTATTAAGTAGGATTAGATAGGATAGAGGCCTGGTGCACGGGTGGGGGCAGGATGGTTTGCCCTGAAGGGTGTCCCAGATCAGGGTGGGGGTTCCCTTGTGGTGTGGGGCCGCCGGGGTGTGGGGCCTGTGTTGGTTTGCAGGCTGGCCACTCCCCCCAGCAACCCAAGCGGAGACCCTGGTATCTGGGATTTATTTATTTTCTATAATTGAAACTTTGTAGCCTTGAGCGGAGCCAAGCCTCCTGCTTGCTCTGTGGCCATAGCCATTTTGTTGGGATTTATTTATCTTCTATAATTGAAACTTTGTATCCTTAAGTGGAGGCCAAGGTAGGCCAGGGCTGTGGAAACTTGGCTTCCTCCATTGCCGGGGAAACCCAAGCTTTCTGCTCTCTCCGTGTCTGCAGCCATCTTGGTTGGGTTAATTTGCATACTCACTCCTGATTGGCTGGTGGGTGTAGCAGAGGTATAGTCAATTTGCATATTATTCTTTTATTAGATAGTATTGTAGCTTTTTTTTTTCTTTTCTCAGTATGAAATACCCTTCTTTGTCCATTTTTAAATATATATATTGTTTTATTGATTTCAGAGAGGAAGGGAGAGGGAGAGAGAGATAGAAATCTCAATGATGAGAGAGAATCATTGATCGGCTGCCTCCTGCACACCCCACACTAGAGGTCCAGCCCGCAACTCAGGTATATGCTCTAACCAGGAATCGAACTGTGACCTCGTGGTTCATAGGTTGTTGCTCAATCACTGAGTCACGCCAGCTGAGCTTCTTTGTCTCTTTTAATGTTGTTGTTTTTTCTTGGACTATATTTTCTTATGTTAATTTAACAATACTTAAACTTTATTTTAGTTATCATTAACCTGGCACATTTTTCTTTTCCTTGATTTTAAATTTACTAAAGTAATTTCTTTTGGATATTTCATAAATAAAATATAGTTGCAGATTTTTAACCAAAGTGAGAGTTTCTTAGTACTAAAAATACATTTATTGTGATTACTTATATTATAGGGATTTTTTCTTGCCATCAAAATTTAAATTTTGTGTTTACTTTGTTACTAATTATATTTTCTTCACATTCTCCTTCTGATCTATTGATTAAGGGTAGAGTAGACTTATTGTACTAATCTGAGAGTTGAAAGATTTGTTCTATTGATCTTCCTATAAAGTCTGAATGTTATGCATTCTATATCAATTTTTCCAGTTTTTACCCTGTTTCCAACACACATATTTAAGTATATTTTCTATTAGTGATAATATTTAATTAGAAATGAGATCCCTTACCGTAACTTGTATGATGCCATTCAACTCATCCATTGAAATTTTATTGTTATATCACTTTGAAAATCTATGCTATTTTTTGAATTGGTAATCACACACAGAAAAAATCCAAAAAGTACAAAGAGGGATAAGGTCCAATGTAAGACTCTCTTTCATCCCTGTCTAGATTAGCTCCCCAGTGACAGCTGCTGGTATAATTTCTTGTATGTCCTTCCAGAGATAGTTTATTCATATGAAGCCTTGAAGTCTGGTTTTTTTTAAAAAAACACAATGGTATTATACTCCATTCACTATTCTGTTTTTGTGCTTTATTTATTTATTTTGCTTTGTTTTTTCTTAGCAAATATTTGGCATGTTGTTCAATATAAATACATATGGCATTTCTCTTTTGTCTGATTTTGTTTGTTTGTTTGTTTTTTGTTTTTCTTTAAATTTTTTTTGTCAATCCTCACCAAGGATATTTTTTTCCATTGATTTTTGTGGGTTTTTTTAAGAGAAAGTGGAAGGGAGGGAGAGGGAGAGAGAGAGAAACATTGATGTGAAAGAAACACATAGATTGGTTGCCTCCCACATGCACTCTGACCAGGGCCAGAGATTGAACCTGCAACCAAGTTATGTGCCCTTGACTGGGAATTGGACCCAAACCCTTCAGTGTGGGGGCCTGCACTCTAATCACTGAGTTACACCAGCCAGGGCTTTCTTTTAAACTTTCTGAAAGATAATATCTTCATTGGAAAAAAATATATATATTCATATTGTTCAATTTTTTAAATTAGGATATACTATGAAAACTCTTGAGCTCTTTCTCCTCTTTGCAGTTTCCAGTACCAAACCAGGGAACTACTATTTTTGTTTTCTTGCAATGTTCCAGAGTTTTTCTATAAAACACAAATGTATATATTTTCTTCCTCCTTATTCACAAAAGATGACATAATCTATACTTACCTTTTCACTTAACAGTGTGTCTGAAGAGAAATTTTAGTATCTTACCCATAGTTTCTACATTCAATTTTAAAGTGGAATGGCACTTAATCATTTCAATATACCATACTTTATTTAATCAATATGCTACTAATGGACATTTGGATTCTTTCTAACATTGCAATTAAAAGAAATGCTTCAATAAATAGCTTTTGTCATATATTATTTCATTTACTTTACAAGCATATCTATGCAAGTACATCACTAATATGCAAAAGTATTTGTAGGATAAATTCTCATCCTAGAAATTATGCCATCTTTTTAAGGCATTGTTTTCCCTTTTATGAATTACTACTAGAGGCCGAGTGCATGAATCTGTGCACAGGTGGGGTCCTTTGGCCTGGCCGGCTATCAGGGCCAATCCGGGCCATCACCCAGTCCCAATTGGACCAATCAGGGCAGCTGGCTAAGGCGGCACGGGGGTTGGGGGGGAGGGGGGAGGGGCCACAGGAGGTTGGAATGGGAGCACACTGACCACCAGGGGGCAGCGCCTGCATTGAGCGTCTGCCCCCTGGTGGTCAGTGAGCATCATGGCTACTGGCCTGTCATTCGCTTAGGCTTTTATATATATAATTTATTTAACCAGTTTACTATTGGTAGATATTTTTATTGTTTCTGATACTGTGCTAATCCAAAAAAATTCTTTATACACAATTAATATCTTTATACACATGCAAGTAAAATTTCATTTGTGCACATGCACATCTGTGACCTAACTTCCTAGCAGTGCAATTGCTGCTAGGTCAAGGGCATTTTATACTTTGACTGTCGTAACTGCTCTTCATACAGATTGTGCTGATCTTACTCTCAACTAGCAATGTATAAGAGCTTATTTTCTCATGCTTTAATCAAACCAGTATGTTTTCAAAGCATTCAAACTTTACTAATTTTATAGGTGAAAATGTTATCTATTTGTACTTTTAGTTTGTATTTTCTTACCATGAGTGGGGCAGAGCAAATTGTCAAATAATTTTAAATGTTTTTTATTGTTGATTGTACTACAGATATCGCCCATTCCACCCCCTCTTTGTCCAATATTTCAAAAAGATTTATATCGTCGCCCATATTCCTTATTGTTGGGGTTTTCTTGATTTACAGGAACTTTTCATATATTGAGGATATTAGTCTTTTGTTGCAAATATTTAATCTCCAAAATCTTTCATTGTTTATGTTTGATGGATGCAATAATCTCTTGGGATTCTCTGATATTAATTGTACTTATTTTAAATTCTTCTTCTGTTTGTTCTATTACTCAGGAATGCGGGCTGACCTTCGAATATCCCTGTACACCTGCTTGATATGTTTACCTAAGCCAACTTCAGTAATTATGGGGGAAAGATAGGCTGTATTGCCAAGAGCTTACTGGTATCTTATTTTCTGAGGGTAGAGGTTCCCCAGCCTTCCTGGAGGGAAAGGAGTAACTCCATGCCCTGGATGCAGAGCCCTCTTACTTAGCCTTGGGCCAGCTCAGAGCCTGTGCCTGTGATCAGCACATGTGGGAGAGGAAGAGGAGACACTCCCCTGCAGCAGCAAAGGGAGCTGCCAATCACACACGCTGAGGTGTGCCCAGGGACCCTTCCTTCTCCTAGTAACTACTGACTCTGAGCTTGGCTTGCCCCAGAATTATTCCTACCTAGGCAGAAATACTCTTTTGTGCATGTTTTGGGCCATATTTTCTGCAGATTATTTCTCTCATGAATATGATCCTATGCAATTGATTTGGTCCTTTGTTGGTTGGTTGGTTTTAATATTTAGGAATTCCTCAAGATTTCTGATCTGCTATTAGTATTCTGCCTTGATTCTCAGCACATTGACTAATTTTTTTTACTCTAAAATACTGTTTCTGTCATTCTGTGGCATTTGAGGCAGCAAGAAAGGTACATGCTTAGGACACTCTATGGATCTAACCTTCCCAAATTACTTTGAAAGCCCAAAAGAGAGGAATAGGACCTACCTTTTCAAGTGCATGGCTTTGTTTGTGGGCTTCTTGAAATCAGGAATGATAAATTCAGGGTGTTCCAAAAAAAAAATGTATACATACACTAACAGCTGATTGCCCACATTTTGAAAATGAAATTCAGTTTAATAAACACTGCTTTATAACTATTCAAAGTGTGTATACATTTTGGGGAAACACCCTGTATATAAGCTGGTACTTGCTTAGCATGGTGTCTGACTCATAAGAGGGATTCCATATGTATTTATGGTGTGATGAAAGGTATGAAGAAAAGAGGGGAAAAATAATTTTAAGAATAATTTTTATTAGGGCCAATTCAAAATGCTTTTATTGAATAAATAGAGGCCCGGAGCACCAGGCCTCTAGTATGCATATAAGATTTTTGGTTAATCTCTTCCCGCCCTCTCCCCTCCCCTCTCCCTCTGAGATTCATCAGTCTGTTCCATGTTTCCATGCCTATGGTTTCTGCTCCTGTGTTGAGAGTCTGCCACTTGGTGGTCAGTGTACATCATAGCTACTGGTTGGATGGTTGAACAGTCGGATGGTTGGACAGTTGCTTAGGCTTTTATATATATATAGACTAGAGGCCCAGTGCATGGATTTGTGCACTGGTGGGGTTCCTCAGCCTGGCCTGTGCCCTCTCGCAATCCAGGACTCCTCAGGGGATGTCGGACTGCCGGTTTGCACCCAATCCCCACAGGCCCTGGCTAATCCATGCAGGGCTGAAACTGGCAGTCCGACATCCCCCAAGGGATGTAGTAGTATGCATAGCAGCAGGCGGCCAGAGAGGAGCCTGAGCCCGGGCCAGGCACTGCACCACTCCCGCTCATTCTGGCCCTGCTGCACCCGCCGCTGCGCAACTCACTTGGTAGCACTGCGGCAGAGGCAGGAAAGGCTCGTGCTGTCGCAGCTGCACTTGCCACCCATGAGCCCGGTGTCTGGTGCCTGTCAGTCAGCTGAGTGGTGCTCCCGTTGTGGGAGCACACTGACCACCAGGGGGCAGCTCCTGCATTGAGCGTCTTACCCCTGGTGGTCAGTGTATGTCATAGCAACTGGTCGACCAGTTGTTTGGCTATTCGGCCACTTAGGTTTTTATATTTATACTAGGAGCCTAGCGCGCGATTTGAAATTGTGCGCTGCCACCCACCCTCGAGTCACCGGTCTGATCCTGCCTCGCTCCCCGGGGTCCTGCAACAGCCCCCGCCACTGCTGATCAGGCCCCTCCCCAGCGCAGGCATGCGGAGGGCTCTGCTACCCCACCCCCAATGCTGCGTGCACAACCTCCTCCTGTCCGGTTGACCAGTTATGGCCTCCCAGTTAATTAGCATATTTTTCTATTATAGATTTATAGATACTATTTGCAAGGCACCAGTAGGCACAAGTGTTACAGAAGTGAATAAAACACTCTCCTTGCCCTTCTTAAAGATATGTGTGGGCAAGGGAGGTAGAAAAGATTAGAAGTGTACTTCCTAAATTCCAAGAATTAATATCCTAACAGAAAAACCTAAAAGAAATACATTGTAGCTCTACAGGCTTGAGAGGAGAGCAGAAAAGGTAATTACTTGGTAATTTGGACAAATAGAGAAGACTATTTCAAAGTGACTAAAATTAGAGGCGGAGGAGAACAGGATATAGATCTAAACCACATTTTACTATATGCACAGCAAAGTTTTGAAGCTGTATCTCCAACTCTTCCATATACTCAGTCATCAAATGAGCAATAACTACATTTTTAAAAAGATGGCCTAAAAGGAAAGTTTCTTGGAAATACAGGTGACAGAAAAACAACTGCATGCCAAAATCATTTCAAATATTAAAATGAATTATCTTTTAACTTTGTTAAGGTTCAAGTAAATTTTGCTTTTAGAACACATTAATCTTGTGCTTTTAGGTAGTGTACTGATGCACTGAAGTTTGCTAGAAAGTGGTTCACTATTAGCGAGAGAAAGGTATGCAACTCTGGTGAGTATTTCATTCTGAAAATTTGTTTTTATAATCCTCACCCAAGGATCTCTTTTTATTTATTTGAGAGAGAGAGAGAGAGAGAGAGAGAGAGAGAGAGAGAGAAACATCAATGTGAGAAAGAAACAAACATCTATTGGTTGCCCCCTGTACTCACCTCACCTGGGAATTGAACCTTCAACCTAGGTATGTGCCATGACCAGGATCGAACCTGCAACCCTTTGGTGTATGGGAGGACAGTCCAATCAACTAAGCCACGCAGCCAGGACCACTCTGAAAATTTTAATAGCTCACTTCCAGCATGAATTCTTCAGATTTTAAATTTCTATATATTTTTATACAAAGGAGATAGAAATATTTAAAGTGTAAAATAACTAAAGGGAAAGATTAAACATCCTATAATTAAACCATTCAGTGATAGCCATTATTAATATTTTGGCATCTATCCCTCTGGTGTTTAACACATAGAATTAAAGTGGGATGATATGATACATAATACTTTAAAACATTTTTTTACTTAAAATATATTATAACATCCATCCATATCATTAACTGCTCTACAATAGCCTTTATAAGGACTGTATTATCTTTTTTTTTATTAAGCTCCTGTTTTGGGACATTTATGTTATTTTTTCATGTTATACTAGTAAACACTGTTAAAGCGAACATCCTGTTTATACATACTTAATTATTTCTTAGAATAAATTCCTAGAAGTAGAATTATTGACAAGTGTATGCATATTTTTAAGGCAATGTGTAGCCAAATTGCTTTTCTGAAATGTTGTGCCGGCACAAATGTTAACAGCTTACATTTGATACCTTTGCTATTAGCCAATATTTCATATTGTTGCCAATCTAATAGTTTGAAAGTGGTATTTTATTGCTTTAATTTACATTTCTTTGATTACTAGTATGTCTGACTATTTTTTCATATGTATTTTGGCTTTTTATATTGGCTTATATATCCAGTTCCACAGGATAGGATAGCATAGCATAGCATAGCACAGCAGAGCACAGCATAGCATAATAGCATAGCATAGCATAGCATAGCATAGCATAGCATAGCATAGCATGGCATAGGGAGGGTAGAGAGAGTAGGATAACCTAGGGTAGAGTAGACTAAGGCAGGATAGAGTCACCTGAGTCCTAACAAACAACGGTATCCACAGAGTGCTAGACCAGTGTGGGTTGAAATAGGAGGTGAGAGGAGAAACCAAGATGGCGGCATAGGTAAACACCTAATCTGCAGCCTCACACAACAATTTCAAAAATACAACTAAAAGTCAAAACGGACATCATCCAGAACCACAGGAAAGCTGGCTGACTGAAACGCCCACAACTAGAAGGAAAGAGAAAACCACAAGGAAAATCAGAGGAGCCGTAAAAGCCTGAGGTACGGAAACACGGGCAGAGACACAGGCACGCGTGCGTGTGGGGAGGACGGAGCTAGAGAGGACAGGGCGGCTGACTGCCTGGCCGGCGTTCTCTAGCGGGAAAGAGATAAAGCTCCAGATTGTGCTGAACCCCAGCTCCGACTGCACTGAACCCCAGTTCCAGGCGAGACCCTGGGGAGCCAGGTTCATACTGGGGGAATCTGGGCTGTAAGGTGGAAACTCAGGGGAGCGGCGAAAGGCAGAGCTCCGGAGGCGCGCACATGAATGCGCACAGAGGACGGACTGTTGACTGTGCCACTGAATTGCCCTAGCGGGAAGGAGGCAAAAGCTCCGACTGCACTGAACCCCAGTTCTGGGCGAGACCCTGGGGACCCAGGCTCATACTGGGGGAATCTGGGCTGTAAGGCGGAAACTCAGGGGAGCGGCAAAAGGCAGAGCTCCGGAGGCGCGCACGTGAATGCACACAGAGGACAGACTGTTGACTGTGCTGCTGAATTGCCTTAGCGGGAAGGAGACAAAAGCTCTGGACTGTGCTGAGCCCCAGTTCCAACTGCACTGAGCCCCAGTTCCGGGCAAGAATCTGGGAATCCAGATTCATTGGGAGAGAGACTAGACTGTTTGGTGGCGGGCGAAACTCCAGGGCGCCTTTCTCTCAGAGGTGCTTGCAGGGAGTACAGAGGGACACTGAGACCCAGGAACCTCATAGGGCAGGGATGACGGGAAGCCAAGGCTGTAGGCTCCACCCTGAAACTCCGCCCCATTCAAGCTGAGCACAGAGGCTTTTACAATTTTGCAAGTCTAGTTGAATAAGGCTGTCTCCCAGCATAGACACAGCTGATCCTCATAGCCAATTGGCCTGGAGGTCAAATCCTCCCAGTGTACCAACAGCAATCAAGGCTTGACAACACCAAGACTTTGCACTCAGCCCACAAAGGGGGGTACCAAGAGCAACCACCTAGGGTGATTGGAGAAGCTGAGCTACCAGCCCCTGTAGGTCACTGACCACACAAAGCCACTCCATCAACACAGGGAGGCAGCCAAAATGTGAAGACACTGAAGCAGGTCACGAATAGAAGAGATGGAGGAAAGTAAACTAATGGATGACACAGTGTTCAGAACCACATTTATAAGGTTACTCAAGAATCTTCTAAAAACCACTGATAAACTTGAAGAGACATTCAAGGACCTTAATGAGAATACCAAAAAAATGGAAAAGGACCAGTCAGAAATTATGCATACACTGTCTGAAATAAAGAATATACAGAAACTCAACTGTAGATCACCGTACCCCAAGAGTCAAACCAAAGATCTGGAACATGAGGAAGCAAAAAACACCCAACCAGAGAGGCGGAAAGTAAGAAGAATCCAAAAGTGTGAGGATAGCGTAAGGAGCCTCTGGGACGGCTTTAAGCGTACCAACATCCGAATTTTTGGGGTGCCAGAAGAAGAGAGAGAGCAAGATACTGAAAACCTATTTGAAGAAATAATGACAGAAAACTTCCCCCACCTGGTGAAAGAAATAGACTTACAAGTCCAGGAAGCACACAGAACCCCAAACAAGAGGAATCCTAAGAGGACCACACCAAGACACATCATAATTAAAATGCCAAGGGCAAAAGACAAAGAGAGAATCTTGAAAGCAGCAAGAGAAAAACAGTTAGTTACCTACAAGGGAGTACCCATATGACTGTCAGATGATTTCTCAACAGAAACTATGCAGGCCAGATGGGAGTGGCAAGAAATATTCAAAGTGATGAACAGCAAGAACCTACAACCAAGATTACTCTACCCAGCAAAGCTATCATTCAGAATAGAAGGTCAGTAGAAGAGCTTCACAGACAAGAAAAAGCTAAAGGAGTTCATCACCACCAAACCAGGATTACATGAAATGCTGAAGGGTATTCTTTAAGAAGAGGAAGAAGAAAAAAAAAAGGTAAAGGTAAAAATTATGAACAACAAAAAGACATCAAATACATACCTACCAACAAGTGAATCTAAAAATCAAGTAAATAAAAAAATCTGAAGAACAGAATGGACTGGTGAATATAATAGAATCAGGGACATAGAAAGGGAGGCAACAGACAATTCTCAGGGGAAAGGGGGTCTGAAGGGTGCAGGAAGAGATTGGACAAAAATCTTACAGCTATGGATGAAGACAGTGGCGGGGGGGTAAGGGTATGGGGTGGGGTGGGGAATCAGGTGGAGGGGAGCTATGGCAGAGGGGGGGAAGAGGAACACCTGTAATAATATGAACAATAAAGATTTATTATAAAATAATAATAATAATAATTAATTAATAAAAGTGTATTGAATGGGAAAAAAAAAAAGAAATAGGAGGTGAACCAGTCTGAGGTTGGACTGGAGTAAGACATAATTCTAGGATGTATGACCCTCTTCTTCCTTCTCTCTTAGATTCCCTACCTGGAGCTAAAGTAAGTGAAATAGGGCCCATGGGGAAGATGCTGGAAAGAGCTAAGCAGAGTAACAGCCAGATAGGGACTCAGGTTGGTGAAGGACTTCAAGGAAGAGAAACGCATGCCGATTGTATAGCTCAGTTCATACAATGGGGGCAAAAGATTTCTGCAGAGCCATTCTCACATCTCACACCACAACAACGTCAATGACAGCAAACTCCTAAATCCCCCCTCTCCTCGTGAAGGCTAAGGAAGTAAGTTAGACAAGGATGTAACTAAGAGGAGCTGGGGAAGGGAGAGGCCAACTGAATATCAGCCATTTCTAATGGCTTCTAATGCCACTGCTCTCATTCTGCCCCTGAAACTCAAGGCAGAATCCGACACACAGTGGGGCCTGCAAATATTTGCTAAGTGAAATAATAATAATAATAATAATAATAATAACTGAATGAATAGATGAAATCTGCAAAACCCATGCAACTAAGGGGAAGTCTAAAAGCCAATTTGGCTCTAAGAATGTTTGTTAACTTCAAAATACAGGGTGTGTTTTTTAACTAAGAATAATGGGAAAATAAAATATTTACCTTCATTTATACCAATGGTCATTGCATGTATTTAAAGTTTCCTACCAGGAATTCTAATAAATATTTAAGCCACTCCAATTTACCTTGCCAGTTGGTACTTAAGGGGAATTAGGCAGTGGATTAAGAGAATGGTTTCTTCGGGAGCTTTGAAGTCTACTGTTTTAGGCTGTGTGATCACAGGACTGTCTCATCCACTTCCCTTTCTCCTTTCTTTTCTAATCTTTTGTTAAAGAAAAGTAGCTATAAACATACAAACCTATGTTGCTATAATGATTTTCTTAGTTAACACTGTAGTTAAGGTTACATACAGACTTTTATTGTAATCCCCATCTTCACTAGTTGCCAAGGTTTTGAACATCCCTTCAGCCTAAAGCTTTCCAGGCTTTGTTCCTTGCTCAGATAAACTTTAAACTCAGTCTGTTCAGCTGCTTCTGAGCAGAGAGAAAACAAGAGGGGTAATGTTTGTTCATGAGTGTTAGAAAGACTAACTTTCAAAAGTTGACATACTCATCATGGCTACTCATTACTTGGGACAGACGTCATCATCCAGGGAGTTATCGAGGAATCAAGAGACCAGGAGAGAATAATCAGGGGATGTCTACAAGCCAATTTGGCTCTTTTGACTGAACTTACTCAGATATCTTCACAACTTCCAAAAGTCTGAAACACAGCCTATTGATAGGTGGGTATCCTACAATCTAGAATTTTCTACTCAAAGGATGAATATTGTTAAATGTGCTCTTTTATGCACTTACGGGTAAACTTTGTACACAGAAAATGCTATTCAGTGGTTTACTTTGGTTTAAAAATTAATATTCAATTTATTATGATCACAAAATCAAAACTTATTTATGCTTTTTAAATTCATCACAAAAAACATATATGCCTAATTTATTTTAGCAAACATTTTTAGATTACATCTATTGGTGTGACATTAGTTAATAACATCGTATAGGTTTCAAGTGTACAATTCTATAATACATTATCTGTATACTGCATTGTGTGCTCACCACCAAAGCTTAGTCTTCTTCCATCACCATTATTTGACCCCCATTATCCTCTGCATCCTCCCACATCCCCTTCCCCTCTGGTAACCACCATTCTGTTATCTGTGTCATTTGAGTTTTTTTGTTATGTTTGTTCAGCAAACATTTTTTTAAAGACATCTGATAAGGGATTGTTACCTAAAACATACAAAGAACTCTTAAAACTCAACAATTTAAAAAACCAACAACTCAATTAAAACTCGGGCAAAGACTTCAAAAGACACCTTACCAAAGAAAATATACAAATGGCAAATAATATTTGAAAAGATGCTCAACATCATATCTCATTATGGAATTGAAAATTAAAACAACAATAATATATTACTATATACTTATTAGAAGGCCAAAAATCTAAAACACTGATAATACCAAATGCCAACAAGGATGTGGAACATCAGGAATTATCATTCATTACTAGTGGGAATGTAAATTGGTGCAGCAACTTTGGAAGACAGTTTGGCAGTTTCTTACAAAACTAAACATATGCCTACCATATGAGCAAGCAATAGTACTCCATGGTAATTACCAAAATGGATTGAAAACTTGCATCGAAAACCTACACAAGAATGTTTATAGAAGCTTTATTCGTAATTGCCAAAACTTTAAAGCAATCAAGATGTCCTTTAGTGGGTGAACAGATAAGCTGTGTTAAACCCAGACAATGGAATATTATTTGATACTAAAAAAAAATTAAGGCTATCAAAGACATGAAGACACCTTAAATATTACTAAGTGAAAGAAGCCAATATGAAATAAGCTATGTACTGTATGATTCCAATTATATGATGTTCTGGAAAAGGCAAAACTATGAACAAAGTAAAAATATTAGTGGTTGCTAGGGGACAGGAAGAGGAAAGGATGAATAGGCAAAGCACAGAGGATTTTTAGGACAGTGAAACTATCTTTTATGATAATATAATTATAAATACATGTCATTATACATTTATCAAAACCTATAGAATGTTCACCAATGTAAACAGTGGACTTTGTAGACTAATGATGTGTCCATATAGGTTCACAGATTGAAATAAATGTGCTACTCTGGTGGGGATATTGATAATGGAGTAGGTTGTGCATATGTGGAGACAGGAATATATAGGAAATCTCTAAACTATCTGCTTAATTTTGCTATGAACCTAAAACTAGTCTAGAAAATAAATTCTATACAATGATATTTTTAAAGAAAGTCAGGGAAAGTGAGCTTCATCCTATCCCCAAGAAATTCATGTTTGGCCGAGGTTAAAATGCAAATGAATTGTGAATGATGACAGTAGACTATTTAAACTTAACCAACTGGAAGTCACAATCTCAGATGCTTTGCTGGATGTGGTATCTTTTGTGGAACAGGTAAACACAGTATTCATCTGGCCAACGTGTTCTTTTCAATCCCATCAGGAAGGATGATCACCAGCAGTTCACATTCATATGGGAAGAATAATAGTACATATTCACGGTCTTGCCATAGGGCTCTATGTTTAACCTTTCTCTTCTCTGTTACATGATAGTCCAGAAGAACTCTGATCATCTTGATATGCCATAGAGTATCACATTAGTTCACTCTCTTAGTGAGGTCATACTAGGCTGGTGAACCAGAGGTGGCAAGTGCTCTGGACATCCTAATTAGATACATGCATATCAGAGGGTAGAATACAAATCCTATAAAGATTCAGGGTCCTCACACATCAATAAAGATATTTTATGATAAATAACATTTTTCCAATGTTTTGTTATGAAATGTTTCATACACACAGAAAGGTTAGAATAATTTAACTGCAACCCCCCAAATTTTCAACACCTAGATTCTATAACTAACAACTCACAGTACTTGCTTTATTGTATTTAATGAAGTGTTTAAGAATTCAATAATATGGGGTAGGTTGGGATATCCCCTTTAAAAGGAAAGACAAGTTTCATCTTGCATCCTCCACCAATAGGAAAAAGATAGAGTTCTCAGTGACTCATTTTGAATTTGGGGCAATAGTGTCTTAGGAATACCAAATACTGGAGAGGATATGGAGCAATAAGAATTCTCTAATTCTCTAAGTTGGTTGTTGGACAACTTAGAAATCTGACAATTTCTAATGGAACCAGAGCAAAAGGAAGGCTCAGCAGCAAATCCAGACTGCACTGTGAGCTGACCTACCCTCCAGGCTGTATAACAGATGCAATGGCACTAAGGATATAGGGTGGATCCATGGATCCTTGGTGAACACAGGTGAGACATCTCTTGAAAATGATAGTGCAAAAGCTACAGTAGAAAAAAAATTCAGATTTTGGAGTAAGACTCTGTCTTTTGTTGCAGAAACTACATGGGTTTTGCAAACTAAGCCCTAATAGAGACTAAATGCCTAACTGAAAGGCCATATCAATGTTGCAGCCCATCATGAATTGGTATTTTCAGATCTACCAAGTTATAAGGTTATACAAGTGCAGCAGCAATACTATGGAAATGGTACAAAGCCAGGACCAAGCAAAGTCAGAGGATACAAAAAAGCTACATGCACAGGTTCTGACTCCCACACTTACTACACCAAATGTCTAAGCCTCAATTCACAACTGACATTTTGTTGAGGGGATAGGAAGTGTTCCTAAAGCCAAGTGATGGAGGAGGAAAAATCTTGGGTCCAGTTCACAGCTGGGTCAGCACAATATGTTGATACAAATTGAAAATGGACTACTGCTGCATTACAGTCCCACTTGGGGATAGCCCTAAATTTCATTTGTGAAGGATAATACTTCCAATGAGCAGAGCTGAGAGCAGGACATTTGATTTTTTACTTTTTATGCAGGAAGAAGTAGCTCGAGAAAGATATACATGGACTCCTAAGTATTTGCAAATGACTTGGCTGATGGGTCAGGGTACAGAAGGAACAAGTTTGGAAAATCAAAGAGAAAAAATAGTCTAGGGAAGAAGTGTATAATAGATCCAGTGGAGAGTGTACAAGGTGAGCACAGATCTCATGCTACTGCCAACCAGAGAGCACCCAAGTCAGGGGAGACACTCAACAATGAGGATGATGCATCCTGTGGATGTCAGCCACCTCCATGCTTGCGTAATGGGGCCAAGAAGGGAGTGACCACAGTGGCAGAAATAGAAAGACGTGCATGGGTCCAATGGTATGGACTTCCGCTCAGCAAGGCTGATCTAGCTGCTGCTACTTGAACACCCAACCTGCCAAAGTGTTAACCTGATGCAAAGCCCTTGATAAAGCACCAAAGCTTGAAATCAGCCAGACCCTTGATTACACCAGACTCACTCCTTCCACCCTGGAGGAGGCAGTGATTCAACATCACTAGAATTGATACTTCCTCCCATATGGCTTTGATTTTCCTTTCAGCCAGCATCACCATTCAAGGGCATATAGAATGCTCAACTTACTGTCATGGGATTCCCACACAATATCACTTCAAATCAAGGGACCTATTTTACAGGGAAGGATATTCAACCATCAATGGATGAGCAAGAGATCCATTACTCCTACCACAAAGTACATCACCTGGAAGTAGCCAGCCTACTAGACTTACTAAAGGCTCAACTAAAGTGCTAACTCAAGAAAAAGACCTCTATGTAGTTGGGACATTGCCCATCAAAATAAAGTATATGAAAACTAAACAAACAGATGTGCTGTTCTCCCAATAACAAGAATAAAGAGGTCTAGACACCAACAAGTAGAAGTAGAATTTTTCCCTCACACCCTCATTCACGGTGGTCTACTTACAGAATATGTAGAGGTCCTGGTACCCAGGGGAGTACTATTTCCACTAAGGGGACCTGTGAGAGTTCCATCAAACTGGAAGCTGACTGCTGCCTGTTAACTTTGCGTTCCTCACACAGTGTCCTAGCAGCCAAAGAAAGGAATTACTATACTGGTGATGAGAGGAAAGTAATTGAATGTTGTTATCTTGAGGAGTAGGGTTACCCTCTACACAATGAAGACAGAGAGAATATGTCTGGAATACAGGGGATTCACTGGGTGTCTCTGGATACTTCTATTCAAGGTAATATTGGTAAATAGCCAATTGTAGCAACAACAGCTCAAGAAGGACAAGGAAATAAAGGGCTAAGATCCATCAAGGATGAGGATATTGGCACACCACCAAGCAAATAATCTAGAGGAGCTGAATTGCTGGGCGAGAGAGAGGGAGATCTAGCATGGGCATTGAAGTAGTTAGATGATGAATACCAGTTTTGACCTTGGGGCCAGTGCAGCAGTGGAGATTGTTATATTAATCCTTTGCATTAATCTCTTTTGGAGTGACTGCAGATGCCAGCACTTTGAAGATTTTTTGTGACAAATTGGTCTTAATGTGTGGTATAAGCAGGGGGTGGACTGTATCAGATGTGTCTTGTACCCTTCCTCTCTTCCTCTTGGTCTTACTTCTGATTCCATTTTGATAATGGCTGTGGTGAACAGTTATGTGGCAACAAGTTACCACATCTTGCCTCAAGCATGCCTTTTGCTTGCCATAGTGTTTTTCTGATACTAAAGGAGTGGGATGCCCATAGTTTACTGGACATGGATGCTTGTGCAGCACAAGTACAAGGGAATTAACATCACACAACCCTCAACTGAAAGGAGATGGGAAGCAATGGACAAGACCTTCCACTTGTTGAATCTTGGGATCACTTACCAAATAAACTGCCTGAATACAAGTTACTTTCTCGAGTTATGTTCTCTAGGGTAACCCAGACTAAGAAAGAAACCAATGAGAGTCAACATAGCTCTTGCATATAAGATATAATATGCTGCACAACTATAAAAGTTTTCATTCTACAAACATATCAGCTTGAAGAGCAATAGGAAATATCATTTTGATTCATTCTAGCCAATTTTTCCTCTTCTTATAAGCCAAAGGTTAGGACAAATATACTTTTTTGCAAATTCTTCCTCAGCAGACATTAATAATAAAGAGAAATTATTATAAAAAAGAGAGTATATTTGTATTTATTTTTATTGTTCCTGAAACCACAAATTTAGTGGCTTAAAAACAGTACAAATGTATCATCTTACAGTTCTGTAGATTAGAGGTTCAACACAGGTCTCACCAGGTTAAGACTCGGTGAGCAGGGCTGAATTCCCTTCTGTAGGCTCTAAGAATCAGTTGCCTTATTTTTTCCAGCTTGTCAAGGCTTCCCACATTTCTTAGCTCACAATCCCCATTCTTCATCTTCAAATCAAGCAATGGTATATCAAGTTCTTTTTACATCATATCACTCTGCCCTCCTCTTAAGCCTCCCTCTCTCATTTTTAAAGAGTCTTATGGTTATACTGGGTCCACTCTGATAATGCAGGATAATCTTTCTATCATAAAATCACCAGGTTAACCATTTTAATTCTATCTATAAATTCCCCTTTGCTGTATAATGTAATATATTCATAGGCCCCAGGGATTAGAACGTGGACATCCTTGGGGTTGGCATGATGAGTATTATTCTGCCTACCATAATATTAGAGTGAAGAAAAAATGAGTTTATAAATTTTCTTTCAATTCTACCCTCATATTTACTTTAGACCCAAACTCTCAATCAATTTAATCCAACTTTAATTTCTTGGTTATAATTATATTGATTTATAACATTTGATTGAATCAGGCCACTGAGTCCATTTTCATTTCATAGGTGAACAGAATTGGATAAAACAGAAAAGCAAAGTGAATGACAAAAATAAAGTAAGAGGGGGAAAGGGAGGGAGGGAGGAAAGAAGGAAGGAAGAAGGAAGGAAGGAAGGAAGGAGGAAGGAAGGAAGGAAGGAAGGAAGGAAGGAAGGAAGGAAGGAAGGGAGGGAGGGAGGAAGGAAGGAAGAGACAACTTGTTTTATTTTTACATACGGAAAGTATGCTTAGTTACTGGACTCTGAGGTAACTGGGTTGGTTAACAATGCATGTGTCAGCTTGACTGGGCTAAGGGGTGGCTAGATAGCTGGTAAAATATTATTTTTGAGTGTGTCTGTGAGGGTGCTTCTGGAAGAGATTAGCATTTGATTCAGTAAACTCATTAAAGAGTTTTGCCCTCACCAATGTGGGCAGATTTCATCCAATCCATTGGGGCCCCAAATGGAACAAAAAGGTGAAGGAAGGGCAAATGCTCTCTTCTTGAGCTGGGACATGGGAGATCCTGGTTCTCATTGGACTTCGACTGGAACTACACTTGCGGCTTTCCTGGTTCTCCAGCTTGCAAGTGACATATTGTGGGATTTCTTAGGCTCCATGTAAATCAATTCTCACAAGAAATATCCTCTTAAATATCTCTATATATCAGGATGGGTTTTTGTTTTCTCTGAAGACCCTAATACAGTTGGAGAAGACTGTCTTAGTTGGAAGCACCCATTTGCTTGAAGTTAATAATCTCAGTCAAATTCAAAGTTCTGATGAGATTCTGGTCATCATAGCTAGTAAAAAATCTAGTCAAGTATGACCTTTCACTAGCACTATTTGTTTAAAATTATAATTTAAATTATTGGCACATGTAAGTTTTTCCAGCTCAAATTTCCTTAAAACAACTCATATTCTTCTTGATCCTTATACATAACTAGAGGCCCAATGCACAGATTCGTGCACTGGTGGGGTTCCTTAGCCTGGCCTGCAGGGATCGGGCCAAAACTGGCAGCCTGACATCCCCTGAGGGGTCCCAGAGTTCAAGAGGGCACTCTACAAAGTTGCTGTCGCTCAGCAGCTCCTGCATTGAGCATCTACCCCCTGGTGGTCAGTGCACGTCATAGCTACTGGCCAGTTGGCCAGTCAGCCCATCGGCAGGTCACTTAGGCTTTCATATATATAGATACTGAAGAGTCAATGGCAGACAATAATATCCTTTGGAAAAACAAAGGATATTATTCAATAAAATGTATCTTATAGGCATGTTCAGTAACAATTATTCATTGTTCTTGTGTGAATTGTTCATATTTTATAACTTCCCAAATATGATCTGTAAGATTAAATGTGATGAAGTGTTTCAATTGACAACATGTAATATTTTATTTTACTATTAATCTCAATCCGTGTGATTAAGGTTAATTCTGCAAGACATATTTCTTTTGAACTAGTAAGTCCAACAAAAGTGATAAAGAAATGGCAGGGACACAACATCCTGAATATGCATTCGCACTTCAAAACAAATGGATTGTTCAAAAGTTATTAGAGATTAGTTGAGAATGAGTAGGTATTTACTGCTTTCATCTGGGCCAGAAAATCATTAGAGAAATACGGCTAATAGTAGAAATATTTCCTCTTGTAAAACATAATCATCTTTTCTTGAGAAGATTGGCTTGAAAATATCCTAGTGCTTTTAGATATTGTGTCTTTTGGGTTATGCCAAATATCAGTTTACTTGGGAAGCCAGCAATATAAACTATAATGTATTCGGTACAGGGGATTAAAGAGAAAACTGGAACCAGAAAGATGTTTCAGAAAGGGGAGACAGTACGTGGGTCTGTATTTAACAATGCACTCCCACCTAATCAGATACTTTGAATTCCTTTTGAGACTGAATTTCCACTCCTGAGAGGATCTATTCCTAGAGAAGCTTTCCCTCTTGCCTAACTTTCAAATTACTTTTTTTAAAATATATATTTTATTGATTTTTTACAGAGAGGAAGGGAGAGGGATATAGAGTTAGAAACATCAATGAGAGAGAAACATCGATCAGCTGCTTCCTGCACACCCCCTACTGGGGATGTGCCCGCAACCAAGGTACATGCCCTTGACCTGGAATCGAACCTGGGACCTTTTAGTCCACAGGTCAACGCTCTATCCACTGAGCCAAACCAATTAGGGCTACTTCTTTTTTTATTGTCTTCGTAGCTATTGGCAGAAGAATCTACTGATGTTCAAACAATATTAAGGCAAGCTTTATGAGCCAAACCGATCATACTTATGTCGTAATAGAGAAAGACTTCCAGTTAGAAAAAGTATGTAAATCCAGTCATTAGTGGTTTCTATGATTTGGGGATAGAGAAGGTCACTCTTGGGAACTGTGTGCATGCATTGTGTAAGTGATGTTAGGAGCCTATATTTACTAGTTCATACTTAAAGAACATTCCAACATAAGGGTGTTATTAAATAAAGTTTAAAAGCAAGCAAATCCACCTCTTATTTACTCAAGGGTCAAGTTCTTGGAAGGTGGAAGGTAATTCAATCACAATTAATTTTCTCAGAAGAAATGACGTTAAAACAGGTAATATATCCTAATATGTAGAAACTAATATAAATCGTCCTTTCCCTCATGTTTCCTTAATATAAGCAGTCATTAAAAGGTTTTGGAGAAAACAGAGTGAGCATATAAGGAAATTAATCATAAATTACATTTTAAAAGTCACTGACAACATCTAGTTAATCTACAGATGTTAGTTTCTTTAGTTGTTTTAATTTTCATCATACCCATTTAAGAAACTCTGGCATTAAAGTCTTTGACATATGTTTGTTCACCAAATTCTAGTGAGTAACCTTTGAAGGAAAAAAAATCTAGGCCACAATAATTAGGACACTAAAATGAGAAAAATTTCTTTTACCCAGGAAGATGGCAACTTAAATAAATTTCTTACGCCTGTACAGTACTCTGTCCAGAGAACTTTCTGTTATCCACAGTCTCATTTGACTTTCACAAACTGCATGTGAACTTAGTATTGCTAGGGAGGCACTTCCATCCGTATTAACAGAAGAAAAAGGTGAACTCAAGAAATGTTAGTTACTCACCAGGTAACTGCACTGTTTTGTTCAATTCACTGGGTAACTACTATGAGATCTCATTATCTAAAGACATAATAGAAACTGAAAACATAAGAGCACCAAAAAAAGCTTAGATAAAATTCATATACAGTTGACCTTTGAACAATGTAGGGATTAGGGGCACCAACCCCAGAGTAGTCAATAATTCGGCTCCCCGAAATTTATTTATACCAGTTGTCAGCTATTTCATGTTTTAAAAATTCTTGCAGCACACCGGTTGGAAATGGCTGGTGTAGATCAATGCATTCAGTTAGCTACAGACTCCCAACCATGGATCAAAAACAGTACAGGTATTTATTGAAAAAAATCTGCATATAAGTGAACCCACACAGTTCAAACCCATGTTGTTCAGGATCAACGGTATAACAAACTTTTAATTGTCTATCATGTGTTGATTTGATGTAGCTATTTAGTTCTTCCTTTAAGATAAAAATAATTTCCTTTATGAAATACTTTTCATATGGCATAGCTTTGTCTGGTAAAACCACTGTATTTGCCATGTTATATCTAGAACAAGTTTTAGCAGGAGAGTTCTTTAAACATAAGTGACATACACACATTCTTTTGGTGATGAATAAGAAAATTATACTACTGTATATTCTTGGTTTACTTACTTGAATTAATCATAGCTTATTACTAGTAGAAACATGAAGCATACCTTAATACTAATACTGACGTCTATCATAACATCTGCATTGTATATAGGGGTTTGTCTGCACATAAAGATTTAATAAAACCATCTTCGTGTATTCCCAATTCTACTAGAATTAATAGATTAGGAGGTTGGTTGATTTCCATTTCCAAACATCTCCATGTTAAAAAATATTTATACATTATAATAGGTGCCCTTTTGTGGTTTTGAGAGTTTTCAATTCAGAATAATATCACTAAATCCCATCTAGTCAAAACACTAAAAAATAAGCACTGCTCTCTAGGACTAAAAATAATAAATTTCATCTAGTGAGTGTCTGTCATGTACAGCTGCGTACACTAGTCAACTTACTTCCTATAATCCTCCCCTCCTCAAACAAACTCCATAAATAGGGTGTTATTATCCCATCTTAAAATTAAAAATATAAGACTTAGAGAACACTTGCCCAAGAGTATGCAGCTAATAAATGATGGAGTTGGCAGTTGACCAGGGTCAGGTAGCTCAAAATTTTTGGGCTACTAGTTTAAATAATAAAAGATATTATCATTTCAACAATCATCACAAAAGCTTTAATGAGAGTTTTATTTACCATGATATTAAAATGCAGTTACTATAACACACCCAGGGACACTGACTTTCTCTGCAAGTCTCACTTACACACACTGAACTATCCTGTCTTCTTAGAAGATAGCCTGTTCTGTCAATATTTTGCTTAAATGACAAAACACAAAAGAACTTACCAACATTGTGTTCAAAACTGCATAGCAGGAGGTAAGAAATATTTTAGCACACATATCTGATACACAGTGTTGGCAGTTAACATTAAAATGTATCCTGTAGTAAATCAGAGATATTAAATAGGATTATCAGTTGGAAAAAAAAAAAAAAAACTCTTCCTTCAAATCATGGTAGACCAATCAAATGACTGTGTGAAATTTCGCATCAACTTACTCTAAGCAAGATAAAACATGACTAGTACACAGAACCATCAAATTAAATTTTTAAGTTAAGATAATCTCAGCACACATTTGCATAAAACAGAGGCAGACTGTACAGCTTAGCAGAACAAGCAATAGAAGTCTTAGCAGAAGGAGCAATAGAAGTCTTCCCATCCAAAGATTTTTTTTTTTTAAGAGTTAGAAAAAATGAAGAAATTATTAATGGGTTTCTGACTCACGGTGAATTGTGGACCCAATGTTGTGCCAGGCAGGTGTCCCCAAGACAGGGTCATGTAGGTGCAACAGGCCCACCCACAGACAGCCACACTGCACCTGAACTTTCTGCCGGTGAGCACAAGTGACTTCTCTCCCACACATCTCCAAAGGCGAGCTGTTCACTGGCCTTGCCTTGAATTCTCCCTGCCTGGGAGGGCACCGAGAGCTCCACAGATTGAACTCTGGGCTGGTTTTAGTTAGAGATCCTATAGTGAATGCCAGACGTCAGAATAGTCTAAAAGGGGTGAGAGGAAAGACTGGTAGAACAGATGACCTAGGTTCAAATCTTATTTCTGCCCCTTACTTCTCCATCTTCAGAGAAATTACCCAACCCCTGGGAGTATCTGTTTGCTAATCTGCAAATTTGAGATTGAAAAATCCTATATAATAAAGAGCTAATATGCTAATTAGAGCAGATGGCAAAACGACCTTCCGGAATGACCAGTGGGTGGGGGGCGGGGCTGCAGGGCCATGAGGCAGCCAGGGCTGCAAGGGCCTACCCTTGCACAGATTTCGTGCATTGGGCCTCTAGTCTATAATAATCTATAATAATAAAAGTGTAATATGCTAATTAGACCAGACAGCCAAATGACCTTCTGGACGACCTTCTAGATGAAGCCGGGGCTGTGAGGGCTGAGGCAAGCCACCATGGCTGAGAGGACTGCGCCCCTTATACGAATTTCATGCATTGGGCCTCTAATAAAAGCATAATAAGCTAATTAGACTGGACAGCTGAACGACCTTCCGGATGACCTTTCTGATGAAGCGGGGCTGCGAGGGTGGGGCCCCTTGCACGAATTTCATGCATCAGGCCTCTAGTAGATCTATAAAGGGCATTGAAGGGGTTAGCTGATATAATGCCAAAAGCCTGGTACAGAGCCTTGACCTAGTGGATCCTCAAGAACTCTTCCTCCCTCCCTTCCTATGTACCTATGAATATACCGCGGGCTCCTCCTATCTCCTGGGTGGAAAGATTGGTAAGCTTTAGAGAATGCACTTCTTTTTTTTTTTTTTTTTTTTAAGGCTTGCACTCTTCAACTTCCTCATTTGGCTCCATGTCCATTTTTGCAGCTTCCCTTAAGAAGGGATTCTGAATGGAAAAGTGAGACCCAGTAACCCTCCTTCTGAGTCTTTTTGTGAAGCCCTGGGGTCATAGTGAGAGGGCCTGGGGAGGCTTTTTTCACTGATGCCAAGCTAAATGATGCATTCAATTAGGTGAGGTTGCCTTCAGGTGAAGATGAAAAGGACCCTGGCTGCCCCAGGAGAGAACATTTCCTCCAGGATGTTTTCACTGCACTTTTCCATCCCACTTTAAATAGCGCAGGTGATAAGGACTTTATGTGTGTAACCCCCTGAACCAGCCCAGCAGCCCTGTGTCACTTGCTGCTACAGAGAAAGAGAGAAGGGAAGGTTGTGCAAGAAGAGATGCTTTTGCTTTCCTTTCAATTTTTTTTTTCTTCCTCACTCGCCTTTTGGAAGGAAAGAAAATACAAGCACAAAGAAAGTAGCACTTATTTTACCAAAACTTCAAAAGACACCAAATCCAGGTCTCCAGGTAACTTTCTGGAGCATTCCAGTAACCTTTGATTATAGTTCCAATTAGGTTAAGTTTTGCTAAATGAGTTAGGTATTTCTCTGTGTCTGCCATGGTCCGATAATAGAGACAAATCAGTCATTTACTGTACATGTTAGTGAGGACTCAGGGAAGACTTTTAGAAGATTTGGGTCTTGGTCTCTCCAAAGAGTCAAAGGGCAGTAATTTCACAATAAAGGGCAGTGAGATTTGGACCTCGAGGTTATGGGAGAAACCCTGCTATCTGATCAGAGTGCAAATTGCTCTAAGGTTTGGCTGTCAATCACAGCACAATAAGTAGACCATTATATTTTACTGTCTGCTACTTGTATAAACTAAATGAGAACAGTTTGTATACTTCTGACCACTTCTTTGTACTTTGGGCTTTAAAAAATGAATATAGCATATGTCCAGTTTGGTCCTCAGAACTTCAAATACAAAGAAAATTGAGAAATACTTTCATAAAATAATTTTCTAATCTTCTCTGGATATACGAGATAAAGCAGTTTTTTGAACGATGCAAAGATAGAATACCGAAATTAGCCATACAAATATGAATACTGCCTGCCTGCCTATACTAGTATGCTTACATATTTTTACAAATAAATGGTATAGCCGGATTTAAATGCAGGTCTGTCCAAACTCCTACTTCATATAGCTATTGTGAAAATTAAATGTGACCAAAAAAAAAAAAAAAAAACCCACTAACTTAGAGCAGTGCCTGGCATGTAATAAGCACCCAGTAAGGGGATCATCACCCCAAAAACACACACACATTTCATTTTTACATCTATCCACAGGGCCCTACTCACTCCACACTCCACAGCTGACTGGGTGACACAGGAGCCTAACAACTGGTCAACCATCTGCAAGTAGACAAAGACGAGGCTACAAAGAGAAGAAGAAATCATATTCAAGGTGGAGGAACATCAAGGCTCTGTGGCAGGCTAGATGAGGATAAAAACACAGTGCTTGGAAAAAGACACCAGGTAAGGGACATGGTACTAGCTTGGTGGCAGGTCAGGAAATGACAGGATGCAGCATGCAACTGAGCTTGGCCATATGCTAGAGCTGGGTCAGAACCTACGTCTAAGTTCCTTTTTCTGCAAATGGAGTCACAGGTGTAAGACACATTAAAACCCTGAGTGGGTATCTGACAGCAATCAAAATAAATTCTCCTCTTTGTTTGCTCTGATATGTAGCCATATTTGCTTATGACCAAGTGCCTAATCTGGCTTGCAGACTATATATTTTTCCTATTTTTTCCCTCAGAAATGACTCACAAATTCTATATTATGTTACCCTATGCAAATTGCTTTCTGTAAACCCAGAATCATTATAAACATGGTACATCTGTTTTTAATAACTAAAGAAGTAAAATAAAACCTTTACTTTGGGAGAATATCCAGAGTTTTATCCTGAAGAAAAACTATATCCATCGGGTCCCAAGAGAGCCAGTTTGTGCATTAAGTGCTATTTGTTGGTTGGGTGATTGGAGAGTGGGAGTGAGGAAAAGGGGGGAAGTTGTTAGATCCAACACATCGTTAAGTGGAGTTTGTTTCTAAAAATGTAGCATCCAGAAGCTGGTGAGTAATCCTTCTTCGTAATGCAATATTATGTCACCAGATCTGCTGATCCAATGCACAATGAAAGTAATCCTCGATTCTGCAATGCTGGTGATATGGCAATCGCAGATGTGCTGAAACAGAAGTGCTCATGCCAGGCAGAGTTCAGGAGCCACAGAGCTAGCCAATTGTTGAGTTTCCGGTCCATACTTAACTCTAAGCCTACACTATCTGCAGAAAGGAGGAGGTGGCTAAGGATTCACTAGACAGCCTTCCAATCCTTTCTATTTCCTCTCTTTCCACGGAGTTGTAATTGCACATTATTTTAAATTTCCTGCCAATCTCACAACATAGTAATTATGAAGACAGTATGGGATGAGGGTTGTGGGAGGTAGTGGAGAAGAAGCAGGTAAGGAGAAAAAACTAACACTTGTGGCCATGTGCACTATGTTAGGCTCTCTAGATTTAAACCTCCCAACAACTCCACAGAGTTGGTGTTACATGCATTACACAACTATCCAGGGACAAAGCTTTATTTGGGATCCAAATCTGTGCAACTTCCAAGCTCTTTCCGTTATATTATGTTGATCCAATCATTTTATGGTCTATGCTTACATTCTTCTTAATGATCCCTATTACTTTCCAAAAAGAGGGCAATGGGTGAAGGAAATTTAGGGCCAATATTGTTTATTCATAGGTTTACTCAATGGTAACTCGGGGTTCCAATTCATTATGGCTGTTTGTGACTACTCCATGATATCAATGGTAATCTTTTCTCAGAAATTGGTTACATATCCACAGTATTAACACCCAGCCCTTCAATATCCAGGAAAGAGATTCTGATTGGTTGAACTTAGGTCACATGCCCACTTTTAATAGTTTAGTGGCTAGGAAAGGCAGGATCCCTTGACTGATAGTCAGCCAAGAAAATTGGATTGCTGTTACCAAAAAGCCAAAATAATAGATATCCACTGGAATGGTACAACCGAAACCTGCAATTACTTTTTCCATTATTTAAAATGTTATTATCTGTTCCTCTCCAGTTAGAGTGTAAACTCCATAGGGCATGGAAATAGACTGTTTTGTTGCTCTCTGTAAACCAAACAGGTAGCACAGAGGCCGATGTAGTTGGGGCTCAATAAATGTTTGTTACATGAATGGGCCAGATCCCACATGTTTTCTGAAGCCTCATTATGAGACACTAATAAATAGAGCTTGGTGCTTACATAAAACCCAGTGATTCACAGAAAAGAAGAAGTAAAACTGTCATTATTTGCAGATGGCATATTATATATAGAGAACTCTAAAGATTTCACCAAAAAAAGTTGTGAAAATAAATGAATTTAGTAAAGAAGCAGGATACAAAAGTAATATTCATAAATCAGTTGCATTTTTATACACCAATAATGAACTATCAGAAGGAGAAATTAAGAAAACAATCCCATTTACAATTGCAACAAAAATAATAAAATACCTCAGAATAAATTTAACCAAGGAGGTAAAAGACCTATACTCAGAAAACTATAAACATTGAAAAAAGAAATTGAAGAAGATACAAGTAAATGGAAGCATACACCATGCTCATGAATAGGAAAAATTAACATCACTAAAATGTTCATACTACCTTAAGAAAGCTATAGATTCAATACAATCCCTACCGAAATACCAATGGCACTTTTCTGAGAAATAGAACAAATAATCCTAAAATTATATGGAACCACAAAAAAATAACCAAAGCAATAGTCAAACCCAAATAACCAAAGCAATCTTGAGAAATAAAAACAAAGTTGGAGGTATCACACTACCTGATATCAGACTATATTGCAAGACTATAGTAATCAAAACAGCACAGTACTGGCATAAAAACAGACACATAAATCAATGGAACAAAATAGAAACAAACCTATGCCTATATGACCAATTAATCTATGGCAAAGAAGGCAAGAATATACAATGTAGTAAAGACAGACTCTTCAATAAATGGTGTTGGGAAAACTGGACAAAAGAAACTAGATCACTTTCTTAAACCATATACAAGAATAAACTCAAAATGGATTAAAGACATCAATGTAAGACTCAACACAATAAAACTCCTAGAAGAAAACATAAGCAGTAAACTCTTTGACATCACTCTTAGTAAGATCTACAGAAAACAATGGTAAGGAAGAACAGGTTGCCTAGTGAAATAATTTATCTTATTTAGCACCCCACCCAGTGCCATCACCATGTGGCCTCTTTGGAGCAGGACCACATGAGGATTTTCATGAGCAGAGGCATTTTGCCATTGTGGCTACCTTTCTCCATGAGAACAATTAGAAGTTATACTTTATGACTATACTGGTACAAAGATGCAATAAACCAGCCTGGATTCATTATGATATATTCATTATTATTATTACTATTGTTGTTGTTGTTGTTATTTCCACTTTTTCTTCTTATTTTAAACAGAATTAAAATAAAAATATTTATATGAGCCACTAAAAGTGCCATGGGTCCCATAGGCACGGTGCCTAATGGGTAAGTGGGCCCTGCTCTAGGGGCCACATGTAGGGACCAGGATCCCACCAGAGAGAGTTCTCCTCCTCCTTCCCTTCCTGATGGGATGCAGTTTCAAGGCAAGGAGCTGGTCCCACCTTTCTAGCTGGAATCCTAACTCAGGAGGTCTCTCCTTTTCTGGTCTAACATAAAAATAAACTGAGACCTAAGGGGGAACCTTACCTGCATTAACCTGCCACCGGGTCTCAATCATGCTGACTCTTACCCTTTCCGTTGCTAAGCTGTGGGAAAATTATGCCTCCCCAACACTACAGAGCCCTCCTCTTATTTATGTAAAGACCCCAATTAAGCTAGAAATAGAATTTAGCACTGCAAACATTGTTTAAAAAATGTTAAGACATCCAGTCCAGTGCTTCTGTTCATTATTCTCTGCTGAAACCTAATATTAGTAACAGCATGTACCGAGGACCTGGACCATGAATTAATAATGAAGCACTTGTACTGGAAAATATGTGAGCACCTAGTTGCTTTCTTTGGCAGGCACCCGCGGGGACAGGAGTTCGCTGTGCCTTACACATCACTTTCAGAGATGGTTTTGCAGGATAAAAGTAGTCATCGGTTATTTTGGAGGGATTACCTGCAGGGGAAAGATAACCGAGCACTCATTGACCACCCACCTGCCTCCCTTCTCTGCGGCCCAACCATTTCTCCTGTGAAACTTTCACTTTCCTCAAGTCCTTGGTCCCGTCAATGTTTTAACACGTGTAATTTCAATTATTCAGTTTACTCCACCACGAGATTAAGAGTGCCGTAAGAACAAAGAAGGAATTGTCCAGGGAAGCAATGTGGGACAGTGGCTGAGGACAGAGGTCACCACGGATTAAATCAGATGGAGGATGGAATCCTATCATGCTGGACCACCACATAACAGCTGCATGATCTTGAGCAAATTGTTTAATTTTTCTGATCCTCGGTTTTTCCTCATTAAAGGGGATAATAATGATTACCTTCTGGATGAATGTAAAGATTAGGATGAACCGGGGGAGCACCTGGTACAGTGCAGTGTACAGTGGCATTTCATGAATACCAGCTGTTGTCATTGTCATCATCACCATCATCATCATCGTTTTCCCCATCACCTTCTTTGGATCCCTACTACCTAGCATAATAATTAGCACACACTAATGTTTGTTGTATAAATCATGAAACACATTTTACATGTAATCCTTTGATCTAAAACAATGGCTTCAGAGGGCAATTTGTTTTGTTTGGCTTGGTTTTTGACAACATTAATTTTCACCTGTGTTTCCTCCTCCTTTGCTGCCTCATCCCTGCCTCCTGGGTGGAGGAATCTCTGACTACCTTGATAACAATGTCTCAGGGATGGTTTCCAATGGAGTCTCCACTGCTGATCGGTTTTACTTCCAAGAGAGTTTGGGAGAAATTCTCAGTCAGAAATGGTCACAGAGCCTATGGGAGCAATCAAGAGAAATGGTAAACCTGAACATGAAAATACATTTGAGTATTTGGCATTTGGCTCTGTATGTGTTGCTACAACTTTAAGGATTATTTGGTTTATTTCTTGCAGGGCAACCCACCTATCCTCTAAGACCAGGTTTTTTGTTGCTTCCTGCACAAGTAAAAAAAAAAAATGCCTTTCTACATCTGCAGAAAACAAGCAGTTGTTGTCATCACTATACTTGCCCTGTGAAACCTTAGCAAGGCGATAGAGTTACACATTCCGTTCCTCTGAGGGGAGCGCAGCATTTCATCTCCCCCATCGGGGCGTTGCTTCCAGTGGACCTGATAAACTTGGCTTTTGAGTTTTGTAGATTTAAACATTAAAAAATTTTAAACTAGACTAAAACCCAAAACACTCTTCAAAAATAAAACAAAAGGATAAAAGAAAGGGGTTAGAATTCTCCCTGCTGATGAAAACTAAGTCATTGGGGAAAGTCCAGTTGTTGTTGTTTTTCTGCTATTACATAACTGAGTGTAGTATGTGGCACAGGAAATAAGTTTGTTCATGCACCTGCACAGAAAAACCCACATCAACAAGTTTGCTGCGGCCGTCAATCTGTGGGACCAAGAGCTAAGCCTGAAAGCAAAGGTGAAATAAAATACGAAAATTGCACAGCAGCCGCAGAGGAGTCAGCTATCCAGAGGCCCCTGTTGAAACCCCATCTTTAGGGTAGAGTTTCAGACACATTTTGATGTTTTGGTCACCTGACCCAAGCTCTGGAACCCAATTGGTCTGCGAGTTTACAGGCTAAGTAATGATGTAACCAGAGTGTGTGGGAACCAGAAGGATGAGACAGATACAATTTTTCCCAGTCATTTATTAGACTTGGCTACTAATTCTGCTTGTTCCTCGGTTTGACTGCTGGTTATCAGGAAATTCGAACTACTTAAAGGACATAATGAGTTTATCTATACTCGAGGTAGAATTTAGTCACATTCATATAAAATTAAACCGCAGTTAGAATAGTAATTTGTGAAATCCAATTATTTATATTTCAATTTGGTACCAGGTATATTTTAATGTGTTGACATTTTGTCATGTACTCCTTTTTTAAAACTAAACATTTACATCACTTACAATAATATTCTTATGATGTCTAAAAAAATCCATCAAAATAAATATATTGGTTTATCTATGATTTTTTTTCTATCCCTTTTCTTAATTTGTAGAGTGTTTGTCTGAACAGAATAAATGTTTATGCTCATGTAATTTGTCACTATGGCAACTTTTGGCCTTTAAAATGCTGACACTATATGAGACACTACCAAGCAACCAAGAAATGATCCTCGTTTGACAAGAATAAGCAGAACCTGTTTGGCAAACTTCAGGTATAACCAAACATAGCAGGGCAAGGATAACTAAGGATAAAAGCATGTGCTGTTCAATCCACACAACTCCATGTCAAGAAAAAGGAGAGCATATTCAAGTTTCATGGCAAAAGCAGGAGATCTAAACCTGATAACAATACTTAAATACAAAAAAAAGAGATTTTTTTCTCTAAATTTCCTATACCCATCCCCCCACCAAAGAAATCATTTAAGTTATTTCTAATGCACTCACTTTATTATCTTTCTGATGTGTCAGCATGAGTTTGTGAGAAGTTTTGCAACTCATCATTTCAACTCTCTTCAAGACGGTCGTGCAGTTATACCTCACAAGTTATCATCAGCAGTTTTATAACAGGCACAAAAAAATGTCATAGGTCTCCAAACTGATGGTGTGGCTACACTTTATAATAAACTCCCTGTATGGTTTTTAAAAGTAATTGATGCGATAGTTTCGGTGGCATTTATTCTCATAGAAAGTATCCTCCAAATACTTAATCTAGTTAGCAAAAATGTCTTTAGGAAAGAAATCCCTAAAAAACAGTTCTTTATTATTGTCCTTGTGCATATCATGCCCAACACATCCACAATAGATATGGTGTCTGACATCTACTTAAACCTGTTGGGAACTATATCAAACATTAATGGGGATTAGTGTTAGAACTGGTGTAAACATAGCAAACACTCTGCCGAAAGTCCATGCTCACATTTCCATATGTTATACAGTAAGCAGAATCATTTAACCAGTGAGGGACTCAGGAGTGGTGTGCAGGGAGCGAGTATTTGGCAGGTGAGAAGCAAACACTCCCTGGATATATTTACTTCATAACACCAGCACCTACACACCTACCGAACTCTGGCCCTTCAGCTTTTCCTCAAGAGACAGGTCAAGTTCAAGACAGGCAATTTCATTATGAAAAGTTTCTACAACACAGATAAAAAAAAATGATTTAGTACTTCCAGGTGCACTGTAATTCTTGGCAGAAAAAGTTAATTCCAGGTGTGTAATCTCCTAAAGAAATATGTTGTCAAAGCTGGATAAAACCATCACATTAGAAAAATAGAAGTCCACCCGTGAACAAAGTACCAGGTATGGCTAGGAAAACTCTCTGCTCCATGTAGAAATTACAGCATAAAAGTGAAACTCCCTTTTCCTTATGTAAACATTGCTTGGTTTTGGGCATCTTTTCAAAAGAGGTAGAGCTGAACATGCAGGAGCATATAGAAATATGACATACTCTTGGTGGGAGGTTTGGGGTGGGGCCCCAGTGCCAAGCGAGACTCTAATACACAGACAAAGGAAAAAAGAAGATGCATTTTATAGCTTACAGATTTTTTCTTTTTCTTTTTTTTTTTTTAAGCAGCCGACCAACCAAATAACTCAATCAACAACAACAAAACCAACATTTGCCACACAGTGGAAAATGTTATAACAGCTTGAATAACAAGGGGGCCCTGGCAGGGGTGGGAATGGGCGTAGAGGGGACAGGAAGGGAGATCCTCATATTATGGAATATTTAAACTTTGTAATTCAATGCACATTTATTAATTGATTTCCTTTTAAGAGGCACTTATTTGTGACAGGTTTATGAACAATATAGCATGTACAGAGCACTGAAGTTCTCCCATGACTTGTTTGTATTTCCATATGTTCAGATGAAATGAATATCACATTTAATAGTATTACTAGCTGCTCTTGAAGTGTCTGCCAGCACTACATCCCGGGGGAGTTGTTACCACCAGATTAATATCCTGTGGGTCACTTAATTTAAAAAACCACATTACAGAGGCATTATGTGATTAGATGTACTACTCTTACAAGCCAGTTGGGGTGTGTACTTTGCATCTGGTTCAGAAAGGCTGGTGAGGCCAACTTATGAAGACCTCCAGTCTGGAGTCTCTGAGAGGCCAGTGATTGTACAGACATATGGACTTGTATAGAAAAATGTGTCCTCCATTTACCATCAGACACTGCCTGGAAAACAGGATCTAAAAGGAACAACTCACTGAGTCAGAAACAGCTGGTCAGAACTGGCTGCTTCAGACAGGAGGTGCTATCAATCCCCCATCAGGCCTGCTTGTCACCAAATACTCTTAGTAAATACAGAATCATGCTATTTCCAGGGGATGCTATCAACACCAAGTTCTATCGATTGTAAAGTAAAATACTTGTGAATTTAAAATATGCTCTTTATGCTCCCTTTAAGCATGTTCAAAGCTAGGCATTGGGCAGACCACCAAAACAACAGGAAGTGTGCCTTGTGAGTGAGCAAGAGGAATTTGCCATAGGGTCTGAGGCCACCCTGGAATGGGATGCCCAGCATTTCCTGCAGGAGTTTTAAATGGCATCAAGTGCAGAGGCCCCAGGCAACACAGAAGCATCAATCTTCATTTGGGGTCCACTATGGATTATCTGTAAGGAGATAATTCATTTAGGCTTCCTCCAGGCCAGGCCCAAAGAGGCCTCAGGCAGCCAGCAAGAGGGGAAGGAACTCTGAAAGGCATACCAGGTGGGACACTGTGAGCTGGAGAATCTATGTCTGAAATACATTGTGGGTATTTCTGGTTACATTCACAGTCAAAATAATGTTTTCCTTCATTAGCACACACCTGCTTGTTACTTATCTTTTTAACTGTCCTGGATCTTCACAAATACAGTACAGTAAAATTATTGTTTTAAAAATAAAGTCATTTTGTTCAGTACTTTAAACTGTCAATGGAAAAGGTTTTTTTTTCATCAAATATAAATTGAACTGATTGATTGTGAAGTACATTTCACTATGTAAAGGGAAAGAAATTTATTAGGAGTCAAGACTGTATGAGATGAATTGGACAATAAAATAGTGTGCTTATGGGTTTGCCAAAGCAAAAAATTCTCAACAGCCTCTCTGAAATTTCAACCAAGATCTTCTTCTTTGGAGGAAGGTGAAGTCTTAGAGAGGGAGCGGCATTTCAGTGACTGCTTTGGAAGGTAAAAGGATCGAGGATCACAAGTCTTTCAGCCCAACTGCAACCATCCAGGTTGCTCATTCTTTTTTTTTAATCTGAAGCAGCAGGAAAAACATCGAGGTGAGAAAGGGAGGAGTGAAAAGATGATCCTCTTTGTATTCTGTTCCACCATTTGCCACATTTCTAAAATGCAAGATTCCCGATCTCAAAAGGATGCAGTCTTTTGCTCTATTCATCATTTGATAAAGTACTAATAATTCCCAATGGCTGTATAATTACTGAAAGCAATTTCCAGTTTCTTGCATTTGTATCTTTAAACTGATAAAAGGTGGAGATCACTCCCAATTTGTACTGATCTAGACACTGAAATACTGTGCCAAATTGGGCCACCCTGAGTGGGTCACAGCATCTCTGTGTGTGTTTCCTTACATGTAAAATCATGACATTGTTTTACCTGTCATATTCATGAGGTTGTTGAGAAGAATTGAGTTCATGATCATGAAAATGCCTTCAAAGATATGAAGCACTGCAACAAATTCAAGGAATGGGGGGTAATTATGAAGATAATGATGACAACAACAAGAGAAGATACAGGTGGAAATTGTGTATACTTATAAAATTATGGCTTAATAGTTGCCATTTAGGAATTTTTATATTTTTTGCCACCCAGGACTGAGATACTAATAAAAGTTATGAGCACAATGGAGATCCTCGGATGAAACATGTCTTAAATATGCAATGTATATTGCAAAAGAAAAATCATAATATGCATATGTTTACATTAACTAGCACTACCAAAGGTAGCAAAGGCATTAAGGCAAAGTGTTCAACATTTTTCAGACTTCTGGAAAGTATCTTCCCTTCTTTGCCTACAGGACTCCCTACTCTTAAATGATGCTTGGGAAGGCCTAGTGATGGTCATCTTTACGCCTTTAGCCTGACGAGATACTGTCCTGTCCTATTCTAGTGCTGTGTTTTCTGTCAAAGAGTGAAATAAACATGCTTTTCAGTATCATCACGCAAGAGATTTTACTTTTGACCCTCTGGGTCTGCCTCAAATGACTGCTAAATAATGGAAGAATGAAAAAGAGGAAGCCTGAATAACAGTGAGAGCAAACTGTTAGAGTAGGCAGATCTATACTAATAAAAGGGTAATATGCTAATTAGACCAGGTGACTGGACATCTTCCGGATGTCCGACTTCCTTCCAGGCAGTTAGAGGGCGACCAGGCCGGTGGGGGGCATTTGGGGGTGGCCAGGCTGGCAGGGGGGCAGTTAGGGTATGATCAGGCAGGCAGGCAGGTGAGCGGTTAGGAGTCAGTGGTCCCGGATTGTGAGATGAATGTCTGACTTCCTGTTTAGGATCGGGCCTAAACCAGCAGTTGGACATCCCCCAAGGGGTCCCTGATTGGAGAGGGTGCAGGCCAGGCTGAGGGACCCCCCCCCCACCCCCAATGCATGAATTTCGTGCACTGGGCCTCTAGTAGGAAGATAAGAGCTGGGAGAGGCTGGGAGAGGCAGCTGGGGCTTGGAGGAAATAAGTGTGTGACAAACTGAAAATAGACAATGGAGGTGGCAGGCCCCTATGTGAGCAGGAAAGATTCAGAGCCCTCCAGCATGTGGTCTAACCCAGTGGTCGGCAAACTCATTAGTCAACAGAGCCAAATATCAACAGTACAACGATTGAAATTTCTTTTGAGAGCCAAATTTTTTAAATTTAAACTTCTTCTAACGCCACTTCTTCAAAATAGATTCGCCCAGGCCGTGGTATTTTGTGGAAGAGCCACACTCAAGAGGCCAAAGAGCCACATGTGGCTCGCGAGCCGCAGTTTGCCAACCACAGGTCTAATCAATGGCATAGCACCTAGGTAAAAGAGCCTCAGAGCTCAAAGATACATTTTTCTGAGACATGAGGGAGTGGGTAACTAGCTCCTTGCCTAGGGGAACTCCAGTCTAGGGATATAAATATCCCAAACCTCACCCAAGTGAGGCACTCAGTTAGGTCTCGGCCAGCTGAGTTGTCCACCCGGGTCCTCTCTGAGTGTATAGCTTTCCTACAAATAAATCCTCACCTGCTTTTGCTGTTATTTGGTGTCTCTTGTTTGAATCTATTCCTACCAGCAAGACGAGAACTAGGGGCCACAGAGTACTATCTCTGGCCAGGGGTGATCTCCAGCCAGAGACCTCCTCATCCACCACTGACAAAACTATACCCTAAAAGAAACAATAGTTTTCCGCCCTAACCGGTTTGGCTCAGGGGATGGAGCACCGGCCTGTGGACTGAAGGGTCCCAGGTTCGATTCCGGTCAAGGGCATGTACCTCGGTTTCGGGCACATCCCCAGTAGGGAGTGTGCAGGAGGCAGCTGAATCGATGTTTCTCTCTCATCGATGTTTCTAACTCTCTATCCCTCTCCTTTCCTCTCTGTAAAAAATCAATAAAATGTATTTAAAAAAAAAGAAACAATAGTTTTCCTAGTTTATCTCCAATGGGGATAAAGGCTTAATTTTGCAATATCAGTTGCTGTTCTGTTAAGCAACTACACTATAAAAATGTTATCTTTCTAGATATCTGTACACATCTCTACCCACAGCACCCTCCCAACACTAAGGCAAAGGAAAAGTATATTGATTTTCCTGGAAACTTACAGACCTTTAAGTCGACTAGCTGGAAATCTGTTTTTCAAATGGGAAGCTATGTCCTGCTTAGGTAGCTGAAGTTGACAGAAGAGCTTTAATTGATAAGGCATTCAAATACAAAAGCACTCGGCCAAAATCAAATACAGGGGCACCTTCTTAGGGCTGCTCTGAGATGAATGGCAATTATTTACACTCTACATTACTGCTCAGACACACAAAATAAGGCCAGACAAGAAGAGCAATGCTATCCATGGAGAAATGAGAATTACAGCATTCTAGATGGATAGATTTTTATTATCCTTGTTTTCAGATAAGTAAATTGTGAATGGAGGGCAGTGGAAAGCCTATGCCCTATTTTCTTGCCCAACTTCAATATCTTGTGCTAGAATTTCAAGGACACTTGAAATCATCTTGCATTCCTCCTATTGCCCATTATATTCCTTGTCTCCAGTGGGCATTTTCAGCTCTGCCAAGAGTGTCTGTGAATCTGTGCTGTTTGTCAGGACCAGAGGTTTGCTAATTATCCTAACTCCCCCTGCTGGTGGGTTTAACTACAACCCAAACTAAAAACCCTCTCATTTGAACAGCAACTGTTAAAAAACATTTTTCAAGTGACTCCACGTAGTAAAAGAGCAGGTCAGGAGAAGCAGAAAAACTTAAAAAGATGGTGAATATTACAAGAGAATGTAACTCACTATAATATACATAAATTGCAGGTTTGATATTATTTCTAAAATGAGCTTTTGTGATTAGATTTGTGAACCATAAAATAGATCTGTTGGTCTAATTTTTCCCTTATTCTCTTTTTTGTTCCCACATCCCTTCTCATTTGTGGTTTGTGATATTTCCCTTTGTCTCTAAGCTCTAGACTTCTACTTAATAAGTACCAATAAAGATTGGATGTTATCCTTAAACAGTGGTAGCATTCCCCACCTGCTAATTGCTTTATTTGTACTCACTGTTTCCGCCCTCTCATCAACAGGGCTTTAGCATAAAGGGCAATGAAGTAGAATGTGATGAGGCGAACAGGAGCCAGCCAAGTGAATGCTTCTGTAATTACACGGTAGCCTGGAGTAGCTCTTCTCAAATCAAATTATGAGCCTGGATTACCTAAAACTCTCAGGACACAGCCCAGGTTTTCACTTGTCTGTATGTTACTGTTGACAAGCAGCCCTCTTTCTTCTTGCCTTTATTCTTCACAGAGATTTTCAAAGCTCCAGTTCCAATAATATTCTCAAAGCAATGAAACATGGTGCAGAAGGTTGTTTTCTTAGATGGCTCACCTGACCCTGTGTATTTTATAACTTATTTTTAAAAATTTAAAGAGAAATAAATGTTTCTCATGTTTATAACCACCCCTTCATTTGCATATCAAAGTTTAATCCTGGCTGAGTTGATTCATGATTCTTTGGCAAATATTTATGCCTTGTCAACATCCCAACCACCCATAAGGCAACTGGAACAAAAGTCACTAGGTCTGGGCAATGTTTGGGTTCTTGTTTGAACACCTGACTGTCCCTTGGGAAATGTACAATGCACCGGAAATAACAGTAATAAGAGGAGTAGACTCAAGGTCAGGCCAGCTGGAATAGGTACTCAAAGCTTCAGCTGACTAGCTGTGCGGCCTTATACCAGCCACTTAAATTCTCATTTTCTCCATCTGCAACCCAAGGACATTGAACTAAACATCTCTAAGGCCCCCTCTAGGTCTGTGGTTTCATATATTCATAAGTACTATATGGGTAATATGCACAGGAGACAGTACATATTTAGCTGCAGTAGCTAAGCAAAGCAAGATAACAATCCATTTCTCAAATGGTTTAAATGCTATTAAATCAAGATCTGGTGTGTCAAAGATCAGGTCAACGCATGAACAAAATGTGGTAAGGCTTGGCCGGTCAATGGCTCCTGGAGAGAGCGCTGGGGTTTAAGGTTTAGTTCTGCCAGGCTCTGTATTGGGTTAGTCCAGTGGTCGGCAAAATCATTAGTCAACAGAGCCAAATATCAACAGTACAACTATTGAAATTTCTTTTGAGAGCCAAATTTTTTAAACTTAAACTTCTTCTAACGCCAATCCTTCAAAATAGACTCGCCCAGGCCATGGTATTTTGTGGAAGAGCCACACTCAAGGGGCCAAAGAGCCGCATGTGGCTCGCGAGCTGCAGTTTCCCAACCACGGGGTTAGTCCAACAAAGCTTCAGTTTCCAACACTTAAATTATGGCTCAAACAGAAAAAAATTCAAATCACCTCATTCCTATCTGTAATGTTCAGTGAATTTTACTCTATATTCTTGAAAAAAAAATAAATATTGGTCTGAATAATTATGAAATAAGTATTCTCTGTGCCATATTACTCTGTACTGAAGAATACTCTACTGGTTTACAAATATGTATTTAAAGCAGTCATCCTGGTGGGAAAGACAAGTAAGAATATAACCAACACAAAGGTAAGGACATTTTTCAGAAATGGTCTTCATAGCAATATGTTCTGATATTACACGCCAATTTCTTAAGGTGACTCTTAGCTATGACCAAAAAGATGATGACATTTTTATCTTCATGGCTAAAATCTTAATTTGGAAAGTCACATCAAACTAAACAGAAAATATCATTTGCATGTCATTTTTTTTAAAAAAAGTATGTTTTTAATACCAACACCTTTTTGAAATCATCCATTAGTTTAAAAGTCACAAAATATTCTGAGTTTTAATTGATTTCATTTGAAAACTAAAAGACTTAGTTAATGATACAAATTTAATTAAGGTTTCCATATTATTATTCTTGTAAAATTATAAACATAAATGCTAGCACCTTCTGAGTACTTTCCATGTTTACTTAAAACACAAGCTATTTCCACAAGACTAAAACACCCAACCAGTAAGCTCTCAACAGAGCCACTCAATGCATGAAATGACAGTGGCCCCAACAAGGACATGGACCTTGTCCCGAACCACGGTTGCCTCCTTTGTGAAGTTAACTGAGATGGATGGGCAAAAGAACACCTCTCAGGAATGCATTAGGTAAGCAGATTACAACGAATTTAGAACTTCCAAGTGCTCAAATTATACACAGATAGGGTAACAGGAATTTGATTTCTGGTATTTCAAGTCAAACCTGAAACCCCGTTCTAGAACTTTCCTGAAACATTTGAAGAACTTTTAAAGCTACTTTGCAAACTTGAAAGGCTAAGGTCAGCCCATTTAGGGTTTGCTCTTAACTACTGTTTTTCTCTTTTACTTGTAGTTGAAGCAGGCAGAAAAAATAAATGTTACCAAAAGTTAAGTATATAGTATTTGTCATTTCCAATTATAATATCCTCTCCTTTCTATATCATTTACTTGCCATCAACAACACTACATCTAACTTGTTGGTCTCATAAAGGTGGAAATTATGTGTATATGGATATGTGTATATAGATATGTAATATATATTTTATATATGTACAATATGTATTTTACATATACACATACATATACAGCAGAGAAAAGGAAGTATTACTTGGTTTTTAAGCTATTTAAAAAAAACAATTTACTGTTTTTTGTGCCTCCATTTTTTAAATGTTTTTATTAATTTCAGAGAGAGGAAGGGAGAGGGAGAGAGGGATAGAAACATCAATGATGAGAAAGAATCATCTCTATACACCACCTACTGGGGATTGAGCCTACAGTCCATGTGCCTCCATTTTTTATTCAGCAACTTATTCTCAAAACTTTCTCCTAAGTAAGCCTATAAGATATTCTTGAACAGAATAATGGTTACACACCCAGTATCTGAAGCCAGGCTATGGTTGCAATCCTAGTTCTACTTTTCCTTATCTGATAACTTTAGAAAATTGCTTAACCTCACTGTGCCTCAGTCTCCTCACCCATAAAATGGAGATAATAATGGCATCTATTTCATTGTTGTGAGGATTAAAAGCATTTATATGTACTACTAAAACAAATTTAGAATAGTGCCTACCATATAAGAAGTAGTATTTATTATATTTTATTTGAATTAGAATTAAAAGAGCCATAATGGCTAATAGGGCTAATATATTAGACTAGAGGCCCAGTGCATGAAATTCATGCACTGGAGGGGGGAGGGTCCTCAGCCCAGCCTGCCCCCTCTCACAGTCCAGGAGCCCTCAGGGGCAGGAGGAGACCCGGCGATCAGGGGAAGGCGATGTGCCATCACACCTCTGCTGCTGCCACTGCCAGCAGCACAAACCTCAGCCAGGCCTGGTTACCTGAGCCTCAGGCGGCCCTGCGTGGCTGGGGTCTGGGGGAACTGAGGGACTCCGGACACAGGCACACGGGGTGGCCCAGCCTGCCTGCCACCGCGGCAGAGCTGAGGGGACTGGGCGCCGCCATCTTGTGGCTATGGGCACAGCCATCTTTGAGGGGAAGCAGTCAATTAGCATATTCCCTCTTTATTAGATAGGATAGCAGCATTATAGAGTATTTTGGAGTTACGCCTAGATTTGAATGCAGGGCTCTGAAACTTACTACCTGTATGACCTTTACTCTCTTTATAGTTTCTTAATATGTAAAGTAGAAAGAGTAATACCTATCACCTAAAATAAATGTAATTATATTTGTAAAGGGCCTGGTATGGTGTAGTTTATAAATATTATTTTCCTGATACCCTCCTCTAAATTGGTATTATTTGGGCAGAACAGCTCTAAGAAGAACCAGAAACAAAGCAGAGAGACATTTTTAGCTCTTTCTATATTTCAAGAGGTAAAACAGTCCCTCAATGTCCTCACTTCCGTTACTGTCACTGTCAGTCTTGAATGAAAATGTAATGTTCTGTTTGACAGAGACCCTTGAAATGCCTGAGCATCTCTCAAAAGGCACAAAACTAGGAGAACTCTCAGGACCCTCTCACACTCAGAGAGCTGTATGTGGTCCCAGCAGGCTGTGGTCATAGAGAGCCCATTTGTATGTACTTGCCTAGATGGTGGACCACAATCCAGGCTGCCTCTTGTTGCCCCTATCAAAAAGCAATCACTGTTGCCCAGCTGGTGTGGCTCAATGTTGAGCATTGACCCATGAGCCAGGAGGTCACTATTCGATTCCCCATCAGGGCACATGCCTGGGTTGCAGGCTCAGTAGGGGGCATGCAGGAGGCAGTCAATGGATGATTCTCTCTCATCATTGATGTTTCTATCTCTCTTTCCCTCTCTCTTTCTCTCTCTGAAATCAATAAAAATATATCTTTAAAAAAAGCAATCACTGTTGGCCAATGTTCCAATAATCTCGTGATCTGTCATCTATAACTTCATCAAAAAAACCGATCTCAAATAGCTGGGGGTTCCCAGGATAACCTCCTTATATTGAAAATTCCTCAGAGTTACATTTCTAATAGGTGGTAGAAGAAATTTTCATGCCTCATGAAACAGAAGTGCAGTCTCTTTCAATACCTTCCAGGCCATGTTCATATCATGAGATACACGACATCAGGGCATATCTGAGCAGAGTGGAAAATTTTGGAAGTATAGATTGCAGGATCAGCATTCCTAAAATTGGGACCTGACTTCAGAAGGGCAGGATGGGGTCCAAAATACTTTGTCAGCAGCCTCAGTTCTTTTCTGAAGTTATCCTCTCTCATGAGATAACCTTTTACTATCAACCTTGTACTTGATGGTTTAAGAATTTTAGCCAAATTGGTCCCTTACCAGCTTCTGAACATAAAGACTTTCTGGACATCCATAACTTTGTGTGAATAGGTATCATAATTATAATCCAAAAATAGGAAAGACCACATATCCATTCAACCATTATAACGTGTATGCCAGATAAATTGGGGAGGGAAGAGTGGAGGAGAGATGCATAGATGAGAAATACTGATTTCATCCAACTCTGAGGTAATATATACTCAAAGGGGAGAGAAGCCCTCCCCCCCCCAAAAAAAAAAAAAAAGATGCCCAAATTATGTGATACACCATGATGCTGTACCAAAAGCAGTGGTTTGTTGCCACAGACTCACTCCTCATCAGTGACTGTGAGATTTGGGTCCAGTTACTTGGTTTTTTAAGCCTCAGTGTCTATATTATGAGGATAGTACTACTTTATTTTGAGGAGTATAAGGATTAACTAGAAAACATGTAGAGTGCTTAGCACAATAACTACCATGGGATTGATAATCAACGAAGATTTGTCTTCTTCACTCCTTGGATATTCTTCAATGATAGTATGAGCTTTCTATTTAGTGTCTACTCTTAGCATAGCCTATCCAAAAGTATTTATTTAATCTTTCACCAGATTTCAAAAATGAATGTCATGTATTAAGCTAAGATGCCAATTTCAGTAAATACCAAAGTTTTGAGATTTAGTACTCCTAGGCCTCAAATAAAGTTCAGGTAGCAAGGATTTGATTTTTCCCTAATGCATAAATTAGAGGAGTAAGACATCCATAATATAGGCATTGGGCACCATTTGTCTAAATTAGTACAATATCTTTTTCACTGAATAGCATTTTATCATTGTTACCAAAGACATATTTTCCACTGTGGGTTTTGACTACATCAACTTTCACCTCTTCTAGGACTTATTATTACATTTGAATAAGAAATATTATTAGACCCAAGGAGAGCAACTAGCTGTTCTCATACCTGCCTGACCATCATCTTATTCCTTCACTATACAAACTCATCTCTGAGTGGGCTTCAATGTTTTAGATAGAATTAAACAGAGTAGAAAGAATTGGGGGAAAAAAAGTGATTTTTCAGGTCCATTTCAACCCTGCAATGTTGTGATTTTAAAGTTATAAAATCCAATTTTCCAAACTATCACTTCCTCCCCCTCCCACCAGAGTCCTTCTATTCTTTTCAACAAGTACCAAAATGAGAATGCACACACATCCCCATACACTTGCTTCCACAAAGCCTTATCCAGAATAGAAAGTAAACCTCTTTACTTTCTCATTACTTAAGACTGTGGTTTATAAAAATTCTTCCTGATCTTTAGCCACTTTCCTTGTATAGCACCCAAGCCCAGCACTAAGCATGTAATTAGCACACCATAAATACCTGTTAATTGATTGACAATGTTAATATTATTCATTCTTTTCATTTCACATACTTGTTCAGTGTTTTACCTGTTGTCTATTTATCCTCTACGCCTACCTCCATTGTTGTTTTCTCTAAAACTACAAGCTGCAAAGTGTAGGAGCCACGTTTCTTTGACTCACTGTGGATAATGGGCTGTAGAGAGATGCTTAAACGGGCTTTTCAATTGATTGATTAATAGAACGATTGATGGATGGATAGAGGAAAGGATGAATGCATTACAGCATTCTCCATTTGCTATTTCAACAGACTAAATTTACCAAAGGGGTCCCGTTCTGCCCTTGCCCCCTGAACAAAGCAGCAGAGGTAGGTGAGTGAGAGGGTCAAGGAACAGCCGTCCCTACCGCACACAATAGAGGAGGGTGTCTTGCAGTGGATAGAGCTTCTTCTTCCACTAATTACTGCAAAACATCTTTTGAGGCAAGGTGGTTATTTTCTATTATTTCTTGGTCATTTTCTTAGAATAACTTGTATTTTTTTAAGTTATAAAGGGGGGGAGGGGACTAACAAGGCACTCTACTTCTTTTTAACCCCACACTTTTTAACTTTGAGTCGCAGTAAGCGCAACTAATTCCCATCGTTGATAACTTACTTGATTTTCTAGCATACATTCCATCTATAAATGGACTTTCATAAATCTAAAAGAAGGAGAGAGGAGATACACAAAATTTCAAATCTTTAAACTGTAAGATTTAATTTAGAATGCATGCTAATTTCAAGTCCAAAATAAGGGTATTGGATTCAAGTATATGAATTTTTTCCCCCAATTGTTTTAACCAGATAGAGGAGCGGAGAGGACTAGACCCATGGAAGCAGGCAAAAGATCTCCAGGTTTTCATGAATCCTGGCTAGAGATACAGAGACATGTCTCTGCTTATGTTTATTTCTACCAGGGCTACACATAACATGCAAGAAAGATGAGTTCCCCAGGAGCTACATCCTATGGGCATTCCTGGGGCACTAACTAACTAAAAATCTATTACTCTTTTTTGCCACTCAAGAAAGTATATCAGAATCTCATAAGCGAATACACTAGCATAGAGTCAAACATTTTATAATTATTTATTCATTTACTTATTCAATCCTCATCAAATCCTCAATGTTCATTATGTAGGTGAGACCAGCCACGATGGTGCCCGTGCCCTTCCCTTTCCCGTTGGGACCATCATAGTAGTAAGTGAATTGTTTATTCATTCATTTATTCAAAAATATGTATTGAGGACCTACTACTTGCAAGGTATGATTCTAGGCCCTGCAAATACATAGGTGAAAAGATATACAATTTCTCTGCTCTCATGAAGCTTCTATTCACATACCTTGGCCCATTCTTTGCTAGTAATGAAGTGGATACAGTGCGCAACTGGTTCACTCATTCTTCCTCTTTGGCTCCTTAACAGTGTCCTATGGGCTGTATAGAGAACAGACAGAAGTAGGATCTGAGCTAATGGGAAGATATAACTCATTCCTCAACAAATCTTCAACGTCCACTATGTATGTGAGACTGGCCAAGATGGTGCCTCTGCCTTTCTCCTTAGCATGGGGACCATCATAATAATATGGTTCTATAATCACTCTAGAAATCTTCATTCGCTGTAATGGTAATTGAGACATTTATGAATCCTAGTGAAGCTTAGTATGCCATTGTAGAAGAATAACTCACAATAGATTTATGTTAGATTATAAATTTTTAAAATCATTTTACAAAACATACTATGCAGTATAATAGTTTTAAGACAGTTTTGTTGCATAGACAAATATGGCTAGAATATATAGCAACATGTTGGCAATGGATAGCTCTGGGTAGGCTTGTGGGTGTTGTGCATGTGTGAATACATGTGTGTGCATGTACTTTTCAATGTTTTCTAAATTTTCTACAATAAAAGTATTTATTGAATTTTCTAATCAGTGGGAGAAAAAATGTTGTTGCTCCCAAAGACTATCCTATCTAATAAAGAGTGAATATGCTAATTGACCATCACACCCTCAAAAGATGGCAGTGCCCACAGCCAATAAATAGGGGATATGCTAATTGACCATCACACCCTCACAAGATGGTAGCACCCACGGCCACAAGATGGTGGTGCCCAGTCCCCTCAGCCCCACCTCATCCAGCCTCAGTTCCCCAGTCCCCTCAGCCCCGTAGGAGAGGGCAGTTGGGGGTGATTGGGCTGGCAGGGGAGGGCAGTTGGGGATGATCGTGCTGGCAGGGGAATAGTTAGGCGTCACTCAGGCTGGCAGGCAGAGTGGTTAGGGGCAATCAGGCAGGCAGGCAGGCAAGTGGTTAGGAGCCAGCAGTCCTGGATTGTGAGAGGGATGTCTGACTGCCCATTTAGGCTCCATCCCCCCGAGGGGACCCAGATTGGAGAGGGTGGAGGCTGGGCTGAGGGACACCCCCCTCCCATACACGAATTTCATGCACTGGGCCTCTAGTATCAAATATTACTGCAACAGAGGAGGCCATCTCCTTGTCTAGGTAACTTATGAGTTGAAGGTATTTTGTAACTTATGAGGTGATAATGATATTTGGCCTTGCCATACTTGGAAGAAAGCCCTGAAGTTTTTCTTATCAAATTTCACTTGGACCTATTAACCAGCAGTAACCTACTGACCATAATTTTTTAAACCCTGCTATTAGGTGTAGCCCATGGGTGGTACATCATCACTTATCAATAGTTGGTAATTTTTACAATAGCACTTATTCTACTGAAATAAATTATACATTTTTTTTCACTAACATCATCAAAAGAAACTTATCACAATGGTATCAAACACAAGAACTTTCAACAAGTAAATTTTTAAAGGTTATGGTAGATTTCTAAGTCAGCCAAGGTACTATCCTTGCTTGAGAAATATACATTGAAAAGAGTCTGCTAAAACAAACACAAGGACATGGCATACCCTCTTTCCTTTTAGTCTATCTCTTCCAAACATAATCACCCCTTCCTCTTGGAGAAAGTGCAAGGCCATTCACCAGTGGAGAGAAAATAACTGATTGTGTAAACTCAAAGACTCAGCTTACCACAAATTGGCAAATAGAGTTAATAGCTAATTGTCGTCAAAGACTTCAGTCTTGTCACTTTTCCATGTTCTGGTCAGCATTTTAAAAAAGGAACCAACTCTAATTAGTAAAATAATTTTTCAGGTTCTTATAAAGCTGATTCTCTATAAAGCTCTTGGCAAAGCTTGCTTTTGTTTTGTGTTGTGGTGGTGTTTTTTTAAGTTAACGTAATTCCCTTATTCCTGTATAAGAGCTAAAAGCACTTCCACACTTAACCCATCTCCTAACCAGGAAAATATCTTTTTAAAGGTTTTTGTAAAGCCCAAATCTAGGAGCTCTGAGTCTCTGCTGCCATCCATCTTTGCTGAATGGCAAAAAGAGCCTAGACTTCCCAGATTGAAAGTTGTATTTGAGAGCTAGTATGAGATGATCATGCGAATTATCTCATGATATAATAATAGAATCTGAGAGTATATATATATATATAAATATAGCTAGTACAGAATCAAAATTATAGAGATACATATAGATAGTTCCAATTAACTACTGGTTCCATTTAGAAAAGAATCTCCTCCTGAGAAAAGCGAGTTTGAGTGTATCTCCCTGTTCCTCACTCCTTTACCTTTGAGCTTTTGGGGGGCCAGAAATGCTAACCTTAATTAATGGAAGATCCAGTAGACCCCAGGCAAGGGTTTGGGTCCCAGGCCCGGGTCTCCTCCTGTGCCTCTCCCTGGAGTAACGAGCAAGCAGGCTTCATTACTGGCAGCTGAGGGGAAGGGTCACTGGGAATGGATTTGCAGGGCCCTCATTGAGCGATCACTCCATGCTGAGAGGAGCTGGCCGTGTTCTCGGACACCTGGTCATTAACATTGCTAATTAGCAGCCATTAATCAGGGCGCTTGCTTTTTTTTGTTGTTGTTGCATGTCACCGGCTCAGAGGGACCAAGTGAATAAGAAGATTGTTTCATTACCTCCACAAGAGGTGGAATGAAAGCAGTTCCCATCAGCTCAAGATGAGATGGATTAAGGGAAAGGTTAGACAACAGTTTGAGATGAGCTGGGGCGGGCGGGGTTGTTGGAGGGGCCAGGGAAAATCAGTCACCTATAATTAATGAAATCTACTGCAACCTAATTCTAATCATCGTGTAAGCAGTCCTCCAACAACCAAATTTTTGTATTAAGAGCTTTATTTTCTTCTGTTAGTGCAGGGACTTACCTTTAAGTCATTTTAATTGTTTGAAACTTAGTACGTTTAAGTTTGATATTTTCTGCCTTCTCATTATAAATTCATTTTTTCGTTTAAAAGATTATGACATAACAAAATTTTAAGTAGTTAAAGCTAAAGCACTTTTAGAATATCTTCACATACTTACTTAAATGGATACATTCCAACCAACAGTCAAAGGATAATGAAAAAAATAATTCTACAGTTTTTAGAATAGAAATAATAAAAATAAGTGGTTTATTGTTACTCCTAACTGCCCCTAAAAGGCAAGAGGGAATGAAAAGGCTCTATATTGATTTGTATATAATGACAATGTGAAGAATAATGTCATTAAAAAGGGCTAAAGATTGTGTGTGTGTGTGTGTGTGTGTGTGTGTGTGTGTGTAAATTGGTTTTTGTTGTTGTTAATTCAAATGCAATGTGATAAACATGTTTCAATGGAGTGTTTTCTATTCTGGAATGTGGGGTGTTATGTGTGTACAGCACATTATATTTACCTTACTTTCTAGAAAATGGAAATCTTGGTAACAGGTTGCATGTCCAAGTGTTCTTGACATCGTCAGCATATTTTATCTAGAAAAAATATTGTGAGGATACTTATTTAATTAGCAGTTAGTTAGCTGCTATGAATTCATTCGTTTATTTATTAAAATGTGCTCACCCAAGAGCATGCAAAGCAGATCTCTTCGACTTTGGTGGGAAGTTCTCTTTATTAAGCAGTGAGCACTTCAGCTTTTGGCTGTTTCTGCTCTAGTCTCTGTAGTGGGTTACAAAATGTGGTTTGCAGTGGCACTAAGTGACTAGGAAGCAGAGATTGCCTAAGTATTTATTAGTGTTGTGGCCTCATTTGGACATGTGTAATAAATACACATCTGCACATGTAATATGTACCCCTGCACTTTCAAAGCAAAATTATTCATTTAATATGCCCTACATTTCCAAACAATAAAAAGCTAAAACCTTTTTTTTTTTAATGTACTAATTTGCTCTGTTTGCAAAGAACTATGAAGTTGTTGGGGAAAGGAAGCAAGTATGTAAAATTAATCTGAGGAGTATTTCAATTGTGTTGGAAATCCATAATATGATTTCTAGGACTTCATGGGAAAGTTGAACGCTCAAGGGGAAGTTACACAAAGAACAGCTGAGAAAAAGTTGCATTCTGGCACAGAATCATGCAAATGGGGCACATTCTTCAGTTTTCTCATGACGGATTGCCTCTGAAACCACTGAGCCAAGCTGCAGCAATGCTAATGAGGGAGATGCATCAATGAACAGTGTCATCCCAGGGGCTTCCAAAGGGGATGGGGGGTGAGGAGGGGGCCGGAGGGAGTGGAGGAGGAAGGAAGAAAGGAAGAAAAAAGTGGTGGGGGGAGGGGAGGAGAAAAAGAAAGAGAAGCAAGAGCAGTTGAACTTTGAATTTTTAGGGCTAGACCATTCAAAAACAAAACTAACTTAGCAGGTAGCTATGGAAGGTACAAAATGAACAGCATTATAATTATATCCTGTTAAAAAAACAATTTAGAATGGGGGATGGAAAACTTTTTAAACTGCCTATTGGACTAAAAATGATATTAAAGTTGGGAGCTAAATGCTTCTACCCAGAGACTAGCTTGTGGTTTCTTTATTGAGGACACTAGGCTATCGTGGAAAAGACTGGGGGACCATCGATGCCAGGAAACAAAAACTAACAGTTTCAGTCGTAACTTCTTTGTGGTTGCAGATTTCTCATTTGAACATTTTTTTTTTTCATTTCTGTAAATGCATACTTTTGTAGCTCATTTACTACAAATGAAAGACAGTTTGCTTGTCGTTCTAATTGTGTTTTAAAAGATTTTTTCTCTTTAACCACATACACACAAAGATTAGTTTTTTAAAAAGAATGTTTCTCTTGAGATTAACAAATGATTACTTTTGTGGAGATCTGTGAGATTTCCTTCTTGAATTGCTAAAACCACTCACTCACTTCCACCCCACCTAGTGAATGCAAAATTAATTTATTTTCCATTTGCTTTCCATTCTGGGCTTCCAATACAAATTTCTCATGGAAATCTAATCAATTGCTATTTATTGAGCGCTTATTATACGTAAGACACTTGAAAGTATTCTTAGAAAGAAACCGCTAGAAAATACTTAGCACCGTTAAGTTTCAGACCTTTTAAAGTGGTACAAATTTTCCAAACATTATGAATCAACTCCCTTTATGAGAACACCTCAGTGAGAACAGCCAATTTGGTATGATGTGAATTGTGTGGTATACTTCCAAAATGTCCCACTGAAACTTATTCAGTGCTGGTTCAATCAAAAGTGTAGTTAAAATGTATTTTTTATTTCAGTATCTTACTTTATGACCATTGGGTTTTTAAAATATAAACAGCTAGCTGTGCATTCTCCCCGCCCCCCGCAATTTGCTAGCTATTTCAGCCCCTTTTACTAGGTAAAAACATAAAATAACTTAAATAGAAAAAATAATGAGTGGTAAAATTTAAATTCTTTAATCAATGAGGGGTATATAAGGAGCTCTGCTCTAACCCATCAATACAGACTGAGGCTAAAATCAGGTCCCTTTCATTCTTTTCCTCGATTTCAACCAATAGGATCTGTAAGATTCAGAATTAAAGCTCCCCAACTCACTCTATTGTGTATTACAGTTCATATGGTATAGTTTCCAAGACCACCCACAGTTCTGAGACTGCCTAATGGAAGATTGTATCAGCTGCTGTACCTAATGACAACTAGATGAGTTAAGAATGAAGTGTTAGCATTCATAATACTTGTGGGCATGAAACATATTATTCACATCATTTCAAAGATAACCTCTGTAGCAAAATGCATTCATTCGTGTAACACATTTCTAACTAATCAAGTACATTATCTATTGAAAGTGGCTTTAAAATTTTAAATTTCTCAGATAAAAATTGAAAATATATTGCATTAGAGGACCTGTTAACATGTATTTAGACAATTTTAAATTACATATTCATGGAAACTGCAAAGCATGTTTCTGGCATCTCACAGTGTCATTTCACAGCATAATTATGAAGTGTTCTTAATTGGTAGTTCACTATTGTCCATCACACACCTGAGATCCCACAGTGTCTCAGGAAACTTTCCCTCTGAAAAATCTCTAAAGGCAGAGAGAACACATTTGAACCACAAGACATCTGGGAGTAAAGGCTGAGACCGCCCCTCTTCTGGCTCCCCTGCCTTCCTTTCCAAAAAGGGACATTTATTTGAGGTCTCCTGTTTTATTTATTAATTCTCTATGGTATACTCCACAATATAGCCACATTCATTTTAATATAAAATTTAAATTAGAGTTTAGTTTGCTAGCTTGCTCCCTTGCTTGCTTTTGAGTCTGAGAGTAAAAGTAATACTCCATGTTAATCCCCCCAGAATATGTTATCCTGAGTAAAAGGGTGCTGCGATCAATAATCCTTCCTTTGAGCTAAACGACCCTGGTGTGAAGCCCTGCTGCAGACCCTAAGTTTCTTAGCTGCTTTGGTCCTCGGCTTCCTCGTGTATCAAATGAGGGGGGTAGACTAGGTGTGTTCATCTTTAAAGCCTATTCACTATTAGTATGCTATAATAATTCAGGTAACACATTTTGTTTTTTCAATGGAGAGGAATGACTACTAAGAGATTAATGTAGATTAATTATGTGAATCTTTTCTAATAAGAGGATTTTAAGAGTTTATGACCTCCATGTGTGAAATCCTATATAATGAAAGCCTAATATGCTAAGTGTCTGACTATTCTTCGACCTTTTGACCAGTCGCTATGACGTGCACTGACCACCAGGAGGCAGGCGCTCCTACCGGTAGGTTAGCTTGCTGCTGGGGTTCAGCCAATCGGGACTGGGCGAGAACGGCTGGACATGCCCTGGAGCCCTCCCTCGGTCCCTCCCCAGCCCTGATCGTGCACCGGGCCTCTAGTATAAAAATAAAACCTACTTACTGTTTTGGCACATTTTATCCCTAAACTCTTTAAAAACAAAACCTGGGGGGAAAGATGTCCTGTCTGTATTACCTCTTGTTTTCGCTTGTTCAATAAAACTGTGTTTAACTGGATAACCCTTTTTTAGTCAAATCTTTCTCTTGGAGCATAATTCCAAGAAGAAGAATGCAGAAAGAAACCAAAAGTCTTCATGACAAGTTTTGTTTGTTTTTTCCATCATTTAAAAACATCTAAATTATGTACACAGTTATTCATGAGACTCATTGTCCAACATACTGCACATCTTTAACTATGGCATTTTGGTTTCAAGCTCAGGCTCTGGAATCAACTCTGGGTTGAAATCCTACCTCCACCATTTAGTTATGGACCTATTCATCCTTCCTAAGTCTCAGTGCTCTCCTCTCTAAGGATAATAATAATGCCACATAGAGCTGAGGGGGCATTAAATGAGATAAGTCAAGTGCTCAGTGTTTGGCCCAAGGTAAGTGCCCCTCTACTGTTATTGATTATTAATACCATTACTAGATGGTGGGAATTGATGTTTCCCTTCACATTAAAGGCCCATTGTCAAGTTAAGATAGATATGTGGAGCATACCAGAGATTCTATAACAGGAAATTAACCCAAACCACTTAGCCAAATGTTGTCCAAATTACCTTCCAAAAATACCTTCTTTGACCAAAAACAAAAAGCCTCCATCTTCCTACGCTTCTCCTGTGCATGATCCCACCTCCCATGCCACTCTCATGGTGCTCAGCCTGTATAGACAGTCCTCTCTGCTGGTGTGGCCCCTGCACATTCAGAATCAGGTCCTATGGATCATCACGAGGTTACTTCCTGTCCTAGCTGACACACCTGACCCACCATCAGCACCCCCAGGCTCAGTCTGGCCAGGTTCACCCTCACCTCGCTTATAAATCCCCTCCCTCATTCCCCTCAGGGGAGTCTCTTTCTTCCCAGATTTCAGTTTGGTGCTCATCGCCCCTTCGTTAGCTCCCTATTTCATTCAGTATCAAATCTAAACTCCTTCACGTGGCCTTCCAGGCCCTTCTTTCTTTCTCAGCCTCATTTCCTTCTCTGCCCTCCACCCCACTACCCAACCTCCAGCCATATTGATCTACTGAAAGTTCTCAAAACTCATCATTATTCATCTCACCTCCTTCATGCGTTCTCTTTTTTTTCTAGGATACTCTTTCTCCCTCTACTTGAATCTCCTCCTTCAGACTCCCCATAGCTAACTTCTGTTTAGCCTTAAGTTCTCAGCGTATACTATACGGGAGCCTTTCCTGACTGTGGAATATTTGATTAGGGACCTGCTCAGATGTTCCATGACAGTCCAGTCCTTACCTTGTCAGTTTTATCAAATACCATTGTGATAGGCTATGTGCTTATTTCTCTGACTCCAAACAATGAATTCCCTGACAGCAGCAGTGGATTTACCACTATGCCCCCAGCCTGGAGCCCGGAGCACAGAGCCTTTCCCATATTAAGCACTTAGTAAATATTTGTTACATAGATTTAATTTATATCTATCTTCATTTAGTCAACGTTGATGCCCAACCTAAAACATGTACTAGTATATTAATAACAAAAGTCATTTTTGCCTGGCTGATGTGGCTCAGTGGTTGAGCATTGACCTATGATCCAGGAGGTCACAGTTCAATTCCAGGCTGAGGGCTTGATCCCCAGTAAAGGGCGAGCAGCAGTCAGCTGATCAATGATTCTCTCTCACCATTGATGTTTCTATTTCTCCCTCTCCCTTCCTCTCTCTGAAATTAATAAAAACATATATATATATGTCATTTTTAATAAATTGCATCAACATTAGAAACTGCCATTAACTAGCCAACCACAGAAGTTGATATAGACCTAATGAAACACATCGACACTCACCTTCTTGCCATACTGTCCTGGAGAACATTGCAGAGGGATCCTGGAAGAGCTACTGAATTTTTATTGGATAAAAATTTGCTAGTTTATTTATGCATCTTCAAGGCTGTTCCTTCTATCCTAGAGGCTAAAGAACATGAGGGAAGAGTGTTTGGGGAGATAAAGAGCACAGAACCCTTAGGGAAAAACAGGGAAGGTTTATATATTGAGGTGTTAAGTGGTTGTGTAGAAGAATTTGGGACATGTACCTTTTTTAAATGTTCTGTTTATGATTAAGAAAAGTGAGGAGGTTCTCCAAACCATGTATCTCTGTAGTGTGTGGGGGTGGGGGTGAGATGGGCAGTTTTCTTCATGTGTCTTAGCACTCATACTAATCATTTAAGAGCTTTTCTGTATATACCCTTCTACCCTGACTTTACCATGTTTGACCTAGCCAGACCCTCTCGCACATCACATGCCAGTAAGGGAACATCTCGGCTCCAATCACAAACACTTATTTCTGGGACACCCATCTCACTTCACTTTTGCCTATATTGCCATTCCACTTTTCCCAGACTTTTGATCCTATTTTGGTGTCCATTTTTAGCTCCCATTATTGGCTTCTCTCAAGTTTCCCCTTGATATTCTTTCAGAACTTTGTTTCCTAAAATTCAGTGTTTGACTAATTCTACCACTAGATCATATTTCCCCTGAAAGAGGGAATGAAATATCTATTTCTACTAAAACAGAGATGAAAACAAGATTGTTTTCATCTCTGTTTTAGTAGAAATAGATATTCCATATTCATCAAGCACCAACATAAGAAATAATAGCCATTCTAGAAGCAAACATTCATGGTGAACTTTAGACCCCCTGAGCCCTCGGCCATACAATGGCTGGTGTTTCCCCAAGTATAGGACATGCACCAGCCATGGGCATTCCACTGGAGATGATCAGTATGCAGGTGGCACACTGGCATGGCATTGAATACCAGTGCTCCACAAAGTGGGTGTGGAAGTAATTGTTTTCCATTTTCTTTCACTCCTTCTGACTAGAGTAAGAACAAAGTCTCAGCTAATCTTTGACACATTTCCTATACTTTACAACACCTTTAACATAAAATGATTTAATAACAATTGTTTTCATTTGTTTACTTTATTATGTTCTCTATATGGCATATGAGATTTGTTTATTTATTTCAGTCATAGTGTGATATTTTCATAGTAAATAGTTTCCCTTGCAACTAGATTACATTTAAAAGGTAAGTCCATGTAAAATATATTATTTTAAAAAACAATGTAGGTACAGGAAGCATGTGGCCATGATAAAAAAAAAAAAAAAAAACATGACAATGGTCATGAATCATTAAATTTCGGTAAACAATTAAAAATTAGTCCAAAGTTATAGATCAAAATTACAAATTAGACTTAGGTTTCCATAATAGTTTCGATATTTTCTGACCCTCAAAATGCCAGGTTTTCTTTAAATCAGCAATAAAAGCATTTCATTAATTTTATAAGCATTTCTTAAGGGCATTTTCTAAAACATAGAATCTCCCATACTTTCATTCCTGACCCTTTCTTTCTCAAAACCATGAAATGATTGTTACATAGACTATAGCACTCATGGGTCAACCAAAGGGGGGAGGGGGGGCGGCAGGAGGGAGGAAAGAAAGAATAAAAAGGATCCTTTAGTCCCATAATTACCAAAGAAATAAGCAGAACCTTGAGAAAACAAGCTGGTGTTCAAGAAAATAATTTTCATTGCCAGCACCTAACCGCTGGCCTCTTTCTTAAGAAGAGGATGAGGCCCACAGGGTAATAAAAGGCCCTATAGAACCGCATAAAAGTTCCACATGTGCTACTCCCTGAGTGGCCTTCAAGGGGGTAAGGGCTGGAGGGGGCGCAGGGGAGCAGGGCTAAGAGCAAGACAAAAAGAAATCCTGCTTCTGGAGAAGCAGTTCATCTTACACACAAAAAACTAATGAACGTGACAGGTTCGCGTTCGCAGAAGATGTTATCGGTGAAAAACAACCAAAATAATAATCCTAATAGTAGTAATAAGATGAGCCCTAGCAGTTGGGGTTTCTGCAATTACAGTGTGAATTGCATGAAAGGATTATATGAAGTGCTCTTGGCTTGGAGGGGGAAGTAAGAGCTTCAGCTTGCGAGTTGCAAGCAGCTGCTTGGGGGCCGTGCACCTGCCGGGTCCAAGGCTGTTTTCACCTCGAGAGGAAAACAGGCCCCTTCTCTTTCATTTCATAGCCCCCAATCCGAAAACCACCTCTAAGAAGCGGGGAGGAAAATAGAGAAGAGAGAAAGGCAGAAAAAAAAAATAAGACTAAAAAAGTTCGTCCATAACAGCAAGAGTGGCTCCAGACTTAGCCAGACAATCCTGGGGTTGGAAAGGCGGGGAAAGGTAGGGGTGGGAGGAGGGCGACAAGTGGGAGGGGATGACTTCATTTTAATGCAGCCACAGGCAGAGCGAGATCTGATATTGGCAAAGTTTCAAGGAAAATGGGGGGCGAGGGCGGGAGGAGAAGAAAGGACTCTTTTACTGTTTCAGGCGGCTAAGTCTTCCCGAGGAGCATAAGCTCAGCGCGACATTCTGGGAATAGCAATGAGGCACACACAACAATCAAAACACACTAAATCTGCTGGATGATTCAAACACATCATGCATCTGCACCCACCAAACAGGACTTCAATTCAATAACCTTGCAGATTGGAACAGGAAAAGAAGGGGGGGGCGGGCGTGAGGATTTTTAATTAGTAACTCCAAATACAAGCGGTTCTGTAAAAATTAGGTGTTTGCACTACACTTTATTCTAAAGTGAGTGGTAAGCGTGTGCTGCTAAAACACACGAACAAATCCTCTCTAACACCGCCTGGAGGTTGTTTCCTTCAGTACCAAGTAGGCTGTAGGAAGCTGCTTCCACGAGGCCTTTACCGGAGAGTTGAGAAGAATCTGCCTGGGGCTTTTCCACACACATACACACAAATACATGCATATACACAGACCTTTTACAGTAGTACAGGAAAACCATACAGTTTATTAAAACAAAACAAAGCTCACACACACACACACACACACACACACACACACACACACACACGAAAAAGAATAAAAGACCGTGTCTCAAATCAGGTCATTGTGCAAACTACAATTCTATTGCCAAACATTTTTACCTACAAGGATTTCTATTTCTATGGCAGAGATAAATTATTTCACTACACAATTATTACGTGGTCTTTGAGTGTATGATCTATCCTATATGTTTGTAATCCACGCTGTAGAATTGCACACAGTGAGCTGTGAATGATGTGCTTGAGTGCCCTGGAAAAGGCCTTTTTTTGTTGTTAGAGAGATCCAAATTCAGTTATTTTCAGACTGACTTCCAAATAAGCTTGGCCTGGCCTCTGCTTGCTTTAAAAAAAAAATCAAAAGAAAATAATTCATATTGAAGAGTGGGAAAGTGTTTGTGAGGCTCTCTCTTTGGACCCTTTAGAAACACTTCTCTCTTTTATTGAAAATTTATCCTACCTTCAACCTAAGCAGAAATTTAGAGAAATAAGAACAAGTTTTTGAAACTTCCTAGACTATACTACACAGAGAAAAAGAGAAAGAGAGAGAGAGAGAGAGAGACTCCAAATGTATCAGTTATCTGACAAAATATAAATAAAATCTACTTGGACTATAAGCATTTTTTTCAACATGAGTCTCTATGGTTAATGCAAAAACTATTTAGTAGAACAAGAAAGACAAATTTTCAAATTATTAAGACATAAAAATTAACTCAATCATTCTTTAGAGCCTAAACGTATAAATGAATCACAGAAAGGGAGGTAAGAAGTCAAGAGTAGAAGCATGAACACAAGATGTCTCAGCACGTTCATATTTTCAAAGAATCATTTGAGCAATTGGGGAGGTTCAAGCCATGGCAGCAGTTACACTTTTTAAAAAGCATACAACATTGGGTCAAAAAACAGAGTTCAAAAGGAACTCAAACCAGTCACTGGAATACCCATTGGTCCTAGTGAAAATATGGCCCTCCCCCCCATGATCGCCCCACAAGGGAGGTGACCGGCGGCGGTGGGGGGTGGGTCCAGCAAGCGGGCAGCGCCAGTCCGGCCAAGGCAGGTGCCAGCAGGGGCCCCCTGATTGCCCCACCGATCACCCCACAGATTGGCCCTGATTGCTGGCCAGGCCTAGGGACCCTACTCATACATGAATTTCATGCACCGGGCCTCTAGTATGAAATAAAAGATGGACAAGTTTACTAATCATGTAAGTGGGAATTGCCTGGACTTGTGGTAACCTGTGAAAGTGGAAAAGTGTAGAGACTGTACATAGCATCCCTTAGTAAGTTCCCCTCTGAACAATGTGTCCCACTGTAGAATGAAGCCAGATTCAGGAGGAGTTCTTCCCTAATGGGAATGAGGAAGGGATTTGAACCCGGGAGGCAGGAATCCTGAGTCTCAATCTTAACTCAGTGTGCCTTTGAGGTAATAACTTGCTTTCTCTGACCTCAGTGTTTTCATCTGTGAAATGGGGGAGTTGCATCATTAGTAAGTCTCAGAAATGTCATCCAGTTCTAAAATCCTGTGATTCTGTGGGTAGAACCAGACAAGACCAATAATATATTTTGCACCAAGAAATAGACAAGCTTATTTATCTTTCTCTCCCCCTACCATAATTAAAATCCTCCAAAAGTTGAATCCCCAACTTTGATGGAAGCTCTTCAATTAGGCTGAGTAATCTCACAAGAGTCTAACAGAATAAAAGTGAATTGTCAGTTATAGAGCCCCTGGAAGTTCTGACCACTCACTCATCTTTAAAGCCCCAGCTGAGGTGGAGGTTCAGGATCTCAGTGGAGAAAAAGGAGGATACTTGTTTATCCCACTCACAAACTCAATCCACATCCTACAGTGAGACACTGCTATTAATGGGAGTGTGTCTTAGGTGCCAGGAGAAAAATATGAAACATTATAGTGCTACCTTACCTCCCACCCAGTCAGATTTCATCTGTTCTTCAAGCTTCCGCTTTACTTCAAAAAGGTTTTGGAGACCATTTCACATTAATCTTTCTTCTTTACAAATTGGTACCATAGAGAGTTTGGCACTCATCTAACATTAATTATGCCTTGTGACATCTCCTATTTTTATTTAACTTTTAAAGCAGCATTTCCTCAAGTATGATACTACTTCGGTGTCCCTCGATATTATTCTGTGGTCAGAATCTATATAGGCTGCATTCAACAAAGTTGAACACATTTTACAGCAAAATGTCCAGAACAATTAATTAATAAACTGATGTGCATTGTGACATTCTAGTGATCTAGAGATAGCACTTGGCCTGTATCAGAAAATATTGTTTAATTTCTATAACAGGTTTCACTTAAGTAAGAATTAAGATTCAGGACAGGAGGGAAGATGGCTGCCGACAGGAAGGCAGGCCACAAGATAGTGTGTGAGTGAGAGATCGAAAGGAGGATGCGTGGATGTGCGTGGAGTGTCTATTTGTGAGTGAGGGACAGCTATATTCCAAGGGACTGTTGTGGACTGCCGGACTGGGCTCCACTGATGGGGCAGCCCCTACTATTGCTGAAATCTCTCCCAGAGTGGCCGGCTCTGCCATAGAGACTGCACCATCTTGAAGGAGAGAGTGGCTGTGATTGGAAGCCTAGCCTTACCATCAACCAGGAAGAACTCAGATACCTCTCAGGACCCTACAACCATAACACCCAGGGGCCAGCTGCGAACCCATGAACACCGGGTCTCAAGCAGTGTGAATACGCAGACACGGACAAGCCCTGCGCCTTCTCATGGAAAGGTCAAATATCACCTAGAGAAAGATGAGATCTGTGATCCAGGTTGGAGGGAGAAATGCACACAGTGGGATCTAGAGTTTCAAAGGAAGTCTGCGCCCCACAAAATCTGCAGTGGTTGGGGTCAGCGTAGCCCACGAATGTGGAAGGGGGTCCACAGGGCTGCTGGCAGAAGGGAACTCTAGAAATCAACCCATAGCTGGGCTGGGCACAAAAAGGCAGCCTGAAGCTGTACCAGTAAACCGGATGTGCTGTGCCAGGGGAAAAAGACGTGCACAAACACGTGCAGTGCTGAGGGAGGGGGGGAGTCGAGAGTCTGCACACTTACTCTGGCTTTTTTTTTCTCTTTAAATCCTTGCTTTTGATTACTAAGCCCAGTACATAGGATCACCCAATTAAAAACACTCTCAGAGACTGCAGGGGAAAGTTGTTTTTGTGGAACCTGGGGATCAGAGCAGGGAGAAATGATCAGAAAACCAGCTCTGGGGCAGTCCACTCCCCCAACCCAGTATTAAGCACGGCAGGGAAAACAAAAACTAAATACTGGGTAGAAAGGACTTATAGCCCTGGATATCAATACAGACACACTGCCACCCAGAGATTGAATCACAAATAGACTCTTGTGTAAATACAACTAAAGGCAGGCTGAGAAACAAAGAAATACCGCCTGCTTGAAAACAGGATTGTGGCTATGACACAGAGAAGCAGTGGAACACAGGGAACTTCAATACTGTCCTGACTACCTGACAGGAAACAGGCGTGCCAAACAAAACAATAGAGGAAGTGAATGACCTGAACTACTGCACATTTTTATTTTTTACCTTTTACTTAAGAAACTAATTTTTTTTCTTTTTTTCTCACTTGATTTTACCTTTTTAATTATTATATTTTTATTTTTAATTAATATTATTACTACTATTATTTTACCTTTTTTAAAGTTTCATTTTATTTTTCTTTATTTTATTTTATTTTATTTTGGGATTAGTGTCCTACATTTTATTTTCATTTTTCCTTTAGCATCATTTTACTCTATCTCAACTTTACCTTTATGCCAACACTCTCTTCTTCACTTTTCCCCTTTTGTTATTCTGTTTCTCTTACCCTATTCCTAGATTTTTCCCTATTCTTTCTTTTTACCCCCTGTTAAAAACTCATTCTAACTATATATCTAATTTCTGCTCCCCTGCTCCAAGTCCATACACACTTCTCTCTTCTCTATCTTCACTATACAATTCTTTTTCTCTCTTCCCTTTTTATTTCTTTTTGTTTTATGTTTTTTGTTTTATTTTGTTTTGTTTTGCCCTTACTTCTCTCTGTCCTATTATTGTTTGTTTGTTTGATTGTTCATTAGTTGGGGTTTTTTTGTTTGTTTGTTTCTCTCTCTTTTTTTATTTTCTTCTGTTTTTCTTCTTCTCGCTTGTTATTAGTTATTGTTTGTAGTTTGCATTAATCTCTGGGTGTTTGTTGTTTGCATTTTTTTGGATTAGTTGTTGTTCTATTGGAGTTTATTCCCATATAAACAGTTTACCCCCTTCTTTTTTATTCTCTTTCTTTTCTCTCTTACTTTTTTTCCTTTTCTTGATATCATTTTTGTACTCTTTTTTTTAATCCCCTATTTCTCTTTTCTCTACTGGTCACTTTTATTTGGGGTTATTAGTATCAAGAATAGATTTGTGTTCATTGCCTTATGCCTTGTGCCTTGTTGTGCTGTATTTTGTACCTTTAAGTCAATGCAGGAGAGAGAGAGGTACATAACCAGACACCCAGAGAGGAGAGATCATGAGGAGACAAAGAAACAGCCCACATATGAAAGAAAAGGAGGCATCACCAGACAAGGAAGTAAACAAAATGGAGGCAAGCAATATGTCAGAGAAAGAATTCAGAGAAATGGTCATAAGGTCACTGAAAAGGTTGGAAGACAAACTCAACAATATGTGTAAGAACCAAGAGGAAATGAAAAAGAACCAAGAAGAAATAAAAAATGACATCGCTGCAATAAAGAACTCAATAGAAAGCATCAACAGTAGAATAGAAGAAGCGGGGGACCACATCACTGAGCTAGAAGACAAGGTAGGAAAAAATACCCAAGCAGAGCAGCATCTAGAAAAAAAACTTAAAAAAAAGGAGAGCCTAAAGGAACTCTGGGACAACACAAAATGAAACAACATCCTCATAATAGGGGTGCCAGAAGGAGAGGAAACTGAGCAAGGAATAGAAAACCTGTTTGAAGAAATAATGACAGAAAACTTCCCTGATATAGGAAAGAAAAAACTCACACAAGTCCAAGAAGCTCACAGAGTCCCAAACAAAATGAACCTCAAAAGACTGATGCCAAGGCACATTATAATTAAACTGGCAAACACCAACAACAAAGTAAGAATCTTAAAAGCGGCCAGAGAGATACAGAAAGTTACCTACAAAGGATCCCCCATCAAACTAGCAACTGGTTTCTCAACAGAAACACATCAGGGCAGAAGGGAATGGAATGAAATATACAAAGTCATGCAAAGAAAGGGTCTGAATCCAAGAATAATGTACCCAGCCAGGCTATCAATCAAAATTGAGGGTGAAATTAGGAGCTTCACAGACAAAAAAGGACTAAGGGTGTTTATTACCACCAAACCAGCAATGCAAGAAATGCTTAAGGGTCTGCTGTAAAAAGAAGAAATAGGAAGCAAAGAAGGAACACAGGCATAAAGAATAAAAATGGTGACAAACAAGTACCTATCAATAATAACTTTAAATGTAAATGGATTAAATGCCCCAAGCAAAAGACATAGGATAGCTGAGTGTATAAGAAAACATGACCCATATATCTGCTCTCTACAGGAAACCCACCACAGAACAAAGGACTCACACAGACTGATGGTAAAGGGATGGAAAAAGGTTTTTCAGGCAAATGGAAATGAAAAAAAAAGCTGGGGTAGCAATACTTATATCTGACAAATTAGATCTCAAAGTGAAGGAGATAAAAAGAGATAAGGAAGGCCACTTCATAATACTAAAGGGAGCAATTTAACAAGAAGATATAACTCTGGTAAACATATATACACCCAATACAGTAGCACCCAAATACATAAAAAAACTTCTGGAGGATATCAAGGGAGAGATTGACAGCAATACAGTCATAGTAGGGAACTTTAATACCCCACTAACACCACTGGAAAAATCCTCTAAACAAAAAATCCGCAAATAAACATCAATCCTGAATGACTCACTAGACCAGATGGAATTAATTGACATCTTCAGAACATTTCACCCCAAAGCCACACAATATACATTCTTCTCAAGTACACATGGGTCATTTTCAAAGATAGACCGTATATTGGGTCACAGGCAAAGTCTCTTCAAATTCAAGAAGATAGAAATCATATAAAGCATCTTCTCAGATCACAGTGGCATAAAACTGGAAATCAACTACAATAAAAACAACCCAAAAAAATCAAACACATGGAGACTAAACAGCATGCTATTAAACAATGACTGGGTTACCAGAGAGGTCAAAGAAGAAATAAAAAACATCATGGCAACAAATGACAATGAAAACACAACAATCCAAAATCTATGAGACACAACGAAAGCAGTCTTGAGAGGGAAGTTCATAGCTCTACAAGCCTACTGCAAAAAAACAAGAAATAATGGTAATAAATTACCTAACCCTACAACTCAGAGTTAGAAAGAGAGCAACAAGAAAAGCCCAGTGTAAGCAGAAGGAAGGAAATAATAAAGATCAGAGCATAGATAAATGACATAGAGACCAAAAAAACAATACAAAAGATCAGCAAAACCAAGAGCTGGTTCTTTGAAAGGATAAACAAGATTGATGAACCTCTAGCCAGGCTCACCAAAAAGCAAAGAGAGAGGACCAAAATAAACAAAATCAGAAATGAAAGAGAAAAATAACAACAGACCCCATAGAAATACAAAAGATTGTTTAAAAAAATACTATGAACAACTCTATTCCAACAAACTGGACAACCTGGAGGAAATGGACATATTCCTAGAAAAATACAACCTTCCAAAACTTAATCAGGAAGAATCTAAACATCTCAATAGGCCAATAACTATGGAAGAAATTGGAAGCAGTCATCAAAAAGCTTCCAGCAAACAAAAGCCCTGGGCCAGATGGCTTCACAGGGGAGTTTTGCCAAACATTCAAGGAAGAACTAAAACCTATCCTATCTCAGACTATTCCAAAAAATTCAAAAGGAAGGCACACTTCCAAGCTCTTTCTATGAAGCCAGCATCACCTTAATACCAAAACCAGATAAAGACAACACAATGAAAGAGAATTACAGGCCAATATCCCTCATGAACATAGATGCCAAAATCCTCAACAAAATTCTAGCAAATCGGCTCCAGCAGTACATCAGAAAGATCATACACCATGACCAAGTAGGATTTATCCCAGGAATGCAAGGATGGTACAATATCCGCAAATCAATAAACGTGATACATCACATAAACAAATTGAGAGATAAAAATTACATGGTAATATCAATTGATGCAGGAAAAGCATTTGACAAAATCCAACACCCTTTCTTGATAAAAACTCTCAACAAGGTGGGAATAGAAGGATCATACCTCAACATAATAAAAGCCATATATGATAAACCCACAGCTAACATCATACACAATGGGCAAAAACTAAAACCATTTCTCCTAAGAACAGGAACAAAACAGGGATGCCCACTCTCACCATTCTTGTTTGACATAGTACTGGAAGTATTAGCCATTGCAATTAGATAAGAAGAAGAGATAAAAGGCACCCAAATTGGAAAAGAAGAAGTAAAGCTATCCTTATTTGCAGATGACATGATATTGTACATAAAAAACCCAAAAGACTCCATCAAAAACTATTAGACTTAATAAATGAATTCAGCAATGTAGCAGGATATAAAATTAACACCAAGAAATCTATGGCATTCTATATACCAATAGTGAACTTACAGAAAGAGAGACTAAAAAAGCAATCCCGTTTACCATTGCACCAAAAAAATTAAGATACCTAGAAGACTCTAAAGGCAGCAAAATTGCAGACATATGTCATAGCAATATCTTTATAGACACAGATCCTAGGGCAAGAGAGACTAAGAAGAAAATAAACAAATGGGACTACATCAAAATAAAAAGCTTCTGCACAGCAAAAGAAACCATCAACAAAACAACAAGAAAGCCCACTGCATGGGAGAACATATTTGCAAATGTTATTTCTGATAAGGTTTTAATCTCCAACATTTACAGGGAACTCATACAATTTAACAAAAGGAAGAGAAACAATCCAATCAAAAAATGGGCAAAGGACCTAAATAGATACTTTTCAAAAGAGGACATTCAGAAAGCCAAGAGACATATGAAAACATGATATGCTCAAAGTCACTAATCATCTGAGAGATGCAAATCAAAACAACAATGAGGTACCACCTCATACCTAACAGAATGGCTATCACCAACAAGTCAACAAATGACAAGTGCTGGAGAGGATGCAAAGAAAAAGGAACCCTTCTGGTGTAGCCATTGTTGAAAACAGTATGGCATTTCCTCAAAAACTTAAAAATGGAACTGCCATTTGACCCAGTAATATCACTTCTAGGAATATATCCCAAGAAAACAGAAACACCAATCAGAAAGGATATATGCACCCCTATGTTCATAGCAGCACAATTTACAATAGCTAAGATTTGGAAACAGCCTAAATACCCATCAGCAGATGAGTGGATTAGAAAACTATGGTACATCTACACAATGGAATACTACGCTGCTATAAAAAAGAAGGAATTCTTACCATTTGCAGCAGCATGGATGGAACTGGAGAGCATTATGCGAAGTGAAATAAGCCAGTCAGTGAAAGAAAAGTACCACATGATCTCACTTATTTATGGATAATAAAGAACATTATAACCTGATGAACAAAAAGATAGATACAGAGGCAGAGAAGCATCAAACAGACTGCCAAATTACAACCGGAAGGATGGGGAAGGTTCAGGGAGGGGGTTCGGGAGGTAAGAGATCAACCGAAGGACTTGTATGCATGCATATAAGCACAACCAATGGATGCAAGACACTGAGGGGGGGGGGGGGTGGTGGTGAGGGCATGTGCCGGGGGGTAGGTGAGGTCAGGGGAAGGTCAATGGGGGAAAAAAGGAGACATATGTACTACTAGTTGTAATACTTTAAACAATAAAATAAAATTTAAAAAAAAGAATTAAGATTCAGCCTGGCTGATGTTGCTCAGTGGTTGGACATCAACCCATGAATCAACAGGTCATAGTTTGATTCCTGGTCAGGGCACATGCCCAGGTTTTCGGTCCCAATTCTCAGTAGGGGGTGTTCAGGAAGCAGCTAATCAATGATTCTCTCTCATCATTGATGTTTCTATCTCTCTCTCACTCTCTCTTCCTCTCTCTGAAATAAATAAAAACTTTTTTTTAAAAAAAGAATTAAGATTCAGCCCTGGCCCAGTGGCTCAGTTGATTGTAGCAGTGCCCATATATCAAAAGGTTACAGATCGATTCCCGGTCAGGACACTTACCTAGGTTGCAGGTTCAATCCCGGTGGGAGTGCATAAGGGAATCAAACAATGGATGTTCCTCTCACACTGATGCTTCTCTCCCTCTCTTCCTATTTTCTTTTCTCTCTAAAACCAATAATCATATCCTCAGGTGCGTATAAAAAAAATATTAAGATTAAAAAGATCACTTGTTAATTTGATCATCAATGGCACAAATATTTACCCATTACCTGCTTCATGTCAGGCTAGGTGTACAACCATCAGCTGGGTAATTCCCAGGCCCTCAGTGCAGTGGAGAAGATATAACAGCTAATCATACCAAAGATGATAGTACAGTGACAATGATATGCACAGGATAATATGAATGTCAATGGAGAAATACCTACCTGGTGGGAGAAGAGTGATTAGGAAGATAGAAAGTTTTCTCCATGGGGTGATATCAGAAGTGCGGATGGGCCCTAACCAGTTTGGCTCAGTGGATAGAACGTCAGCCCTTGGATGAAGAGTCCTGGGTTTGATTCCTGTCCAGGGCACACACCTAGGTTGCAGGCTCGATCTGGGGCAAGCAGGAGGCAACCAACTGATGTGTCTCTCTCACTCAATTTTTCTCTCTGTTTCTCCCCTTCCCTTCCACTCTCTCTAAAAGCAGTAGGGAAAATATCCTCAGGTGAGGATTAACAAAAAAAAAAAAGTTAGGATGGGAGGGATCTATCAAATTAGTGCCCATGTATAATGACTCACAATTTATAGTTTTTCTCATAAATTAGTACAATACCTACTTTTACATATCCCCTTGAGCACTTGCAATATATTAGATATCTTGAATTCATTTGTGCTTTACTTAGCCTTTCTAAGCATCTATATTTCCTTTAGAATTTTCCCATATATTTTTCCTATCTGTGAAATGCTTCCATCCCAACCTCAGATGATAGTGAAAGGCAATTGGACCTGCTGTATATGTATTTTTTTCAGAAATCCCTAAGGGCAAAATTCATTATGCAATATCCATCAAATTCTCAAGGAAAAAATATGATAATATTTCCAAAACAATGAGATTTAAACATATGAAAGGCTTGTGAGCAACACAAATCACATAAAGGAACTTTTGTTTGTTCACGGTAAAGGTGTGATTTGGAATTCCTCAGTGGAGTACCAACAGAGAGACCCGGACCCCTATAAGGAGGCTAGTCTGACAAAGACAAGGTAGTTCAGTACAATTAAAATCCTTAAAGAGCCCTAGCTGGTTTGGCTCAGTGGATAGAGCACCGGACTGCAGACTAAAGAGTCCCAAGTTCAATTCCGGCTGGGGGCACCTGCTGGGGTTGAGGGCTCGATCCGCCCCAGTAGGGGGCATGCAGGAGGCAGCCAATCAATGATTCTCTCTCATCATTGATGTTTCTATCTCTCTATCCCTCTCCCTTCCTCTCTGAAATCAATAAAAATATACATTTTTTAAAAATCCTTAAAGACACTGCCACTGAAGGTAGGACCAATGTTCACCTTGTTGGCTAATGGGTGTTGCTAATCTTTCAACCTATGCGTTAAGATACCTCACTGAACACATTTTGACCATAGACCATCCAAAGCCATTTGATAATAACCTGTGGCTTATTGAAATTCTATAATACTTATACTATTATCACTTTCCAGACATATGTAAACATAATGAGTTGCCTACATCAGACATGCCTCTGATTGCTCCTTTAAAATAAAAATTTAACACCACCTCCCTTTCTCCAGTGACATGGTAGATTCATGTCATAACCTCCCCCATTCATACCTAGCTGTGCAGACAAATTTTCTTTGTAATTTTAAAATCAAGTAAGGGAACTTGGTGGTGGGAGGATGAGACAGAGGAAGGGAGGAGTGGTGTGTGGGAAACAGCAATAGCTTCTATGCATGTGGAAGACCCCGTTCATCCTGCAGTGAATAGAGCACTGAACCAGAAGTCAAATAGCTCGAGTCCTGGCCCAGCTCCACCTTTTACTAACTACGTGACATTTTCCTTGTCTTCACATGGAATAATAACATCCTTCTAGTGTCACCCTCATGGTGCTTTAGAGGTTTAAATGAGTCGAACCAGGTGAAAGCACTGTGGAAAGTCTAAAGTGCCAAGTGCAGTATCAAGGCCTCTCTTCACTTTGTATGCTATTTGGTCAACAGCTCAACTCGGGGACCAGAGTCAGACCAACCTGAATTAGAATCTGGCTTCAGCCTCCTAGCAGCTGTATGACCTTAGGCAATTTCACTCTCTAAGCTTCATGTTCATCTTCTATAAAGTGGAAAGTACTAGCCCTCAAAGAGCTGTGGGGATTTAATGAGATCATAAACGTCACACCCTGACAGTGTCTGAAATAGAAGTTTCTCAGTGAACGCTGGCTCATATCACTAGTGAAGAGTTACTGCCATATGGATCATCTTATTGCTACCGTGTGGGAGCATGAGACTCATCAAGTGTGTTTGGCAGCCCCATTACATATAAAATTTATATGTCACTTCCTCATTAGAGGCTTTCCTCACTCCCCCCACCCTTCCCCAAGTTCATTCATCTCTTTCCCACACTTCCTCTATTTCAATATTCTATCATATTTATTAAACACCATCTTGTAATTTACTTGTTTATATGTTTCCTCTCCTAGACTATCAGAAACTTGATGGCAGGAGTCTGTCCTGTTTATCTCAGAATCTCCCATGCTTAAGATAGTGCTACCTCATCATGGGCACTGAATAAATGCTTATGGAATTGAGTACATGCATATGTAATGTTCTGCTGCAAGTCAGTCCTCAAATAAGTAAGTGATGGAGACATATTTATAAAGATAACATGATACCAGGAAAGAGCAAATTGCTCAGGATCTCCATGCTTAAGATAGTGCTACCTCATCATGGGCACTGAATAAATGCTTATGGAATTGAGTACATGCATATGTAATGTTCTGCTGCAAGTCAGTCCTCAAATAAGTAAGTGATGGAGACATATTTATAAAGATAACATGATACCAGGAAAGAGCAAATTGCTCAGGATCTAGGACAGCCTTAACTCGGGCATTGTCTCCTGCTCACTTCATAGTGTGGACTTATGCAGATCTGGTGCCTCTGCTATGCAGTTCAAGCAAACATTCATAACTCATTCATTTTACTGACCCTGTAAGGCCAATAAAAATGAAGTAAGTAAGACAATGGTGGAAGTAAATTTTTTAAATTCAGTTAGCTTTGCCTTTCTTTAGATTTTGTGTCCCTAGTACAATGTCACAAAATTCTGACCTCCAAATCAAAGAGAACAAATATAAACTGCCCCAGAATCAGGGGATTAAAGTAGGGGCTAGTTCTAGATGAAGTTGATGGTTTCCCACATAACGTGATTTACAGATTGAATTACAAGACCCTACCCTCTCAATAGTTTTCTTCCACAAATCTTTCTCTTCAGCCAAACTAGCCTGAAATTCTTCATTTGTAAGTTTGTGTATATGTGTGTATATTTGAGGAGTGGGTAAGGTCTGGCCTGGACATGGCATCTTCAGAAAACCTTTACAAAAATGCCTACCTTTTCACTTGCCTTTTCTCATTAGCATATTTGCATCATCCATGGAAATGTGCCTTTATGTTATGCAAATTATCATTATCAGATCAGCTTTGGGTACCAAAGAATGTAGTTTGGCCATAGGAAAGAATAATTGAAAAGATTTTAAACTTGGGCCTCACATCACTTTGGAATTATAACAATGTGCAGCTTAAAGAAGGTATACTAGGGAGAAGTGACTTACTTAGAGCCCTGGACCCTGGGCAGCTGGGGAGGAATCATAATGATGGAAGTCAAATGTCAATATTCACGCCTGTTGTCCCTGGAATCTGCTCATTATTCTTTTTGTTATTGTTGTTTTCAAGTAAGGTGTATAGAGTCCTGCGCATGTGCTAGCAATAGGCCACGTTTGGAATATAGTGGTGTGAATGCAGATGTAGTATCTCCTTTGATGGAGCATACAATCCTAATGTTAGAGACAGATATTTAAACAGGCATACTGATTAATACTTAATTTTAAAAGTAAGAGAGAGCTAAAATGAAAAACAATCAGTTTTGAGAAAATAATGGGGCACAGGACCCTACCTCTTGGGTTGAGTGTAAAAGTGGATTCACTTTGAATTAAAATGTTAATCTTGAAAGCCTCTCATTTGCATGGGCTCCTTCCAAGGCTCTGAAGATAGGGGAGCTCTGCAATGTGTTCATCCGGCTATATGGTTTTTATAAAATTTGCAGAAGTAAGATATTTTAACTGTAATCAGTTAAGACCACTGTCTCTTTCCACTCTGGTTTCCCTGTCATATTTGCCCTTGTGTTATGTGGAGCTGGATGGCCATAGGCATTTTGGGGATCTAGTTCGAGGGAAATTGAGATGAAAGTACATTTCCCTTGAGTTTGGTGGGAACATATTACAAAGTGTAGTTAAATTACCGCAGGCGTCACCAATCTAAAAAAGGTTTTCCTGAACATTCTTCCCAGCCTTATTACCAACTCACACAGTGGATGGCACAATGGTGCAGGCTTAGAGTTGTCCTCTGATATGACTGTGTCCTTCATTGCCCAACGCCAGAAGTAGAAAGGTAGTGGGGGAGAAACCAGGTTTGAAATGCACGGGGCAAATGGAGCATTCACCCTGTGGGAAAATAACACTACGAAACATTTGCATAGCATTATTAATAAAAAAAAAGTTGTGAAGCTAAAGTATGCTTCTTAAACTGTCATAATAAAAATGCAAACTTTGATTACTACGGTAGAGGAAAGCGGAATTATCTTTTTTATTCTCACTTTGGAAAATATTATAATACCATTATCATATGAAGGAACAATCAAAAGATATGTAGTCATGTCAATTATATCTTAATTTTTTTAAAAAGATATGTAGCCAGAGAATGTAGGGGGCGGACTATTAAAGCAGTGTTTATGGTACCAGTCTTTAGGATGCCTCCTCTTATTTTAAATAAATATTCATTTTTTAGTATAAGTTTATATTTGTGATTTCTTATTCCTTTTAGAGAGACCCCTAAATTATACAAGCATCAGGCCCCATAAAACCTACCCTGGTCATGGCTTCTCTGTGGAGATGACATTTCAGCGGAACCCCAAGGAAAGTGAAGGAAACATCCACAAGAATATAAATCTGGGGCCATGGAAAGAGCATGTGAAAGGTCTGGAGGTGGGAATGAGCTTGGGGAGCTCACACAGAAGACCACAAGTCCCATTTATTTCTAACAACACTTGTGTAATTATTAAAATAATGCATGTTGATTGTAGTAAATCTGAAAAGATCAGAGAGGCACAAAGAAAAACAAAAGAACAACCATATGTGCCCCAATTGTTTACTAGAAAAATATGATTGCTCCAGTTATACAACAAGGGTTCTGGACAAGGTAGGGTAGCTCTAGAATGATCAAAACCGGGCAGAGTTTTAAAGCATTGTACAAATAAAAAGAATCTGCTAAGTGAAATAAGGCAGACAAAGAAAGACAAGTACTGTAGGATTTCACTTAAATGTGGAATCTCAGAAACAAAACAAAACAGAAGTAGACTCATAAATGCAGAGAACAAACTGATGGTGGTCAAAGGGAAGGGGGTGGAGAGAAGGGTAAAAACGCTGAAGGTATTAAGAGTATAAACCTCTAATTATAAAACAAATTATTCACAGGAAATTGTCAATAATGTAATGATGCTAGATGGTTACTAGGCTTATCATGGTGTTCATTTCATAAGGCGTATATATAGGTGTTGAGTCACTGTGCTGTACACCTGAAACTTACATGATGTTGTATGTCAACTATACTTAATAACAAATTAATTAATTAAAATTAAAAATCTGGCTGCTCTCATCATCACTATCATCATCATTATCAATGCCCAATCAGAATATCAAATTTAAAATACCCTCTTGTAAGTCTTTTGCTAAGATCATCTAGTTATGAAAATCTACATAGCACCCGTGGCAGTAAAGACAGAGGTGAAGAGGGGTCCCTTAGGATTCCTAGTGAAGTGAGTACTTACTTTGTCCTACTGCCCAGCACTCTCCCTTACTCTAGAAACAGCCCTTCAACTTTTAGAGAACCAACCCTACCACTGTTTCAACCACACTAATAGAAAGTAGCAATCACAGTTCCTCTTCCCAACTCCCAATCTCAGCTGATAGTTTGGGAATGGGTACATGACCCATTTGGACCAATCTGAATTCTACCCCCACGGTTTTCTAACTGGAGCCCCAAGGGAATTGGCCCCCTCTGTAGTGGTAAAAATGGGAGATGGGGGACTGGGAGAAGTCAAAGGTCATGTTTCAAATAAAATAGAAGTTAATCTAAGAAAATAAGGCTGAGAAGGTAGGAGAGGAGCAGAGAAGGATGAAGAGTGTCCTGGTGACCATCCTGAGAGTCCCTGTTTCTAGGCGTCTCTGAGACCTAGCTGCCATAACAGCTTTTCCTGCTGACTGTCTAGGTGAGATGGAAAATAATCCCCCTCTTGTCTAAGTTAGTTCAAGTTGTGTGTCTGCTACTTGGAACCACATTATCCCCCAATATGCTACTCTTGAATGCCTCTGGTGGCTCTTTATCAAGTATAAGTCACCAGGCTGGATTTAGGGTTTACTAATAAAGAAGAAAGAGACAAGAACTAACATACACTGAGTGTCTACTGCATTTCAAGGACTACATGCAAATCATTTAAGTTCTTCCTTACAGATATTCTAGGACCGTAGTCGGCAAACTGCGGCTCGCGAGCTACATGCGGCTGTTTGGCCCCTTGAGTGTGGCTCTTCCACAAAATACGATGGCCTGGGCGAGTCGATTTTGAAGTAGTGGCATTAGAAGAAGTTTAAGTTTTAAAAATTTGGCTCTCAAAAGAAATTTCAATCGTTGTACTGCTGATATTTGGCTCTGTTGACTGATGAGTTTGCCAACCAAACTGCTCTAGGAAGTTGGGTTTTAGTGTGTTGAGTAATTTGTTCAAACTCTCACAAGAAATCACAGAGGCAAAATTTTAATTTAAATCTGACTGCATATCCCATTCTTTCTTATTCCTCTGCTACATATTGTCCATTATGGGGTCTTATAATACAATTCAGAAAAGAGATACTTATACAAATAATATAATGAAGCATGCGCTGATGCAAACAAGGAAAGAGGAAGCACAGAGTATGAACTGACCCAACGGGAATCTTGAAGCACTATTACTGCTTTTAAATCCTGTCCTTACCATGAACCTGTCACAGTTACTAGATAAGAGCTCCTTACTTAATCAAAGCTCCTTACTTAAATATGTTCATATCTGTAAGCTGGAGGTAGAAAATAAAATCTTCAAAGACTTAGCAATTTTATTGGGAGAAGAGTAATGTTTAACCAAGTCTATAATAAAATGCAGAAGGATTGGCAAAATACAGCCATCCAAAAACAGGCCAGGGAAAATGGGTCTAAACCATAGCAGAAATTACTTAAGTCCTTTATATGGGAAAACGGTTGGCTAATAGTGAGGGCTGTTAAACAATGAAATGGGTTACCAGGGCAAGCTAAGGAATCTCCTCATCTGCAGGCCTTTAAAATAGTAAAAATTTCTTGTCCTGAATGGCTTTACGTGTGGTCTTCCTTGAGGAGTGGTGGGGTCAGGGAGCTACAGAGGAAGGGATGACCCCTCCAAATCCTTTCCCAAAGCCTGGGATTCTCCCTACCTGACCATCATCACCTTGAGGAAGGGGTTCTTTGCCATTTGACAATCTGCACCCCCCGCTTTTAGTTCTTGCCTAACTTAGTAATGCACTAATTCACAACTGCTGTAGAAATGATTGAAATATTTAGACATAATGGAGAAAGTTTAATAGGGTCCAGTGGGAAACGCAGGTGTTTAGATCAGCTTAAAAATAATAACCACCTCCCCTGCTGGGGGCTTTCTATTCACCATCAGCTCTGCTTTTATTCTTAGCCATAAAGGCTACCTCAGACAGGAAATTGTTCACGTGATTGGTCTTTACAAGTGCTGTTGGGTTTAAACTGAGGGCTGTAGAGGTCATTAGTGGGCAGCCATGTGATTAACCTTTGCTAGCCCGTTGCTTTTCACACTTTGTTAACAGCTCCCATTATTGCCCCTCTGAGTCTTGAGGAAGCCGTTTATTGACAGTATTAAAAATACATAGCTACAAATTCTTAAGAGCCTCGTGTTTAAACACACACACACACACACACACACACACACACACACACACACACAACAAAACCCTCCCAACATCTTATAGCCAGCCGACTGGGGAAATGGGAAACCTCTAATTTGCCATATAGGTTTATCAGGAACTGCATTAAGTAACACAGCATTTACCTCAATGGTGGTCCCTGACTCCACTCCTTTCTTTCATATTGATATATGTTATGGTGACACCCGAGAATTTTAAAATTTGAAGCAGGAGCTATAAAATCTCTGGAAGTATTTGAGGCTTGGACTCTGTTACTTTTTAGGAAATTAGTTTGTACATAAGTTTGGGGAGAAGAGAGAGAAAGAGGTTGATAAGAAAAATGTCCCTCTTAAGGAAAAGTAAAACCCACATAAAACGACCAAGAGTTTCAGAAAGAATTTTTATGTGTGAATCAGGACTTTATTCTAATATGAATATATAATGGTTGTTTAGTTTTCACCCTCACTCTTAGCTATAAAATATCTTGGGAGGCATTTCTAAGAATTGTTTGTGTAAGAAAGACCATATTGATGTTTCCCAACCAGTGATATGTATGCCTAAAACCTACTTAAAGGGTTGCATTCTTCAAATGATCCTTAGTCCATGACCCCTCCCACTGCCCCAGTGACCTTCATGCGAGAGTTTAATGGCCTTTCTATGACCCCCACCCCAGCATAAGATTTTTCCCAAGAACTTTTCTTGTACTTTCAGAATTCTAGTGAAGAATTTAACTTCAGCCTCAGAAGTGTCTAAAGCTTCCCTCTTCCTAGGTCAGAATTCATATTCAAGAAGGGAATAGGCCCAAATGATCATTCAAGAGATTTATCCCCTTGTGGTATATATACATACATACATATATAGATTGATTATAGATTTATATCAAATAAATGCATATTTTACATTGCACATATATACAATAAATACCTACAGAAGTACATATATATTATGTATAATAAATGAGTGGAAAAGAAAACCACTAGAATTCCATATAAAATTTCTGTGCTAAAAAGATTAAGAGAAAAAAAAAAACAATGTATAAAAGGAGAGATGATTCTCCTTCAATTACTTTGACTTTTCTTTTTTGTTTTCTATTTTGATACTATTGATCTAACTTATTCATTCGCTATTTCAAGTGTGCAGCTATAAACTCAAACTCTTTTCCTAAGAAAAATATAAATTAATTAATGTTCTTATTAAAAGAAGATAAACATAGTAAATGGGACTATTACCTTCTCCCACAACTATCTGTTATATGTTATAATGGCCTCTGATTTTTGTGTGAATTGTATTATATAGCAAGACTTTAGTTCCCACACATACTACTATACTATGGTCAACAAATCCAAACAAACAAAGAAGGTTCAATTTCCTTTTGAAAATTTCTTTATAACATTTAAAACTGACAAGCCACATATTCCTCTATTTCATGATGGAAGGGTGGAGGGGAAATTGTTGCTAGGATAAGACTTTGTATTTTATGTCAAATTGTACCTGGAAGCTTATTTTAAAAGTAGAATTATAACCCGCCCACCCCCCAAAAGCAGGGATTTGAGATGAAAATGCCAAAATAACTTTAATTATCAGCTTGTTGGGGGTGTGACATTTAAATATCAGTCAGTGGAAAACTTCACATTGTTAATGTGTCACTCAAAAAATGTGAAATTTGTGTTATACCATTACTATTTATTTGTATATTCTTAGTCTCCAAAGAACATGCTTGGTAGATAAGAGCCCAAATCACTACAGCAAGTAATCCAACATTTTCAAACTTCTTTTAAAATCAGAGTTAATTCAAATAATTGTAGGCTTCTTAATGTAAACCTTGGTTCTACATATTGCCAATATTTGAAATTGGACTGAATTATATATAATATTTCAATATAGAAAAATAACAAATTTGAATTTTACTCAGAATCTTTTCATATAATATGTGGCACTGGGGTAAAAATATGCAGTAGCCTCTAACATCAAACAACTATTTCTTGCCCTAGACTTTCTGTAGACAATAATTGGTTTTCTCAGCTCCCTCTCTCAAGCTGCATGAGAAAAGAAACCATGGAAACTGGGCCACCATAAAGCGATGCTTTCTAACCTCAGCTAAGCACTCACTGATCCTCAGAAATGGTTTTACACACCCCTTGTTGACTAATTATTGTAGAGAACCATAGTGGCTGTTTGAAATACTCTTCATCCTTAAGGGCCCACCCCTTGACTTCCTTTACCTTAACCTGACTCATGGGAGATGACCATCTGGCCTGCTTCACTGAAGAAGGTCAGCCAGCATGAGTTCCTTGCACTATCCTTGATCAAACTAGATCTGGGTCTTGACCTGCCTGGCTTGCCTTGCTGGGTTAGCACATGAAGCTGGCTTAAGTTCTCTCCACCTATGTTACCTTCATCAGGCAGCCCTGACTTGACAGTTCACCATTTTTAAGGCCTCTATGTCACTGTGTGGTCCCAGCTAACCTTGATCACGATTCTTTTTTAAAAAATATATTTTATTAATTTTTTACAGAGAGAAAGGGAAAGAAATAGAGAGTTAGAAACATAGATGAGAGAGAAACATCGATCAGCTGCCTCCTGCATACCCCCTACTGGGGATATGCCTGCAACCAAGGTACATGCCCTTGACCAGAATCGAACCTGGGACCCTTCAGTCCACAGGCTGACGCTCTATCCACTGAGCCAAACCGGTTAGGGCCCATTATGATTCTTAACAGCATTTTCTATCTCTTCTGCCAATGGCCCCATCCCTGTCTCTGAGAACATGGCCATTGCTCCCTTTATCCTTATAAATTTCCTTTGAGGCCACTCCACAATTTACACTGCTTGAAAACTTTATCCTTGGTCTTCTTCCCTAGTTCTCTCTCTTTGACAGTCTGTCTTTTCTGTCTTCTTTGGCAATCTCATCAAATCCATTCTTATCTTTAAGCAGCTAATTCCTAAATCCCTAAACTCACATTTCTAATTTTCAGAAATATTGATGACTTCCTCAAACTAAAATCCTCTGCCCCAAAACTACCCCTTCTTCTCTACATCCTCATTTCAATAGATTTAGTCATTAATGGCCCGGAGGCATGAGTGTTTCTTCTCTCTCCATAGCCAATAAATTGTCATGACACTTATAATGAAATCCAAGCTCCTTTCCATGGCCTAAAACTCTCTGAGTAATCTCTGATCTCATACCTCTATACCTTTCTGTGGCTCACCATGAATTAGCCTTGTTTCTGCCTCTCAAACCAAGCAAGCGTGGGTTTTTTTATGTATTATCTTCCTTCCTCCTAGAACTTTCTACTCTCCTTTTGCAGATCATTCCAGGATGGCTCCTTGTCCAAAATGTCTCTTCATCAAAGAGATTGTGTCAGAAAACATATTACATTACACTATTCATATTTTCCCTATAAATTTTTATGACTGATGTTAATCAGCTAGGATTTTAAAATTATGAGTAGTTCAACTACAGTAGCAGTGATAGGCAGGCAGGAGGAAAAGACAGACTTGGGAATGTGATGACAATTATACAAGTAGCAAGGGTGAAGGAGTTATGGATTATCCCTAGATATCTGACATGGGAACCAGATGTATGATGGCTGTCTTAAGTAGAATAAAAAAATACAAGACAAAGAACCGATTTGGAGAAGAAACAATGGGTTCAGTTTAGGATGTGCTGAAGTTGTGTTGTCTACAGTACAGACTGAAAGATTTCCATGAGGCAACTGGGCATACAGGAGAAAGCTCATGAAAACGCATTTGAAACTACATGAGTAGAAGACACAGGGTATGAAGAATAAGAGCAGAAGAGGAGCCCCAGAGACCAGTGGAAAACACCAACATGAAAGAGGAGAGAAACTCATGATATAAGAGGACAGTAGGTTAAGAAGGAAATTGTGGGAGACGAGTAGGAGTTTCAAGAATAATAGGGAAATCAATGGTATCAAAGAACAGTTACGTTTCCTAAGATAAGAACTTTAACATGCCATTGGATTTGGCAATTACGTCATTAATGAATTTCAGTGGTGGCAGTTTTAGAGACAAGGTGGAGGCAGAAGTCAGGTCACACAATGCTGAAGAATATAGGAACCAATGTATGGGAAAGAAAGATATTTCAAGCTATGAAGGGGAAAGAGAAAAATACAATAGTTAAAGGAAAATATAGACTAGAGGTAGGGTCTTTCTTTTTGATAATTAGAAAGTCTTAATTGTGTTGGTATGGTGATAAGAAAAAAAGGTAAATTGGGACAGACAGAGGCTTCCAAAGTCTCCCTGACTGATACCGGTTTGTTATTTCCAGCCTGATCACTCACTCCACCTCATCCCAAATATCCCCAAACTGGAGCTTTGAGGTTGGAGTTTGGAGGTTGGAGGAAGGCCCTAGAAGGAGAGGAGGTAGATATGAAACTTAGAATCCCTGCCTCCTCATTATGCCTCAAGCAGCTCCAAATACCTAAACCGCAATTATGGATGATTCAACTATTACTCCAGGTGTGGTGCCACATGTTTACCCCACCCAGACTGAATGTTGCTTGGGATTCAGAGGGTGTATAAGAAAAATCATGTGTTGCTTGAAATATAAAACACTCCATATGTGTTAAAATGATTAAGTTTCATCATCTCCAAAAGCCCTCTATATTCTAAACAAACATGTACCTATGCATTGAAGATTCTTAGTATGCCATAAATAAATTTCAAACTTTCAACTATGAAGTTATTTAATGTCCATTAATATCATTCCTAATTTGGGAAGAAAAAAAAGAAAGAAAAACTCGCCTTTCTGAAGAATTCAAAATTTTTCTTGTCACATGATACCCAAGCTTCTCAGAAAAGCAGTGCAATCTTTTTTTTATATATATATAACCCTCTTTTATAATCTTTTTTTTATCTTGATACTTCATGATCTGAGTATATTTAATTAGCTCCCACATAATAGCTACAGACATGGTACCTGAAGCAGGTCAATTGGCTATGTGACCTTGAGCAAGTAATTTTATTTCTCATAATGTAAATATCCTACCCAATCTACTTTCAGTTCAGTTGCATCATGAGATCAAATCTTATCACTTATTTTACTGCGGAGGAGACATACTGCAAGCCTACTGGAAAAATCTTTTGGGATATGTAGGAGGACTGCCATTTCAGTTTCAAGTTATACCAGAAACTTCAAGCTGTGGAAGGAGCTTACAAGGTCATTCTACAAGAGGGAAAGATCAAATAATGTTACTGCAAATTGCAGTTGTAATTCATTCTTTCATATAAATTATCTCTGTTGTACTAGCAAGTTCAGCAAGACCTTGGGTTATCAGCCAAATAAATGCCACTTCAGTAAGTTATTGCTGCCTGGGGCCAGCTTTAACTTGCATCGTCAACTTTTCTCTTGTCTAAAGTTCTACTGTAAGTTTTGCATTCATAAACCATGTTCCCCTTGCCTTTATTGCTTGCCCTCTTATGACTTTTCCCCTCCTCTTGGTTGCTAAAGAGAGCCCGATTGTGTATACTAACACCAGAGAACTTCATCTACTGATGTAAAGAGTTCCATTCAAATTGTCAAAGTGAAAAAGCCCACTGAACATTTCCTTACTATGTGAAAATAGTTTCTTGCATCTTTGCACCACAATTCTGGGAATTCAATTTAAAAGAGATGTGTTCAAAAGTATATGACTTTGGCTCCCATATATGATCATGAGACAATAAAGGAACAGTAAATTTTGTGACAACTTTTGAAACTTGTGTTTCTATATAAAATTTCACCAACTTTCCATCACTTGAACTTAATTCAAAATGGAGTCAGAAAATGTGGTACTTGTCTAAATTAAAATAAATATTTCAACAGTCTTTTTTTCACCCTTTAAATTGATGGTTAAGTGTATAACAAAAGGAGAAGACAATAAACTATATATACATACTTGTCTGAAAAAGCCCCCCAAAATGCCACCCACATGCACAGAATACCACACACAGTCGCTTTATGAAGAAAAGTCAGATGCCATATAGGGTAACTATTGAATATTGATGACATTTTTCCCTACCTCATACAAATTACCCCTGCTAACATGCACCCAGCTTATTTTTTCCCCTGTGTTTCCCTCCGTTTATATTGTCAAGTGCAGATTAAAGACACATCCTAGGAGCATTCTCCGTAAGAACATTTCTCTCAGAGCTACTTAAACATGGCCTTTTACATATATCCTCTGCATCATTGGCCTTTGATAATCAGTAAAGTATCTTTGCTTGAAGAAAAATGAGTAGAATAAGCCTTTTCTAAGAAAAAAAAATCAACATGTGTAAGTAGGTAATGCAGGTTAAGAGTACAAAGCCCAGAAACCTAATACAATTCTCCTTAAGGACATACCATCCTACTGTAACATGAGAATGACTGGCATCGCCCTAATACATCTCCTATGCATCTGAAGAGATTCGAGAACAACCTTCAGTAACTTGCTGGAACTGATGCTTTTAAAAGCATTATCCCAGTGCCTCATGTTAAAAAGAGAAACCTGATTAATCCCAAAAGGCAGATTATACTGATTTGAGGAGGAGATGCTTGTCCTTATTTCGAATAAGAGTCCGCCTGATGTTTGAGAATTGGTAACTCATCAGAGAAATAAAATTACACTGTGAAGTTCTGAATTCTCCACTTCCCTCCTTTGCTAAACTCGTGTTCTCCTTCCAAACCCATACTAAGCATTTATTCATTAATTTAACAATTATTTATTGAGTAACTCACATGTGCCAGGTGCTGTTCCAGGCACTGAAAATACAATAATAAACAAACCAGACAGAAATTCCTACTTACATCCTTCATCTCTCAGACTTGTGGACCAAGCTAAAGTAGAGCTGTTTTCTTGCTCCCAAACCTTGTTGATCTGATCTTTTACTTAGGACAAGGGTCAGTCGTCTAAGAAAGAAAGCCCTCTTATTTATTAGAGTAAACAAAGGTCATTGACAATCCTACACCCATTCACCTCACAATTATTGATGACCGTGCCCTAGATGCCAGGATACAGACTTCAAACCAGGGGACGGCAAGATGAAAGACACACAGTCCTTGCTTGGCTTAGCATGGATTATATATGTTTGTAATGTCTTTTATGTGAACAGAGTAACAATTGATAGTTTTTATTTTTTAAATTTATCTTTATTGTTGAAATTATTACAGATGTCCACTTTGTTTTTGTTGTTGTTGTTATTTTCCCCATTGACCCCCTCCTCCCCGCACCCACCCCTCCCAATCTTTTGTCACACTATAGTCTGTATCCATGGGCTATGCATATAAGTTCCCCAGTTCATCCCTCCCCCACACACACTCCACACCCCCACCTTCCCTCTGAAAGTCATCAGTCTGTTCATGGTTAATTGATAGTTTTTAAATTGAATTTGAATGTTTGAGGTCTCCTGATAGCCGAGAGTTAGTTGCTTTTCTTTTTTCCCAGGCCAAGTATTTCTCCTGATACACTTAAGTATAGACTCTAGGGATAATGGCCATTTCTCGAAAGTATGCTACTGACCAACTTGAAAAGGGTAAGCTGGACTTGGACGTGCATCTGAGTGTTCTCACTCCATTCTCTATAGTCACAACTCCTGCTATGTTTTCAATTAGCTACAGTAACTGAAATTAATATTGCATTACACTTTTTTATTGTTCTTTAATTTAACCAACAATAATGATCAAGGCATAAAATAGCCCAAGTCCTTTGTTTAGGATCTGATGAATAGAACCACATGCCTGACCTCAACCCTTTGGGGAATGGACATTCAGAAAGTATTTACATGGCCCCTCAATTTGTTTATTATTTGCCTGCTGCTTTTTTAGTCTATGTGGCTTTGTTTACTCTACTCACTACATATGGGGAGTGAAGATGGAGTCAGGGTTTTGCTGTACTTCTGGAATTATGGTATTTGAAAATGTTGCCCCATTTGTCAACCATTATGCCTCTTTTCTGCTAAGCATTCCAGAAGCCTCTGGTCATAGTGTACACAAAAATTAACAATTTTTTCTAGTTGTGTGTGTGTACATCTGTGTGTGTGTGTGTGTGTGTTAATGAACAGATAAACAAACATCTATGTTAAAGTGTTGATATCAAGATATCCCACCTAGAGTGGGAAGTTGACAATTTATAATCCAAATGTCTGTGAGAGGCATGTCTGGTAGTGAATCTCTGTCATTCCTCACCAGGTGAACATACTATGGCTTTGAGCCAAACACTCCTGAGAGCAAATCCTGGCTTTACCTCTTAGCAGTGTGTGACTGGGCAAGTTACTTATTAACATTTCTGAGCCTGTCTGCTCATCTACACAATAAAAATAATGTGGCTGACCTTGCTAGCTGGTTTTGAAGATTAGAGATGGTATATGTGGTGAACAGAGCATGGAATCTCTATGAAAGGCATGCAATAACTGGCAGGCATCATTAGCATTAGCATTATTATTTCTCCTCCATTCTTTCCCTTGTACTCATCACCTGAACTCTCTCATTTCCCTTTCTTTTTTTAAAAAAATATATTTTATTGATTTTTTACAGAGAAGAAGGGAGAGGGATAGAGAGCTAGAAACATCGATGAGAGAGAAACATCGACCAGCTGTCTCCTGCACACTCCCCCACCGGGGATGTGCCTGCAACCAATGTACATGCCCTTGACCGGAATCGAACCTGGGACCCTTCAGTCCGCAGACCAACGCTCTATCCACTGAGCCAAACCGGTTTCGGCTCCCTTTCTTTTTTCTTCTTGCCTTTTCACTCTCCTTTTCCCTACTCTCACCTGCCAGTCCCTATGCTCTCTGATTGGTGTCCAAAGACATTGCTCAGGCCCACCAGCAACCCTCAGAGACAAAGGTGTTGTAAATTCTTGTTCTCCACGATCAGCCAAAGAAAAAACAGCCAGAGAAAATGCCATCTAGAAATTCCGTCTTGTGTAGAAAGATGTCCAATGCACTCAATCTATGCCGTGTAGCTAAAATTACCCTATTGCCTGAAAATGCTGAGTGTCTTTTTTGCAGGTAATATCAAGCCCCAGAAATTTAACATTTCTTCATTCATTTATTTATTTTCAAAATGTATTAAAGACACATAATGGATCCTATGCTAAAATGGAAGCTCTGACAGGTTTATTATCTATTTTTGTATCAACTTACTCTACAGATATTTGTTGAATAAATAGCAAGTGAATGATGAACAAGCCCAAGTTTCCAGTTGTAAAGACACTGAAAAGAAAAAGTAAAATTTGTATTCATGAATGTAGGTCATGTCTACATACTAAAGCTTTTTTATTTTTCCAATTAAAATGAGTAAGCACCCTCATGTGTCAGGTTCTAAACTAGATGTTAACATACAAAGATAAAATAAAGATAAGACATGGTCCCTGCTCTTCATTCAATAAAAAATATTTTTTTAAAAAAACAAACAAAAAACTCCAGATTGAATCCAAAATTATAGCTGCAAGGGGGTATGGGAAGCACCATTTTTAGTTATATAGCTTCTGTAGATCAGGAAGACATACCAGAAGGAGTTGAAACAGATGGAGCAAGCAAATCCACACAATTTGCCACAAGGGACAACAACGCATACGGATTGGTGTTTGTGAAGAGGTTAGTAAACACCTCTTAGTAAATACTGGTTTGCCCTGACGCCATTGGTCAGTATTCATTGTGCCCTAACACTGGGTCTTAAAAATACTGAGTTCAGCCTGGGAGCCCAGCCCCATAACCAGACACCTCCCAAAGCCTGAGTCTGGATCTTGCTTCCAGCATGTCACCCTTCCTGTATGATGGACCTTGCTCGCTCACAGCCTGGATACATCCAGAAAGAGAGAGGTTCCTGCCCAGCAAATTAAAGCCCAAGGTAGAGTGGTGGGTGCTGAATTTGAGTATTTGGGGAGTACTATGAAAATCCAGAAGAGGGGCAACTAATTCTGCCTGGAAGGGTTAAGTATGACTTCATGTTTTGTCATCCCTGAAAATAGTCTAGTATGCAGAATAGACTATCACTCTATTTGGCTTTCTTTCTTGACAAGTAACCCATCATAAAAATTTCAGTGCTAAAAGCTGCTTGTATGACATACAAACTCAGTTGTACGCAAAGTTAGCTGATTGAGAATCTGGCCCCAAAGCATTAAGCCTGACCAAAAAGGAGGAACCCTCTTGATTCTTTGTCATTTAAAAATTAAATTTGTTTAAATATAATTTGTCTAGTTATGAAAGTAATATATAGTAATTAAAGAAAATTTGGAAAATATTGAAACCCATAAAGAAAATACAATTACCTTTCATCTCATCATCTAGCATTTAGCCACTGTTAACCACTGGGACCATTTCCTTCCAAGCAAATACTAACCAAAAGAAAGCCAGTATAGTAGTATTATCACACAAAATTGACGTTAAGGTAAAAAGAATTATTAGAAATAAGAATGGTCATTACACAATAATAAAAGCCTCAATTCACAAGTAAAATATAACAATTTTGAACTCTTGGGAATGTGTTATAGCTTGAAAAATATATGAATACAAAATTCAGATATCTGTTAAGAGAACATTTTTGTTCACACACTTTAATACGCTTCTCTCAGTAATTGACAGATCAAGCCAACAAAGAACAGTAAGGATATTGATGTGAACAACACAAATAAAGAACAAATTATGTATCCAACTACTTGATGAACTCACAAGGGTTATTTACAAAAATTAACCATGAATTAGGCTTTAAGTAAGTCTAATAAATTTAAAGACTCTATACGCCACATCCTCAGGCCACAATATAATAGATATAACTTCTCAAAAAGAGATAAATAAAAATCTATTTCATTTGGAAATTTTAAAATAACTTTAAATAATTCATAACAAAATAATGGAAATTAGATTATTATAGAATACTAGAGGCCCAGTGCACGAAATTCGTGCACAGCGGGGAGCAGGGGTAGGGGGGTGTTGTCCCTCAGCCCAGCCTGCAGTCTCTCCAATCTGTGACCCCTCAAGGGACCTTCATTTTTTTCTCCAGGAGTGTGGTGGAAAAACCCTAGATCACTTTCTTGGATTCTTATAACCCAAATTACCAAGAACACTGCAAGTGGTGGTTTGGGTCAGTGGATAGACCGTGGGCCTGCAGACTGAAGGGTCCCAGGTTTGATTCCTGTTAAGGGCATGTACCTTGGTTGGAGGCACATCTCCAGTGGGGAGTGTGCAGGAGGCAGCTAATCAATGTTTCTCATTGATATTTCCGACTGTCTATCCCTCTCCCCTCTTCTCTGTAAAAAAAATCAATAAAATATATATTTTAAAAAGGTGTATCCTCTGCAGCTCATACAGCCCCTGGGTTGTGTCCACTGGGCTAGGGGCGTGTCCCTGCCACATGGTGGTGGCTGCCGGGGTCTCCGCACACCCCAGAGGCCAGCAGCCCTCCCCCTGTGGAGGGCGCTGGGCTGGGGGCGTGGAAACAAACCGCCACTTGGTGCTGGAGCTTGGAAAGCCTCTGGGGCGGGGCGGGAACATCCCCGTCTCCAAATGCCCCGAGGCCAGCAGCCAGCCCCACCATGGGCCCCAGGCTCGAGGCTTGCAGGGACCCTGGGTAGCACACAGCAGTAGCCGCCAGGATCTCAGCACACCCCAGAGGCCAGTAGCCAGCCCCCAGTCGTGGGCGCCTGGCTGGGGGCGTGGCCCCAAACCGCTGCTTCGTGCGCAAGCCTTTGCAAGCCCCTGGGAGCGGGGATGTTCCGCCTGCCAGGCGGCTTGGGGCCTGCACCCATAGGCTTCGAGTGGCCAGGCGGCATTCTGGGACTCCTGCCACTCAGGACCTAAGCACGGGCCTATAGGCTAGGAGAGGCCTGGGTCCGGAGGATGTTTCCGGGACCCAGGCCGCTCAGCGCCCGCATATGCAAATTAACCGCTATCTTGTTCGCTCTGATTGGCTGTGGGCATAGCAAAGGTACGGTCAATTTGCATGTTTCTCTTTTATTAGGTAGGATTACAAAATAATTATATATGCATCAGGTTTGACTCAATGGAAAGAGCGTCAGACTAGGGACTGAAGGGTACCAGGTTCAATTCCAGTCAAGGGCATGTACCTAAGTTGCAGGCCCCACCCCAGGGGTTGCAGGCCTTGGCTGGGGTGTGTGTGAAGGCAACCAATTGATGTCTTTCTCACATCAATGTTTCTCTCTCTGTCTCTCTCTCCCTTCCACTCTCTCTAAAAATCAATGGAAAAATATCCTCAGGTGAGGATTAAAAAGAAAAATAAAAGATAAATAATTATATATGCAAAATCAACATATCAAAACTTGAGGGATTCAGTTAAAGCATTTTTTTATAGAACCATAGATATAAATGTGTAAAGTAGAAACAGGGGCTCAAAATTAATTAATAAAATACATATCATAAAATTAGAAAATATTTAGAATTAAAGCCAAAGTGGAGACAATGAAACGACTTAATAAAAGTGGAAGTTTTCTTATAATGTTAAATCAAGAAAAAAAAGTAAGAAGTAAACAATATTAAGAGACTGTAACTTCATATGCTACAGAAATTTAAAAGGTAATAAATTAATAGTATGGATAATTCTATGCTAATATATTTAAAAACTTAGATGAACTAGATAAATCCTACAAATTTACACTAAAGCAAGAGTAAATGGAGAATTTTAAAAAATTAAAAATAAAAGAAAATCTGAATAGGTCTATAAAAGTATAAAGGTATGTTTACCCTAAAACTGCAAGGTTGGTTTAATATTAGAAAATATTACAGATAATTCTCATATTAATAAGAAAAAAATTAAAAATCTCTGTAGATGTAGAAAAGTCATTTGAATGATGTAGAAAAAAACTTTTGAAATAAATGCAAATTTACTCATGAATTTTTTTTTAAAACCTTAGTAAACTAGGGTTTTTTCTTTCCTAAAAGAGGGTAATCATAAGCATCAACTTCAAATGTCATACTTAATGGTGAAATGTTGAAAATATCCCTTTAAGGAAGAATATCTCATGTTCATGGATTGGTAGAATCAACATCATTAAAATGTCCATACTACCCAAAGCAATCTATAGATTCAATGCAATCTCCATTAAGATACCAACAGCATATTTCACAGACCTACAACAAACTCTCCAAACATTCATATGGAATAACAAAAGACCCTGAATAGCCGCAGCAATCCTGAGAAAGAAGAACAAAGTTGGAGGATCACAATACCGGATATCAAGTTATATTACAAAGTCACTGTTCTCAAAACTACCTGATACTGGCACAAGAACAGACATGTAGACCAATGGAACAGAACAGAGAACCCAGAAATCAACCCAAACCATTATGCTCAATTAATATTTGACAAAGGAGGCAAGAGCATACAATGGAGTCAAAACAGTCTCTTCAATAAATGGTGTTGGGAAAATTGGACAGATACATGCAGAAAAATGAAACTAGACCACCAACTTACACCATACACAAAAATATACTCAAAATGGATAAAGAACTTAAATGTAAGATGGGAAACCATAAAAATCTTAGAAGAAGCTATAGGCAGCAAAAATATCAGACATACTAGTATGTCATAGCAATATCTTTACTGATACAGCTCCTAGGACAATGGAAACTAAGGAGAAACTAAACAAATGGGACTACATCAAAATAAAAAGCTTTTGTACAGCAAAAGAAACCATCAACAAAACAATAAGAAAGCCCACTACATGGAAGAACATACTTGCCAATGTTATATCCAATAAGGTTTTAATCTCCAAAATTTATAGGGAACTCATACAACTTAACAAAAGGAAGATAAACAATCCAATCAAAAAGTTGGCAAAGGACCTAAATAGACACTTTTCCTAAGAGGACATACAGAAGGCCAAGAGACATATGAAAACATGCTCAAAATCACTAATCATTGAGAGATGCAGATCAAAACTATAATGAGGTACCATCTTACACCTGTCAGAATGGCTATCATCAACAAATCAACAAATGACAAGTGGAGATAAAGGAACCCTCATGCACTGCTGGTGGGAATGCAGACTGGTGCAGCCACTGTGGAGAATGGTATGGAGTTTGCTCAAAAAATTAAAAATGGAACTCCCATTTGACCCAGTGATCCCACTTCCAGGAATATATCCCAAGAAACCAGAAATGCCAATCAGAAAGGACATATGCATCCCTATGTACATAGCAGTACAAGTTACAATAGCTAAGATTTGGAAATAGCCTAAGTGCCCATCAGCAGATGAGTATATTAAAAAATGGTGGTACATCTACATAATGGAATACTACACTGCTGTAAAAAAAAGAAGGAGCTCTTACTATTTATAACAGCATGGATAGACCTGGAGAGCATTACGCTAAGCGAAATAAACCAGTTGGAGAAAAATAAATATCACATGATCTCACTCATTGGTGGAATACAATGATCAACATAAACTGATGAACAAAAATAGAGCCAGAGTCATAGAAGCATTAAACAGACCATCCAACCTAAGAGGGAAGGCAGGGGAGAAGGGGTGGTAAGAGATCAACCAAAGAACTTGTATGCATACATCTGAGCATAACCAATGGACACAGACAGTAGAGGGGTGAGGGCATGTGCTGGGGGTGGGAGTGGCCGGGGAGAGGTCAATGGGGGGAAAAGGAGACATATGTAATACTTTAAACATTAAAGGACTTAAATTTTTAAAAAAGAAGAAAAAGGAAACTTAAAAATAAATTAATTAAATTAAATTAAAACCTGAAAAAAATTCCTTTGAAATATCTTCCTACCTTTATTATATCTCTTATTATGAATTACAATATTCTATTTACATGTTTGTCTCTCCTGTCTCACCTCCTCCACCCTGTCCCAATGCTTAGAATAGTTCCTGGCATAAAGCAGGTGTGCCATTCACGTTTGTTGAAGGAATGAATGGATGAATGAGGCAGAGTTCCCTACTGCTAAAATACAGGTTGCATAAAGGTCACCAGGTAAGTTCTGATTCCCCGGCGGTATCCATTAGCACTCAAGGACTTTTTTAATGGAATTTGAGTGCTGCAAATGTGTTGCCCTGTGATATTTAAGACGTTCCAGATGGCTCTTGTACCTTCCCAACTTTACTGTGTAAACATCATATCCCCAATTTGTTTTCACTTACTTAACCTTTCTGAGAATCAGTTCTTTCCTCTGTAAGTGGAAATAATAATAATAGTGGGTTTGCCTCACAGGGTTGTTGTGAGAATTAAATAAATATTCATGAAACTGCTTAGTGCTTATCAACTAGTATATATATAGTAAATGTTGGCTATTGTACTATGGTTGTAATTATTAGTAACATTAGGGTTATTTCATTAGGGTTATGGTATCTGGTATAGTACTTTGTACATAAAAGCAACTTCTCAAAAAATGTTTGCTAAATGAATGAATGAGTGGTCTATGATGCTGAAATACACTGGTGGCCTTTATTCAATCTGCATTCACTTTCATTCACTAATTCATTCATTCAGCAAAAGTGAATTGTATGTCTGCTGCATGTCAGATGCTATACTAAGCACTGGGAATACAGAGATGGTTAATGATAAGACATGGTTCTAGCCTTTGAGGAGCTCAGAGCATATCTGAAATCACTCAGCAGCATGGATTTATTTTAATTTGAAAAATCTACATTGGCAGCTCTCTATTTTTATACCTACCTTTTACAAGCAAGGTACGTTGACCTTAGTCAAGACAGAGTCAGCATGGACAAAATCTAACCCAAAGCAGAGCAGAGATGCTCTTATAAAGACTTGAGCCCAGGCCTAGGATGAACTCACTTTGCTACAGTGGTTGGTCTTAAAGGGCAGCCTAGAGAATCAAGGACATATTCAAAGAGCATCCTGAGCTAAGGCATAGTTTAGAAAATTATTGGCAACTGTAGGTCCCATCTCAAGGCTAGACCATGGCCATGGGGGATGGTATGTAGAGTCCCAACTAGAAGTAACCAGTAGGAGACACGTCCCATGCATCAACATTTCCCCCAATATGTGAGAGAATGAATTTAAGAGAAGAGATGATTTGAGAAAGGTAATATACAGCAGTGTCCTTCACTAGGAAAGAGATATGCCAGAGATGGAAAGGGTGGTCTCAGCCCCAAGCCCTAGAAAAGTTTCACATACTTGTAAATTACCAGACAGAGTGAGGAAATTAGTATAATATCATATTGTCTTATATCGGTTAAAATAAAAATAGTAATGCCCTATAGGAGATAGATTTTTGCCACATTTTATAGTTGCTTACAGACATTTGAGAGCCCTTGTAATGTTTGAAAAACTTTCTGCCTTATGAATGTCAAGTTCTCGAGTTAGAAACCAGAAAACAAGTATCCTCAACTCCTTAGCTGCTAAGATGGACCCATAAGACCTAGGATCCGCCAATCAAGTGTTGTCATATAATAGTTGTATTCAAAAGTAAACAATGTGAAGAAGAAGAAGGCCTGTGAAATTTCTATTCTAGAGAACATGTGGCTAATCTGTCCAAGTCTTAAGAGGGCAAAAGGGCAACATTTCTGGTGTCTAGTCCCTTCTGTGTTTGTTGTGCAATGGAGTTGAGGTATGGAATGACAGGAGTCATACTTTTGCCAGCAAAGGTTCTTGTAGCATAGTCAGCCATTGTTTCTAGCTGTGTAGTATTCAAGCCAGAGTCTCTGACCCACCAGGAAATTGGGGAGTTTTTCTGCTTAACCCAACCTGGAGTCTATAAACCAACAATACTGATAGATTCAATGAGTTATACCAATATCTCAACCCTGAGGATGGATTTGGGAGTTACATGGACACCCAGGACCAACACCTGAGTCACTAAATGCCAGATCTCATTGATGGTAAAGGAGACAGAGCATACAGTTGCTCTAGCACCTGTGGCTGGATTACCAAATACTCTTTCTGTAAAATATGACTTAATTCAAGGGTTTACATATTGCCTACTATTTTCTCCTCTCAAGAATACTCAGGAATCAGAGCTGGCCTGCAGTTTGCTGGGTGAAAGACCTAGGAAGGGAGAAGAAAATCAGAAGCTGGGAAACGAGGCCAAGTGTAACGGCCTCTACCCTACCTTTCAGAGGCATCCCCATTTCCTCCCATCTGAACTCTACTAACATTCTAAGAGTTTTCCCTACAACCAGGTATTTTTTTTTTAAAGCAGGGGGGGAGGAGTGGGGGAGAGAGGAACAACAAAAAGAAGGAAAGTAGATTTTTCTCATTTATTACCAGAAAACTGCCCTTACTGCTTTTAGAGAATGTGTGTTTTGCTTCCTACTTATTCCTGTGGCTGCTATGAACTTTCAAGATACTACATTTGATATAAGAAACATAATTTCGTTTCTTCACCTTAATATCAAAAGCCTAACTGTACATCATTCTGTGATAGGAAGGCTAACGGCTCCTCTTCCTGGAGTAATCCCTGAGCTAGGCAGCAGGGCATAGAGATAAAGAAGACCCAGCTTCTGACTCAGGGAGCTGGACTGAGTGGGAGACACACAGATGTACCCCAGTGGAATGAAAGTATAACCAATACAAATACAAAGTGTTATGGAAGCCATCCTTGCCTTCTCCACAAGTGGAAAGAGCAAAGGCTTTACAGAAAGAAGTGACACTTTGGTCTTTATGTAATGAATGGAACTTTGATGATAAAATGAAGACATCCCATGAAGAGGAAGCAACATAAACAGAGGCACGGAAGTGCAGACTTGCAAGCACTGTTCAGGGAACATTGAATACTTGATGAGGAGAGTATAGTGGTGTGTAATAGAGGAATGGGGTGGTAGGGAGGACAGGCTGTTCTCTGGGCTTCTTCCTCAGTGAGAAAGAAGACAGGTATTACAAGACTTGATTGAAAGATTATGGCATAGAGTCACTAAAAAGTTGAAACAGAGTAAAAAAACAAACAAAATAAAAATCCAGAAACTTCACCCCAATATCCCATCCACTGAACTCTTCATAAACCTCATACATTCCAAATATTGCTTGGTAAAATATGATTTTTAAAAGAGGATATTCTTTGATAGAACTTAATCAAAGTATTATATTCAGTTAAAAATTAGCATAAAGATAATGGTGAGGAACTCACAGAAGACTGAAGTGCTACTGAACTGTAAAGAGAAAGGGGTCATAAAAGGGAAATATTCAAACTTGAAACATTGAGTCTATACTTCAGACCCTGAAATGGCTAAATTTTCAGGATACTCCAATTTCCTCTTGACTGGTTCACACACTTCTAGTTCCTTCCCTATCTCACCCTAAGCCCTCTTTGCCTCCCAGAAAGTGGGAAATGTCCCTCTTAGAGAGATCGAATGAAACAGGGAGAGAAACTATATATTTTAGTCTGAATCCCCCATCAACTCAGAAAGGAGGCAGCATTGACCTAACTTAGCACCATATACCTCACCTTTCAGCTGGTACCTTTGTGTACCCCTGGCTGATGCCAGCAACTCTGCCCCACGTCTCCCCCTCAGCTCTCCCAGGCTTCTTAGAACTCAGATTCCCAAGACAAAGCACAATTGAGGCCCAGTTAGTGCTCAAGTTTACTGAGAATTAAACCATAGGCAGATACCATCAAAACACATTTCACTTGTGACCTTTCACAGCCAACGAATGGGAAGGATTTTCCTTTGCCGGGATTGAATTTAAAACGACTTCCCAGGAGCGAAAGGTCAGCCCATGGAATCATGATATCCAGTTAAACACAGCTAAATAGAACGTTTTAGCATGACAATAAATGGAGTTATATTTAGCTGATTTGGGAAACTATCTGGCCGAGGGGAAGGGAGGAGTACAGAGATTCTTCATCTACCACCCCTCCTCCTCCAGCTGGAAAAAGTAATGGAGTAGTGTAGGCACGCACAAAGGTGAAGAATTTTCCTAAGTCTGTCCATGTCTCTGCTTTCCCAACATTTACCATGTTCTGAGTAGGACGTGGTGGTTGAACTGCATAAAGGCTATATTGTCTTCTTGACACACACATGAAATTCCTATTAGCATGACTGGAGCAAGATGGGCTCCAGAGGGAGAACATACCCTCAAATAACTTTCTAGGGAGCTTTGATTTCTAGATATGTATGAGGTGAAAGCACATTAGCCAAACTGGCTTTGATAACAAATGCATTCTTTTTCAACAAGGGAAGACTGGAGGCGAAAAAAAAATAGTTGGCACCCGTCTGCCCTTAACTTGAAATGCCCCATGCCATTTTGAAATAGCCTCATACTTTGCTGTTGTTAACTAACAGATGGTTTTGTTAGCTGATGACTGTTTCTCTAAATAACTCCTGACAATAAAGGGCTGTGATACATGAGAGCAAAATGGGGACCATAAGTGGTAGCCTTTTACCTCCAGAATCTTACCTTGTCGTCCATCCTGAAATTTGATGTGTGTAATTGCAGCCACTGGGAAGGTGTGGAGTGCTATAGCATCACAGATCTGCCAAGAGTTAGAGGAGATTATAGATGTATATTGTTTTCTTAGACGGGGAAAAAAAATATATTTAATTGAAACCAATTTAGAAATCAGGATCCCTGTAAGTTTAGAGTGAGAAGGTTTTCAATGAAATACTGTTTCATTCTGGCTGAGAGACCCATAATGTTTCTCTCCCAGGCTGAGTGTGCCATTTGATAGGGAATCCACTGTTTGTACTTGTTCCCCAAGACTCTATCTACTACACAATAAACTAGTACTCTGGGTAAATATAATCCATAGTGATTTAGCAAAAACCACCAGCCCGAGCCTTGTGGATTTTATCTAAACATTGTTTCACTTACAGTGACCAATCCCTCAGCTTCTAAGATCTTTTTAAGGTAAACCAGCCTTCTTTTGTTTTATCTTTTTAAAAATCTAACCTAATCTGGCTATCTATAACTCCATTTCTTATCTTTTATTCTGTCTTTAGACAATCCAAAATAGGATAACCCAACTTATTTAGGTACAATATGGGTCCCTATCAAATTTCTTGCTAAGGAAAACATCTGACCAAATAGCGTTACTGAACTCACAGATACTCAGGCTTCAAGCTCTTGGCTCCTAACAGTCTATATTGGCCCAGCCACTTTGAGTCTACCCTCAACCTAGGAAGACCTTGATAGCATATAAGGGAGAATAGGCCTTTACACAAATCAACAAACATGTCTTACTTAGGACTTGGTAAATGTTAGGAAAAATGATCATCTTATCTCTCCAAGTTTCTTCTTTTCTCCTTATATATTGCTGACCTCTCATTGTTCTCCTAATACCTTACCTGGCCTCTGCAGTGTGACATGCTGGTCTGTGAAGCCCAGAATCCAAAGCTCCATTTCCTGATTAATAATTTAATTTCTCACCCTTGGTTCAAAGGGTTCCATAATGATTTTAGACTGCCACTAAAATGAACCACCCCAATCTGTACTCTTCCACCATCCAGGTCTGTGACCACCCATTATCTCTCAACCCCACTCTACTCTAGATTCCCCTAAAACTATATGTTATTCCCAAAAATGCATGGCTGCAAAAGGCCTAGATGACCATAGATTATTGAAATATTTCCTTTTAGGTACAGCTAGAATATTGTTGTCATAACTCCATCATTAAGAAGGGGAGATAATGGTGAATTGAACTATAGCAATGGCAGTAGGAAGAAAAATCGTCATATTCAAATTATATTTTTGATAAGACTTGATAACTGATTGACAAAAAGAGATTTTTAAAAAGGAAAGTTTAGGATGACTTTCAGATTTCTGACTTAGAAAAGGTGTTGGATGCTGGATGTGATAAAAGATTAGGGGCAAAGAGTTTGAGATTTGAAAATGATTGAAACAAGGGCTATATAGGCACAGGTCTCCTTTAATCCCATTATTTATCAAGACTTACGTGAAATCTCTGTACAAATGTCCAGGACTAAGATATCTTTTATTTGAATAAATGTCAAAAAAGTAGAGTAGGGAAACCTTTATCAAATCACAAAACTTTGAAACACAGTTCCCTTGTCTACAAGTGGTGATAACAATATTTATTCAGCACATTGGTGAAAATAGAACACGCGTTTTACAAACCACCTAATACAATGCCTGGCACGTTATACTCAATAAATGATAGGTGCTATTGTACCTATGATTTGGAAAGGCTTACTTCACATGATCCAAGGATTGAGTCAGGCAATTTGAAAACCAATAACTGAACCAACAATAAAGTGCTGAAAAATGCAGAGGGCACCCAACTTAGACTGTGTGATCTCATGGATTCACTGCTATTATTTACTGTTTACCTAGCATTTTAGCCCAGTACATTTCAAGGTCAGTCATTATCATTTATCGAACACAGGAAATGAGAATAGCACTTCACGGATGGGAAAAACACAGCAGCACCCTTGCTGGTAGGAGTCATATAGTTCAACTCAAACAAGTTCAAACACTAGATGGCCTGAAGCCATTGTCTGTGAGCAAATCTCCATACCAAGACATCAAAGAAAACAACCTGAAAGTACCTCTGGCTTTCTCCCGTATGTAGACACAGGCTGAGTAGTTTTGTTGTATATACAGGATATGCAACCTCAAGAAAACCTTGGGCTCGGAGTGGTAAATTGTACAAACCTTTCCCTCAAAGAAAGCCTTATGTTCTCTCTTTTTGAAAATGACAAATTATGAGTAATCTATCTTTTTCACATAAAATAAATAGTTCTGAGGATACCTATAAATACATAAAACCAGCAGAAAAACTAAATGTACCTCAAAAAGAAAACCCACACACACAAAAAAAAATCTCTTTTGTTAATAAAAAGGACACACATTTTCCCCAAACCCTGTTACTGATTGAAATCTTCTCTAAAAGAACTTGTCATGTCATCATGCAAAAAATTTTCAGAATCATCTACCATGGTTACAGTATAAGCTACTGGCAGCCCACATGCCCACCCACAAAGATGTGTGTATCAGTCAGGATTATTTGGTTGCAGGTAACAGAACTGGATCCTGGTTAACTCAAAGTAACAATAATAATTAATAATAATAATAATAAAGTAGATTCCAGAATCTAATGAAAAAGTGAACACTCGGGCCTAGGATCAAAGATGCTCTAAGGAAACAAGCAATGTGGACCCTGAGAAGACAGAGTCATTTGATGTGAGTCCCAAGAGAGAATGCATCTGCTGAAATGGACTCCCCATGGTTAACTGAGGACCCCAATTTTATGAATAATAACAGTCTAGTGGCCATTTGCCTTCGTATCACAATGCTGATTTGACATAGTGAAAGGAGAGAGGGAAGGAAGGAGGATTGGGTAGGAAGAGCCTCAGACTGCATGTAGCTTGAGAAAGTCCCAGCCATGCCAATGGGGAGCCCCAGAGCAAAGGCTGCCCATTAGAGGAGTCCTGTGTTGGGCAGAAGTGACCTGGCTCTACAGAACCCCTGCTGTGCTGTTACTGGCAATGAGCAGTCTTAGAAGACTTGGAATTGAAAGCTGTGGTGGTTCCCAAAGTTGCAACATCTGGAGGCTGGTTTTCTCTTAATGGGCGATCTGAGAGCACACTTCCATGGCCTTAGAAAATAAAAGGCTCCCTGTTTCTAATGATGATTAGATCAAATTCAATATCAGCACTAAATTTTCTCTCCTCATTTTTACCATGGACTCTGTACACTTTCCTCCTTGAATACAGTTCATTCCTTTCTTCTCATTCAAATACGGGCATGGATTTAGAGTTAACATGTCAACTTTGAAAATTACACATAGAAATGGCTTTTCTATGTGCCAAGACCATCAAAAACTACTGTCACCCCATCATTTTTCAAATATCCCCCACTTAAGTGCTACACTTTCAGTAAGTGTCTATATCTAGCTTATAAACCAAAGCTGGCATTCTTTCACTTCCATACTAAATTCTGGGATACCTCTCCCCTAAATTAGTCTGAAAGAAAATGTGCAAATAATTATGATACATAGAGTATACATCTATAGATATTTAGTTGTAAAATATGCAAAGTATGTAATAATCACAGAATACTAAACATACTAGTAAGTGGTGAAAAGTGCTAATGGAGTACCAAGTTCCAAGACAGGAGGTCCAAGACAGGAGAGGTGACTTCCAACGAGGAGGACTGGGAGAGAGTTTCAAGGAAAATATGTCATTTAATCTGGGTCTTCAAAGATGAGTAGAATTTGTACATGCGAAGATGGTAAATGATACTGACAGATGGAAGACAAAAAAACATAGAGCCTAGAAAGCACAGCCTTGTAAAACACAATAACAAAATATTAGGGCAGCGATTTTCAACCTTTTTCATATCATGGTATATATAAACTAACTAGAGGCCCATTGCATGAAGATTCATGCAATAGGCCTTCCTTCCCCTGGCTTCCGGCACCCGGGACCCAGGACTTCTGCCTTCGCTCTGGCCGGAGTCTGCCACCTTTGCTGCAGACTCCGGCCAGAGTCTTCCCTCTTCGCTGCAGACTCTGGCCAGAGTCCGCAGTCTTCATCTTCACTGCGGCTGGAGTGCCGCTCCTGTAGATCCCTTCATCACCCGCCCTCCCTCACATAGCAGTCATCCTTCCCTGCCCGGCTGCTCTGTGCCTGGAGCCGCTGGGCGGCGGGGCCGCCACCATCTTTGTTCTTCTAATTTGCACATTCCCTCCTGATTGGCTGGTGGGCATCGTGGAGGTAAGGTCAATTTGCATCTTTCTCTTTTATTAGTGTAGATTACTAAAATTCTGTGGCATACCAAAAAATGTATTATACTTTTTGCCAATCTGACAAAAAAATAGGTAAAATTTTGATTCATTCACACTGGACAGATATTGTATGGCTGTTGTGTTTTTTGTTTGTTTTGTTTTTGTTTTTTTGGTAATCTAAGGGAAAAGAGGTCAGTGCCCCTGACTAAATAGTCAAGCATTGCATGTTTTAAAACATCTTGCGGCACAAGGGTTTAAAATCGCTGCCTTAGAGCATAGTCGTTTTCATGACAGCAGGGACTTATTAACTGACAAATTTCAGGCAGCTCTTGAGACCTACATTTTAAATCTAAAATACTATTGGCTTGCTAATCACAGGTAGATATACTATTATTGATGATGTTTGATGTTAGAAAAATTCACTTGAGTATAAATCTCATCATTGCCTCTTGGCCATAAGGATATTCTGCCTTGAGGATACGTCTTATTAGCATATACAGCATATGTTAAAACACAGAACAGAAGACATCCATGAAGTGTAGCTGTTGCGTGACAGAGTGTTTAAAAATAAGTTTAAGAGCATGTCATTAGTTCAAGTGGTGTCTCTGACACCAAATAGCTGCTCTTTGACTGATCTAAGAATAAACTCATTCCGTACAGTGTTCCATTAGTGATTTTAATTGCATGCTAAGCTTTATAATTTGTTGCTGTCATTAGGTTCATGTACTGTGCTAATATTTATTATGCATATTATATAACACCTTATTAAGTTTATTTCCCGCTTTCTATAAATGTTTCATCTGACTTGCATGTAAGAAGCTAACTTTCATATCTACTAAAACTAGTGCTTGAGGCTGTGCCCTCGGCTGTCCCAAATCTGTCTCTTGCTTCAACAGTGTTTGGAGGGAACAGACCCAGGGACGCCCCTTCTTCCAGACTCCAGCCACTCTCTTGCATCTCATCCAGTCACCACCTTCAGAACCACCTCCAGGACCAGCCAACACACCTGGTTTTTTTTCTGCCTTAACTCCTTATTGCCAAACAGCCATGAGCTCCCAAATTCATCAGAATTAATCCACTGAGGTGGAGGCTGCGGTCAACTGCCTGGCCAGCCTGCATCTGTGGGCCTCCCATACCTACCTCTCTCTGGGCTTCTATTTCGATCATGATGATGTGGCTCTGGAGGGTGTGGGCCACTTCTCCACAAGTTGGCAGAGAAGAAGCGCAAGGGCGCTGAGCATCTATCTCTTAAAGTTGCAAAACAAGTGAGGTGACCACATTTTCTCCCAGGACGTGCTGAAGCCTCCCCAAGATGAGTGGGCAAAACTCATGACACCATGGAAGCCGCCCTGGCCTTGGACAGGAACCTGACCCAGGCCCTTGTGGAGCTGCAGGCCCTGAGTTCTCCCTGCTCAGACCCTCAGCTCTGTGACTTCCTGGAGAACCACTTCCTGGGTGAGCAGGTAAAACTCATCAAGAAGATGGGTGACACCTGACTAACATCCATAGGCTGGCCGCCCCCAGGCTGGGCTGGACCAGTATCTCTTCGAAAGGATTCCCCTCAAGCACAACTAGGATAAGGTGATCAGATTTTAACATTGGTAAAGCGGGACACCATTGACCTGGGGGGAGGGGGGGGGGTTCTTGATTAAAAATTTGGTCTATATGGAGCAACAAAAATTTTCATAGAATGCAAAAATAGTATTGTAATATATTTTTTTAAATTTCAACATGAGTACAATTTAAATAAAAAATTATGTATAGTATTATTTTATTCTTTGGCATATTTCTCATTTGAGTGAATTTTTTTTAGTAGATTGCTGTCGTTGTTTAAAAGGTCATGAATTTGCCGTAACGTAAGTCGTAAGTGTCACTTTCAAGGCCGGCGCTAGACTTTTTGCCGCCACTATAAAATATAAATAATACGAGTACTGTCTGCTAAATTCAAGAAAATTTATGTATTTATGAAATAAATAAATAAATAACTTACCTAAATTATCTGAATAGCTGATTTGTAATGACATCACTTGTTTAACTAGCTTACTAGCACGCAGTACGATGTGTATCGTCTGAGAGACAGTTACAAAATGTTTTCGTCGTTGCCAATCCCAAAAAATGCCATTGTTCATTAAGTCCAAACAATGGTGGTTGAATTCTAACAACTGATCAACAATGCGAACTTTGATAAGCAGTTCTCGATAATCAGTTCTCAACAATTATTTGTTATTCTTAAAGTTTAACATTATAAAATTAACAAAAATAATATAAAACTCATATCCTGGCTAAATAGCCACATGGCTGCCGAAAAATGTATATTCCCTTCCCGTTCTCCCGCCGTTCCCTAGCTTGTCGTGCATTCTTTCCAAAAATCGGGACTTTTTTAAAATGCCGCGGGACGCGGGACAAATTGTTAAAAATCGGGACTGTCCCGCCAAAAGCGGGACGTCTGGTCACCTTAGACTAGGAGCCTTTGGAGCCCAGAAGCCTTTGAGAGGCCCCTCTGCATTTCCCTGGTGTCTGGCTTTCACCTGAGCCTCTTCCTGAAACTACTAGCCATTCTTTTAACCACCCGGAAGCCCTCTCCAAATGAAACAATAAAGCTTTTGCATTAAAAAAAAAAAAAAGTAGTGCTTCAGTTAAAGGTCCTCTTAGTATTCTAAACAGAGTGTTTAAATTTTTTTCCTTTGTTTTAGAGAGAAGGAAGAAAGAGGGAGAGAGAAAGAGAAACTTTGATGTAAAAGAGAAACATCACTTGGTTGCCTCCCGCATGCACCCACACTGGGGATCAAATCGGCAACCTGGGCATGTGCCCTGACCAGGAGTCGAACCCATAACTCTTCAGTGCACAAGATGATGCTCCAACTAACTGAGCCACACTGGCCAGGGCTAAAAAGGGTTTTAAATTGTTTAAGTCTATAGAAGGAAAAAGGAAATGGTTTGTTTCCTAAGTGGGAAAAAAGTACATATACATCCTATTATACAACATCTATGCCCTGAAGACCATAAATAATATTAATGGTAATTACTTGATTTGTCTTTTCTATGCCCTCCATGGAGCCATTTCTGACAAATGGTACCAATATATGTATCCTCCTTTAACTCACATCTTATATAATAAAGCCCAGTAACCAAAACAGTGGAACAACCAGAACAACCAGAGACCAGGGCTATCAGGCAGGCAAGCAAGTGGTTAGGGGTGATGAGACAGGCAGGCAGAGGTGGTTAGGGGTGATCAGGCAGGCAGGCGAGTGGTTAGGGGCAATCAGGCAGGCATACAGAGTGGTTAGGAGCCATCAGGCAGGCAGGCGAGCAGTCAGGAGCCAGCCATCCCGGATTGTGAGAGGGATGTCCGACTGCCAGTTTAGGCCCGATCCACAGCGGGATAGGGCCTAAACCAGCAGTTGGACATCCCCTGAAAGGTCCTGGATTGCAAGAGGGTGTAGGCTGGGCTGAGGAACCCTCCCCCTGCTCCCTCCCTGTGCATGAATTTCATGCACTGGGCCTCTAGTTCAATGAATAAAGGGTGCTTCACTTTTAAGCACCTAGCACAGTGTCTCAGATATTAAAGTTGAATGAAAATGTTTAATGAAAAAAATCTTAATGTAATAATTAAGATTTACTTTCAAAACATTCCCTGCATCACATCATATCTTATTCTCCATAAATCAGGATGGTGGTAGAGACACAAAATCAGAATATACTTACAGAGCAACAGCAAATCCCTCGTCATTATCCTACCTCATAACCTTGCCTCTCCTATCAACTTCCTTTCATTCTTTCTCTACTCCTTTTTAAACTTAACTCTTTGACACAGCAATCCCTGCTGAACATCTGCCATGTAAATATGAAGAAGAATGTGTAAGCACTCAAGAGCATTTCTGTGGGTCTTGTCTTTCTTCTTCCCTTGATTTTTCCCAATTTCTTTCTTGAGAAAAAAAAACATGAATATGTGAGTTCATAGGTCTTATTCTTCCTGCCAAACCAAAAATGTAATAAAAGAAATTTTTCATTTACTATATGTCAGAGATATAAAGCTTTTTAAGACAATAGTACTATTTTCTTTAAAATATAAGTTAAAGTAGATAAAAAGTCGGTGAAAAAATATTGTATATTTATGCTCTAAATGTAAATATGTAAATATTTTTGGATGATAGTACACTGATCCCTCTTTCATAATTGAGCTGGTCACTCAAATTATTGTTTCTGTCTTTGTTGACTTTTTGGCAGAAAAAGGGTCCAATGAGAGAATTGACTGATCCACATGAGTCTCTCATTGATAAAAATAAAATGTATCACTGCTTTCCTGCTAATAAGTCTGTCACATGGGATGAGCATGGGCTCCAGAGGCAGATATACCTGGGTTTAAATCCAAAGTCTTCTGTTTTATATGTTACCCAACCTCTTTGTGCCTCCCATCCTTGAGGAAATAAGGTAATAATTCACATTTTATAAGGCTATTGTTAGGGTTAAGTGGGAAAATGTATATGATGCATCTAGTACAAAGCAGGTACCTCCATTAAGTAAATGTTTTTATTCCCAGGTTATTTCAATTCTTTTCTTATTTTCACTCAACATTCTTTAAAATTGCCCTAGAAAAATCTGTTACACACACGTGAAGCAGCAGCATTCCTAGAAAGCTCCTGTCATGTCACTTCATCACAAGTATGTGTAGCAACCCTCAAATCAGTCAGGGAAAGGAGGGCCAATTAAAGCCGGTGTAGGTTTTCTTAGAATACAACTGAGGGAGTGACATGCCTATCATCAAGTGTGTCTTCCAGAAGGTGAGTTTTACATTTTAAAACAAAAGAACCCAAACTCTAAGTTATGAAAAAATTACTGCTACTTAAAAGGCTTTTTTAAAGTCATGGGTTTCTTATCACTTCCTATGAATAAAAACACTAGACAACTGGAGAGATGATAGGAAAGAAATGGATTTGATGATGAACTGGTGGTATTGATTGATGATCTTGTTTCATCTATAGCTGAAGAGCAAAGTCAACAGAGAAGGGGTATGGAAGTACAAGAAAAAAGCTCTAACAGGTTTTGCTCAGTGGATAGAGCGTCGGCCTGCGGACCAAAGGGTCCCGGGTTCAATTCCGATCAAGGGCACATACTCAGTTGCAGGCTCCTTCCCGGCCCGAGCCTTGGTCAGGGCTCATTCAGGAAGCAACCAATCGATGTGTTTCTCTCACATGGATGTTTCTCTCTTTTCCTCTCTTCCGCTCTCCCTAAAAATCAATGGAAAAATATCCTCAGATGAGGATTAACAACAACAACAACAACAACAGAGAATAAGAGAAGAATTTGGCATTGCAGTATATCAAGATACCAGTATCTGTAGCTCACTTCTTTTTAAAACTCAATGATAATACACAATTTTAGAAAATAAATACAGTCCTTCCCATCGAGGAGCTTATAATGAACAAATTGGTGTTTTCATTAATACAGAGCCAAGATGTGTTCAGGGGAAGTATAGGTTAATTTCCTGCCCAGATGCTGAACATGTGGTCAGGGAGCGGAGAGTGGGGTACAGAGGAAAGATTTCAAACCTGGAGAGATGGTCAGTTATAAACCTAGAGGGATTTTAAATGTGTCATATAATCCAACATAATTTCTCCAAGAAAAATATTCACATCATGTTCTTTTAAATCTATATTAAGCAGCTGAGGGAAATAAACTCTAGGTTTACTCAAATTGGTGTAAATTGATTAATGGTCTTACCTCATCTCTTTAAAGAAAACGTAATTAGATGATTTCTGAAAAATTAGACTTTAGTTACTAAAATCTTTAAAATGAGTCCTGCTAAATATGTTTGTTTTGTCATGGTTTTCTTATGCTACTGTTGTTTAAAAGAAAATCTTTTTTTTTTAAGATGTCCAGGATAATCTGAGAATGACTGAGATCAATCCAATTAAGACGTCATGACAAAAGTACATAATATCTTCAAAGAAAAAAAACCCAGATACACCTCACCAAACATCAGGGGTTCATTCTGAGGGTGTAACTGTCTGTGATGGTAAAGAAAAAAAAAATACCTGTATTCTCAAGGTCAATGAACCAGAGGTGCAAATATAGTTAACGATGTGTTTTTACAGCAAATCCCTGTTTTCCCTTTCATCCTTAACTCAGACCTTGGTCATTTTGACATTTCCATGTTTATGCTAACCTAACAGCTAATGTATGTTCTCAAATGGAATAGCTAAAGAAGAATTTTAGAATATTTCTACCACAATGCAGCTTTTAAATATACTTTCAACTACTGTTTGATCTTTTTGCAAGAAAAACTTCTTATGAACTCTAAGTATTCTTTTATCTATTCCACTTTAGGTGACATATTCATTTTATTTTTACCTTCATCACACATATCCATCACCAAAAATATATATATGTTTTATTTGTTTTATCCAGTCACAGCATTTCATTTTCAATTTGAGCCGATATGCTCCCTGAGTGTATGTGATGTCAAAAAAGATAGATTTGCATGTCTTACCTAACTTGCAATTAGGGTTATTAGCAGCACTATATCCAGGAAAAATTTTGTGTAAGCTAGGTTCTGGGCTCCTTGGCAACAGATAAAAAAAGAAATCCAGGACATTTCCTTCACAACAATCTCCTTCCATCTTATAATCTTTTGTTGAGTCTTTTCATTTTAGATTTTCCTCCCAAGAAAGTAGGTAGACACAACTGCCAGCATCCCTAGGGCCTTTGTTAATACCGAAATGACAAAAGTAGACCATTGAAAGGTGTGCTTGAAGTATGCAATTTCCAGTTCCTTTTGAATGATTCAATACATACACTTTGATTTTGATTCAGACTAAACACAATCAAAAGTATGCCTGTAGAAATTATGAAGTGTATACTTCCCAGTTCCATATTTCCTATTTACATAGAACTGGAAATCAGGTTATTAATATTGCACCAAAGAAAATGTAGGAAAGGGGGATGTCCTTTTTTTTTTTTTTTTTTAATAACCTCTAAGAACTCCTTTACATTCATGGTGATTTTTCTTTATACCATTTTACTGTGATGCCAAACCATTATGATCCTCCTTCATCATAACAGAGTACCCAAAGCAACCTGGAGACAGACTTCTGACATGCTACCAGAGGTAATTTTTACTATACAAATAGTCAAGATATGAACATTTAGGGGGAAAGTGGAGATCAGCTTATTGATTCCAAAGTAGATTTTGCTGCAGATTCCCAAAACCTAACACATAATTGATGTGCAAATAATTTTTATTAGTGATTAGAAAAACATCCAATAAATGGACACATGGCTAAGTTTTTAGAATCTGCTTTTAAGATAAAAACATTTTTTTGATTAAATAGTTTGTTCTCATATTGAAGATGAAATCAACACTGAATCCTGGGATCCATAGGAGGTCCTAGTAAAAAATGTTTCCTTTAAGCTGATACTTAACATGTTGTTATAAAAGAATCATTCCCAGCTGCTCAGTTGTAACAGGTTGTATTACTAACAGACTTTTATGGTTGAATGTGTTTTAGAGGACTTCAGAGAAGATTTTGACAAGGAAATGGGCAAGAAAGCATGACTACGCCAAGTAATCCAGGAGGCCTGAGAAATCGGTGTTGTTAGCATAGGGGCTCCTAACTTTTAACCATTAATGACAGATTTTAAAGAAATCTCTATAGTGCAATGGTTAGTGAGATATCCTCTTTGGATGTTTAAGAAAGCTTTAGGAAAATTATCAAAGCCTGGTAGATTTGCAATTAAGTACATATGAGAAGGTTGGAGATTGAAGATTTTCATTACCAATTCAATGTTTTTAAGAGTTACTGAATTATTTAATTTTTCCATTAATACTTGAGTTAATTCTGGTGGTTTACATTTTCCTAAAAATTTACTCCGTTCTCCAGAAGCAAGAGGTGTTCAAGGGCAGCAGTTCCCTCTGCCCTTGTGACATTCCCTGTGCTTGTTTCTCCTCCTTCACTTTCCCCACTTTTAGCAGTGACCATCCCTCTTTGTATGATCTGCTTCCCTTATTGGATTCAAAGGCTTTTTAAAGGTGCTTGGAAATTAAGACCTGAAAAGGTGAAAAGTTCACATTAGCTACCTGTTGTTGTATATCCTACATTTACTGACTGGAAACAACAAACATTTGTTATCTCAGTTTCTGTGGATCAGGAATCCGGGAGTGGCTGAGCTGGCAGTTCTGGCTCAAGGTCTATCATGAGGCTGCATTCCAGGTGTCACATGAGGCTACCAACATCTCCGGCTCGACCAGGAGGGTCTGTTTCCAGCTCACTCACGTGGCTATTGGCAGACCTGAGGAGACCTGCTTCCAAACCCATTCATGGGGGTCCCTACACAAGGTGCCTCATGGTATGACAGCTGGCTTTCCCCAGAGCAAATGATCCAAAAGAGATTCTCCCAGGATGGAAACCACAGTCTTTATATAACCTCCTCTCAGAAGTGACATCCCATTATTACTACAATATTCTGTCCATTAGAAGGGAATTAATTTCAGGCCACATTCATAGGCAGGGGATTACATAAGGGCATGAATACTAGAAGCTAGGGATCATTGGGGGTCCTCTTAGAATATAACATGCCTAAGGATCTTCTGGACCAGGGGTTCCCAAATTTTCACCAACAAGAAACATCCCTTAAGTGTTTTGTGTTTTGAATTTTTCTATCTGGCAGAATTTATTAAGTAATGGATTGTTTCTTTATTTTATTCATATAAAACTATAATATAAAACTAGAGACATGGTGCACAAAATTTGTGCATGGGGGGTAAGGGGAGGGAGGCTGTCCCTCAGCCCAGCCTGCATCCTCTACAATCCGGGACCCCTTGGGGGATATCCAACTGCCGGGTTAGGGATCGGGCCCAAACCAGCAGTCGGACATCCCTCTCGAAATCCGGGACCGCTGGCTCCTAACTGCTCACCTGTCTTCCTGCCTGATCGCCCCTAACCATTCTGCCTGCCTGCCTGATGCCCCTAACTGCTCCCCTGCCTGCCTGATCACCCCCTAACCACCTCTGCCTGCCTGCCTGCCTGATTGCCCCCAATTGCTCTCCCCTGCCAGCCTGATCCCCCTAACTGCTCTCCCCTGCCGGCCTGATCGCCCCTAACTGCCTCTGCCTTGGCCCCGCCACCGTGGCTTTGTCCAGAAGGACAACCAGACAGTCATTTGGAAGATGTCCGGTCTAATTAGCATATTACTCTTTTATTAATATAGATACAGTAATGAGCAAAAGTTTTCTACAATATTTAAAATTAATGAAGGTAGATAATGAATTGGATGACTTACTGGTAGGGCCTCATCTCATATAAACATGACATTTTGTTTAAACTTTTTGAAATACTGAATATAGCCCCCTAGTTTCTCACTATTTCCTTTATGAATTCTCAGAGGATCAGATAATACAGATTAAGTAAAACTAATTAGTCCAACCCATTATTTCATAGATTAGCAAACCAGGTCTCAGAAAGGCAAGTGTTGGAGCTGGAACTACAGTCTCTATCTCCTGGTCCTGTGTCCACTATAGCACATGCCATTCTTGGTCTTATTCTTCACTCCCAAGACTAGCAAAAACCACTTAATAGATCATAATGATGATTATAATGATATATAATATTAGGGGCCCAGTGCATGAATTCGTGCACCTTGAAAGGAACTCTGGGCTGTGAGGGCTGCAGTAGACACAAGGGCGGGTCTCAGCCCATCCTTCGTGCACCTGCCCGGCCCCTCCCGCCACGACCCTTGGTCCCCTGTCTGACAACAGCCCTGCTCCCGCCGCAGCCGCCACTCCCATGCACTGTCAGTGCCAGCTCCACTTGCACCCGCTGACAGCGCAGAGCAATTGGGGCCGGCGCCAGCAGTGGGTGCAAGTGACAGCTGCTGCCCCAATTGCCCCTCAGGAGCAGGGGGAGGTGGAGAAGCCCTTAGGGGCAATCAGGCCTGGCAGCCGCCACTCACACCCACTGATGGGCACCGAGTGATCGGGGCCGGCACCGGGCACTGGAGGCGGGTGCAAGCGGTGGCTCTGGCGCCGGCTGCGGGTGCGAGTGGGGCTGGCACCGGCAGCAGGTGCAAGCGCCGGCGGGGATCGCGGCACGTGGAAGCAAAGAATTTTCAGTAACCACCAGAGGCTCCCCCGATGACAGCGACCAGCACCCCGCCTTAATCTGGCACCCCCACTCACCTGCTCCACCATCCCACCACAGCCAATGCCTGCCATGTTCCGCACACGCCCCCTGGTGGTCAGTGCACATCATAGTGACTGCTTGTGCAGTTGTTCTGCCATTTGGCCTATTTGCATATTAGCCTTTTATTATATAGGATGATATGGTAATCATTTCACAGTATCAGTAAGTTAAATCATATTGCTATGCACCATAACTTATACAATGCTGTATGTCACTATATCTCAATAAAACTGGAAGGGAGAAGATTTATATAGCAAAGCTAATGTTATGAAGTATTCTCACCTTAAAGGGATTAACTTATTTTAGCCAAGCCAATCACAGTTAATGGAGCATTTTACTACACTTGATACAGATCAAATCCTGCTCTTAGAATTTTCACTATTCTAATTGTTAAGAAAAAGAAAACTTTTATGATGTTTAAGGATAGTTTACTGTGCTAAATAATTTGCTTATCAATTGGAAAATAAGTTGAAGGCATCACTGTAAGCCTGTGAATCACCCATCATTCCAACAGGGGTGAAAATTATTAATTATGGATGAGAATGGCCAATCCAGTTAAAGGCTCACTAGCCCCACTCACCAACACTAGGACAGTGAGGAGGTTTAAACGATGACAGGTTTTCATGCCCAAGCTCTTTGTGTGAAGCACTGGATCATGATGGCTCAATGTGGCATTTTGTAATATCCATAGAGATATCACAAAATGCCACAAGTTACAATGATAATGAACTTGACTGCCTCATCTCCCAAAATAAATAGTACAATGAAACAAAAACTTTGATTTGTAGTATTTACCCAGCAAAGCTCTTTGGAATAAAGTAATTAAGAAGTTAATCATAGGAGGTGTTTGAGAGGTGCGTGCGTGCGCACGCGCGCGCGCACACACACACACACACACACACACACACTATTCTTACATTTATAAAAGGTTGTGAAAACTACAACATAAGAAATTTATCTTTCCTTTGGTCTGCAAGAATAAGACTTGATGGAAACAGAGTCACTAATGCTTGCAGTGGTAGGTAGGGTGTGTGTGTGTGTGTGTGTGTGTGTGTGTGTGTGTGTGTGCCTGCTACTAATGAACAGATTCCAAACAATGTCTCAACTATGACTAGTATGGTTCACTAGCACATTATTAACAGGAACTCAAAAACATTTTTTAAAATATATTTTATTGATTTTTTACAGAGAGGAAGGGGGAGGGATAAAGCGTTAGAAACATCAGATGAGAGAGAAACATTGATCAGCTGCCTCCTGCACACCTCCCCACTGGGGATGTGCCCGCAACCAAGGTACATGCTCTTGACTGGAATTGAACCTGAGACCCTTCAGTCCACAGGCTGATGCTCTATCCACTGAGCCAAACCGGTTAGGGCAGAACTCAAAAACTTTTAACAGTATTAACACTGTGAGATTCAGATGAGATCATCGATATTCATATCTCAGGATCTCTGCCAGGAATCATCTTGATAAAATCAGAACAGAAAAAAATGATCAGGGAAAAAGCAAAGATAAAATATATTAGGGAAAAGCAAGGAGAGTAGTGAGACATTTGTAGATATACTACTTGCTCTCCCTGTTTTTGAAAAAGTTTGAAAGGCCAAGGCTAACAGGTATTGCCTAAAAGGCGAACCACCATTTAGGGAAGGCCAATAAAATTGGGCTCAGAATATATGGACTCAAAGACTAGTTTACATTGAGTATCTGTGTGTTCCCAGTCGAATCACTTCACGTCACCTATTTCTTTATAAACTGACATGATATCAGTGATTTTCAATCTGTTCTGTGGAGGCCCAGGAGTTTTGGGAGACAGTTTTTTGGAGTTCAGTGGAGGTTAAGAAGAAGCCCCCACTCCCTCACCTCACCGGAAGGAGCGCCACTCTGCCTTCTTGTGCATTAGGCTCTCGAATACAATATTTTTTGCCAAAAAGTATTTTGAAACCACTGGTCTATCAAAGGTTTAAAAAATCAGCATGGCATTATATATCTGGGTTGGTAAAGATCCATCATAGAGCTATGACAGAAAACCTAGAGGATCCTGAAAGTTCTGTGTCAGGACCTTCCTCTCCCTGGGAGTCAAGAGGTGCAGGTGGGAGCCGTCTTGCTGAGCTGCAGCCGGAGCTTGGAACTGGCTCTAGTAATCAGACAACACGGGAGAGGCAGCTACCGAGGCTGCAAGACATGTAGGCAGCTCCGGAAAAGTTAACTTTTCGTTTTAAACATTTTTAATGTTATAATAATGCCTAAACAGGTTCTTGTAAGAGTGACCAATAATAGAGAAATAGAGAGGCAGAGTGTAAAATTCCCTCTTTATCTGCTCATCCCACAATATCACATTTTTCACCACAGGTAACCACTATTTTAGTTTAGTCTGTGCTCTCACAGACCTTTCTCTTTTGCTTATGTATTTTATACATGTATATGCACATACATCATTTTAAAAAATAAGTTAAATTGTCTTCATTGTGCAATTTACTCTATTTACTTATCAATAGGTCTGGAAAATTTTCCATATCAGTACATGAATATCTGTCTTTTCTAAAATAATTTCATTGTATTTCATAATATAGACATGCCATACTCATTGAATAATTGCCAAATTAGGGGCTTTAAAGTTGCTTACAGTTTTTTTAATTAATATAAACAATCAACATCATTGCACATGCATCTTTCTGTACAAATGAGAGATTTTCTGTAGGTGGATTACTAGAAGCTAACTTGCTATGCTAAAAAGTATGAAAAAAATTCAGCTGGGTCTGTTTACATGAACACCATCAGTGTGTTTCTCCTATAGCTGCCAACAATAAATATTAATTCTCTTCATTTTTACCAATATAATGATAAAAAGTTTGATACAGTAATTTGTACTTGCCTGGTTACTAGGGAGACTGGTCATCCTTTCATCTGTTGTTGCCCATTTACGTTTGTATTAGTTAAAAGAAGCCTGACTGTGGCACTCTAGAGACTAGATTTTAGTCCTGGGTTTGTATTAGCTTGCAGATTTTGATCAACTTTATTCACCTTTCTGAACCTCAGTTTCTCAATATGACAAATGGACATAATAATCTCAGTCCTGCCTTATTCCCTTACTCCACAAATCTATTGTAAGTGTTCTGAAAACAACGGATAAAAAAGCAAGTGGAAGAGTGTAAAATGCCAGGCATATAAAGGGGATTTCTTTTAGTTTTAAAATCATGTACAACATTACTGAGTAACTGTACTTGGGAGTTTTTCTAAACAAAAGGAGGCCGGTGCCTGCAGCAGCTCATTTACCTGCCAACTTCAGAGTCTCCTCAGACAAGCTGTGAGGAGAGAGAAGGCAAAGTTATTTGTTTAGCTCTAACGTTGCTCCCCATTCCAACTGGCCTGGGTGAACACAGAAGAAAGCTAGCTCCTTGTGGGATTTCTCATCTAAGTTTGTTATTTCAAGGAATTAGGGTGGGGGTGGCTCCTGTCCCGCATCTTCTCTGGTTCATCATCCATCAGCAATAACAATGCCATCTGGTTACCGGAGACCAGTGAGGCATAAAATGCCCAGAAAAACAGCAGTCTTCCCCTTTACCTGTGTCAGAATTACTAATTAAGTGACAAATTTGCCTTAAGCAATAAATTAAATTTCGTGCTGCTGAAACTTGTACAGGTTTTACTCTTTATTAAATACACCTTTTTGTAACTACAACTCTTCCTATGAAAGAGACTTACACTCCATGAAACCAGGATAAAAATTCCCATCTGGCCATCCATTTGTTTGTTTTTAATGATGTATGCAGTAATTTGTATAAACCTTTAAATGTCATCTTACCTTTTGGTTTTTACTGTGAGGTGAAACCAAATTGCCTGTTTATGTTCACTTTCCGTTCTCCAGTGTGCGTTCCTCATATTGTACATGGCAGGATTCCCATTTCCAGTCTTTCTGCTACCAATTCAAAATGCCAGTGTATCACATAAATCTACCTGTGAGGGCAATGTGACTGAGCCCTAGTCATTTTACCCTTCACAAATTTGGTAAAACTTCACATAAATATAAATAGGCTATTTCGTACTCCCAAAATGTCAGCACTTCGTCTGTATAATCTATTTGGTAAAACAGGAATTAGAAAAATTCTGAATTGGATTGGACTTTCTACAATCAGCAATTCTACTGAAAGATCTACAGATTTTTTGGTAACTAATATGAAAGAAGCACAATCCATTCTTCAGTTTTCAGCACAAATAAAATTCTTTCCTAAATGCCAGTCATCACATGTCACAAACCCTTTCCTTATAGTCCCAGGTTCCAACTATGTTTTTTCTCACCTCTTAATAGAAGGATTAATAGATTCACAAAAAGCATTAAGATAATATCTCCTCCACTTCTAGAGGGCTATTCTGAATAGACATCTAGCCTTGGATACCCCAAATCAAAGGGATGCCCCCAAATTATGATTTTGTATCTTTCACAATTACCTTGAGGACCTGGTCTGTTTGGTAATGGCCGGGACTAATCTGGACCAGACTGTTCTGTTTGCAGTACGACCCAAATGCCTAGAGTCACCAGGGCACATTTCTTCCCAGTGGTGTATGTTAGGTCATTATCAAGTTCCTTCTCATTTTCCAAAGAAAGAGCCATGTCGTGATCCTTATAAATATACCACATCAATTGGCAATGTTACCAATTCAGTGCAACCATCAATTTTTGAGCTTCTATTATGACAAGGGCCCTGGGCTAGGCATGTGAAGGGATAAATATAAGTCTTATATTTAAAGATATAAATACAGGGTGGGGCAAAAGTAGGTCTACAGTGGTGAGTACATGAAATACAGAGTTTATTCTTATGTTATTTTCCATACAAACAACTGTAAACCTACCTTTGCCCCACCCTAAATATGCTGCCTCAGGCAGTTTTTCATCTAACAGGAGAGTTGTCATGTATAAAAATAACTCCAATCTTATAAGACAAAATGTAGAATATCCCTTAGAATGGGTAACAAGAAGATATACAAAATAGAGAAAACCATCTGATAGCTTACTGGGTCGGGTGGATACACTGGGGTTGTCCTGTCTGAACACCGATTAACAGAGTCCTGTGGGCACTCCCTCCACCTTTGTTCAAGTCTCTTTGTTGCTGGTATGACTCATCCTCTAAGTTCACCTCGTAGTGTTGAGAGTAGGGAATGTTTAATGTTGTTTTAGAGAAACTGTCAATAGGAAGACCCATTTTCAGTTAGCACTCCTAACAGGAAGCAAATCGTTGAACCAAAAAGATTTACAATGTAATACAAACCTCAGTGCACATATGCATCACCTGTACAAGTGGTTAAAATGCAGATTCTAATTCAGTAGTTCTTGGGTGGAGCCAGAGATTCTATATTTATAACAAGTCCCCAGATGATGTCCTCGCACTTCAGCCGATACTTTGGATAAGGAGAATTTAGGACACTGCTCCCCGCAGCTGCAAAAGACGCTAAAAAAGAGTTCAACTTGAAGAGTGGTGGACAAATAAAGCAGACAGCCAACATTTCACAGAGCATAACAGGGGGAAGCAAAGCTTTTGACACAATTCAACAGAGAAGGACTCAGTACTTAAAAGCTGCATTTTGTGCAAGGACATGGCCAAATGTTTAGAACAATCATGTCATTAGCAACAATGGATACGCCGCAGAGCTGGCATCCCAGGCAACAACGAGAATATGGAACACCGGAAACAGAATCTAAACTGGATCACAATTTCCCAGCCATCAGTTACTAGTCTCACTCATTCCTCAGTGATCAAGAGCTGAAGTCCGAGATGAAAACACTCTTTATATCTTTCATGCACATATTGTACATGGGTGGATCAAACTATATAGAATTCTCAATGAAGAGTGAGGATTCAGTCCCACTCAACTGCCTGAAGTAGTGAGTTAAATGACCTCTTTTGTTATTGGGAGAGATATGACTTCAGTAGGCCCATCTGTGCATTAAAAATCAAAATCCAGGTGCCTGGATCATGGACTTGGTATATTTGAATCTCCACACATGGCAACTACAGAAAAAAATTATTGAAATAAGATGTGTTTGCAGCCTGTCTTTTGGTTCTATAGTTCATGACAAAGCAAAAGGATCTTGTAGTAAGATTCTTATAAGGAGAAAGCCCTACATCATGGGCCTTCAGTTGGATATTATAATCAAGTTCCATAGCAGCATATTTTCTTAGTGATACTAGACATTGTGCCTGGCTGCTAACTCTGAGTAGAAGTCAAAGCCAGACAAAGCAGGTTTCCTCTCCTTCTGAAGAGGGATTTTTACCATTATCCCCAGGGAAGAGGCTAAGTAATCTTCTGTTGAATTCTGAACTTACTACCCAGCAGACTTAAGGTTTCTCATACTACCCAAAGGTTCTCAGAATATTTTATCTAATAAAGGGATAGCTATATCAATCTCAGATTGCTTTATTTAAAACAACTGCTTTAAAAGTCCAATATAAATAGTTTCAATAAGAAGTGGCCCATCATCAAATTCTGCTGGATGCTTCTGCCCTCCTATTCACAATAGTCATTATGTTTTATTCTTTAATGTACATTAATTTGGTTCAAGCAGGATCCAGACTGCACATCTCAGCATTCTACTTGAATAAAGAAGAAAGAATTCAATTCCCCTCTACAGCAAATTCAGCCTTCCACAAGTCAGCTCAGCCAGGCAGTGATGGCTGCGTTGCAAAAACTGCTTTGCGAATATTTTGCTAGGTTTTGTTGCTAGGTGATGACCGGGAAAACTTTGCAATTCCTGCTGAGAGCTTTAAAAAAAATGTGCCTGTAACCAGTTTCATATTAAAGAGGAGAGGGGGTGGGGAATAGGACAGCCTGAACCTTAATTCCTCAAGGTTTACTCCTTGCCCTAAACTCCCCCTTGGCTGTCATATAGAGAAACTGTGACCATTAAGAAATGTAAACACACAACATTGGGAAATAAAAAAAGAAAGAAAACAATATTCAATTTATCATCAGCCAATCCAGAGTAGCGTTAATAAAAGGGAACTTGTCCAATGTCTTTTGTGTAGTCTAAACTAAAACTTAAATAACTTGGGCATGGGGGAGAGGAGAATAGAGGAAGGGGGTGAGTGAAAAATACCAACTGATTCTCCCAGCATTCTTTTCTGTCCCACATATATTAGCAAAGACCCTTTGCTTAAGAAATTGGCCTGAAACTAGAGTCAGCTTGTACCTGAGCTGCGTTTCAGAAACCCTTGGCCTGGACCCGACTTTCGAGCCAAGCAGCAGGGATTCCTGGGAAAGCCCAGAGGCCTGTCTGAGGCCTGGTCCTCTGTCAGTGATTGATGAGGACAAGTGCGAGAGGTGACACACTGTGAAATCAGACTGAGGCACAAAGAGTTAATCCTTGGGCTTTTTCCAAATGGGGTCCTTTGATAGAAAAAAAATAATATTTATTCCGTCCTTTAATTTGCAGCTAAAAACGCACTCTTGATATCTTATTCACTAGGCGAGATGCCAGCCTGCAACCTCCCGAAACTTCAGGAGATAAATACCACACTAGTGGCAGTAATTATTTTTCCTTGTAGCATTATCATCATCAAATTAGTTTAAACTGCTGATTTAACAAGTACTGTTTTATAACCAGTAGAGAGAGGAGAGCAGTTGTTTCTGCATACAAATTTCTTTTCACAAATTAAAGGACCTACCCATAAATCACAGGAGAGAAAAACGGAGAAATCACAACTTTGCCACCCTGGCTTCTCTGTTCTCAGAAATGGGGCAACAGCTTGGTAGTAAGAGTCCCCTTCTTTCCTTCACTAACTCATTTGCTTGCGCTCACTCCCCACTGGGTCCTCTCCTGAGAGGAGAGGAAAGGCCATGTGTGACTTTGACTTGGCGACACAGGCGGGTTGCTTGTACTTTCGTACCCTCCACAGCAGATGCACAAACTTCAGCAGCGTCTTTTTAACACTTCATTAATTATTGAGCTGTGCCAAGAGTAATTATTTGGCTATGCCAGGAGTCCTTTTCTCCCACATCAGTAAACAGTAATTTAGAGAAGGGGGGCTATAACCTTAGGGTGAGCAACGTTTTCCCCCCGCAGCTGTGTGGTGAGCTCAACAATAGTGTCTATGCTTCAACAAATGAGGAGGTCCACAGCCCAGCCTCTGCTGCACTCAGGAAAGGCGATGGCCAGAGAAAAGAAACCCACCACGCTAATTGTGTGACACAAAATTTGGAATATCTCTTTTGCTCACAGATCCAAGATTCTCATTCTGACTTTGTGCTTTTGCCTTAATCTAATAACAATAATAAATCCAGTAATAGCAAGGGAATTTATTCCAGAATTTTCTTTATATGTTGTAATGAAAGCATGCTAACACTGATATAGTACTCTCTCAATTACTAAGATTTCTTTTCTTTGGCCATTATTCAGTAAGACTTTAAATTCCCTTCTTTTCCTTCAATTAATAGATATTGTTTCACGGTCACTTGAAAACCCTAATCCTGGGACTCAACAAAATAGAAATGTCTTTTTCCTACATTGTCAAAATCAAATCAGACACAGAAAAGACTAATGGGAGCTAATGTCCCTCTGGCATTTGGGTCGAGGGTGTTGCTGCATGTATTTCAGAGCCATGGAACCTCAAGGTTAGATGTTTACTTAATACAACATCCTTCCAATCCCTAAGATTGGGAACAAGGAAGGTACTTCACCATTTGTATACAATATTTTACTAGTTTCTAGCTAGTGCAACAAAGCAAGAAAAAACATACAGATTGGTAAGGAAAAAGTAGAACTGTCACAAGTGTGTATGTAGAAAAACCTAAACATGCTACAAAGCAACTACTAAAACTTTAAGTGAATTTAGCGAAATCACAAACACATGTAAAAACATGCATGAATATTAGACATTATTCACATTATGTGAAAGAAGCCAGACACAAAAGTCCACATCATGTACTATCTCATTTCCATAAACTTCTAGAACAGACAACACAATACAATAGTGGAGAAAAACTGGAACACATATTGCCTTGGAGGAGGGGATTAACAGGTAATGAACATAAGGAAACTTTCTGGAGTGATGAAAATGTTTTATATATTAATAGAAGTGTGGAGCACTGAACAATGTGCATTTATCAAAACTCACTAAACAGTATATTTAGGGTTTATGTGTATGACTATATTTAAACTTTACTTCCCAAAAAGAGTAAAAAAAAAAAAAACTATATCTAAATATTGAACACTGCTTAGTAAATTTTGTTTTTCAGTGGTATAGATTAAAAATTCTAAAATTAATTTATGTGAGTTTACACAAATGAATAAATATATATTAGGCTTGAGCAAATGAGTAAATAATGAAAGCCAGATTTCTCTTTGTTGTTAAATGGAGTCACGAATAGGAAAAGGAGGAAAACAAGAATGTATCTTGAGGTTGGGTTGAAATAGAGAGTATCAGTATGACCTCATGGAGATGATAGATAGATAGATAGATAGATAGATAGATAGATAGATAGATAGATTAGATTACAAAGAGAGGAAAAAGAGAGAGTGAGACAGAGAGAAAGAAAGAAAAAGAGGGACACCTCATAGTTAGAGTTGAGAGGCGAGGGCCTGAGAATTACAAGATGAACAGGACCATCTTTTTGTGCCAGCAATTAAGGAAATGCTCAAAGATAATGGGGTCATGTCAAGTGCATACATGAGTCAGCTTGAAGGGGCTCCCTCTGGCAAAATCTGGAAAATTGAATGCATCAAATTAAATAATAACAGTAGTTGATTACAACCGTTTGAATAAAATAAAAATCCACACATATTGTATTAATTTCCCAGGACTGCTGTAACAAAGTATCACAAACTGAGTAACAACAACAAAAACAAATTTATTCTCACAGTTTTGGAGATTAGAAGTCCAAAATCAAAGATTCTGCTCCCTCTGAAACCTGTAGGGAAATCCTTCTTTGCCTCTTCTTCGTACCTTTGGAGGTAGGTTGCCAGCAGTATTTGTCATTCCTTGGCTTGTAGGTGCATCCCTCTGATCTCCATCTTCACATGGCATTCTTCCCGTGAGTAGCTTCATATCATCTTCCCTCTGCATGCGTCTGTGTCCAAATTTCCCCTTTTTACAAGGACACCAGTCATATTGGATTAAGGCCCAACCTAATAACTTCATCTTAAATTGGTTAAATCTGCAAACACCTTATTTCCAAATGAGGTCACATTTTGAGCTATCGGGAATTAGTACTTCAATATCGTTTTAGGGGTTAGGGGAGACACAATTCAATCCCTAGAAAGTGCATACCGCAATGAAAATATAAGTAAATGGTGGATAAAATAAAATTCTCCTTTGTAGTGGAAAGCCAACTAATAAGTAAAGAAGAAACTCTGGGAATTAAAAGTTATCAATGAATTCTAAAACTAGTGGGTATATTCTGATGCCATGGGATATTAAATAGTCTTAAACTATCTCTGCTTACTCTACTTATTAATTAAAAATGAAAAAAATAAAATAAATAAAAATGAGAAAATGTTACCTGGACACCACTTTAATTATGTGGTCAAAGTTAACATCACCAGTGTTGGGACAAACAGACACTTTATGCCTTCTAATATGACACACCAAGAAAGATACATGGCCTCAGTGCTATTCTTTGCAAATGCACAACCTCAACTGAATCATGAGGAAACATTAGGCAAATCAAAACTGAGGGGCATTCTACAAAATAACTGGTCTAAATTCCTCAAAAATGTCAAGATCAAGAAAAATGAAAGGCTGACAAATCCCTTTAGATTAAAGGAGACTAAAGGGACATGATAATTAAGCAATGCGTGATTTTATATTGGGTCCTATACTAGAAAAAATATATCAATAAAAAGCAAAATTTGAATATGAACTGCAGACTAGATAATAGTATTATATCAATGTTAAGTTTCCTTGCTTTTGAAAACTGCACTGTGACTATTTAAAAGAATGTCCTTGTTCTTCAGAAATACAGATTGAACTATGTATAAAGTATTTTTCAGAAAAAATAATATGCATATGTATAGCATATAGAAAGATAATTTTAAAATGGGGAAAAATGTAAAAATTTGGTAAATCTGGGTAAAGGGTACACAGGAATGCTTAACACTATTTTCACAATATTTTAATACAATTTGAAATTATATTAAAATTAAATAAAATCAGAACAAAAAATAGATGTGAAGGAAAACGAGGTAGAGGGAAGGGTAAGACTATTAAAGACTTTGTCTTAAGTAGCAGGAAATCAGTGAATACTGATGAAAATGGAAATATTTCAATTTTAAAAACTAATGTTTCTAATGTAGTGATGGTTTTCAAAATCTTTCTTTAAACTTAGGATCTTAAGGGAGTAATATCTCTTTAGGAGAAAACTATCAAAAATTTAAAAACCCTGCATTTCAAAATCAAGTAAGTTAGAATAAAATTAAATGTATTTTTAATAACTGGTAGAGTATGATCCCAATTCCATAATATTATTTTTCTATCTATCTATCTACCTATCGTCTTGTCTATCAATTCATCTGTCAATCTCTACACATACATAAAGGGTTGACTGAAGTAATGTTCACCAAATGCTAGATGGGGTTATTTATAAGTAATTTTTCTTTTTTGTACCTTTTATACTACATAAAATTTTGACAATAAGCATAGCACATTATCCTAACATATACAATGTTACATTTACATTTTTATTCTCAAAACATAATGATATTAATTTTAAATCTGATAAAATATTAACATGCTAAAGTCATTTCCAGTTCTATAAACAAACTAAAAAACCAACACAAAGTATCTGCTCCACATTTCAAAAGTAATGAGTTCAATCATGTTAAGGTTATAATTTTGTTAGTCTATTAATTTTTTTCCTCTCAATGCAACTAGAAATTAATTCTTTGTCAGTCTTAACAATTAGTGTTCTTATCTTTTTTTCTGAAATAAAGATGACATTAGATCAAAATCTTTTCATTTTTATCCTTTTAAAAAATTCACAGTAATAGCCTAGTCGTGACAAGCATCTGATAATACCATCTGCATAGAAAAATAAAATTCTGTGATTTCACAACCAACCCTACTAACTACCTCACTGGGTATGTGGCTCAATTAAAAGTCTTCTCTCACATTTATCCTGAAGCTTCCTTTATTTGAATTTTCTCTCACATCCCCAGCTTCTCTCAGAACATCCTTTATATTCCTACACACTATTTCTTGTTCTGCAGAAATGTCTTAAAGTCTCAATATTCTCCTCTAAGCATGAAATCTTAAGGTTGAGGAAATAGACTGTAGAGGAGTGATGTGGTAGATTCTATTGCTGTTCATCAATATTCACTGCCCGTCCTTGTGGGATGATTACACTTATTTAGCCTGTTGAACACAGATGCCCATGTGACCTGCTTGGCTAATAAATGTGTAAACTGATGTATGTCCTTTCCAAAAGGTAAGAGCCAGTGCACATCTTTGCCATAATGACCAGCAGTGTCTCAGGTGGAAAAGACACAGTCTACTCAGCCTGGGCCCCTGAGTAAGACAACGTGGGGCAGAGCTGTAGCCAACCGCAGTGAGCAAAAACTATCCTTCAGAATCACTGGGTATAGATGGTGTTTGCTGCTCAGCATAACCTAGCCTATTCTGTATAACTCATGTGGGTATACTGGAAGCAAAACGACTCACCCTTTTTGAGTCGTAGTTTTCTTCTGCATCCATCTAGTCTAACGTCTGATGAACTCTCCCTGGACTCTAAGCGCCTTGGGAGGGGGCACCTTATCACAATCATATTTATACCTTCAGAATATTAGCAAAAGTTCTGAAAGATCTCCTTTTCCGGTTATCCAGGAACAGTCAGCTTATAAAAACCAATAGATACAATGAATCTATGAAACTCCAGTGTTGAGGCTAAGTTTATTCTCCTGCCTTCTTCAAAAATAAATCCTACATGTGGTCAGGGACTCATACCTACTAGACAAATCAACGAGGTCTTGTTCTCTCTTCCTAATGACCAATTATTACTTTACTAGAAGCCCGGTGCACGAAATTTGTGCACAGCGGGGGGTTGTCCCTCAGCCCAGCCTGTACCCTCTCCAATCTGGGACTCCTGGAGGGATGTCCGACTGCCCGTTTAGGCCCGATCCAGGATCGGGCCTAAACGGGCAGTCGGACATCCCTCTCACAATCCAGGACTGCTGGCTCCCAACTGCTCGCCTGCCTGCCTTCCTGATTGCCCCTAACCGCTTCTGCCTGCCAGCCTGATCACCCCCTAACCACTCTGCTGCCAGCCTGGTTGATGCTTAACTGCTCCCCTGGCAGCCTGTTTGCCCCCAACTTCCCTCCTCTGCCAGCCTGGTCACCCCTAACTGCCCTCTCCTGCAGGGTTGATCACCTCCAACTGCCCTCCCTTGCAAGCCTGGTCCCTCTCAACTGCCCTCCCTTGCAGGCCTGGTCCCTCACAACTGCCCTCCCTTGCAGGCCGGGTGCCTCCCAACTGCCCTCTCCTGCTGGCCATCTTGTGGTGGCCATCTTGTGTCCACATGGGGGCAGGATCTTTGACCACATGGGGGCAGCTATATTGTGTGTTGCAGTGATGATCAATCTGTATATTACTCTTTTATTAGATAGGATAGAGGCCTGGTGCACAGGTGGGGGCCAGCTGGTTTGCCCTGAAGGGTGTCACAGATAAGGGTGGGGGTTCCCTTGGGGTGTGGGGCGGCCTGAGCGAGGGGCCTGTGGTGGTTTGCAGGCCGGCCACACCCCCTGGCAACCCAAGCAGAGGCCCTGGTATCTGGAATTTATTTTCCTTCTACAATTGAAACTTTGTAGCCTGGGGCGGCAGCCATTTCTGGGGCGGCAGCCATTTCTGTGGCAGTTAATTCACCTTCTACAATTGAAACTTTGTAGCCTTAAGCGGGTGAGCCCGGCCACGGTGTGCAGAAAGCTTTGCTTCCCCTGTTGCCGCCGGCAACCCTGGCCTGCTCTCTCAAGCTCCATTCTGCCGCCATTTGTTTGAATTTGTTTACCTTCTATAATTGAAACTTTGTAGCTTGAGTGGAGGCTTAGGCCTGCAATGGCTATGGAAAGCTTGGCTTGCTCTGTTACCTGGGAAACCTTGCTCTCTGTGGCTGTAGCCATCTTGGATTGGGGTTAATTTGCATACTCGCCCTGATTGGCTGGTGGGTGTGGCTTGGCTGGTGGGCGTGGCTTATGTAACGGAGTGATGGTTAATTTTCATATTACCATTTTATTAGAGAGGATGTTCAACTCAAGAAGCAATTGTTTACTATATACCAGGCACTGTGTAAGACACTAAGAATATAGAGATAACTACAAATTCTTTCCAAGAAGTAACTTATAGGCTAGTGAGTAAGACAAATAAGTAAAATATGAGCTGTTCTGACCAGGTCCATTCATATGGAGCCAATATAAATATGAATGGCTCCCTAGTGCCTGCCAAGGCAGCAGATACCCTTTAATAAATAGCTGGTATTTGCCCTCTTTAATCCAAGAACTATCCTAGCAACTAGGCAAGTCCTATTAAAGCCACTCCTTCAAGAGAGTCACCTGGAATGTTGAGAGAAACCAGAAGATTCTTGGGAGTTTCCTTATAGTCACTACATTCCATCAATGTCCATGCTCTTTCCATTCTCTCTTCAATTCTTCTCACTTTCATTTCCACTGATGCTGGGCTACTGTACAACTTCATAACCTTCGTATCCTCATCATTTTCATCTTTTCTTGGCAATTTATGTTCATGTTTTGATGTTCTTCCAGATCCTGTTATTAGAGAAGAGGGTGCATGCCTGAAATGCCTCTGCATCTCTGACAGAGCCTACTCCAGATCCTTGTGTGCCATCAGCATTCCATAAACTCTTCTTCCTTGAAATCTGAACCCTCACCTGATAAATTCATCTTTTACAATCAATATTGATTATGAAGCTGATCCAAAGGAATGGTTTTGTCTACTTGGAGTTACCTGGAATCTTTATAATGGCCCCAAATATGAGAACTACCACATTTACTGCTAGGACATAACATTCAGGAAGCAATATTATCCAAGCTGCTTCATGATTCAAAACTCAATCCTTCAGGAGGATTGTATCTTTCTCTTCTCTAGTTCCTGACTTAGTTACATTCCTCAGTATCAGATTACTAGTTCCCTTATAAAGTAATTTTCTCACTTAGTTTTGTCCTTACATGATACTCATGACTTTACCTATCTACCTACTATGACACCACCTCCTGGATTTTGCCCAAATGATGAACAGACTACTCATGTTCCAAATTCACTGTGCACCCATATTTTATTTCTTCCACATTCCAATTCTAATTTGCACTTCTTGGTAAGAATTGTCTGGTCTTTAGTTTTAATTGTTTCAGTTGATTTAAGCGACCCTTTAAAATCTCCTCGGTAAATATAGTGGTTGATGACATAGGATCTTTAAATCAAATTTGAAGATCTTTGATCAGGATTAAGACACTAATTATTTTCTTTACTGACATTAATTTTATTTATATATTCATATATAGTTTTAGAAATATATCAAGTAGTGGTGAATGTCTATTTTTACTTTTTCTCCACCCAATCTTGTTTCTTCCCCAGAGATAACTACTAATAAGAGTTTAGTATATATTCTCTCAATTTTGATAGTTTCTCACACACACATTTGAAGTCACATATCAAGTTTATTGCACATCAATTATACTTCAATAAAACTGTAAAAATACAGTACAACCAAAGGAAACTGTGTACACTCACCAAATGATCAAAAACTAAAGAGTCAAGAAATGGAAACAGTATAAAATTATGAACATTCTCACACAGTGTTAGTTGGATCTTAAATCTTATAGTGTCTATCAATTAAAATGCCACCCCTTTAAAACAGCAATTTCTCTTTAACAATTAAATCTTATAGAAATATTTCGATATAAATACAAATATAAACATTGTTTACAATTGGATACAGATTAATATTAAATGTCCTTCAACAGCAAAATAGTATAAGTTATATATATTATGGAATAAAATTCTTTTTTTTTAAGTTTGTTTTATTTTACTACATAAACATTTTAATTTTTTTTTGTTTTTATAGGTATTGCATAACTGAATTAGTTTTGTCCCCAAGTTGGATTTGTTTAACAGGTGATGTATATATCTTCTATATAATAAAAGCTCAGCAACCAGTACGGCAGAACAACCAGAACGACCAGTCACTATGACATGCACTGACCACCAGGGAGCAGACGCTCAACGCAGGAGCTGCCCCCTGGTGGTTAGTGCACTCCCACAGCTGGAGCATTGCTCAGCCAGAAGCTGGGCTCATGGCTGGCAGGTGCAGTGGCAGTTGATGCATAGGGCCTCTAATATATACCATATAGATATAGATATAGATATAGATATAGATATAGATATAGATATAGATATAGGTATAGGTATAGGTATAGGTATAGGTATAGGTATAGGTATAGGTATATAGACATATAGACATATAGACATATAGACATAGATATAGATATAGATATAGAGATAGAGAGAGATATATACATATATATGTATATATATATATATATACATATATATATATATATATATATGTATATATATATATATATATATATATACACACTAGAGGCCTGGTGCATGAGATTTGTGCACTCAGGGCGGTCCCTCAGCCCACCCTTCGCCCTCTCACAGTCCAGGAGCCCTCAGGGGACGTCTGACTGCTAGACATCCTTAGTGCTGCCGTGGAGGCAGGAGAGGCTCCCGCCACTGCTGCTGCATTCGCCAGCCCTGAGCCCAGCTCAGGGCTCCTGGCTGAGTGGTGGTCCCCCTGTGGGAGCTCACTGACCATGAGAGGGCAGCTCCTGCATTGAGTGTCTGCCCCCTGGTGGTCAGTGCACATCATAGTGACCGGCTGTTCCACCATTCAATCGATTTGCATATTAGCCTTTTATTATATAGGATATATGATTTAATTTTATTTATTTGACAGGCATAAATCACTCAGAAGAGCTCATTTTGATTTATTGGGTACATAATAATATGCCTTCAAAAGAAAAACATGTTCATATATATTTGCTTGACAGATTGAAATGCTACAGAACTAGCACTTTGTTCTTTCAGATATATATAGATAGACAGAGATATATATCTTTCTGAATGTGTTCCTAGACTAATCATCCAAGTAAATCTAAAGGAGTTAGTCTAGGTTCTTGAATAAATATTACTTATTTTGTATTTTTACTTTTCATTACTGTAAAAAATAAGTGTCACCTACACTTTACATACATCATTTATAAACCTGTAATTGGAGTATTAATATATGCAAATATATTATTTATACTTATGTATTCACACCTACTCACAAAAAGCCAAACAAAAGCTAGGACATAGAATGGAATTTCCTTTTGAATTCTGAGGAGTGTATTACACTTCTTTTTCCTATGCCTCAAATGAGAAGCTTGTAAATTTTGCTTTTCTTAGTTTGTATCACAACCAGATTTGCAGTTTATTGGACCTTAGTAAATTTAGCTATGTGATTGCTCTTCATCAGGAAGGGTCAAGGTGAACCAAAACACTTCCTGATTCACTAACACCTCAGGAAGTAGTGGGAAACATCCATGGAATATGACTGCAATGGAAACTGCACTTGAAGGATAGGTAATCTGCCTTCTTCAAGCTCTGTTGGAGTTTAGCTTCCAAACTGCTTCCTCCTGGTGCCTTACTCCTCCAGAATGTGGGAACCAACTAGCCCTAGGGACTATGAAACAAAACCTAATAATTTAGGCCAGCATCAGTGAGAGAGCAAGACCTTGAGAAACCAAAGTCATATGTTTGACTTCCAGTCAAGATGGCAGCATAGGTAAATACAGTGCTCAAGTCCTCCCACAACACATCAAATTACAGCTAACCTACAGAACAAGCATCACTCAGAACCACCTGAAATCTAGCTGGATGGAAGTCCTACAACTAGGGATTTAAAGAAGTCACATCAGACTGCGAGGAGGGGCAGAAATGTGGAATAGGCTGGTTTGACACCCACGTGTGGTGCGTAAAAATTGGGAGGAATATCTCAGCTGTGGAGGCCCCCTTGAAGGGCCAGGGATCCCAGCCCCACACCAGGCTCCCTGCCTAGGTTCCAGAGCCAGGAAGAGAAGTGCCCATAACTTCTGGCTGTAAAATCCAGCAGGGATTTTAGCTGAGTGATATGGAGAACTGCTGGAATCCCAGGCAGTTCCTCTTAAAGGGCCCATGTGTGGATTTACTCAGACTCACTCCCTCTGAGATAGAGCACTGGGGAAGCAGCTTGAAAGGATCCAGGGACATATGGAGAGGAACTAAATTGTCTAGCATCAGGGTGAGAACTAGGAGGAGCAGCTTTCTGTCAGACAAAAGTGCTGGCAGAAGCCTTTGTTCCTTTTCTGGACTCTCACCACAGAACTGGTAGTCGGGTGCCATATTTGAGTCTCCATTAACCTGGCTCATATTGTTCACCCCCACCCTGGTGATTCCCTGAGATTCCACCCAATTTGCAGGCCCACCCCAGCCATTTCTAATGGCTTTTCCATACAAATGGACTCTCTTGCCTCATGCCTCAAACTTTCCTAAAATCTCTCAAACAAGCAGCATCTGGCCTCAGCATAACCCAAAACTCTTGTTAAGTGGTCCCAGGCCCAGCACTACTGACAGGAAATCTTGGTTCTCAGCTTAATCTCTCCTGGGCATCTCCAAGCTCAGCACAATTAGTCATCTTCAGATCACTCTGTAGCTCATGCCAGGTGGCCCCAGGCAGGACACAGATGGTAGCTGATCTTGCCTCCCAGGAGGCTCCAGAGCTAGTGCACCTGGTGGACAGTTTCACACCACTGCAGATTACAGCTCTACCACTGCCACCTGCGACACACTCAAGGAGTGGATTTGGTGAACACCAAAGCCCCATTGAAGTGAATCCTGCTCCACAGGGTCAACTCCTACATGGCAGCTCCTCCACTGTAGTCACAGCCAGTCCCACAGCTGATCAGCCTTGGATAAATCCCTCCCACTAACATGCCAACAGCAAGGATCACCCACAACAGGACAATACACACAGTCAACACAGGGCACACCTGAAGCACCCAGCTCAACTGACTAGGGAGGCTGCACCACTGGGCCCTATCGGACACCTACTACACAGGCCACTCTACTAAGTCCAGAAGACATAGCATCTCTACCTAATACATAGAAACAAACACATTTTTGGTTCTGTATTTGAAAAAAAAAATAATGATAGAAATAAAGCAGCCAAAATGTGAAGACAAAGAAACAGTTCCTTGTGAAAGAATAGCAGAAAGGTCCAGAAAAAGAACTAAATGAAATGGAGGCAAGCAAACTACCAGATAAGGGTTCAAAACAATGGTTATAAGTATGTTCAAGAAACTTAGTGACTACTTTACCAGCATGAAAAGGGACATATAAACCATAAAAAAGAACCAGTGAAAAATGAAGCATACACTAATGGAAATGAAGAATAATTTACAGGGAATCAACAGTAGTGTAGATGAAGCCAAGAATCAAATTTACAATGTGTAATATAAGGAAGCAAAAAACACCCAGTCAGAACAGCAAAAAGAAAAAAAGAATCCAAAAATATGAATATAGTGTAAGAAGCCTCTGGGACAACTTCAAGCATATCAACATTCAAATCATGGGATTGCCAGAAGGAGGAGAGAGAAAGCAAGAAATTGAAAACCTATTTTAAAAAATAATGACAGAAAACTTCCCTAATTTGGTGAAAGAAATAGACATACAAGTCCAGGAAGCACAGAGATTCCCAAGTAAGATGAACCCAAAGAAGCCCACACCAAGACACATTTAATTAAAATGAAAAAGTTTAAAGACAGAGAATCTTAAAAGCAGCAAGAGAAAAGCAATTAGTTACCTACAAAAGAACACCCACATGACTGTCAGCTGATTTCTCAAAAGAAACTTTGCAGGCATGAAGAAAGTGGCAAGAAATATTCAAAGTGATGAAAAACAAGGACCTACAACGAAGATTACTTTACCTAGAAAAGTTATTGTTTAGAATTGGAGGACTTAAAAAGAACTTCCCAGACAAGAAAAAGCTAAAGAAGGTCATCAACACCAAACCAGTATTAGATGAAATGTTAAAGTCTCTTCTTTAAGAAGAAAGGGGGAGAGATTAAAAATATGAACAATAAAATGGCAATAAATACATATCTATCAATAATTTAATCTAAAAAAAATAAATAAATGAACAAGCAGAACAGAAACAGACTCATAAATACAGAGAACATTTTGATGGTTGCCAGATGGGAGGGAGGTAAGGGAATGGATGAAAAGGTGAATGGATTAAGAAGTACAAACTGGTTGTTATAGAAGAGTCATGGGGATGTAAAGGACAGCACAGGGAATATAATCAATAATATTCTAATAATTATGTATGGTGTCAGATGGGTACAAGATTTATCAGGATGTTCCCTTAGTAAGTTATATATAAAATCTAATCACTGGAGGGTACACCTTAAATTAATATAATATTGTATGCCAACTACAATAGAAAAATAAAAAATTATTTTAAAAAATAAATTTAAAAAAACAAAGTCATATGTGAGAAACAGTGATTGAAGCAGATGTCCAGAGCCTCAAATGTGTGGAGTATAGATGAAAGCCAAGAGATTCTAATGAGAAACTGGAGGGCAAAGCTGTTGTTAACTCAGCTTTGTTGACTTGGGAGTGAGACAACATAGTTCTCTTGGCCACACAGAGCAAGACGGGGCAGAGTAAAATGGGCCCGAGGAAAACAAGCTCCGAATGTGATGCTAGATAAAGAGCTGAAAGCCACGCAGGAGGTAAGAGCAGAGTTCCTGACCATGCAAGGCAGGATCTCAGCCCAAAGACAAAGGCAGAAATATGAGTGTTAACAGATAGAAGGTGGAATACTGCCCCAGTCTAGACAGGATGCAGGACTTACTGAACATCGATTACATGCTACGCATTAGGAACTGTTCCAGGCACAAGGGATTCAGTCGTGAACAAAACAAAAGCTCTGCCCTCATGCAGCTTACTCCCTTAGAGAAATGCGGATAATGAAGTAAACAATTTTTAAAAAATTTATAACATTAAGTAGTGATTTATGCTACAGAGGAAGTAATACAGGGCAACTTGAGAGTGACTGTAGATAGGGTTCAGGAAAGGCCTTTTAGGGGAAGGTGGTGATATTTGAGCTGCAACCTAAAGAATGAGGCAGAGGCAGCCATGCAAAGATATGAGGAAGAATATTTTAGGAAGTAGTAAATGCAAGGACTCTGTAGGAGAAACCTGGCAGTTTCAGGTAACAGAAGGAAGTATGAAATGATTTCAGATAAGGAGTTGGATCATGTGGGGCCAGTGGGACAGGTGGAGAAGTCTAGATGTTATATAAAGTACAGTGTAAAGCTATAGGAGGTTTCAAACTAAGAAATTATATAATCCTGGTTTTTGTTTTTAAAAGAGCACTCTGTCAGCTCTGTGAAGAATAGGTGGAGGGGCAGGGGCAGGAGCAGGGAGGATTTGTTGGGAGGCTATTACCATAATTCAGTGGAGAGATGATGGTGGCTCAGAGCTGGAGAAAAGGTAACACACTGGAAATCTGTTTTGAATATAAGAACCTCCAGGATTCAATGATGGATTGGATGTGGGGGTAAGGAAAAGAGAACAATTGAGGATAATTCCTAGGTTTTTAGCCTTAGTGACTGGATACAGTTATTAACATAGAGAAAGAAAAGAGCAAGACAGTTTTCAAGAAAGAAAGCCCAAGTTGCTTTTAAGCTCTATTAGTTTAAGATACCTCTTATACCTTAAATGCTGATTAGGCATCTGGCTACAAGACTAGAGCTCAGGAGAAAGGTCAACACAAGAAATACTTAAAGGGGAGAGATCAGTGTGTACAGACAGTATTCGAAAACATGGGGCTAAATGAGAGCTCCTAGATGGAGAAGAGAAGGAAATAAAGAGCGACAGAAAAGAAAAGAGATTGGCCTATGATTGGTCCATGGTCTCCCCAACGCTTAGAGGCTAGGAAGAGATGGATGTAAAAGCAAATAGTGAAAGAGAAGAAAAGTGAGGTAATTTGGTGACAAGGAAGCTAAGAAGGGGCAATAGCAATGACCATTAATTAGAAATCCAGAAGGGCCATGAAGGGAAAATCTTAGGCCTGTGTCCTGGGCCAATACAAGAGTGCTGAAGAGAGTCTGTGATTGAGGGGACAGATACATGGATCCCAGGACACTTTGCCCTTAGAGAAGCAGTCCATGGGTCTCTTTGGCAGCCAAGGAGAGAGTGAAACCAGGAACCCAGATTGTAACAAGACATCCAGATAATTCTGTTCTGACAGAACTTTAATAAAATCATTGCATGAGCAAGTTGAGGAGGGCTGCTTACACTCATTCTGCCTTTGTCAGCATCAGCTTAGGATCTGGGCTACGTTTGAGCCCACGTTCCCACATTAGTGGTGGCAATTGGGAGTGGGGTACCAGCACCAGCTAATCTTGATTGTCAAAACTTAGGGGAAACAGCAACAAGAAAAATGAGATAGGGGATGACACAAGGGAGCCAGAAGTTTCAAGGCCTGGCCAAGAGGAATCAGGGAGTTTGCGGGATAGTAAGATGGTAGAATAAGTGGGCAAACATTCAGGCAAACATGGAGGTGGCAGGTAGTGCTCAGGAATAAAGGATAGTTTTATACTGATAACCACCCAGTTGCCTTACCCTAGAGTACTAGAGCTAGCCCAAGAAGGAAAAGGAAGCCTGCAATTGGAGTTGGGAGGGAAGGAACCAAATAGCAGTCGTAAAATACATAGTATAGTGCCAGACACACAGTAGGGCTTCAGTTGATGACAGGCGCATTCAGTAATTACCATTGTTTTAACCAGAGCAAAGCCCCACTATCTATGGGGTAATCACAGATCTTTATACTAACTGGTTTCCAGATTCAAAGTCTACGAAAGAATGGCCCACGCCCAGGTACTTTTTACCCCAAAATTACTTTCTTTACAGAAAAAACTTTGAAATGGAATTTCAAGGTTTCCGTGGGGTCATCGTGTGCAGAAGAACACAACTATAATATGTCCGCGTCCTCTTCAAAAGTCAGATTCGCTTCCTCTGAGTATACTTTCAACTCTGAGTCCAGCACCTAACAATGTTGCTAGGGGAGAAGATTAAATTAAAAAGCACTGGTGAGCCTTGGGATTATCTGTGGATTTCACTCATGCAAGCTCTATTTCCTCCCAGTAATGCTGGTACCTGAGGAACGCCTGCTCGATATGTTGTGTTTGTTATATGAGCTTTTAAAGAGGCCAAGGAAAGAAACTCAGAACTTGGTTGTGGTGGAATTTAATACACTCCTCAGTGCCACCAGCAGCCCCAGCTGCACACATGTATTTTGAAAGAATACTTAACCAGGGTGAGCCACTGAGCTCATCTTTGCCCAGGCTCAGAAGGTCTCCCCTCTCCTCACAGCAACTCCTCATACCTTCTGTATTTAATACAGATGATGTAAATGTTTGATTTTAAACAGCCGATCTCTAAGTCCCTCCAAGGACTAGATAAACCTGGTTAATGTGAGAATCTTGGGGAAACAAACCTCTTTGAGGTAGAACTACCAGCCTGACCTGCTGCCCGGAATTATATTTCATCATGTGCCCAAGGCTTGAACTTGCCGCAGAACTGGCTTCTCTCCTTTCTCTGTCACTGTCAAAACTACAAGGTGTCATTTAGTTCAATGCATTAACGTATTGGTCAAGCAGAGCGAAGCAAGCCAATGGCAAAACCCAGTGAACTAGATGCAAGGAGGCAGATGCTGATGGTGTCCAAGACCACACATCTGAATGCCTATGTCCGTCCAGCAAAATCTATGTGGATGCCTCACTCCCCAGTGAGAAGTGCAGAGGATGTGGAAACAGCCCAGGGGCATGCGCTGTGGATAGCTAGCTATGTCACACCAACCTAGAAAATGTACATTATCTTTATAAGAGAGCACATTCAGAAAGTTCTGAAGTCAGCATTTAACCTTTTCTTTTTTTTTCTAAATCCTGCTGGTAGTGAACAGGGTTGCAGGAAATCCTAAAACAGCCACTGCTTTCTTTATATTGGCATTAACAGGCAACATGAAGGGTTTACGAGAAGTTTGTTGGAAAATTTCCACTTTGAACAGCAAGGAATTAAGTGTGTCTATTCGGATTTCCCCCTCCCTCACTCCCCTTCTGAGAGGGGAGTTTACTCTTAAGTTGAAAAGCAAACAGCCACAGAAGTATTTCCATGTTCAAAGCCACTGGGTATATTCCGGCCTTTAGGTAGAGTCTCGCAGGTTTCCAACCACAGCCAGTTTTACCTTCCAAGCATCAATCCACACTCATGATTGTTCCCGTACACCTGTATGCCATTCAAAGGTTCACCCAGCTCAAGCAAATTATATTTTAAAACTACACTGATAAAAAAAAAAAAGTTCAGGGAAAGGGATTTCCTAGCTCTCAAATAAAAATGTGCAGTGGAGCGCTTACTAAGTAAACAGAAAACATGGGCAGCTGAGAAATCAATTTAGCTGAACAAACAATGTTCCATGTAATGAACTACTAATTATCCTTTTATGCCATGTCAGTCTGAGTGATTACAGAGCTGTGCAGTTTAATTTGACGTTTGAGCATTGCCTTGCTCCATTAGTTTCATATAAAGCTACAACACATTCAAAAAAGGAGGGGGGTTCTGTATTTATCTGGAACTGAGTAAGCACCTGTATTAATAATAAGAGGAGCATCTCAGAATCTTTTTTAAAATGTGTTCTTAACGTGAGGATAAATAAAGCATGGAGAACCTAAGGGAGTGAGGAGATCAAACCGGTGTATTATGGTCAGTGGAGGATAAACACCTTGAGGCGATGACATGTGCTGGCTCATCACAGTAACTCCAGCCTTTGAAAATGCCACCGCCTTGCCCTAGCTGGTTGGGCTCAGTGGATAGAGTGCCAGCCCTCAGACAGAAGGGTCCCAGGTTCAATTCCAACCGGCACATATTTCGGTTGCAGACTTAATCCCCAATCCTAACAACCAGTCGATGTCTCTCACATCCGTATTGCTCTCTCTGTGTCTCTCCCTCTCCCTTCCACTCTCCCTAAAAATCAATGGAAAAAATACCTTCAGGTGAGAAGAACAAAAAGGAAATGCCACCACCTTCACACTGAAGCCTACCCCATGCTCTAGTCCAGGCTCCAATCAGTGGCAGAACTGTGGAGCCAGACCGCAAGAACCTGTGTTGTAGTGAGAATATGATAGAGGAGGAACCGGGGGTGAGAAACTTTCACTTCACTTGCTTTTCACATCCTATCAAGTAGCAAGTGAAATAGCTGAGGGAGGAAATGGCAATCTGGAAATTGTTTTTAACTCCATCCACTTCAAAAAATTCATGTCTAGTTCCTGCCATGGACCAGTGCTAAGTGTGTCCTTCAGGGACAGGGCGGCCTTTAATACTCAGGCCTTCTTATGTTTGTTCATATTACTGAGCAAGAAAAACTGCCCTCATAAGGCAGTGGTTCTCAGCTCTGGCTGCACATTGAAATGACCTGGGACCTGCAAAAAAAACACGCACACACACACACACACAAAAAAAAACCCACCCTGGATCCCATCCCCAGAGACTCTAATTTGATTGGTCTGGGGTGTCATGGAAGATTTGAAAGCTTCTCCAGTGAATTTTATAAAAGCCACGGTTGCAATCCACTGTTCTGTTGACTAAAGTTGTATCTTCAAATTATGCCGTTTACTCAATCCACAAATGTTTATTGAGTAATTGGGCAGCACTTACATGGGTATGGGGCAGATGTACAGTGGTGATCAAATGATCCCCCAGAAAGGGAAGAATCACCACCTCTTCAGAAAGCATTACAGTTGGAATCGTATAGCACTTCAGAAAGGTTGATCCCAACCAGTGCCCACCAGACTTCGAAGGAGAGGTTCCCATCCCTATGTAACAGATGGGAAGTGAAGCCTGGCAAAATTAAGTGGCTCTCTTGAGGTCGAACATTTAGTAAGTGAAAAACTGGGACTTAAAAGAATCATGAAATTTTAGAGCCAGATGAAATCTCAGAGCTAACCTAATTCAAACTCTTCATTTTTTAGTTTGGGAGTTCCCTGAGTTCCAGAGAAATGAGTTAGGAGAGTTCTCTGATTTGTGGAGAAATTAAGTGAATTTTGAGTTAGAGAGTGCCCTGAGTTCCAGAGAAATTAAGAGATTTGACCCACGAGTAGACAAATGGCTTTTAAAACCCTAAGACTATAATTATCCGAGAGATGCAAATCAAAACAACAATGCGGTACCATCTCACACCTGTCAGAATGGCTATCATCAACAAATCAACAAACGACAAGTGTTGGCGAGGATGCGGAGAAAAAGGAACCCTCGTGCACTGCTGGTGGGAATGCAGACTGGTGCAGCCACTGTGGAGAACAGTATGGAGTTTCCTCAAAAAACTGAAAATGGAACTCCCATTTGACCCAGTAATCCCACTCCTGGGAATATATCCGAAGAAACTAGAAACACCAATCAGAAAGGATATATGCACCCCTATGTTCATAGCAGCACAATTCACCATAGCTAAGATTTGGAAACAGCCTAGGTGCCCGTCAACAGATGACTGGATCAGAAAACTGTGGTACATCTACACAATGGAATACTATGCTGCCATAAAAAAGAAGGAATTCTCAGCATTTGCAGCAACCTGGATGGAATTGGAGAACATTATGTTAAGTGAAATAAGCCAGTCAATGAAAGAAAAATACCACATGATCTCACTCATTTATGGGTAATAAAGAACATTATGAACTTGAACAAAAAGATAAATAAATAAAACCCTAAGACTAAAGCCCAGTTTCCCAATTTCCAGTTCCATGTTTTAATCTGAGCAGTACATTCAATCCACCTCCAAATGTAACAGGATATTCAATAAGAAACAGGTTCACTTATTTTAGCCTCACATCAAACTGATAATTAAGGATACAAATCCACTGCTTGGCACTTTGTTTTTAAGTTGTTTAATAAAAGTAAGTGCAGCAAAATATCAGACATATGTCATAGCAATATCTTTATCAATATATCTCCTGACCTAGGACAATGGAAACTAAGGAGAAAATAAACAAATAGGACTACATCAAAATAAAAAGCTTCTGCACAGCAATAGAAACCATCAACAAACAACAAGAAAGCCCACTGCATGGGAGAACATATTTGGCAATGTTACATCTGATAAGGATTTAATCTCCAAAATTTATAGGGAACTCATACAACTTAACAAAAGGAAGATAAACAATCCAATCAAAAAGGGGCAAAGGACCTAAATAGATACTTTTCGAAAGTGGACATACAGAAGGCCAAGAGACATATGAAAACATGCTCAAAGTCACTAATCAGTGAGAGATGCAGATCAAAATGACAATGAGGTACCATCTCACACCTGTCAGAATTACTATCATCAACAAATCAACAAATGACAAGTGTTGGCGAGGATGTGGAGAAAAAGGAACCCTCGTGCACTGCTGGTGGGACTGCAGACTGGTGCAGCCACTGTGGAAGACAGTATGGAGTTTCCTCAAAAAACTAAAAATGGAACTCCCACTTGACCCAGTAATCCCTCTTCTAGGAATATATCCCAAGAAATCAGAAACACCAATCAGAAAGAATATGTACATTCCTATGTTCATAGCAGCATAATTTATAATAGCTAAACTTTGGAAACAGCCTAAGTGCCCATCAGCAGATGAATGGGTTAAAAAATGGTGGTATACCTGCACAATGGAATACTATGCTGCTATAAAAAAAGAAAGAACTCTTAGCATTTGCAACAGCATAGATGGATCTAAAGAGCATTATGCTAAGCGAAATAAGACAGTCGGAGAAAGATAAATATCACATGCTCTCACTCATTTGTGGAATATAATGAACAACATAAACTGATGAACTAAAATAGATCCAGAGACATAGAAGCATCGAACAGACCATCAAGCCTAGGAGGGAAGGCAGGAAAGGGAGGGAGAAGCTGGGTAAGAGATAAACCAAAGGACTTGTGTGCATGCATATAAACCTAACCAAAAGACATAGACAGTAGGGGAATGAGGGGATGTGCTGGTGGGTGGCGGGGGACAGCCGGGGAGAGGTCAATGGGGGGAAAAGGAGACATATGTAATACTTTCAACAATAAAGAATTTAAAATAAAAAAAGAAAAGGAAGTAAAGAGAATAATATTGTCAGTTAACCTATAATAAAGAGACTTTCCCAGGATCCCAAATCCCAAATCCTTGACCATTTATGTACCTGAGGCCTGCTCCTGCTCCATGGCTATATCCAGAATACTTAAGCAAATGTGGTCTTTATTACTAGCTCAGTCTGCAGTCCTCAATACGAGATGCACATTAGAATCACCTGGGGGTGCTCCTGAAAAATACCCAGGCCTGGGCCACATCCCCAGAAATTCTGATTTAATTGGTCTGGGGTAAATTCTGGGCAAGTTTCCCAAGTGATTCCAATATGCAGTGTGGGTTAAATCACTTACTCCAAGAGCATCCCTCCAATACACTGGACCACTGATGGTCCTCAGGTGCTCCCTGTCCCCTGAGCAAATGATCAGAGTGAGAGGAGGCTCCTGTATCCTCCTGCATCCCTTCTCTCCCCCAGGTTCCACCATGACTCCTCACTGACCTCCCAAGACAGCAGTTCCTCCCAAGCAAGAGAGGATCAGGACTCATGTTGAAACACAACTTTTTTATTTTTTACATTCTACAAAATACCTAGCCAATACTCCTCAAAACTATTGATGTCATGAAAAATAAGGAAAGACTGAGAAACTCTCATAGACATAAAGAAAAGTGACAAATAAATGGAATATAGTATCCTCGGTTGGATCCTGGAACAGAAAAACGTCAGCATTAATGGAAAAACTGATGGAATCAAAATGAAGTCTAGAGTTAACAGTAAAGTACCAATGTTGGTTTCTTATTTTTGACAGATGTACCAGGACACTATAAGATCATAGCATTAGGAAAAACTGAAACTGGTCCAGGGGTTGAAGGGAACTCTGTACTATCTTTGCAACTTCTCTGAAAATCTAAAACTATTGCAAAATAAAAATGTTGATTAAAATAAAAGGAACAATTTTAGGTGCACTGAATGAGAATTTAAGAGATTGCTTTCCTCACCTAGATTTGTTTAAAAAAAATATTTTTATTGATTTCAAAGAGAAAGGGAGAGGGAGAGATAAATAGAAACATCAATGATGAAAGAAAATCACTCATTGGCTGCCTCTTGCACACCCCCGACTGGGGATTGAGCCCACAACCCAAGCATGTGTCCTGACAGGGAATCGAATCCAGTCCTCCTGGTTTATAGTCGATGCTCAACCACTGAGCCACACCAGCCATAGTGAAAGTAATGCTACAGCCGTGAGGACACCTAGTTTTAATCATGATACTATTTACCTTCCCTCTCAAAGCTTTATCCCCTGCTAGTATGACATATCGCCTGTACCCTATATTTGAGGGTTTTCTCCCTATGGTCTCCTTAAATTATTCCATATATCAGGGGTGACAGTGGCACAGAGGTACCTTGAGGTCTCCCCAGAGGCTAGAAGGTACCACTAACAATTTTATCAGTGTTGTATATTCACCATGTGGGGAAATTGAGTATGATATCATTAGAACTCCACGAAATCTCAATGCTGAAGAACACAGCCTGGCTGCCATGTTCTGAGGCATGAAGCTGCATGGTGTAGCCAGCATAACAAAGTGTTCCCATTGTGTAGGCAGCACCATTTTTACTGCCATGTTCTTACCACCCTCACATGCATATTTTATGAACTTACTGAATGCAATGTGTTTTCCACATAGTACATATGTAAGCCTCCAAGCACATTAAAAACAGCTGCTGCCCGAACCCCTGTCTGTTTTCCCAGCCTACAAGCCCAGTTCCCAGACCTGCCTTCCAAGAAAAAGTGAATAAGCTATTAGCAAGAGGTATTTTGCTACCAGATCTTCAGGATGATCTCTACGAGAGCTCACGGAAGCTAAAAGGGGTCTAACTTCGACAGGGAAGAAAAGAGAGCTGGCCTTCTTCACCTCCTACTCAGTCCGAAGAGAAACCAGCTTATGGTGAGGGCAGCAGTTTTGTTGCTAAATTACAAACCCACTTGGTTCTGAGATGAGTGAGGCCCACTAGACTCATACCTCCCTCATCCCACAGGCAAAGCGTGTTCTAGGAGCCTCCTAAACTGTGCCTCTGGGAAGGGAAACCAAAATAGGAAGCTAAGAAGAAAAGACGAAGTGGGGCTTTTAAAAAAGAGCCTTTTATCCAATTGAGTATGTTCTCCTGTCCCCGGAACAACATAAGGAACCTCAGCTTTGACCACCACGGTAAGAAAATGTTTCAAACCAGTCCCCTCCATCACGCCTGCTTCTGGCTTTCCATGTGGCCAGAGTGGGATTTCCGTTACACGACGTCCCAAGTTGGAACCTAGAGTCTGGGTGGTTCTGAATTTGGCCCGTGCTCAAACTTTTCCTCCACTTAGCCTCCCACGTCCTTGCGTTGGTTGCTTCTGTGCCTATTTCTCCGCTGGATTATAAACCCCCATGGAGGAGAGAACCATGTCTTATTCATTTTTGTGTCCCTTGCTATGCCTACCACAATGCCTGCTGAATAGCAAGTGTTCAGCAAATGTTGGGGAAGTATGTTTTGTAGTTCTTCAAGTGGCAAGGCTTCCTGTGGAGCTGATTTATGGCTGCAGTGCCGGCGGGCACACCAACGCGGGGGTCGCAGCAGTGCTCATCAGAACTCAGCTGGAGGACCCTACATTTCTCCTGCTCACCCTGGAAAGCGTCAGGGCTGATTCCCTGGAGACAGGCAGTGGTAGCAGCACCTCAGAAGTAGGTACCAGAGACAGAATTTTCCTCATTGTTAAGCCAGAGGGAAGTTATGGTTGTAAATGTTCTCCATGGTGCAGAATTCATTAGCTGAAAAGTAATGGTACAAGGATGTCTCATAAAGGAGACATAATACCAGGGCATGTCCTGAAGGCCACGGGAAGACAAGCTCTTGTAGCGTGATGATATACAGCTGACTTGCAAGTAGGAGGCGGGGTCGCATCATTCACAACCACATGGTCTTACTGACCGCAAAGCACAACAACAAAACCATGAGGAAACACAGTCTTTCATGTGAAGGTGGGGCAACATCTCCCAACCTGAGTCCACAAGGGATGGCGATTCAAGGAAGGCCTCTCTAGTCTAGTCCACCCATCCACAGCCCCAGCGTTAGTTTTAGTTCTGTACTCTAGGGCTTTCCTCAAAAGCCACCCCCTTGTGGTCCTTTCCCACAGAGCCACCCACTCACTCAATCTCTTTTCTCCCACACCTATTCTGCTTTTAAAACATTTTGTGTCCTCCCACCGGAGCTTTACTTGGGCTAAGCATCCAGGTGGCTTGTCAATCATTAGCAATAAGCATTTATGTTCCTGGACTCCGAAGGTAGAGAAGTAGAAATAGTAGAGGACCTTTGGTAATTACCTGCCTCAGGAAAGGGCATTTATGAATTAATTACACCCATTATCCTGCCGTGATTAACCACTTACTAACATATCTCCTTTGGTTCAGATTCCTTCTTTACCCTAATTCTTGTTACTTTCCTATTTACAAGAACTCCCCTTGTGTTACATATATATCTTGCTTATTAAACTTCCTTTGAGGGAAGACCCACGTCCCTAATATTTGTAATGGTACCCCACAATAGGGGTAGGGGAGAGAATGAAAAATACCTAAGACATTCAGTGCTTTTATTCCAGGTCCATCACTTTGTAGCTTTTTCATAAATCTTACATAAAATGCCTGTTAAATCATCTTGGGCATTTTAGCAACCAAATTCCAACAAAGTCATTATTTTCATGTCTTAAGTTAAAATTCTCCTCTGTTTACAAGTGCAAGCATGCATGTGTATCCTTCAGCCAAACTGGACGATTACAATCTCTTCTAATTTGGCCTATCCTTTCTGGCCTTGTATGAATCAGATTTTTTCCCCCTGAGATTATGCTGCATAACAAACAACCCCCAGAATCTCAGTGTTTCATGACAACTGACATTTAGTTTACACTCACAAGTCTGCATGTCTGCTGAAGTTTGCATAGTCTTAGCTGGGCTGGGCTGGACCAGCCTGGACCCAGGCCAGGTCACTTTCAGGTCTGCTTCCTTGTGCCTTCATTCTGGGTCCCAGGCTGAAGGAGCCACAGCTACCTGAGATATGTTCTTCTGATAGCAGAGGGAAGAAGCTCCAAGAGGGCTAGCAGAAACTTATCACACCTCTTTTAAGGCCTGGAGTCACAAGTATCATGATGTCACTCCATCCACATTCCACTGGCCCAAGAAAGTCACAAGGCAAAGCCCAAAGACACTGAGCGTGAGTGAATATGCTCCACCCCAAGCAGTTTGTGGAATGGAATGAATAATTGCTATTCAATGATCTAATCTATCACAAGCATCCACAGCTTTATCTTTAGTATTGCATTTGACTGAAATGCCACAAACCTACCTATTTAAATCTGGCCTATCCTTCAAGACTCAATTCAAATGTCATCTTCTCCATCAAACTCTCCTGGTCATGGGACAGGTATGACGCATTCTTTTTTCCCAATACCTTAATCTGTATAGCTCCAACATTGTTTATTACACACAGAATTATATTACAGTCACTTGTCTGTGTGATATCACCTATAAAAGCCTTAGCACCTTAAAAAAGGGACTATGAACAATTTATTTATTTTTTTATTACGGACATCATCCCATGCTTTTAGCACAGCAAACGATCAGTTTATGTTGCATAAAGAAATGAATACATACACATATGTGTATACATGTGACTATGTCAGGAGGGTGTATCTGCATAAAGGAGGAAATATAATGATAAGGGTTTCAAGCTCTGGCACCAGACAGACTTTGATTCAAATCCTGTCTTCTCCTCTCCTTGGCTGTGTGCCTTCTGAGAAGGCAACTTAAGCTCTCTGTGCCTCAGTTTTCTCAACTATAAAATGAAGATCAAATCCATGTAAGGGTTGAGAACAAGACCAGCACTCAGTAAGTTGGCTATTTTATTATTACTACATACAGTATGGTAAAAACATTATTTCTCTTTTTATATACAGTGTGATGAAAATATTTTTTAAATAAGTACATAATGACAGCAACTAAAAGGGAACATATGTTAGAGTAGTAGTATTGTAAGTAAAGCATCCTCTTTTTTATTTTCTTCATGGATAATATGGTTTTGCTTATGCAACTAGAAAAATTAAACACTTCTTTTCCTTGGTGTTTAATCAACTCTGGGGTGGTGACATCCATATGGACCTACCGCTCCATGGAAATGACTTTTTGAACAGATGCTACATGTCAGACCCATTACAAATAATTTTTTCTAGTTGTCATAACAACCCTACAGGGTAAGTAATACTATGCCCATTTTATAGATGAGAAAGGTGTTCAGGACTCTGCTGTTAACAAGTGGGGAATATGAGAAACCGATACAAGGCCTGACTCTGAAGTTCAGACTTCCTTCTCCACGCCACATTCCTGTTAGTCACTATTTCACAGTGTGAAATAGTGTGAAAAACAAACCAGAGGCAACCAGACAGGGCTCGGTTTCTAACACCATTCGCCAAAAAACAACAACAAACAAACCAGGGTTCCTTGGAGAAATGGCTGAATCTAGGACTGTAGCAGGAAATATACAAGATGAGCCTGGAACACCTTATAGTGCCAGAAAGTAATGAAGTACTCAAAAAATGTAAAAAAGAAAACATTCACACACAATGCTATGGTACATCTAAGGGGCACAAGAACCAAATGAAAGAGCTTCCAATGGCCTAAGCTAGAGCAATTTGAACAACAAAGTAAAGTAGTATTGAATTATAACCCAAAATATAAAATAAATATTCATGAGACCATGGTGATACAAATAAGTGACCAAATAAAGAAATGAATGAGGGAGAATAGATGAATTTCCAATGCAGAAAACTGCCAAATAATTTATGTGGATACTCTACCCTCAAGGAGGGGGAGCATAACTCCCCATTCCTTAAGTGCAGGGTTGCCCATGGTAACTTCCTTCCAAAGACTACAGTATGGAAAAGGCAGAAAAGAGTAACCTTAGAAGAGAGAAACCTTATAAACTACTTCAGCCAGGTGGTCAAAATCAACATCAACAGTAATACTCTGCCCTAGCCAGTTTGGCTCAGTGGATAGAGCATTAGCCCACTAACTGAAGTGTCCTAGGTTGTATTCCAGTCAAGGGCACATACCTCTGTTACAGGCTTCAACCCCAGCCCTGGTCGGGGCGCATGTAGGAGGCAACCAATTGATGTGTCTCTCTCATGTCAATGTTTCTCTCTCTGTCTCTCCCTCTCCCTTCCACTCTCTCTAAAAATCAATGGGAAAATATCCTTAGGTGAGGGTTAACAACAACAAAAAACAGTAATATCCTGTTGATACTATGTGCCCTTGATATGATATGATGATAATGGTACTTTACTTCTATAGTCCTCCTCCCCCAAACCTATAACCCCACCTAATCATAACAACACCAACCATCAGACAAATCCCACTAATGGGGCATCCTCCAAAATGTCTGACCAGTACCCTGAAAACTATTAAGATCATCGAAACAAGGGAAGTCTGAGAAACTGTCACAGCCAAAGAGCTAAGGATGCATGACAAATTAATGTAAGGTGGTATCCAAGATGGGATTCTAGAGCAGAAAGAACATTACATAAAAACTAAGGAAATCTGAATAAAAATATGAACTTCAGTTAATAGTAATGTATCAATGTTGGTTCAGTACTTATATCACATGCACCACACTAAGATAAGATGTTAATAATAGGGAAACTGGGTATGGAGTATATGGGAACTCTCTGTACTATCTTCACAACTTTTCTATAAACTACTCTAAAATCAAAAGTTTATTTTTTAAAAATACAGGGCCTACATATAAAGATAAGTTTCAACTCTGGGATTGTCCCTGGGAGAACTTAAGAGAGAACCACCTGACAGAATGCTTGCCCACTATCACACTGAAAGCTGATTCACTCAACCAATTAGAGTCCATCTGGTGATCCTAAATGAGAGACCTATTTGCCAAGTCATAAGGCAATTCATTCCATGGTTATCTGATGCTATCCACCCAAGTCCCCCTATTATATTTTCTCTTGGCACACATTGTGAATAATTATTTGAGTAAGTACCCATTCAATGCCTGTCTTCCCCATGCACAGGAAGTTCCAAGAAGAAGGGACGTCTTTCACCACATATATTTCCAGAACTTAGTGCTGTGGCACCTACTAGGTGCTCAGTAACTATTTCCTGAGTGCATGAATGTCGCCGCAGTCTGGGGAACAATGATCAACACTGCTAACTGTGGTCCATGGTGAATGACACGCCTTGGCTTTCTGAGGATTGAAAGGTCCTGGGACAAATGCAGCTTCTCTTTCAGTCTTCCCAGACTCTCCACGTCCCCAAATACCATTCTTTCTAAGCCTTTCAAACAAGATCAGAGTGAGGCATTTTACCTCTTGTAATCAAATCTTGTCCTAGAAAACACTAAAGTTTCCTAAAATCCAAGGAAATGACAAGATCTGCATATTTTCTTTTGTGTGGCCCATCTATTAGCCTAAGAACTGAGCCTATTCCAGGTATCACAAGGAAAACTTAGACTCCTAAAAACCACAGGAAACATGTAGCCAAAAGCACTGTGGGGGGAAACCGTGAGCATAAAACAGATTTCATTAGGGGCGGTTGGTATTAAGTCTCTCTGGTACATCAATCTTCATTATTATTATTTTATTCTATCAGTGCATTCCAGGTCACAGCAAGTTAATGTTGCCATATCTTTCACTGCCTGGCCTTATGTAAGTGCTGCTAAGAATAAAATTAAGCAGTGGGAGAAAAACATCAGTTTGATGTCTAAATTTAGAAACCTTGATGAATAAATCTATTAAATTCATTGTGGAGAAGAGAGAAGAGCAAATCATTCCTCACTGGGAAGATAAAATAAATAGAAAATAAAAGGTGATTGTCTTTCTAATCTAGAACAACAGATTTAAATGCAAAGCCCCACCCCAATACCCCTCACCCCCACAACCCTCTTTTATTTACAAATGAGTATATTGGTTGTGTATTTTCATTCATATAAGCTTCAATTTATGTCAGAAAGACATAATCTGAAGCAAGAAACCATGCAGAAAATAGTTATATAAACCCTGGCTTCAGTATTTATCGGGGAGGGGTAGGACCTTTATGAGATCTTACTGATGTGATATAAATCATCTTCAGAAGATCATGGAAAGCAGGTGCCCCAACGCTGCACTGCAGACATCTGGCAGGCTTTTATCCTCACACTCCACCCTCCCGCTCAACATCTGGCAGCCCCTTCATCCCTGTACCCCACCCCCATCCCCAACTGCCTCCCAACATCTGCCACACACTTCTCTTAACCTCAGAAGCAAATCCAGTCAAAAGCTCAAAGCACAATGTTCCAAGGGTGGTGACCTGGAGTCACATGCTGAGTGGGGGTGGAGCAGGGTTTGTTTTTATTTTTTTTTCCTAAACTTTAAATGAATACACAATTCACTCAGAAGTATGCTTTCATGTCTAACTGTTTCTCACTGAGAAGCTTGTTTAAAATTGAAATCCAAAGTTAATATTAACCTCCTAAAAAGTGTTATATCATTCTGGGAATTGGAGGATACACGCAGAAGAATTACAGGACAAAAACCAATTTTATACTGGCAATGTTTCTTAGGAGCTAAGAGAATTATCTCTGTCTGGGAAAAAATAGACAAAACACTTATGTCTTGCCAGTGGTGTGCAGGTTACTTAAAGGAAGTATCTTAAGCCTAATACAAAAATGTTTTGTAACCTATTTAAGGAGGTGAGTGCTATTTAATTCCACGTGAGTTTACAATCCCTTCAGTGTTTCCAGCACCTTGTGGCGCGCACTTGTTTGCAGAGCCATCGCTCCTGTGGTCTCCCCTGGCTCTGCTCAGGAGACTAGCTTGCTGGTTGTGCTCTCCCTCAAGCACCTCCACTCACCTGGAGAAAGTCACCTGACTCAGGTTTCCCACTACCAAGCTTTTATTCTGGGTTATACCACTCTGATAGCTTGCTGCTAACGGTTTCATGGTATTTCTCTTAGGACTACACCTAAAAGAGTTAATTCCCCAACTATTTCCTCCCTCCCCGTCCCACCCCTACACATTCTCAATTCTTCATTCCCTCCCTTCTTCAGACCAATCCCTATTCCTTTCCTCCAAATGAAGAGATCCTTGCTCTTTCTTTATCAAGAGGAACATGCATAAAACCATGTAACCCTGCGTGTGCTGGGCACAGGTGAATTCCTGAGGTAGTCTTGGCTTCTGATGATCTAGATATTCCAAACTTGAAGCCACTTGGGGCTTTGGATGGCTGCCAAGCTGCTGGATGCATCACAGAGACTCTGCAGTCCAGAGCCCTATCAAAGCATTTTATCATTTTATTACGCACTTAAATTAGTAATTACTCCTGGGACATTATTTAGAATCTGTTGAGAATGCAATTGCTTACTTAGAAGTTTAAATATGTCAAGTGACTGTTCATGAGTTGAAATTCCTTGCACATATGTTTTTCTGTTTGGTTCTCTGTTAATGTTTTATTTTAGTCTCTGAAAATGCTGTAAAAACAAAGAGTTATATCAACTGTTTTCTCTTTTGATTGTTACCTGGAGTGTGGACATCTTTATGCTTATTAAAATCACAGAGACAGTAAACCAAGTTAGGATGGAAGGAAACTAGAATCATAAATGGTATTTGCCTGCCAAAGTTATCATCAGCAGGATGGAGGTAACGTGAAGAACATCTACAGAGAGTGCAAAACAAGCTGAACTCATTAATACACAGAGTATACTGGAAAGAGCATTTGAGTGGGAGATAGCCTTCTAGTCCAGGTTCTCCATTATCTACTTTTGTGATGCTGGGCATGCCTCCTTACCGCTTTGGGCTTTGGTTTCTCGTTTAAAATAAGTAGGTTTTTCTGCAGACATTTTTTTAACTTGGTATTATAAGAAAAAATCACTCACAAAAGTAGAGAGAATCCTGTAATTAACTCAGCTTCAAAAATCATTAATACATGTTGTTTCACCTATACTGCCTTAACTTCCCCCTATTCTTTCCTGCTGATATTTTTTAAACAAACCCTAGACATAATATTTCATCTGTAAATACCTGAGTAGTTCTAAGCAATAAAGACTTTTGCCTTAACTACATTATCATCATTACATCAAAACAAACCAACCAACAAACACAAAGGAACAAAAACACTTAGCGGTAATTCCTTCAATCCCTTCAACTCTAACATTTCAAGGCCCAAAGCCTCTTACAAGCTACGAAGTCAGTTATAGCTACACACTCCTAAAAACTGAAACTTTTTTTACTCCGTTCTATAAATGAGGAAGGGTTTTAGCATTTTTACCTGATAGCTTCACTGATCTCTTCAAACCAAAGAAGAGCATGAAAAACTTAGAAAGGGTTGAGTAAAGAGCCAACCAAAAGGTTCAGATGTTCAAAAGAAGGCAGATTCCTTATAAAACATTAAAGAATTAGAATTATTCTGACCAGAAAGAAGACACACCAATAGAGTGAATTAGAAGCAAGAACTGTTCGTTCATTCAAGCATCTTTTTCACTAATTCATTCATTCAACAAATACTAATTGAATACTTGCCTTGGGCTAAGGACAATGGTAAGTGATGGGAATGCAAATATGAGTATGACAAGTTGAGAGGAGTACTACTAAATTAGCCTATGAGAGAAAAGTAGTCAGACATTTATAAAGTGACAGCACTAATACCATCTAGGGTCCGGTGAGATGCCTCTGGCTTTTACTACACACAGGGCTTATGCTTTACGTAAAACTAGCCAGATTCACGTACCTCCAAATCTGTGTGATAACACACCATCTTTTAACAGGCACCCTCTGAACTGGGAGTCCAGATATCTGTGGTCTAATCCCAGATCTCACCAGCTCTGTGATCCTGAATAAGTCACATACCTCACCAGGCCTCAGTTCATTCATCTGTAAAACAGGAGCACTAAGAAGAAAAGGTTGGGGGCTGAATGAAAAATTTCTATTTCTAACACTGCCCAAGAGATTCTGTACGATGTTCTCTTCTGGAAGGAAATAACTTTACCCAAAGAGATTTAATGGTATATGCAACCACTTACCTAACTTTTCTAAGACTCAGTTTTGTTATCTATAAAGTGAAAATAATAATTATTGGGAAGCCAGATGAAGTAATGCACGTAGACTAATGGGCAGAGTGTCTGGCACACAATAAGTGCTCAATAAGTGTTAGTATTAGTCCATGTTGCATTTAAACATGTTTTTCATCCTTTATTGCCAACAGTCCCCAGATTCATGTGCATCAAGAATCGAAATGATCCATTCTCCCTTTTAAGGTTTCCAGTTTCCACGTAAATATGGAACAATTGTTCTCCAGTTCATAAATTCCAAAGAGTCTGATTAAAACTCTCCCTGCCTCGTTGTGGAGCCTCATTTGCTGTGGCACTGCATTCAGATAGCTATGAGCTGGTTGACTGAGCGCCCACTAGGTGTCAAACACATCTGAGAGAAGGTAACTGTTTGAAAAAGATCATTGAAGCAAAACCTGTAAAAAATCTATACTCCTAATTATTTTTTACTGTTATTTTATATTATCAGCACTTAGACATGGCTATTAAAATTAGTCCAGCAAGACAGTGTGTATCCTATAAGCTATGCATTTACTAAAAAAAAATATTTATGACTACATATTGTGTACATGATGCTACACAAATCACTGAGGCAGACACAGATTATCTACTCCCCAGGGCCTGGGAGCTGGTAGTGTTGTAGGAGAGATGCTGCAGACACAAGCAGCTACCAACCAAAGCAAGATCCGAGAGCCATCAAGGAGGTACAACATTCTGAGAAATGAAAAATTACCTCTGCCTCAAGGCAGAATAGAATCAGGAAGAACTTTCTGTCGAAGGTGATACTTAAACTGGCCCTTTAAGCCCGGCTGGCGTTGCTCAGTGGTTGGGTATCAACCAATGAACCAGGAGGTCAAGGTTTGATTCCCCTTCTGGGCACATGCCAAGGTTGCAGGCTCAATCCCCCGATGGAGGTGTGCAGGAGGCAGCCGAGCAATGATTCTCTTTCATCAGTGATGTATCTATCTCTTTCTCCCTCTCCCTTCCTCTCTGAAATCAATGAAAATATTTTTAAAAAAATAAAATAAAATAAACTGGCCCTTTAATGGTGAGCAGGATTCTGATGATAAGAGATGTGTTTTAGGAAGGAGAGTCGCTGACAGCACCTGGGAAGAGTGACAGGCCTCCTCCAAGACAGCGAGAGCCAAATCCAGAGTCCCAGCTGGTTGGGGAGGGAGATACAGGGGAGCGCCCGAGCACAGACTGCAAAAGACAGGACTAGATGGAGGAAGGCTTTTGTCTCCACTAGGTTTCAGCATGACTTAATAAACAACAAACCACCCGAAGATTTAAAGGGCAAGGTGCTTTAGGAAGATCAATCTGGCACAGAAAAGAAAAACTCACTTTCTTCTAAAAGCTACAACAGATCTTTGAGGGCCTATAGTGCTCAAATGTAACATGTCATGTCACATCTTCCCCTGGGAAGCAGCACTGTTATACTTTCACTGACAGACAGTACACAAATACCTAGCTAGAGTTTGGTCAAGACCTGCAGGCATTGTTAATGAGGGCAGCACCCTCCATGCACCAGAACCTATTTCTCATTTTCCCTGAGAAAAGCACGACAACCCATGCCTCTCAAAAAAAAAAAAAAAAAAAGGCTGTTTATCTTCATGTCCCTAGAAAGTGCTACGGCCATCGCTAATAGCGTGCTAACTGTTGAAATGAAAGCGTTGTGTGAAAGCCTGCAGCCTTTATGCCAAGGTAGCATTGAAGGAGCAAGGCACATGTCATGAAATTAAATAAATTCACAAAGCCTATCTCCTCTGGAGCCCTGGCTTTAAATTCAGGGTGCATCATCAATGAAACAGGCCCAGTGGCCTCCACCTTTTGCCCGGGGAACATTTGTTTGATTCACAATTACAGGACATGATTTGAAATAGTTGGTGTAATTAGTATTCACTCCTTAGGAGAACGGCCCAACAGTTAGAATTCAAAGGTACCAAAGCCAGCCCTGAATTTCTCTCTGTCTCCCTTCGGTCTCCCTTTTCCCTCCTCTCTTTTCCTCTGCCCTCTCCCATGTCCTCCGAGGACCACGCAAGCTGGAGATGTGACTGAGCAAATCCAGAAGTCACGGATGCTCCACAAGGAACCAAGGAACAAAATGCCTGGTTCAGCCACGACTCTTCTGCTCCGAGGCAGAGGCTGCTGTTATCGTTGCTGCTCCCCACATCGCTTCATCCAACTACTGATGACACAGCGCTGGTTCCACATAAAGAATCCTCTGTAAGAAGGCCCATTGCAGAGAGGGGTGCTGAGCATTCAGCAGTGCTTGGTAACAATTATTAAAGTTATTACTGCACTCAATAAAGCAGAGCATAAATACATAGAAGATATGGTAACTGCTGCTCACAACATATGAAAAGGTCCTCCGTGCCCAAGCGCAAAAGAGTTGGCCTGTTCATTAAAAAGCAGCTTAATTCCTGTTTGGGGAGGAGAAGGGAGATGAGGGGGGACATTGTGACGGTCTTCCAAAAGATAGCTGCCAAAACTGAGAGTATAGTTAGTTGTTTATTACACACCAACTCAAGGTGGTGTGTGCTAGTAGACACAGAAAAGCAAAGAAAATGGGAGCTAATTAGCCAAGGGAGGCCAGGAAAGCTTTAGAAAAATTCTGAACTGGGAAATATTTGTTAGGGAATTTTGGTTGTGTAATTTCCAAGGACAAAAAAACAAAAACAAAAACAAAAAAAAGCCTAAGCTATAAACAAGCAGCATAAACAAGCATAACAAGCAGCATAAACAACTTAATTTTAAAGTTATCATGGACAATGAAGAGGCGATGATAAATAGAAAAAATAGACCCTAAACTCCAATGCGCATGGAGGAAACCTTTGATATCTTGATCCTTTGGACTGATAACGTTGACACACTTCCCCTGTCTGGAAATGCAAGGGCAGAAAAATCACTTGGAATTTTTTTTTCTATCCAAACGTTACATGTGCCACTTTTGAATCATCCCAAGTTTCACCTGGGTGGTGTCCAGGTGAAGGACCACTTCCTGTAAGTATGTGGCAATATAGCTATGCAGAAAGGGGATCCTACCTGACCTGGAGGACAAGGGGGCCTCTGCAAACTCCACATCCCAATGAATGCACTGCATTGGGTTTCTTCCGAGCAGTGACTACTTTTTATTACACTGGAAGGCCCAACTTAAGCTTAGCCTCGAAACTGCTTCAACTGCTTGTTAGTGGTCTGTGCCCTCATTAACAACCACTGAAGAGACGGAAACAGACATTTAAGAGCATATATATACTCAACTCGGTATTCAAAGCCACGACATTTTTTTTTAATCCCTTGGTTTGGTAAAGGCTTGGTAGAGGGAACAGTCCATGTGTTCCTTCATTTCTTGGAATAGAAGCAGAGACTAATTGCATGTTGCTCTTTAAATCATTTTTTAAAAAAAAATAGTTTGAAACTAGCCCATAAAGTCACATAACCATAAGTGACAATTGGCCCCTAATTGTACCTCAAAGGTTGGTCAATGGCAGTTCACTTATACTAGTACTTTCTTTCCCAGTACACGCACGGCTCCCCCACGCCACCCCCAACCAAAACATGCAACTTTTAAAATTAAGATTTGTGGAAAGGGCTAAACGGAGTAGCATAGATGAGTAAACAGTGTCACCTAGTGGACAGGAAAAGAAGACAACTAGCGAATCGGCACAAATGGAAACCTGCATAGTTTGCCTCTCCAGTTCTCTAGTTCCCTAATAAAATAACATTTATTGAGCATTTCCCATGAGCCAATATTTTGAAGAGTGCTTTATAAGGTTCATCTCACATAGTCATCCAAATAATCTCTGTTATAAAGTTTGGGTGATTTTTTCCAAGGTCCCAGAACCTGACTGTGATAGCCCATGCAACAACACCCACTATTTAGCACCCGACACACACAGCCCAAGGGCAAAGAAAGAGATCTTGGGAAATACATGCAATAACACAATAATTAGATACATGTTAAACATTTACTGTGCTCTTGTGACTATATATAGGGGATACAAAAATGAACTAACATGAATCCTGCCTTCTAACAATGTATAGTCTTAAAACCTAAATTTGTAGAGTACTTTAAGGTTGACATCATTACAGCCTATCTGCATAGCTCTATACGGTAATTATGCCCCTGACTTTAGAAATTAGGTTTTATGATTCATTCCAGGTCTCTTAGATAAGAAGTGTCAGCTCTTCAGAATTTTTTAAAATATATTTTTTATTGATTTCAGAGAGGAAGGGAGAGGGAGATAGAGACAGAAACATCAATGATGAAAATCATTGATTGGCTGTTTCCTGCATGCCCCCTACTGGGGATCGAGCCCGCAACCTGCTCATGTGCCCTTGACTGAAATTGAACCCGGGACCCTTGAGTCCACAGGCCGATGCTCTATCCACTGAGCCAAACCAGCTAGGGCAGCTCTTCATATTTAAAAGCAAGTTCATCATTCCACCACCTCATGCTACCTCTTTCTCAGATGCAGCTGTGAGAGATCCCTGGCTTTATGACAAGGGGTGAAGGATGAAGGCAGAAGAAGGCTCTCTTGGGAACTAATCATAGAGACCAAGGGTGAAATGTCATTTCTTCCTTCCACCCCAGACCTGAGAGAAATGACCATAAATCAAATCTCTCAAAAGATCAGATTAAAATAAACCATCAACATTCTATAGGTCTCAGAAAATGAGAACTATAGGGAACTTCCATATCTAAAAGAAGATCATACACAAAGAAACCCACAGCTAACCTCATACTTAACGTTAAGAGACAGGACATTTCCCCCCTAAGAAAGGTAACAAGACAAAGGTATCTTCTCTCATCATTCCTATTCAAAGTCCTAGCCAGTGAAATAAGACAAGAAAAATAAATTAAAGGTATACTGATTAGATAGAAGGAAATAAAACTATTTTTATTTGCAGATGGCATGATTGTTAATGTAGAGAACTCCAAATAATCTACAAAGAAAAAAATACCTCCTTGAACTAATAAATGATGATTGTAGCTAGGTTATGGAAAATGAGATCTACATACAAATGTCGTTAATGAGCAACTTGAATAAAAAATTGTGAAACAATACCATTTACAATACTACCAAGAAGAAGAAAAACAACAACTTAGTCATAAATCTAACAAAATACATAGGGAATCTACATGTGAAAAAATTACCTTTATATCCTAGAAAAACTTTCTGGGATATAAAAAAATAAATCAATAGAATCAGGAATAAATTATATACTTTATCTTGTAAATGCTGGGGAATTCTACCAGAGGTAAGATGCCAAATTTCAAAACCCCAGGGTTAGTGGCCCATCAGAGTTTGTCTGGTTCCCCTTTCCCTTCTGGACTCTTCTTATAGAACTAGAGGCCCAGTGCATAAAATTTATGCACAGGTAAAGTCTCTAGTGGCTGCGGGCTGCTGGCTAGAGTCTCCCTTCCCCCCCCCCCCACCCCGGCTGCCTGTTGTCACTGCAGGCCAGGGCAGGCCGGCCAGGGGGAGGGGCCATACGCAGTTGGCCAGCCGGCCCCACCCCCTGGTCAAACTCCCAGTTGAACTCCCAGTTGAGGGGACAATTTGCATATTAAGCTTTTATTATATAGGATAAGAGAGCCATAATCAGGTGTGGCATGCTCAGAGTCCCTAAGTCACTTAGGAAAGAAGAGGGAAAAAAGTAACGTTTTTTTATAAAAAGGCTTAATATTGTCAGATGGCAAAAAGAGACAAGTACAGCATTCCTTCTGTCCCAAAGACATGGATGTTCTGCCTTTCTTCTAGCAGTTAAGGTTCCAGATCTAAAATCCTCTGAGTATCTTCTTTAATTAAAGAGGTCCTTTTGATTTATTGAATGGAGCTGAGAGATGCAACTAAGTTGTCCACTTACACTATCAGCACCACAAAATAATTCATCTGCATACATCATGCATCATAAGAACTGGGTGCATCTTGACTTATATGCTTCTTACTCTATGTGACTCTGTGCCTGGCACTTCCATAAGCACGTTACACATATTAGCTCATTTAATCCCCAAGGACCCCATAAAGGAAGTATTATTATCCCCATATTATATAGTTAAATACAATGATTTTTTAACACTGCAAAGGTGTTGATTTTTTAAGTTTCACCTTGGATTGCACAACCTATAACATGTCAACTATAATACCTTACCAATACCTTATAATACCTTACAACAAATATTTCATAACATTTCAAGAAACTATTATTTGTGAAAAGCAAGGTGTATTGGTGCTCTGGGGCCCTTGTGCGTCAGTAGACAGGAAAGAAGGGTGACTCAGTTTGGGAAATCCATATAAATTTGTGGTGTGCTGGTCAGTGTTTAACAACTAGCTCCCCATTTAAATAAAAGGGACAGTGGGGAAGAAAGGAAACAACAACAACAAAAAACCACTGACTTGTAGTGTTTGCCAATTTCCATATATAAATACTCCCACCATTGCCAGTTATGAGGTTCACAAAGTTCCTGAAAATTTAACCAACCAGTGGGAGCTGACTCTAGCACACCACAGCAAAGCCCCATGAAAGAGGGCCCATGACTGTTTTATTCAACCTGACACCCAGCACAACACTTAACAGTTAGTTGGCACTCAAGAAATAGTTGAAGATTTGAAGATGGCGGCGTAGGTAAACACCTGTACTCACCACCTCCCACAACCACATCAAAATTACGACTAAAATACAGAAAAACCATTATCCAGAACCACTGGAAAGCTAGCTGAATGGAAGTTCAACAGCTAGAGAAGTAAAGAAGAAAACACACTGAGACTGGTAGGAGGTGCGAAGGCGAGGAACAGGCTGGTCCGGCAACCACGTGTGCTGCTTTTTTGCTTTTTTAATTGGGAGGGAGATCGCTTCTGTGGAGGCCACCCAGAGGCACAAGGGGTCCCATCCCCACACCAGACCCTCAGCCCAGGGTCCCGTTGCTGGGAAGAGAAGTCCCAATGGGCTGTGAAAACCAGTGCAGATTAGGGCTCAGTGATACAGACGCTGCTGGATACCCAGCTGTTCCTCTTAAAAGGCCTGCACCACAAACTGAACTTACAAACTCCCACTTCCTCTGAGCTCCAGCAACAGGGCAAGGCTTTGGAGGAACAGACACATACAAGGAGGAACTGGATTGTCTGGCCTGTGGGCAGGAACTCGGGGCAACTTTCTCCCAGACAGAGCTGCTCACAGGGATCATTGTTCCTATCCTGTGACCTCCCCCGTCTCAGGGCTGACTGGCAGCCATTTCTGTTTGCTCCACCGTGGTGATTCCCTAAGACCCAACTTCATCCAATTTATAACTCCACCCAAGCTGTGTGCAGAGGCTTATGTATATGAATGACCTGTCCTTGCTCAGGCTAAAATCAAACAAGCTGCAGCTGGGTCAGGGAGTCCCAAACCTATCAAAAAAAGGCCCACAATCTGGCACCAGCATCAGCCTGACTTGCTTCATAGCTGAGCCTCATCTGGGAACTTCCAAACCCGATACACAAAGGAGGAATCTGAAGATCTCTCTGTAGTTTCTGCTGGGTGGCCCCAGGCAGTAGCTAACTTTGCACCTCCCTGGAGACCTAAGATCCAGTGTACCCAGTGGTCAGTGTGAGACTATACCAGATTACAACTCTACATATCCATAAGCGACACACTCAAAGACCCACTGAAGCAAGTTCTGCTCCATAGGGGTGTCTTCTACACAGCAGCTCTCCCACTGTAGTCACAGCTGGTCCTCACAGCCAATTGGCCTGGAGGTCAATTCCTCCCAGTGACACCAACATAAATCAAGTCTCAACTACAACAAGACTGTGCTCACAGCCCACAAAGGGGTGCACCTAGAGTTTCCAACTCAGGTGACTGGGGAGGCTGAGCCACTGGGCCCTATAGAACACCTACTATACAAGACCACTCTACCAACTCAAGGCGACATAGCAGCTCTACCCAATACATAGAAACAAACACAGGGAAGCAGTCAAAATGTAGAGACAAAGAAACATGTCACAAATGAAAGAAATGGAAGAAAGCAAACTACTGGATATAGAATTCAAAACCATGGTTATAAGGTTACTCAAGAAACTTCTAGAAATCTCCAAAAAAAATGGAAAATGACCAGTCAGAAACTAAGCTGACTAAAATAGTAGTAAACTAGTTTTGTAAACTAAACTAGTTTTGTAAACTAAACTACACACTGACTGAAACAGAGTAGGATTCTGAGAATTAAATCAACAATTTTAAATAAGAGGAAGCAAAAAACAGTCAATCAGAAGAGCAAAAAGAAAAAAATAATTCAAAAATATGAATATAGTATAAGAAGCCTCTGGGACAACTGCAAGCATACCAACATTCACATTATGGGGGTGCCAGAAGAAGAGAGAGAGCAAGATATTGAAAACCTATTTGAAGAAATAATGAAAGAAAACTTCCCCTACCTGATGAAAGAAATAGACTTACAAGTTTAGGAAGCACAGAGAATCCCAAACAAGAGGAATCCAAAGAGGATCACACCAAGACACATCATAACTAAAATGCCAAGGGCTAATGACAAAGAGAGAATCTTAAAAGCAACAATAGAAAAGCAGTTAGTTACCTACAAGGAAATGCCCATATGACTGTCAGCTGATTTCTCAACAAAAACTATGCAGGCCAGAAGGGAGTGACAAGAAACATTCAAAGTGATGAATAGCAAGGACCTATAGCCAAGATTATTCTATCCAGCAAAACTATCATTTAGAATTGAAGGTCAGATAAAAAGTTCCACAGACAAGAAAAAAAACTGAAGGAGTTCATCACCACCAAACCAGCATTATTAGAAATGTTGAAGGGTATTCTTCCAAGAGAGGAAAAAGAAGAAGAAGAAAAAGATCAAAAATATAAACAACAAAATGGCAACAAATACATACCTATCAACAATTGAATCTAAAAATCAAAATAAAAAAATAAGAAATCTAATGAACAGAATAAACTGGTGAATAAAATAGAATCAGAGGCATGGAAATGGAACAGACTGACGATTCTCAGAGGGAAGGAGGATGGGGGGAGTAGGTAGAGATTAAACAAAGATCTTGTATGCATATATGCATTACCTGTGGACATAGGCAATAGGGTGGTGAGGGCCTGGGGTGGGGCAGGAACCAGGTGGAGGGGGGCTATGGGGGGAAAAACGAGGGACATCTGTAATAATCTCAACAGTAAAGATTAAAATTTTTTTCAAAAAGAAAAAAATATTTGTTGAATGAATGAGTAGGTTAATGAGATGCATCAAATAAATTAGGAAGAGGTAAGCATACTCTCCTCCATTGGTTGTAACATAACTGGGAATTTGCCGCTTCAATGACAACACAGTCTCTGTTTGTCATGAAGGTTGTGATTTGTGCTACAATTTTGTGGAGAGAAGGGGAATATTATCTCAACTTTGTGCTTTGTTAATCATAATGGGAATATAAGACTTCTGAGTACATATTTTTCAAAAGTAAAAAATAAAAAAAATTAAATTTGGTTTTTGACTTATTTAATCGAAGAGAATACTTAGAATTTTTAAATGTTATTTAAACTCCTGAAACTCTAGCCTCTAACCTCTTGAAATAATAATAGAAATAATTATTTTGATAACCAACTATTCTTAGGAACTCATTACAACAAGACAAGGGACTAGCTCTCCACTCTTACCAGGTACTTTCTTACTGCTCCTGGACATGATTTTCTCATAGCATTCATTGGATAGAATCTCAGAAGGGAACTAGGCATTCATTCAATTGTAAATAAATGAATTTATTTCGATTTTTCTAATACCAGTTGTGTGTACAACTTCAGAATCTGTAAGAAATGGATGCAGGCATTGTATGACACCATTAAACTTCTAAATAGAGAATGAAGAAAAGTACTAGGGCCCTGATATAGCTTAAACTGAGATTTAGAACAATTCAGAGTAAGCAGAAAGGCTAGTGGCTCCCAATCTATAAATATACATATATTTATAGGCTATAAATATACATATACATATATTTATAAGATAAAATATAGGATTCCCAGTTAAATTTGAATTTCAGATAAACAGTCATTACTTAGGATGAGTGAAACTCCCAAAATTGCATGAAACATACTTGTACTAAAAAAGTAATTCTTTGTTTGTCTGAAATTCAAATTTAGCAGGGCATTTGTATTTTTATTTTTTAAATCTAGCAAACCTATCACGAAGACATATTTTCTTGAAATGGCTTAAAAAGGATCCTGAAATTTAAAATAGATTCCATATTTAAAAGTAAAATAAATACAAAACTTTTTGAGAGAATTCTTTTATAACCTTAGTGTTGAAAGCTTTCATAACTGACACAAAATCTAGATGCCATGGGAGAAACGATTGATAAGAGCCACTCTGTAAGAATCAAAACAGGCAGGGACGGGAGGGAGGAAGGAGATATAAGTCAAGTAAAACTCAAATAACATCTAGGCAAAAATATCAGCAACTTAAAACCTCGATAAAGGGCTAATCTCCCACGAATGTAAAGAGTACCCACCAATCCATAAGAGTAACAGAAAAATCATTTATCTAATTAAAAAGTTCACAGCGATACGAACCGAGTATTCGCAGAAGAGGAAATAGATATGGTTCTTAAACAAGTGGGGGGAAATAGATGTCCAGCTTCACTCCTGGTAATAAAATGCAGATTAAAACTAGGCGAAGTTGAAGGTATTTTCTTCTACCTAATAGACTGGCAAAAATTCCAAAAGTTTGATAATAAACTATGTTGGCAAAACTGCATAAAAAAATAGCACATTTATATGTTGTTAGTGAGCTACAAATTGGTAGAATTCTTATGGAGGGCTATCTGACAGTGTCTAACAAAGTTTCAAATACATATCCCATTGACCCAGCAATTCTACTTCTAGGAATTTTTGCTACAGGTATACAAATGTAAAACAAATTAAGTACAGGGATATTATCTGTAGCATTGTTGTAATGGAAAAATTTGGCAACAACCTATAGGAATTAATTAAATAAATTATGGGTATATCTACATGGAATACTATGCAACTGTAAAAAAGAATTAAGAAACTATTAATGTGCTAATATGAAAAAAATCTCTATGCTTACTAAAATTAAGTGGTATATACTATTTTACTATATTGGAAAAATAAAACAAAAGGTGCATATGTATATTTGTATTGGTTTTTATTTGCATTAAAAATTTTCCCTGATAGGATAATAAGAAAGCAATAATAGTGGTTACTTCTCAGAGGAATAAAGATGGTTGAATAAATGGCAGGGAAGGAAAAGAATGTTTTAATTAATAGTTTTTATACATTTTATATTTAAAACCTGTGAATGTACTACCAATTCAAAAACTTAAATAAAAGTTATAAAAATAGATGTATTGTGTCCTGACAGCGTGGCTCAGTGGTTGAGCATTAACCTATGAACCAGGAGGTCACAGTTTGATTCCCGGTCAGGGCACATGCCTGAGTTTCGGGCTCTCTCCTCAGTGTGGGGCGTGCAGGAGACAGTCAATCAATAATTCTCTCATCATTGATGTTTCTATTTCTCCCTCTCCCTTCTTCTCTGAAATAAATAAAAATATACTTTTAATGTGTTATAATTATCCTGATACTGTTGTTATCCAAAATTAATAGGGCCTAGAGATAGCATGCTACATAAACTAAGAGGTCTGCCCTGCTGTGTTTTCCACCTTTTTCATCTCATGGCACACATAAACTAATTTCTAAAATTCTGTGCCACACCAAAAAATATTTTTGCAGATCTGACCCCCAAAAATAGGCATCATTTTCATTCATTCACACCGGATGGCTATTGTTTTGTTGGCTATTGTCATTTTTTTATTTGACAATCTAAGAGAAAAGAGGTCACTGCCCCTAACTAACTAGTCAGATATCGCATGTTTTTTAAATTATTGCAGCATACCAGTTGAAAATCACTGATTTAGACAATTACCTCTTCATTTATTCAACCGTTGATTGAGCATTTGCTATATACTCAGCCTTATGCTGAATACTTAGAGTACAGATATAAATAGTATAAAAATGATTCCTACCCTCTCTGAGCTTAAAGTCTGGTTGAGAAAAATAGCTAATCTTTACGGAGTGCTTCTTCCATGCTAACCACTGTGCTATGCATTTATGCAGTTTATCTCATTTAATTCTCACAATAACTCTAAAAAGTAAGAACCGCCGAAACCGGTTTGGCTCAGTGGATAGAGCGTCGGTCTGCAGACTGGAAGGTCCCGGGTTCGATTCAGGTCAAGGGCATGTATATTGGTTGCGGGCACATCCCTCGGTGGGGGGTGTGCAGGAGGCAGCTGGTCGATGTCTCTCTCTCATCGATGTTTCTAGCTCTCTATTCCTCTCCCTTCCTCTCTGTGAAAAATCAATAAAATATATTAAAATAAAATAAAAAATAAAATAAAAAGTAAGAACCGTTATTTGAACTGGAGCTTGAGGGATAAGAAGACTTTCCATGAGCAAAGAATGAGGAAACTCACCCCTGCAAGTTGAGGAAACAGCATGAGCAAAGACACGAAGGTTAAGTATAAGTTGGCAAGTTTGTGTGATTGTATCATCAGGTTCATGGAGGGATGAAGGGATGAAAAGTTCACTTGGAGCCATAACCCCCAGGCTAAGGGGTTTGGAATTTTATTCTAATAAAATAGGCACAGATCGTGTCTGATATTTTCATGCTTTTATTTTGGGTTACTTGAGATTATTTAGTATGAGAACAGTACAGAGGTCCCAGAGCAGAATTCAGCTGGAGAAAAACTCATCATGCTCTCTCCCAGACACCTTGACGATGAACACATCAAGTTACAGCTCCATTCAACAAGCACCTATCACGGGCCAAGCCCTGAGCCAAGTGATAGAAATGGGAAAACAAGCAAGTGAAACACATTCCTTGTGCATGAAAGTTTAGAGTTTAGCAGAAAAGAGAGGCTGTTAAATGAGCAATTCCAGCTTAGTCACATCAGTGTTTTGATCTGGGAAACATGGAGCACTGTGGGCGCAGTGAGCAGAAGTATATGACGTAGTTCATTGGAGCCCAGGACCGCCCCCCCCCCCCGCCCCCGCTCCACCCCCAAGGAAATGCCTCTGAGACCGGAAGCACAAGAGTCATTTAGCCAAGTAAAGTAGGGAAAATAAAAAGGAACAGCATATGCAGAGACATGGAGCTATAACAAAGCACAGTTTGGGGAAATGAGAGAGATCCTTTGTGGCTCAACTGTGAAGGAGGAAGAGTTGTTTTTATTCCCTTTCTACACTGTGTTTCTTTCTCTTTTCTCTATGACCCACTTGTCTCTCCCCCAATAGTCTTAGGAAATAATTGGAGAAGCGGAAGGGAAGAAGGCATAGAGTTCTGATAGGCAGTAAAAAAGAAGAGAAGAAGGCAAGATGAAATGACCAAGGAGTGAGGAATGGAGAAGAAAGAAGGGAAACAGAGGAGGGGGCAAAGAAAGAGGTGACACAACTGCAGATAGTCCTAAGCCGTAGGGCACTGGTAAACATTAAAATGCCCTGAGAACAGCAAAACCCAAAAGCATTTTTGAGAGAATCCTTTTTTAAAAAGGATCAGAAGAAAACAGCCATTGAGCATCTGCTTTGTCTACTAAGCATTTTCATACATGGAAATCACTTAACCCTCACAAAATCCCCATAACTAAGGCTTTGGAAGACTAAATGAGTGGCCCAGGTTCACATGATTGGTAACTGATGAAGCTGATGTTCAGACCTGGGTCTACTTGAAAATCTCTGCCATTCCAGATAACTAGAGAGCACGGGCATTGAAAGAAGACATAACAAACAACCGCGTCATCCTTATCATTTTGCTCAAGGCTTTCTTTGAACCTGAGAAAGGAGTCATCTGCATTCTAACATAAAAATCTTGGAAATTATAGTTTATTAATATTTTTAATATCTTTAATCTACTCCTGGCTGTACATATTACCCATGACAATCAAATCATGGGAAACAAGAAAAAAAAAAAACAGATACATGAACTCTGACACTAATCCACAACCTCCGATTCACTAATAGTTTCCCAATAATTTCAATACAGAGACACAAACACATCATAGGAGAGAAGAGGCATAGGCACAAATGCTAAGAAATGCAGAATTAAGTTAGCCATCTTTTCATTTCCTCTTCGTATGAGCTACATAGTCCAAAATGGCAGAAGGAAAGAGAAGATACTAGAGCTATAGGTGATCAGCTGATGGTATAATCATCTGCCTCCATTTTCTCTTTCCATGGATATCCATCCTTAACTATTTGGTGTTTGCCCTTCCAGACCTTTCTCAAATATGAACATATATACACAAATAGAAAATACATATACATTTGATAATATATATACACATACTTATCCACTTATATATAGGCTTTGGTTTCGTTTTGTTAGGTTTCTCTTTATTGAATTTATTGGGGTGACATTGATTAATAATATTTACAATTCTATAATACATCATTTGTATATTATACCATGTGTTTACCACCCCAAGTCAAGTCTCCTTCATCACTATTTATCCCCCCATACCCTCTCCTATCTCCCACAACCCCCTTCCCTCTGGCAATCACTATACTATTGTCGGTGTCCATGAGTGTTTCTTTGTTTTTTTTTCCTTGCTTAGTCCCTTCACCCTTCTCACCCAGCCTTCAAAATCCTCCCCTCTGACAGCCGTCAGTTTGTTCTCTGTATCTATGAGTCTGTCTCCACTTTGTTTGTTAGTTTATTTTGTTCATTAGATTCCACATATTAGTGAAATCATATGGTACTTGTCTTTCTCTGACTGGCTTATTTCACTTAGCATAATACTCTCCAGGTCCATCCTTGCTGTTGCAAAAGGTAGATATCCTTCTTTTTGATGGCTGAGTAGTATTCCATTGTGTAAATGGACCACAGCTTTTTTATCCACTCATCAACTGATGGGCACTTGGGCTGCTTCCAAATCTTGGCTACTGTAGATAACACTGCAATGAACATAGGGGTGCATATAGTCTTTTGAATTAGCAGGCCCTCAAAGCCAGGCAATGCCTGGGGCCCACAAATGATAGCAAGAATAGAGTGACAAATCTAGTGGCAGCCATCAGGCAGAGCCAACCGTTTGAACTGGGAGCTTGACCCATAGGAAACTTCAGGTGAGGTTAGTAAAGGCCCACACTAGTTTATTATCATCCCCTCAAATATCTATTGAGCAACTATTACTATGTGCCTGGCACTGCACTAGGCTTGGAAAATAAAAAAAAATAGAAAATGTCTCCCTAACATTAGAGTTGCTGTATTCTGGAACTTCTAAGTGCTAACTAGTTCCAGACTTTGTTCTGAGCCTCCCCCTTCCCCCCACCGCACCCCACCCAGCTACCTTTCTTTTTCCACGTTGCATAACAGCTTACAGTCCTGGCGTGACCATGGGGTGATGGCCAGAAGGGGAAGGGAGATGTGGTAAAGTGTAGGATGCATTTTAGCCCATTCAAGTTCTCCAGCCAGGGCAATGGAAAGTCATCCACCTTTGCCTCTTCCCCAGGAATGAGTCAGTCTCACTTTATATTTTTGGTTCATTTAAATGCTTCCTGCTGTCCTGGGTGGCTTAGGACAGCCAATTTGGGATTGCCATTCACACTTGGATTTAGAGAATTTAAGAGAGCAAGTTCTGTGTTTGTATCCATGGAGACAGGGCTGGGGGTGGTTCACGCATTGCATGGAACAGGTAACCTAACACAGTCTCTGGGGAGGACCTCACAAGGTGACACCTCAGGCTTGTCAGGACACTTCCCTGCACCATCACATCGCCAATTTACGAAAGAGGGGGAACTCATATTTCCTTAGGTAATTACACTGAACTGGCAGAATGACTAATCCATCCGTTCTAAGCCATCACTTGTATTCGAAAGGTAACCCTAGTCTCTGCTCAAGATCAGAGTTCAAAGCAGGTTAGGATTCAGCTGAAGGTTAAAGTGCTTGGTGCACCCCTCCCAAAACCCACCCTGAGGTGCTTCAGAAAAAGTAACAAGCTCTCAATTAGAAAATCTAGATTCTCTTCTGTGCTCTGATACTAGATGTGTGTTTTAGAGATTCAGCATCTTCATGTCTAAAATGGTGAGACACTCAACACCCTCCTGGGGCCTCAAAGAACTGCCATAAGACAAAAGAGAATGCATGAGAAGGTGCTTGTAGCTGCAAATTGCAATAGCTACATAAGTGACAGTGAGCTGGAGGAGGAGAAAGAGAGGGAGGAAGAGGAGGAGGAGGAGGAGGAGGAGGAGGAGGAGGAGGAGGAGGAGGAGTGCAAGGGAGCATAGCTAACGTCCACCAACTGGATAAGATTGGTCAACAAATGATATTCAATTTTGTCAGTGTAAGTACATTCACTCTCAACTTTAAAGCTTATTTCATGTACTGTTTTAAGTGCCCACGTTAGCCTTAGAAACCAAAGAGTAATCCAAACACAGTCTATCACTTTCTTGAGTTCAGAGCGCAACCTTCTGAGGGCCTAGCAGTTACAAACTAGGTCACTGGACCCAGTATATGTGCCCATGGATATGTAAAAGTAAAGTTATGAAAGCTTCAAGTGGGAAAATCCTGAGGCCACACAGGTTGCTTAATCTTTGTGCTAAATAACTACCAATCTCCAGGGTGTGGCAGGAAGAAAACAAGCACATACTCTTGCTAGTGACCCAACTGCCCAGGTGAGTGTGAGTTCATGGGAATGCCCGCTCTATTGGGAAGTGGACTGGGCTGACCCGGAGGGACACTGAAGAACGGTTCTCCTTCATGGAGCTCTCGTTGTAGACCTCACAGTCTTTTTTTTCTTTTTGTTAATTGAAAAGCTAAACTCCTCCTGCCTCAATCCTGTGATTTCCACAGTGGTTCCTAAAAAGCTACAAATAAATCCCTGAAGCGTCCTAAAGCCAAGATTTTCAGAACTGGCTTGCTTTCCAAAACCAAAGAGGGGAATAGAAAGGGGATGAGGGAGACGGGGTTGTGAGCAGATGGAAACACAGATATAATTCCCTTGTATAAAATTATTACATAATGGAACTTTTTGCAAAACCAGAGATTATGTAAGACATAAAAGCAATGATTCCAAATCAAAGCACTTTATTTGTCAAAGTAACTAAAATAGTTATTTAAAACACACACACACGCACACATACTGTTTTCTAAAGCGTGATATTTCTGCCTGAGTTTTTTCTTCTCACTTGGCAGCCCTGTTGTGTACACGATCTCTACAGGAATGCAGAAAAACCACCTGAGGGAGAAAATTACTAATCACTAAAAATTACTAATCACTCTCTCACACTAAACAAATCCCACCGGGAGGTTTTTAGTTACACATCGGGATATGGGTTCTTTTTTTTTCCCTCTCAGGTTAATGATACAAAGGCATACAAAATAAAAAAAAGGAAGCATGTCACATCTTAATATGCATTAGTGGGGATATTTTTACATGATAGCATCTAGGTCTCAGTCCAAAATAAAGGCAAAGTAGACTGAAAGTCTCTAATGCCCACCACTGGGTCTCTCAGAAAGAAAAGAGGCTGGAGAGAGAATCGTACTTCCCACAGCACTGAATGCAGGGCCTATCATCCCCGGCGGTGGCCCCTATCACTTACGCTAACATTCAACAACCTTATTTTCACATGATATTCAATTCACAAGCTCATCGGGTGCCTGTCATATATTATTTCATTAAATAGATTAGCGTGTTATTTATGGCGGTCCCACCAATTTATATCATATCTTTATACTGTTTATCTCAGACTTGTTTATCTTTTACTGTTTCTTTAGTCCATTGTAAATAGCGTAGGCCTGGGTACCTGCTTAGCTGATCAGAAGTTGAGTGTATCCAATTCAGTGGTCATATTACAAATGAGAGAAATTAGTAGAAGCAGTAGAATGCAGAGTTTCTTTTATTTGAGTGCCCCTCGGGTTCTTTTTTCTTCTTTATTATTATGGTTTTGGCAGATTATAAAACATAACACCATTCACTATGAAAAAATGTTTGAGTAGGTCAACGGTATATAAAGTACAAAGTAAAAGTCACTCCCCAATAACTCTCTCATCTGAAGACCATATACACAAATATAGTATTATTTATGTATATTAATGTAATTATAGATATAAGTATATCATCCAAGTAGAATAATATTAAACAGAGTTCCATAATCTACTTTCCACTTTTTTAGCAATATTTTCTAGATATCTTTTCATATCAATAAACATAGAGTTAGCCCTAGCCGGTTTGGCTCGGTGGATAGAGCATCGACCTGCGGACTGAAAGGTCCCAGGTTCGATTCCCGTCAAGGGCATGTACGTTGGTTGTGGGCACATCCCCAGTAGGGGGTGTGCAGGAGGCAGCTGATCGATGTTTCTCTCTCATCAATGTTTCTAACTCTCTATCCCTCTCCCTTCCTCTCTGTAAAAAATCAATAAAATATATATTTTTTTAAAATAAATAAACATAGAGTTATATCTTCCCTTTGAACAGCCACTGAATATTCCATTTGGGGGGTATATCATAATTCATTTAAATAATTTTCTATTAGTGGGCATGTATTTTATACCCTATTTTTACTCTTATTAATGAAGCTGAGATGAACAGCTTATAAATATATCCTTGAGTACCTTTCTGACTTTCTTTTAGAATAAATTTCTAGAAAAGGGATCACTTCATCAAAAATCATGACCATTTTAAATTTTAAAATATATTTACAATATACTTTGCAGAAAAATTGATCCAACATCCCCATAGTCTCACAAACACTACATATGACCAATATATTTTATCTTTGCCAATCTGATAGATAATGATAAAAATAATGACATTATTCTTTTGGGTGCATTTCTTTGTTAGTGAAACAATATTTTCAGATGACTATTTCATTAATATTGTAATAGAATCTAATTTTTAAGGTTTAAAATTCTTCACATGCTACTCTACAGATGGAAACTACCCCTTGATTTTATTGACTACTATCCAATTATCACAACATAAAGGAGTCAACCCCATTTTCTAGATGAAGAAGCTGAGTCCAAAACAAATTAAGTAGATGGCTAAAGAGAGTAAATAGCTGACAAGCCTCCTCATGCTAACACTATTTCTGAGGGCAGAGGGGCGCGGCGCGAAATGGATGGAAGGTACTCTGTGCTCTAGACAGGAAGTACAAAGCAGAAATCTTAAATGACTCACATTTATCCCCATTCTAATCCGAGCCATATAGAGTCCAATTGCATTTGCAACCCCAGAAACCTGACTGACAACGCATTTTAGTTTGTGTTCCAAAACCCCCAAATCTAGACCCCTGTGTTGCCTGCTGCACTGGCGCCTAAAATGGCAATAGTAACTGTGCTCTACCTGCAGTCCTTCTTCAGTGTACAGATGACATTCAGTACTGATCCAACCCCCGTTAAAAAGGAAAAAGCCACATCCGGGGGCAACCCACCTCTGACCCGTGGCTCCAACAGGGAATGGGGTTAACCCGGATGGAATGGTTCAATCTTTAATTTTCTATCAGCAAGTCAAGGAAGAGGAACTACTTGAGAAACGAAAGGTAGAAGATGCACCTTAGAGGGAAAAGGGGGAGGCGGGGAGGGGTGTGTGTGTGCACAGACACACGTTAAAATTCTACCCCCCAGTGATATCTGCCTTTCAAATTACGATTTGGCACTCAGAGTAATTAAGCAGCATCTGCTAAATACCCTGTTGAAGGTTGTTTCCTTCCCCCTTCCCGACTCCCACCTCCACACCCACTGGCTTTGTTCTGTGCCCCCTCTGCACTGGGAGCCTGGCGGAGGCCTCCCAGTCACCACCTGTGTGGCAAAACCAGCCTTCCCTGGAGATCAGCCGCTCTGCAACAGCGCACAGGTGTGTCCTGAACAATCTCGGCATTCTTGTTCCTCACTTAGGCAGAAAGAAAACAAAGAGGCAGAAGATTAAGTTATACCCGGGTACAAACAGATGCGAGAGAGAGTACAGGAGAAGCCATGTAAGCTAGAACCATATTTAGGTAAGTGGTACTGGAGGGTGCCTAGTGCTGCAACTGGGTTCAAAATAAATTTATACATTAACAACTACCGAGACAAAGAACGCTGACTTTTACATGACAACTAATTTTAGTTATGCAAATGGCCAGTCTGTAGTAAATATGATTATATTATTGGTGAGGAAGAAGAATGGAATTGACATGTACTGAGTACACTTTTTATGTGCCAAGGCGTTGGGGGTTTTTCTTGGAAGTTTGAACTTTGCCTGTATGATAGGAAGTTCATAAATCTATAAAAACAGGCTCTCTTGCCGAAACCGGTTTGGCTCAGTGGATGGAGCGTCGGTCTGCGGACTCAAGGGTCCCGGGTTCGATTCCGGTGGAGGGCATGTACCTTGGTTGCGGGCGCATCCCCAGTGGGGGTGTGCAGGAGGCAGCTGATCGATGTTTCTCTCTCATCGATGTTTCTGGCTCTCTGTCCCTCTCTCTTCCTCTCTGAAAAAAATCAATAAAATATATTTTAAAAAAAAAAAAAAAATAGGCTCTCTGGTTTCTTCTCCTGCCCTTCACCAGCTTGCTGGCCGTTCTGATGCCTCCGATTTGCTATCTTTCAATGTGAAAACATTTCTCTAACCTTCGGTCATACATGCACACATGTTGTGATAATAAATATGAAAATGCTGCATTCTACACAGACCCAAGGATCGCTGAGCCTTGTCAATATAATGTGCAAATCCAAGGAAATAATAACTACAATATTTTGTTCTGTTGAAGGAAAGCAAATTAAGATCCTTAAAGAAGAAAGGATGTTTTTCAGTAAAGGAAAACAGGCCCCTTTATCTCTCGCTCTCTTCTCTTCCTCTCTCTCTCTCTCTCTCTCTCTCTCTCTCTCTCTCTCTCTCTCTCTCTGTCTCTCTCTCTCTCTCCCCCTCCCTCCCTTCTCCCCCCTGCCCTCTTCTCTCAAGGGCTAACTCCTATGTTGCAATAACATTTCCACAACCTTGGGCAACTGAAATACCAGTCCTTAACTACAGAGTATTACTCATTCTATGTGTTAAGCTTTCTCATGCATTGGCATGCCAGGACATCAGAAAATCACAGAGAAAAGGCCAGAGCAATTAATTTTTCTTATGTTTACAAGAAGAAAAAATATTTCAAGTAAACAACCTCAGCCAACATGAATAATTAACAACAATGTTTTAGAGAGGCTTCCCACACAAAGACAACTCTTACTTGGTTGTTTCTGAGTTTTTATCCCTGAATATGGAGATGCTGATAGCAAACCTGCCATAAGACCATTTCTGAGGGAAACGTAGTCTTGCTACCTGAACATGTGCATGCAGGCTAGAACATAGACATCCTTAGCTCAGAGGTGGAAAACTGAGGCGCATAAACACACAGGCTCCAGGACGCTGCTGTCACACTAAGGACAAATGATCTGAACATGGTCCTCCTGGGACCTTAGAGCTGCGGCTGCATTATGACAGGCCTTAGAACCGAGCAAAATGGAGGGGTGGGGGCGGGTGGTGCATAGCATCGTGGTTCAGAAAACAGGCGCTCAGACCACTTGGGTTCAAATCCCAGCTGAACTAGGTACAACCTCGTGACCTGGGGCAAATTACCTAACCTCTCTAAGCTACCATCTCTTCTTCTTGACCTTGGGCAAAGGACTTAACCACTGGAAATTACATCTCTTCTTCTGTCAAATGACCTTCCTTGTGACTTTGCTGCCATAATCGAATGAGATGATGCCTGTGAAGCTGCTGGCTGCACGGTGCCAGAGTCGGTGCTTGATAGATGGCAGCAGTGGGCAATGCTAGCCAGTGTCATCATTTGGGAGAGGACACATAACTTGCCCAGCGACTCCCAGCTGATTAGCCAGGACTACGACTCAGTTAAATCCACTTCCTCCATTGTCACCTCTGCCACCCACCAGCTCTGCCACCACCAGGCCCAAGTGATTTAGAGAAACAAGTCAGTTTCCCATGCAACCCAGTCACACCCGCTCAACTCACCCCATCTTTACTTCACCCCCACCCTGCCCTGCCCTGCCCTGCCCTGCCCTCCGCAGCCACCCTGGATAAGTCTCAATGGGAGGCTCTGAGCCAGGTCTGAGCACCGGTCTAACTGGATAGTAAGGCCAAGGTCCAAAACCAAAACCTTGACCCGCAAACCCAGGGTGAAACTGCCACCATTGCCAGCAAAAAGGCAAGGGCTTTCAAACTAGGAGAAAAGGGAGCAGAAACAGATAAGTGGTCCCCAACCAACTCCTACCAAGCTCTTAAGAAAGAGGTTTGTCAAGGTTCTATAGAAGCCCAACAAACAATTAAAGTAAAAAATCGTCCACATAAGGATGAAATAGAATAAAGACAAGGCAAGGTGCCCAGGCCACCAGCTCTAGGGTTCCTGGGACACAGAGGCAGTGGTTGAGAAAGTGAAAAAGAGCAAAGGAGACTGGGCAGGTGCAGGTCTGGCCAGAGAATGTCATGCTTGCACCTATCAGACTCACAAAGGAGTCTGCGCTCAATTCTGGCCCCTCCAAGAGAAGAGACAGACAAACAGTGAGATGACCTACAGGCTGGTGGTGAGTCTCAACACTGTGTGGGAAGGGGAATGGAGGTGTTTGTCCTGGAAAAGCGACATCTCAGATGAGATATATCAGCTTTTTATGAATTGTTGAAGTTTGCCCATCTAAGCCAACTTTGTCTCTGTGGCTCCCACAGGCAGAGCTAGGCTTGGTGTGTGGAACTCACAGGCAGGCAAATTTCAGCACAACCTCAAGGTGTCTTCAGCGGACATACAAAGTTGTGGTGGGAGAGTTGAACTATTCTGGCAGTTGTCAAGAGGATAGCGGAAATCGTATAGGCAGGATCCCTGCACTGGCTAACGGAGCAGAGGATGAAAGAGATGACCTGACACCTGAGGTCCCTTTCCATTCTGGAATCGCAAAATGGGGTGAGTCAGTGACACACACAGAGCTACTTTTCTTCATAATAATTACCTATTTATGTTTCCTTCCCTCTTCCTACCACTTGATTTTTTTTTTTCTAAATAAGTAAATGGGCCCTCGGCAAGTAGCTCAATTGGTTAGAGTGTCATCCCAATATACCAAGGTTTTGGGTTCGACCCCCGGTCAGGACACATATAAGAATCAACCAATAAATGCATCAATAAGTGGAACAACAAATCAGTGTTTCTCTCTCTTGTGTTCTCTCTAAAAAAAATAAATACATAAAATTTTTAAGTGAATGGACATACTTGTTTCCTAACCCTCAGATTCAATCACATTTAGAGGCTGATTATTAACTTGCTGAAAACACTGGATTACCTCTCTCTCTCATTCTAATGTGTTGGAAACAGGGAAAATAAGTAGTAATTTAAAAAAAAAAAATGCTTTTTTAAAAGGTCAAGATTGAAAGATTAATTATATACCTTTTCATACCTATAAAAAGCTTATGTGAAAAGTTTTGTTTAGGAAAAGTTCCTAAGTACCAACTAAAAAGGCATCCCTGGATATCTTAAAATTTCAATGTTATGTGCTTCGCTTGTCGCCGATCCGTGAGAAGAAATCAAGGGGAACTGAGTGGCAGTCAGAGGAAAAGCAATGTGATGGGGAAGGTGTGGGAAGAAGGTGGGCACTCTTCTTTGAAAGAGCTAAGCTGGAACAGAGGCGCTGAGATGATGGTAAGCAAGCAGGTGCTGTAGGTGAGAAAAGGAAGAAAAGGTATGAAAAGGGAAGCAGAGAGGAAAGAGGAGGGCTGGAAGGAAGAGGAAAACAGGGAAATTTTCAGGAGAGCAGCTGCAGGAGCATCTTCCACGGGGCTCTTCCCTGATCAGTTTCCTGGATGTCCATCTCCTTGGGGCAGGGAGCAGTACACTTCTGAACGCTCCTCCCTCTCAACCCTCTTTGCCTATTGAGTTTCGTTGACTGGAACTGAAGTTAGAGAACGTTGAAGTTATCCTTGTATTCTCTTGTCCACTTTAATAACTTTTTGTTATTACGAGGCAAACTGTTGATTGTAGAAAATTAGAGAATGCAGAGGAAACAAAAGGAGTAAAGTAAAAATCACCTTTACCTACCTCTCACCTGGTAGGCTTAGGTATAAATCTTCCTGTCTTTTTTCTGTTGTTTTTGTTTATAAAATGAGGGTTGAAATCAACAAGCAATATCTGAATGGTGCACCATACTGTTTCAGATAAAATTTTAAAAGGAAGAGTAGAAGCCATTGGACATCATTTTCTAGATTTTTTTTCAATGGTGTAAAACTTTCAACTTACTGTTTCTTAAAAAAATAAAAAAGGAGTCCATCTTGATTTTGTCAAGAGCTGGCACAAGGGCATAGGTAGCCAAACAGAGAAAGAGAAGAAAAACAGAAATTTGTACAATTAAGAAACTGAGTAAACTACTTCAAAAAAGCAAAGAATTCTATATAATAAAAGCGTAATATGCAAATTGTCCCCTCTGGCAATCGTTCAACCAGGAGTTCTACCGAGAGACCGGGAGTTCGACCACTCTCTATGATGTGCGCTGACCACCAGGGGGCAGCGTGGAACATGGCCGCGACACGCTGCAACCTCTCACCGGCTACCTGGGGGCGGGGGTGATGGGGATGGAGGTATGGTGAGAATTTGGGGTGTCCACCAAGCTCACTCCCCCTGCTACCCTCGCCCAGGACACAAGGGCTCACATGCTGGGGATACCCCCGCGCTCAGGTGCCAGGCACCTGCAAGGAGCCTGCCCCACTCCCACGTGGCCTCTTCCAGGTGAGCTGGGCCGCAGCTGCCAGAACCGCAGGGGATTCGCGCAGGAGCTGGTATGCAAGGCCAGCCAGGAGAGAGTACACTGCCCACTGGGCTTTCGTGCAGCGCTGCTGGGCAACCCAGAGGCCCACGCTGTGCCCTGCCCCGGCCGCGATCACCGCATCTCTGCATGGGGACTCGGGCGCCGTGACTCAGGAGGAAGGGGGCATGCTGGGGCCTGGGGACCCAGGTGCTGCCCAGGGCCCAGAGGTCAGCTGGGACCTGCCCTTCCACACCAGATACTCACGCTTTGATCACCTGCCAGGCCTAGGGACCGCCCCTGTGCACAAATTTTGTGCACTGAACCTCTAGTATCTGTATAAGTTACTTTCAGATGATACAAAAGTAGTGTATCATTTACTTAAAACAAATGTACAATTGGTTAAGCAAATGCCATTACTCTACAGTTTTCAGGGTAACAATTTTCATTTCAATCATTATTAAAGACTGTACTGCATCCTAACACTTTTTTCCAAACCAACTAAGAACATCAGGACAAATCACCCCCAAGAAATTACATCTAAACAGAGGCCTGAGGGATAGGTAGACAGGTATGAGCAAGCTGACAGGTGGACCTGTGACCATAGTAGCAGAGAAAGAGGGTTCCAAGTAAAAGGAATAGTGTGTGTTCGAGAGGGAGGAGAGCATGTCACATTCCAAGACCTAAAAGGCTTCACAGTGGGTGGGTGTGGAGTTTCAGGATGATATGGCATGAGATGAGGTGAGGCGAGCCAAATAGGGCAGGTCCTTACCAGCCTGGCACAGCCCTTGTTCCACGTGGGAAATTAGTCACAGAAGCCATTTCTTAGTGAGCCTTGAGGAATGCTCCCTGTAGGGAAAGCTGCTGATCTGGAGCCTTCTATATTACAGCACTCCACCACAAAGCTTACCATTGTTGTCAATATGTGGTTCCTGCAAATTTTATCAATGTTGGTCAACACCAACTAGCAGGTGTAACAGCCAGCAGCACTTCGATAGCATTCACTACGATCCAGGCATTGTGCTAAGAGCTATGCACGAATTCATCTTCCCACTAATCACATGGGGTAGGTACTATCATTAGCCCTATTTTACGGATTAGAAAGCACGGAAAAGTTAAGTAACTTGCCCAAAGTCACAAAGCAGGCAAGTGGCAGAGGAAGGAAATTTGGCTCCAGCAGCTGTGTTCTTACGGATTACCCCACACACTCTCTTCATGGGCTTACCGAATGCATTGCACTCTGCATCGGCGTAAAACAGACCAGAGTGGGGAATGTGCCCCTACGACAAGAGGCCTCGGTCAGTATTCTGCTACAGAAGACAAAACTGTATTAGAGCCCTAACCGGTTTGGCTCAGTGGATAGAGCCGTCGGCCTGCGGACTCAAGGGTCGCAGGTTCGATTCTGGTCAAGGGCATGTACCTTGGTTGCGGGCACATCCCCAGTGGGGGGTTTGCAGGAGGCAGCTGATTGATATTTCTCTCTCATCCATGTTTCTAACTCTCTCTCCCTTCCTCTTTGTAAAAAAAAAAAAAAAAATAAAATAAAAAAATAAACTGTATTAGAAGTCCCTTAGCTAAACATTTCAGTAATTCACCAGCAGGCGTGCCTCCCTCAGTGGCAATAAAGTGATAATGATCCCCTTTGGTACTTACATAACGTGCTGTCATTCCCCATGTTGTCTCATGGCGGTGGTTGTCACAACAACCCTGTGCAGCCAGAAAGACTAGATGATCCTGAGAATCAGACCCTGACGAAGGAAGTGACTGCCAGGGGCCCCAGCAGGGAAGCCCGGTGGCAAACCCTGGGGGCCTGGAGCAGTGCCAGCGGCTCCCAGGAGGCTCCCGGCACCTGCCCCAGCCTTGGAGGGAAATCGTGACAGGGACAAGCGGAAGCTATTTACTTTGCTGATGGTGCGACCTCTGCCTCAATTTCCTCACCTCCCGAGTAGGAATAATGCTATCTACAATACACAGTTGTCGTGAAGACTCGGTGAGGTGGCGGGGGACACAAAGCTCACTCGACAAAGTCCGTGTTTCCTTTTTCCCGTCAACTCCATGTGTCTCCCCTGAAGAAGGTTTATGTCACATTCATTTTTTAAATTAAATCTTAGTTTAGATGTTGTTATAAAAAGGACCAAATGTGATAGCCTGAATAGTCAACCCTCCATGCTCTCCCCACCATCATTCTCACAAGTCTGTGTCTTCTGTCTGGGGTTTTCTTAAGGTAGGTCACTTAGAGTGTAGCCTCCAGAAAGTGTGCATATGGGAGGGAGGAGGCTGCAGACCGCTCCCCGCCCCCTCCCCCCCGCCCCCCCCCCCGCTGCCACATTTCTTTTTTTAAATATATTTTTATTTATTTCAGAGAGGAAGAGAGAGATAGAAACATCAGTTATGAGAGGGAATCATTGATTGGCTGTCTCCTGCACGTTGGACCGAGCCTGCAATCCAGGCATTTGCCCTTGACCAGAATCGAACCTAGGACCCTTCAGTCCACAGGCCGATGCTCTATCCACTGAGCCAAACCGGCTGGGGCATCCCCCGCCACATTTCTGACGGTGACAAAGGGGTTGTAGCTGGCTCAGGTCCACGCCCCCATGTCCAGAAACAGCCAGAGATGGAAGGGACTTGCTCCGGGATCCCCAGAGACGGCACCATGCCCTTGCCTTCCCGAAGCCCAGCCCAGCACACAGGCCATTGGATCACACTCTGTCCTTCCCCAGGCCCAGGGACTCATTGTCCCAGGAGCATAAAAGCCTGCACATTGTGGTAAGATGCTCCCCCAAAGCATTTACACCCCAGAGACAAGCATCACAATCCTGCCCCTGGCCCTTGGGCTTCCTTCTGGCAACTGCACCTGCTCAAGTTTGCTCTGTGTTCCCCTGCAGAAGCAACCAGCAGAAAATGCTGGAAATTAAGGAAATCCACTGTCACCTTAAAAAGTGTGTTAAAAAGAAAGAAAGAAAAAAAAACACATGTCATGCTTTTTATGTGAAATAAATTCAGACACTGAAATGTCTGAGGGAGAAAATGAGTCTTTGAATAGGAGCCTGCAGCAGGGAGAGAATGGAGGGAAAAGGATGGATTTTTGAAAATAACTACATTTCTTTTCTTTTTTCTTTCCTTTAAACACTGCCTGTTCAAGCAAGAATAAGCAGTCTCCAGCAGCCTCCTCCCCTCAGCTTTTCCTAGGGCCTCAAAATCGGGGGAGGAAGAAATGGTATAGTTGGCTTTGCATCTTCCTGCTGTATTTCTGCGGCATTTGATTGCCCTGGTGGTACTTACCTCACAAATGCAGCCTAGTTCAGGCCAGAGGGGAGGCAAAGCCAATGAAAAGAACTCCGCGGGCTGGAAGGTGAGCAGGCTGGATGCCGAACAGTGGAAGCCTTTTCATAGGCAATCAATAAGAAGTCCTGGTAGCTTTGGCTGCAGAGGATGCAGTATTCATTGGGGGATGGTTCGAGTAGGCACAGAGACAGCCAACCTTTGGTTACGGGCAAGGACTCCATGACGTTAGAGCAGGGGTGGGGAACACCCGCCGAGGGGCCGTAGAAGGCCCGCAAAATCATTTGGTCTGGCCCTGGCAAGGCAGGAGGGGTGAGTTAATTAAATGTTTGACCAAATACAGCAGGCTAATTTTGTATGGCCCGAGGATGATGTTATACATATCCAACAGCAGCATAGTCACAAATCTCTGCAATTTGGAGGATCAATATCAGGAAGAAGGAGAAGAAGAGGGGCTGCCCAGAACTACATGAGTTTATATGTGAAGTGACTAACGGAAGGAACTGAAGTGACAAAGATGGACTAGTAAATGGACTAAGTGTTTTACATCAGGAAAAAAATACAAGTTTGAGATAAAATCTAGGTACACTTATAGAAAAATAAAACTATATTTTTGCTCTTGGTGGGCCTTGAAACTCATACTCACAACCGATATAAGGCATCTAAAGTGGGACCTAGTGCATAGGAGGTTCTGAAGAAATTAACTTCCCTAGCCTAGACTGCTTTAATTCTTTATGCTACTAATTGCCTCGCTTTAAAGTCTGTGACGTGGTTGGTTGGCTTAAGAAACCAGTTAGGTTTACTCTGAGAATGCAAACAAGTCCAACAACAATGACCAAAATACCCAACAACTATAAAAGCAGAGCACTGACCTCCCAGTAGTGATGTTGTAATAAGTAAAACAAGATAATGTCTATCATTACCCAGAGGCAGTGAAGTCAAAAAGGCCATGTAACACCCATACGCTCTATCTCCTAAGTATACACAGATTTCAGCCACTCTCATTGTTTCAACAATTCTCACCCTAGGCTCTCACCTGGATGCGGCCTAGTCTCCCTGCTTCTGCTCTGGCCCCTGCAGTCTACTCTCTACACAGAGTGACCCTCTTAAAGCATAAACAGGACTGTGTTACTCCTCTGCTTAAAACACTCCAAAGAAGCTTAATTCCTACTGCCCCTCTTTTCCTGAGGGTGAGCTAGATTCCAAAGACTATGGTAGGAAAAGGGTAATATAGTAACTCTGTGGTAGAGAAACCTGGAAAACCTGCCTTAACCTAGTAATGAAAGTTAGCATCACCAGTGAGGTCATATGGGTATGATGTGATGAGAAAGAACCTCTCCTCTGTAGTATACTGTCCAAAAAACCCACAATCCTAGTCTAATAATGAGAAAAGCAACAGACTAATCCAGGCTGTAGGACATGCTACAGAATATCTGACCAGTACTCCTCCAGGGAGTCAAGGTCATGAAAAACAAGGGAAGACTGAGAAACTGTCACAGACCAGGGGAAACTAGGGAGACAGGAAAACTAAATGTGATGTGGTTCCAGGGATTGGACCCTGGGACAGAAAGAGGACATTATGAGAAACCTAACAGAATCCTAATGAAATCTGGAATTTAGTTCATAGCAATATACGAGTATCAATTTGATAGTCCCGACAAATGAACCATGGCGATTTGAGATGTTTGCAATAGGGGAAACCGAATAAAGGATATACAGCAACAACTCTGTACTATCACTGCAACTGTTCTATAAATCTAAAATTATTCCTACAGCCCTAACCGGTTTGGCTCAGTGGATAGAGCATCGGCCTGCAGACTGAAGGGTCCCAGATTCGATTCTGGTCAAGGGCATGTACCTTGGCTGCGGGCACATCCCAGTAGGGAGTGTGCAGGAGGCAGGTGATGTATGTTTCTCTCTCATCAATGTTTCTAACTCTCTATCCCTCTCCTTCCTTCCTCTCTGTAAAAAATCAATAAAACATATTTTTTAAAAAGAAAACAAAATTATTCCTACATACAAGTTTAAAGACACATACAGAAATGTAATTTTCATTATATTTCTATAATCAACTTCAGTCTTTGAAACCCATTTCTGTAAATGATGAAAACCTTTTTAGTTTTATCATTTTTTTTAGATAATCAAGATATCTCCAGAATAAAATTTACTCACTTTTGGTTTTTTAAAGTAAAAGACTTCACTTAATTCCCAAATCCCCAATTCCAAAGTCCTCTCCATGGCCTAGGATGTCCTATATGATCTGAGGGGGTGGCCCCTCTTCCTTCTCTGGCATCCTTGCCATCCTTGGAAGCTTTACACACGTCCTCACCTCAGGACTTATGCGTTTGCTGTTTCCAGAAACCTACATGGTGTCATTCCTTCCTTTTTCACAGACCTTCACTCAAATATCACATCTTCAGAGAGGCTTTCTATGATCACGCTAAAAAAAAAATAAAAAAAAAATCTTGACCCATCCTCCTCACTCTCCAGCCCCTTACCTTGCTTTATTTTTCTTCAGACTTCTTATTACCTAACATTACATTATGGACTCATTTGGGGTGGGTTTTGTAGTTTGGTTTGGTTTGGGGATTTTTTTGGTCACTTTTGTCTATAAGAAGAGAGATTTTTGTCTGTTTTGATCACTACTGTAACACAATACTTAGCAATTCCTGACACACAGTAAAAGTTTAATCTTTTTGATTGCATAAAAATTAAGTCTGCGCTATTCTTGCCCCTGGCCAGGTGGCTTGGTTGGTTGGAGTATCGTCCTGTACACACACACACAAAAAAAAGGTTACGGGTTGGATCGCAGGTTGGGCAGGGTGCATACGGGAGGCAACAGATCCATGTTTCTAACATTGATGTTTCTCTTTCTCCCTTTCTCTCTCTCTAAAAAAATAAAATTAAAAAATTAATAAACATATCCTTGGGTGAGGATTAAAAAAAAAAATCTGTGCTGTTTTTGCTTTAGTTCGTGTCTCTTCAGGTGGTCCATTTCAACAGGAAAACTAAGATTGCTTTCTGGGCCCAAAAGATACCAGTGATGGACATGTTTGATGTAAAGGAAACGAAACCTCCTGCCTTGGACTAATTATAAGAAGCTATTATAATTAGCTCATTGTTAAATTAATCAGCAAAGCTTTTGCTGTCTCAGGAGTAAGTTTTCCCCGAATGATAAGCCCCTGGGCAATGGACCATATTTGGCTGCCAGCAAATGTTAAAGAAAATTACTCGTTGTTTAAGATGCTGGTAAAATGTATTGAGACCTATCTTTTTAACTTATTGGCATGAATAAGCCAGATTTCTGACTGCAATTATTTTTATAATCAAATGTAGTCTATACACTTCAAACTATGCTCCTACATTAGGGAATTTTCTGGAATTATGAAAATGTTCTCTATCTTAATTGGGGTGACAGTCACATATGTGAATACATTTATCAGAATTCATTCAGTATTATACTTAAGACATGTGCTGTATGTGAATATTACCTTGATATTTAACTGTATGTGAATATTACCTTGATATTTTAAAGTATGACCCTAAAGTGATTAAAATTCCATTGTACAAAACTATATGTGGGAGAAATGTATATGTTTATGTAACTCTATCAGTTATGGAGGGTGTATATGTATCACAAGTACTAACCTTTGTACTTACTTTCTGTTTGAAAGTTTCTAACTAAAAAGCACTATCCTAATATTTGCCATTATCATCATCAACATATTCTTTAATTTAAATACAAATCATCTTGAAACTGTTTGTTACCCTCATACAGTAAAATGCAAAAATTATTCCCTCAAATCTAAATAACCTAAACTGGAGACAAAATGTACTTAAATACATCTAGTTGCTGGGAGAATTTGCATAGAGGAAAGGTAAATACATTCATTGGAATTAAGCCAGGTGAAACCCCTATTCCTTAAGGGGGGAACTAAAGACACCTGCAGGTAATTAGCACAATCATTAACACAGGGAAACACGAGGTAACGATCCAGGACTGCAAGCGCTCAGCTAGACTCTGAGGGCAATATTGTGAACCTAGAATTCACACAGTAAATGAGCTCTTAAAATTATTCCAATACAATAACTTCATAACATATATTTCTAAGTTGCCAGATCATACCTATAAACAAGTAACATCAAATTTTCCCCAGAGGGGTACTTACATAAAAGTAAAATAAATTATTTGCAACACTTCTACTTTCAATTCCACAAAGATGACCCAATACACTACCAATTGAAATATATAAGAAGTTTTTTCATTATATATTTTTAATATATTTTTATTGATTTCAGAGAGGAAGGGAGAGGGAAGGAGAGGTAGAAACATCAATGATGAGAGAGAATCATTGATCGGCTGCCTCCTGCACGCTCCCTAGTGGGGATCGAGCCTGCAAACCGGGTATGTGCCCTGACTGGGGATCAAACCTCAAGCTCCTGGTTCATAGGTCGATGCTCAACCATTGAGCCACACCGGCCAGGCTTCATTATATTTTTATTAAAAGCCTCTTAAGGTGGAGATTGGGTGTGTGAAGCTGACATCCTTTCCCTCATAAGTATTTGCTTTGGGCATCAACCTTACTTATGTACTTCATAGCACATCACACCCTCTGAAATCCCATGATTCATGTTTGTTGGCTGACTTGTTTGTGGGCAGGCTCCTCCATTGCCATGTGAGCACCATGAGGATTCTCCTGTCTTTGTGTGTCCAGCACCTGGAATAACGGGCAGGTACATAGCAGGCACTGAAACCACCCAATTCAGCTACGCTAATGGTGTGTGCATGCCCTGGGAAAAGGCTGCTGTGGGAAACACTAAAAGAGCTGTATTGCCCAGCCAGCATGGCTCAGTGGTTGAGCGTCAACCAGGAGGTCACAGTTCGATTCCTGGTCAGGGCCCATGACCAGTTGCGGGCTCAAGCCCTAGTGTGGGGTGTGCAGGAGGCATCCCATCACTGATTCTCTCTCATCATTGGTGTTTCTATCTCTCTCTCCCTCTCCCTTCCTCTCTGAAATCAATTTAAAATATATATATGTGTACTAAAGGTCCAGTGCACAAAATTCGTGCACAGGAGGGGGGTCCCCTCAGCCCAGCCTGCACCCTCTCCAATCCAGAACTGGCAGTCGGACATCCCTCTCACAATCCAGTACCACTGGCTCCTAACTGCTCACCTGCATGCCTGCCAGATCACCCCTAACTGCCCCCCTGCCAGCCTGATTGCCCGTAACTGACCCCCCTGCCAGCCTGATCACCCCTAACCACCTCTGCCTGCTGGCCTGATCGTCCCCAACTGCCCCCCCGCTGCTGACCTGGTCACTCATAACTGGCCCCCCTGCCGACATGGTTTCCCCTAACTGCTCCCCTGCTGGCTTGGTCACCCTCCACTACCCCCCCACTGGCCTGGTCACCCCCAACTGCCCCCCTGCTGGCCTGGTCACCACTCACTGCCCCCACTGCCAGCCTGGTTGCCCCCAACTTCCCCCATGCTGGCCTGGTCACCCCTCACTGCCCCCCCCCTACTGGCCTGGTCTCCCCCAACTGCCCCCCCCTGCCAGCCTGGTCACCCCCAACTACCCCACCTGCTGGTCTGGTCACCCTCAACTGCCCCCCTGGCCAGCCTGGTCACCCCTCACTGCCCCCCCCCTGCCAGCCTGGTCGCCCCTCACAGCCACCCCTGCTGGCCTGGTCGCCCCACGCAGCCTGCTGTTCAGTCATTGTGTGAGGGCATCCCAACCAATTTGCATATTCCTCTATTATTAGTGTATATATATATATATTTTTTTTTTTTTAAGAGCTGTATTATGTTAGACCCCAAAGCAACTGTGTGTGTGGCCACTCCAAAAAGACTCACAAGGGATAGTGTAATGGCTAGATGAGTGGTGGACCACAGTAGGCAGTATAGTGGCAAGAGGGGGTGGAAGATAGGGGTGAGAGTAAGGTTGAAGGGGAGTGGTTAGGCCATGAGCAGTGAGGAGAGTGCCTGGATTGGTTGAGGAATATGATGTACAGCAGTTCTGAAGTGGGTGCAAGGCACACAAAAGTATGGCTTGTAGGAAAATGATGTCAGCAGCACAGAGGGGTCATGAGGCAGGGCCTGAAGTAGAGCAGTGACAATGACACAAGAGGCCCTATGAGATACAGTAGACTGATTCACAGATGAGGCCAGAGGACATGTCCATCACACAGGGAAAAAAGAAGAAAAAAATAACATAATTGATCTGTACTGACCAATCACCATTTCTGTGTGGGCATTTCATTCCAGTCCTTTTTGCTAGTCCACATGCTACACAAACATGTTATATTTTAGGGAGTAGTACAGCTGCTTCCCCTTGGCCCGTGAACCACTCACACGTGTTCCCAGACATGCTCTCTGGTGGTCCACCTTGTATCTGTCCTCACTTTGTTCTTTCTGCCTGAAATATCCTTTTCTTTTCCCATTTCCTTGTGAATAAATGCCACCTACTTATCAAAGCCCAGCTCAAATGTTGTACTGGTTTAAGTTAAATTGTTTATGTCCTGCCTTAGCTGCATGGCACAGTTGATTAGAGTGTCATTTTGTATCTCAAAAATGCTGTGGGTTCTGTTCCCAGTCAGGGCACATACCTAGGTTTCAGGTTCAATCCCAGATCCAGATGCATACAGGAGGCAACCAATCAATGTCTATCACATCGATGTTTCTCTCTCTCTCTCTCTCTCTCTCTCTCTCTCTCTCTCTCTCTCTCTCTTTCTCTCTCTCTCTTCTTTTTCTCTCTCCCTATCTCTAAACATATCCTCAGGTGAGGATTTTAAAAAACTGTATTTATATCCTTTTAGGAAATAGGTCTCTTTGAGGGTGGTATTTAGCTATATCTGCAGGAAGAGGCAGTGAGGTGTCATAAAAAAAATTCTAAGCTTTGGAGTGAGAAACATCTGGGTTCAAACTAGCAAAATCACACTGATACAGTATCAGGTAAACTATGCATTCATTTTTTTCTTCTGCCATTAACCCATGGATCAAAGGGCCAACCAGATTTGATTGGTGGTAAGGTTACACTCTTCAAAGGTGGGAGGTGGCCTCTGTGATGGCCCCCTTGGGTTACCATCTTCCAGTGGACTAGATACAGGAGCTGACTCTGGAATTGTTATAAGTCCAACATCTTCTATACAACACTCCTCATACCCTGTACAAGGCTGCTGGCACAAGTCACCAGAGCACAGGTAGATATCTTGGCTTGCTGCATCAAATTGCACTCTATTTAAAGGCAATGAAAGATGAGGACAACTTCTGGTGTTCACTATCTACCTTAAAGGACCCCAGAAGTCCTCCAGCTTCTTGGTGTATAAACACTAGGGGGGGGAGTCAAGCATTATTTTGCTCTTGATGGTGCTCTGAAGTTCCTTAGCTAGAGAGCATGCTTCATGTCTTGGCGTTGGCAGGCCAGAGCATCCTGGAGATCTATAAAATATAGTAGATCCTGGTCAACTGCCAGGGCCCTGATGACATGCAGGAAGAGCCAGAGGTAGCAGAGGTAAATGCCATAATTACCCCAAATTCAGATATTCTGATCAGAGTTCAGTTCTCATTATGTGAGAATCTCCTTGTGTGATATATCAAGACAGGTCCTCTTAGAGCTCCTGGTGGCAATTTTATTGGACTGTCGGTATAGATTAAACAAGCTTGGACAGATTTTAAGGGTCTAGGCCGGTGAGAGTCAGGTCGTACATTAAGACTTCTGGGTGATCCATGAGAGTAGACTGGTCTTGATGACAATGATAATATTCTGTAGGCTTTCCATGTGCCAGGAGTATTCTATCTCATGTAGGACCTACTGTTATTATTGCCATTTTATAGATGTAGAAAGTGAAGCTCGGAGGTAAAGTGATTTGCATAACCCCACAGAATGAGTGAACACTGGAGGTGGGATCTGAATCCAAGTAGTCTGAATCCAGAACCTGCCCTCCAAACTAGCCTCGATACAGACAGGAGCAGGGCCTGGGCTGTGCAGGGTGATGAGTGCAATCTTGATGAGAACATCCTCTCCTTCAGGGCATTCAGTCAGTGGGAGAGAGGCTGGTCAGCGATTAGAATAAGAGAAGAGGAGGGGACTCATGCCAGATCATCAAAAACCATACCCCTTATCCATCCAACACTTTGTCGTAAGACTCTTAAACTACGTGGTACAGCTGGCCATTTTCCCACCTCTAGACAAAACCATCATAATATTGAGGCCAACTTATACCAAGCACAGCCCAAATTTGTGCCTTGGTGATGCTAAAAGGTTCAAGAAGTCTCTTAATGGAAGCTTACTAATCTAGACGAAAGGGTCTATTTAACTCTGCTTCTTTCACCAAATACAAGGCAAACCACATCACCTCCCTGGGATCATATGTCCATATGTTCCACATGTCCTGATATAATTGCACCTGCAGCAGAGAGCACAGCAATGTCTTTGAGTTGCAGGTGAACTGCTCCCAGTGCAGCTGTTCCAGGATCAAGGCAGCAGGAATGCCAGCAGGACCAGGTGTCCTAGGCTATACACCGGAATATGAGCTCACTTGGCTGCAGCGTGAGGAGGAGGCCATGGAACTCACTGTCAGCATGGCATGTCCCTCTGCGACCTGAGGCTCAGAGTTGAGTCATCCGATTGTGAGAACACAGCCACTGAGCCCAGGTACACCTTCTAAAGCTGCCGAAGGAGGGCTCTATTGCCACCCCAAACCTCCCGTAACTGGAGGACTGGGTAGGTCCTTGGGAACAGCAGGATTTCTGAGAATAACTGTCTGACACTGACTCCCATGGCTTCACAGCATTGGGATCAGCACCCAGGGGAAGATGGATCTGGGAGCCACGGCAGATACAAGAGCCAGGTCCAGGTGAGTGGGTGGAGAACAGAAGAGAATCCACAGTGCAAAGTCAACAACAAGTAACAGGAGTACAGGGAAGGTTTCAAAGGTGAGCCCAAGAGCTAATACAGAGAACCAAAGTTGCTGATACAGTAACTATAGCTGAGCCCATGGGCAGGGAAGCCCAAATAAGGGCACCAAGTCTATTCTATCAAACATTCATAAACTCCAATTCATCCTCATGCTATTTCTGACAAAACTAGTATTGTCTTTCTCCATAAAAGGTAAATAAAGTAATTTATGTTTACCCATTCAATGACAGAGGAAGTTGAGAGTTTCCTTTACTTAGGGGTTATAAGTATTTGGGATATATATACACTAAGTGGCCAGATTATTATGATCTCTGAACGCATAATAATCTAGCCACTCAGTGTAAATAAATTATATATATTAGAGGTCCGGTGCATGAATTCGTGCATGGGTGGGGTCTAGCCAGCCTGGCCAGGGGGAGGGGACATGGGTGGTTGGCCGGCCTGCCTGCTGGTCGAACTCCTGGTCAAGGGGACAATTTGCATATTAGCCTTTTATTATATAGGATATACACTGAGTGGCCAGATTATTATGCGTTCAGAGATCATAATAATCTGGCCACTCAGTGTAAATATCTTTTGTACACACATCCTACTATATATACATACAGATAATGTGCCCACAATATCTAGGAAATATATACATAACACATCTGTAAGTATAAGTATTTAGTTGATGAAGACACAAGAAGAGAGATATAGAAGGCAAGAGATACACAGAGAGAAAAAGAGTTAGAGGCTAAAAAAATGAGAGGGACTTACAGATCCAGAGTTCTACATGCAGGAAGGAACCAAAGTCTTGTTTGTTTTTTGAGAGGGTTGGTGCACTTTGGATTCAGAATGCTGTGTCAAGAAAACAATGTCCACATGTCTGGATTATGTTTGGGTTATCTGCACCCTCCCATCTTAGTGCAACAGGATTTGCCAGTGGACCATGTCCAGTGGAACAAAGACGGAAAAAGGATGCACATTCCTTCACACACACCATCACACAGTGACCTCCAGGGTCCAAGGGCCACTTCTGTCTGTGACATGTCCATCTCCTGTCATTAGGCTTCCATGCCTTCAACCATGAAGAGGTGACTAACAGAGAGAAGGAGAAGTTTGACACCCATAGCAATTTAGTAAAAGCCCCTCTGCAGGTATAGTTTCTTTAGTACTGCTGTTTTCCATCCACATTAGCCAAGGCTACACTTGACTACAGGTGAGGTAAGGGCTACCATGATGATAGTCATTATGCCTCAGGACGTCATTGTTTGTTGATGTGTACGCAGCACTAGTTACTGGCTTTCTTTGCTAGATACAATGCATTTGGGAAAAGGGACCTCCTAACTGCTAGCTGATATCCCCACTCAGTGTCAGAGTGCTAGGGTAGTGTGGGTCACTTGAAATGATAAATGTTGGAGGATGTTAGATTAGATTTTCTGGAAATCCTAGCTTTCATTTGTATAAGTAAATGTCATCTGATGCTTAGCAAAAGCATTCAACTGAAATGAACAAGAATCTTGGATTTCAGGCAGAAACAACCATTGAGATAATTTGTGTCAGTGGATAAAGGTTGCCAGAACTCTCTCTCTCTCTCTTTTTTTTTTTTTAAGAAGTCTAAGGCTTAGCAAATAGTGCCTATATGCCAATGCAAAAATGATTAATGAAAGAAGGGTCAATGCACTACAAGGAAACTTAATTTTCATTTTAAAATTTTTAAGGAAATTAACTCATGAGAAAATTAGTTTAAAAGACAAATGAGTTGATTTCCACAAGCTGTTCAAAATCATAATAACCCATCACTTTTTAATTCTTAAGGGTATGCAAAGTAATCTGATGAAAAATGTCTACCTTTCATCCCTACAGACATTTCTCTCTGCCCTCATTTTCTCCTCCCATTTATCTTTTCTAACTCACCAAAGTATATAATTATTCATAGGGAGAGAGGATTTGTGACCCCAACTGTCTTCTGAGAAATCCCATGGGAATACATAGTGGCATTTTCATTCATTCAGAAAATGTGCATTGACTAACTACTATGCCTGCCATTGTCTATGCTGAGAATCCGTTAAGGAGTAATTTAAGCAAGTTTCCTGCCTTCATGAAACTTATAGTTTGCTGGAAGAGAAGACACTAATCCAAAATCACATAAATAAATGCAAAGTTTCAATTCTGGTAAAGTACTATGAGTAAGAGATCTCTGAAACTTTAGAACTTCCTAAAAGGTAGCAATGGGTTCCATATGCCATTTTCAATATTTTGAAATGTCTAAAAAAAATTTTTATACTTGGTCACCATAAAGGAGTCTATGATTTCTACAATAAATTTCTTTGGTTTGGGTAGGAATTATAGCAATTCTGTATTTAATATATTGTTCACATTCATCACAATGGTTAACTGGTAGGTACAACTGTCATTGCTTATTAAAATGAAAAAAAAAAACTCATAATTGCTTAACAAATACAATTTTATGGGGGAAAATCTTTCAAAATGTATAGATCATGGGGCAGGTTGATGATAGGACTTTTGCTACTAACAATGTTGGAAACCTCTACTTCACTGGAGAGTCCTCTGTTCCCTGAAACAATACATTAAATAAAACAGCTGCTTTCTGGCTTAGTAGTCTTATAAGCAGGCTGACAAATTTTGGTTTTGTTATCTGTGTTTGTGTTTACAGTTATAAACATTTCTTCCCCTGCATCTACAAGGTTATAATTATTAGGTGTTCCAATTAAAGCCATCTAGGCACTCATCTATTATTGCATGATTTTGAAAACATGCTATCTGTTTCAATGACTATGATATGATTAATCGGCTAATTATCATCATTGAAAAAATATGTGTCCAAGAAGTTTTAAAAACACCTTCTGAAAACAAAGTAATTAAAACCCTTAAAATGTGTATATTATTTGCAGATAAGATGCATTTTTATGTGTAATGGCTCAGCTCGAAGCAATGGCAAAAATAAGCAGCAGACCCCACAGAAATTGAGTCATTGTTGACTTCTGATGTTTTTGTGACATTCCCTCCAAGCTCAGCATAAGGTATGTGTCTGTCAGCAATGGTCAGCTAAAGGATTAGCTGACACAGCTCTCCACTCCATGGGTCACTGGCAGAACAGACAGGTTCAAATATACAAGATGTTGGCTCTAACTCTTCCTGAATGCCTTTCCTACTTCATTAAGCTTTGAGCATAGCTGCTTGTGTAGGAAAATAACACACATTGGCACTCAAAAATATAAACCCACTGCTTAAATGCAATAGATCTGTGTAGGAATAATGTGACAGACTAGTTCTCAAGAAAATTTTTTGTAAGGCTAAAATAAGAGATTTCAACTATATTTTATTTTCAATTGTGTTTTATCCATATAATCACATAATTATAAGACAGTGTAGACCCAAATGTGGTCATGATATCTCTTCTCCTTCCCTAACTCATGCCCATGCATACAGATAGTATCAACCACAATTTATCAAAACAAATTATGACCAATAAAATATATTTAGCATTTTCTCAAAACCTCTCATAAGCCAAGTGTTTGATTTAGTACCATGGCATTGTATTACTCTGGGAATGACTGGGGAAGACCAACAAGTAGAAAAAGGACATAAGATGCATGACTTGGAATAAAATGAGAGAATCCAAAGGCTAATATTAAACTAAAATTCTTATTAAATGTAATTGTCAATCTTCCTTCCATAGACAGGCTATTAAATATGAGGCTCCCCTAAGTTCTGGGAGACTGGAGGCCCCATCTCCCTGGTTTATCACTTCACCCTCAGTGCCTGGAACTTAGTAGGTGCTTATAAATACCTGTTGACAAATAAGTGGAGTTTGAAAGGATATTAGAAACAAACACTTCATTTCACAGAGGGGGAAACTGAAACCCAGAGAAGTAAAATGATTTTCTGCAGTCACAAGTGTGTGGCAATCTAACCCTGGTGCTTCCACATCTTGCTAGTGTTTCTTGGAGGAGGGCCTCATCCTCCACCCTCAGAGGAAGACATTTATCCTTTTATTCCAGGATTCTGTTTCTTCGGAAGTCAGAGTTAAAAGTGGTCACCCCTAATCTGAGATGTGCTCTAATCGTATTCCACGTTCCTGTGGCACCAGAACAGTTTCTCAGAGACACTCCTTTCCGCTCAGATTGCCCCAATTTATGCTCCTCTTGAAGTGATAATATTTGCTAATGAAAGTTGAGGGATGGGCTCAAGGTGATCCTGCCAACCCAAAATAAAAGAAAATGTTGTGAAGATGGAGGAATTTTAAAAGCCATTTTGGTGCAATAGAAAGTATAATTGAAAGCCAAAGATATATTTAGACAGAAAAGATCCTATCCCGATGCCTAGTTTCCATGGTGTTGAAATGTAAGCTAAAATCCTTACTATATAAAGGGACGCATTTCCTTTCTCATTTTGAATATGCTTGAGTGGCAATGGCAGGAGATTTTGTCATCAGACAAAATAGAAGAATATTACCATTTGTACAGGGTTTTATAGTGGAAGGATACCATTTTATAAACCCAAAATTGAATGTTAGAGACATAAACCAATGTGTAAATTCTATAGACTGTAAGAAGGGATTTAACAACGAGCTATTGTGTTAAAGTCAAAACAGATATGTCCACAAACCTATGGGGCTGGACTTCAGCCTTTCAGGTCAATGCAAGTCAGACCCAAAGGCAGAATGTTCGTCCTCCCATCATTATAAAGCATCCAGCTGCATGTGTCCCCAGACGAGCCCCATTCAGACCAGGTAGCACACACATCCTGAGCTCCAGGACCATACAATAAAAAACAGCTCTAACACAACTGAACCAAATGGCACAGAATAAATTAGATACACATAAACCAAAGAAATTACCACATATGTCCCCATTAGTTCCACTCACACACAGTGTAAGTATGTTTCACAGGGAAGTGGTAGAAAGGGCAGAAAAGTCGTGGGATTTATTTCTGCAGACAACTTGAAGCCTGAAAGAGCTTGTGACCTGTTGCAAGAGTATTCAGGATGACATCATGACAGTACTAGACATTCCAGAAGGCCCTGACTGCAGGGTAATTTGATGAGCACATGAGGTGAAGGTAGTACAAACAGGAAACAACAGCCTGAGACCTCTCAAGGGTGAGATTGAGATAATTTGACAAGTTACTGAATGAATCTGCTTGAGAGGCCTGAGGATCTGAGGCTACAGGGAAGCAGGAGGAGACGGGAGAAAGCAGAGCAGGCCACACATGGGAAGGACAGCTGCCTCCCGTGTGAGGGGTTTGGTCCCAACCATGCAGAGAACACCTGCTAAACTTCTAGTTTACCATTTGAGAATTTAGAAGTAGCTGAAACTGGTTTGGTTCAGTGGATAGAGCAACAGTCTGCAGACTGAAGGGTCCCAGGTTCGATTCTGGTCAAGGGCATGTACATTGGTTGCGGGCACATCCCCGGTATGGGGCGTGCAGGAGGCAGCTGGTCGATGTTTCTAGCTCTCTATCGCTCTCCCTTCCTCTCTGTAAAAAAAAAAAAAAAAAAAGTCAATAAAGTATATTTTTTTAAAAGAATTTACAAGTAATTTTCACTTTGATAAGCTTGGTTCCCACCCAGGCTATAAGCAATTTGGAGGTAAGAACAATAAACTCCTGTTTCATTTTCATTTATATATATTTGGCAGGGAAGGGAACCAAAATAGGAAACTCAGGCACATGGACAGACCTGGGAACCTAAGAAAATGACATAGCCAGGCTCAGGGAGTTAGAAAATCTAAACTAGAAGGCCACTTCAGGTCCAAGAAAGCAATAGCAGTCAGATCATTGTTACCCTCAGGAGTCCCTGGTCCCCTAATCTGGTGTTTAATTACAGAGTTGTAATCAAATGTATCTCTAAAGAAATTTCTGCTTTCCCCAATAATGTTTGCAAAACACCCTTCAAAAGACACTTACCATTCCGGAAATGGCTGAGGTTATTGTTTACATGGCTCTATAAATGCCTGTTCTGGCTCAGAGGGCTCTCTGTGATCATCCCAGTGTGTGCTCTGCAATGTTATTACAATGGGAGGTATCACCTTTATCTCCCTCCCCACCTCCCAAAATACTGCAGCTATAGATTCCATAGCACTTCCTCCACATGGCCTACAATCCCACCACCAACAAACTCAATGGCCCTGCTAAAGCTCATTGGTCTATAAATACATAATCTTAGTTATTTTTCCTGAAGTGTGATAATTGCACATATGGGAACTAGATTTTAATGGAAAAAATTTTAATATCTGAATTATCTTCTTTCCCTTTAGTTTGCTGCTAGCAGAAAAATACATTTCCATTAAAAGCTATCTGGATAGCTAAAGGGTACTCTATTCTAAGCAAAGTGAGTTCAGAAATTAGAAAATGAGCCAAAAGTGGATTTTTTAAAAATAAATTCACAGCTAAAATAAGTGTATTTTGGATTCTAGATGTCAAACTCAATTTTTTCCTAGTCATAAATTTATTTTTTTCTAGAGCCAAATTTTAGGAAGAGAAAGCTTTGCAGTACATTGTTACTTCATCAGGGTCTAGTTATATCATAGCACTCTATGAGCTGGTGTATACTTAGCAACATAAGGAGCATAACATAAGGAGAAATAACAGTTTTGGAAACCAGTCAGTAGAAGCAAAAACAAAATAATTTGGCTTTATAGTAAAGTTTAAAAGATCATGACAATGGGTTAGATGTGAATAATTTGTTTTGGGTAAGGATTATAACAATTCAGTGTTGAATATATATTGTTCATATTCATCACAATGGTAAACTGGTAGCTACAATCATGTTTGCTCGTTAAAATTAAAAACTCATAATTACTTAATAAATGAGTCCTCATTTTACTTAGATAATTTCCTTACAATCCTTGCCTTGACCCTCCCACTTCACATAATACATATACCAACTTTCAATGTCAAGAAAAGCAGATGAACAGAAAGGTTAGCCTAAATACTAGGGTAATGTTCAAAGTAAATTAAAATACCAAATTACAAAACACAATACTACCTACCTACTGACAAGTTTATTCCCTTTTTGAGTCTTGATTGTACCATTCTTGATTTCTCGGTTAATTAACCAACTGCCACTACAAAGAGAATTTTCCTGTCTTCTTAATTAAATCAAATGTTGAAAGTCTCTTGGATTACAGGAGTGACTCTCAAACTTGACTAAGCATCAGAATCAGCTGGTAGGTTGGTTAAAACACAGATTGCTGGTCCCCACCCCCAGTGTGTCTGATTCAGTGGGTCTGAATTTGCATTCCTAACAAGTTCTTGGTTGATGCTGACACTGCTGGTCCAGGAATGACACTCTGAGAACCACTGGATTAGAAGACATTATTGTTGGTTATTATCTTAACAGAGAAAAGAAACTTCACCTCTCAAAACTACCAGGACTTATGGTTTTTTTTTTCAACAAATATTTCAATAATGTTGCTATTGGCATTTTCAGCAACAGGTTGGTAGACCAGAGCCAAGCAACTGGTCAATGTACTGAGGGGTTAAAAAGTGGGGGTTGGTAAGTCCAACAGAGTAGAGAAAGGAATCTAAGAGAAGCTGACAGGATCAAGTCAACACTATAACTTGAGCTGCCTCAACTCTGAACTCCATTAGAAAATCTGACAGCTAAAGACCAAATCTGAACAATACCTTACTTTGAATACCTAAAATGCCTGACTCTGTCAAGATACAGGTTGAGTGTGGGAGTCCTGGAGCTGTGAGGTGGTGAGGAATGGGAATCAAGTCTGGGAGACAACTCCTAAGAACAGGGTGGAAATGGTGTGAATACCAACCCAGGTCAAACTGTTCCAAGAATGTCATTAGAATAAATAAAGAAACATACTAGTAGCTTATCCAGGTATTGTAGGTGGTTATGATGTAACACTGGAAGGAGATGGAAAATTCTGAATATCCAAAAGTCCCTATAATACATCATCTGGTTAACTTTTCAAAAATACAAAAGTCCAGGCCCCACTCCAGACTTTAAACAGAATCCCTAGTGATGAAGTCTGAATATTAATATTTTTAAATCTCCCAGGTGATTCTGATTGAAAGAGGATTGAAAATCACTGGGATAGAATAACAATATTACATGTTTAGGGTAGTATAAGGAACCAAAGCAGAAAAACTGAAGCAAAAGAAAGATGAGAACAAGCCCAAATATGTCAGTAATTAAAAATAAAAACTTCAGCAGACTAAACTTAATAATTTAAAGACAAAATAAGATATTGATATGTTGATTAAAAAAAACAAAGATCCAAATATGTGCTGCTTGTAAGAGAAACACTAAAAACAAAGTAGAAATATATTGTTCCTGGAAAACAGAAATCTGGAGTTGCTATGATTATCAGCCAAAAGAGAATTTGACAAGCATAAGGAGAGGTTACCACATAATATAAAATATTTAATTGTTCAGAGTAATATAAAAATTTTAAGCTTATACTAGTATGCACCCAATAAAATATCCTCAAAATATATAAAGCAATTAATTGACAGCACTACACTGAGAAATTAACCAATCCATGCTATATTCAGAATTTCCAATTCAAGAAATTCTGTTTTTAATTATATTGACCATTTGCCTTATATATACTTTTTTTTTCAGTATTGATACAGAGTGCCAAACATATGCAAAATTGGGCTGGAAAACTTAAATATGAATAATCTACTCCATCTTTTATATAATTATATTGAATGAAGATCATTTTCAACTGCAGTTTGGATTACTAACCTGGAATGTTGCCATAGCATCCCCAACTGTACTGCCCATCTCTCTCATTCTTGATCTATCATTCAGGACTTCAGATAGCACCCTGCTTTCTTTCATAACACTTTTTATAATTTTGCTCATAATTTATAATGGCATTCATAATGCTATCTATAATTGTATGTTGATTTCTGTGCTCATTACTTTCTCTCATAAAATATAAGCTCCATGCAGACCTGGACCAAGTTTACTTTTTTCAATAGCACATACTTAGCACTTCACAGAGTCTGTCACAGATGGAAGGCATCTAATAAATGTTTCTTAATGAATACATCAGGGCATTCAGAGCAAGTGATAGACTAAAAAGCTCAGCCAATGCCAGCTCACTAAAAGTTTACATTGCACCAGAAAACAATCATCAACTCAATCAAATTTTGTTTCAAAACCATGAAGCAAAATGACTGCACCATCAACTCAATAATAGACAAAGGCAAAACACATTTCCCATCTTTTATTCTCTGCCAGATTAAAATACACCTTGGAAGCACATTAGAATGAAAATATTGAGACACCTTCAACTGCCACAGCAGGAGATAGCCCTGGAGAGGATAGAGATATTGTATTTTAGCAAAGCTGCAATCCACTCTTCGACTCAAACTTAGTCCTTCAAAAAGGAGCAGGTCTTAGTGAGTAGGCAAATATAAGCTTTGTCGTAGCAACCAAACAAACAGAGTGACAACACAAATGTGATTTGGTAAGGCGACTCTATATGCTTTAAGGTACTACTGAGAAATTTTAAATTTCTTATTCTTTCTTTCTTGTGAAGGAAATATATATATATGGAAGGAGGAAAGAAATGGAAAGTCAAGACAGCCTTGAATAAGATGGAATCAACTGAGTTATATGAAGACAATGTAAACTGAATTGTACACCAGCTCACTTGGGAAGCTTTGGATCTTATGGATCAGTTTCATACACTCTTCTTAGTTGGGAAAAGTCTTCCTACCTGGATACTTTATATAGAAAAAGATAGTTATTTTTCCACTCACAAGCAAAAAGAGATCACATTGCTACCAGTATATGCTAAGGTTCCTTAAGTAATGATTAAGTAATGGTTACATATAAGAAGGGCTAAAGGATGAGCATAAAATTTATAAGGGGGATGAAATCTCACGTATTTTCCTTCAATTTTTCTGCTGGGAGCTAAATACAGAAATAACATGTCAGTGTGTAAGATATGAAATAGTGCCTTGGATATTTCTTGGAACAATACCATACTTTGAGTACCTGAAATACCTTACTCTGTCAAGATACAGGTTGAATGTGGGAGTCCAGGAACTGTGAGGTAGTGAGAAATGGGAATCAAGTCTGGGAGACAATGCCTAAGAACAGGGTGGAAATTGTGTGAATACCAAACCCAGGTCAAATTGTTCCAAGAATGTCATTAGAATAAATAAAGAAACATAGCTTCTCCAGGTATTATAGGTGGTTGTGATGTAATACTGGAAGGAAATGGAAAATTCTGGATTTGTTCTTATAATTTTGGTTAATATCTATATATATATAAGGCTAGCATGCTAAGTGTCCATCTGAGTGGTCGCTATGACACACACTGACCACCAGGGGGCAGACGCTCAACACAGGAGCTGCTGTGACATGCACTGGCCATTTATAGAAAGATGGCACTGCGGAACTGGTGCCCACAAAGCAACATTCAGCTTCCCCCAAGTGGGACACAAGCCCTGCCACCATCCCGGAGCGACACTCCACCAAATCGCAGTCAACGCTACCAAGATCCCATGGCACAAAATGTGGCCCACAGCCCAGCCCAGCCTGAAAATGGTGGCTGCCAGGTAATGATGTCATGTAGCAACATGTAGCAATGCCTGGCTACCTCTCCCTAGCGACGTGCCTCCTTGGAGTTTCTTCAGCCCAGGAACATGACTTGCTTTATAGCCAGGTGGAAACATTTTACACTTTAACCAAATGTCTGTGAAGCATTTTCCTGTGCCTCATCTCATTTGATCCTCACAGGAGTCCTGGAGTAGGCAGATAAGAGACTCAATGGAATTCTATTTTCTTTTCATTAGCCAGAAAATGGAGATTTAGAAAGCTTAGAAACTTGACCTGACTGAAAAGAAGTAAAAAATGGTGGACCTTGAAAATGACTTCAAGTTTTCTCACTGTGCAGAATATAGTCAAACACTGCTACAGTTAAATATTTTACCCTTTGTTCTCCCTGCATAATCTACAATAATAATGTGCTTCGTGTTGATATTTACTGCTGTTTTGCTGACAATTACCTGAAAGAAAATTGGGGTGCTTCATTGGGCTGGAAAAAGTTTTCCTAAATCAGAAAGCAGGTCTAATTAAGCAAGTTTATTCTATATATGTAAAAGGCTAAGTTGACTCGCACATGCGCAATACATATAAAGTTCTCTCTGGAGCCAATCTCAAGCTTGTGTTTCCATCTGTCATTGTCGATCGTGAATTTGGTTGACATTTCTATTATAGAAAAAGGGCAAATAGCGATATTAAAATATTTATTCTAATTAATTTCCTTTCAATGTGCACTAATTCATGCACCAGGCCACTAGTACTGTAAGATGCAAAATGTCAATAATGGAAATAAAATTTATTAACTACATGAACTCTACTTTTTGAAAAACTTCTATCCTCATTTTCACTTTCATTTATATGTTTATTTGTTCAGTTTATGTTCAAAATTGAACTTGTCAACTTCCCTTTTTAAACCAGTTCTTACTTGGAATTTGTGTGTTGTGGTTCATTCTTCAAGTTTAGAAACATAGGGACCATTTTTTTATTTGTCCTAGTTGTGTTTTGAATGTGTGTGTGTATATATATAATGAATCCTATTAGTGATGCTTGAAAAACGCTTCTTAAATCTAAAATATATCCATGCCATTTATTCAATAACTCCCTTCTACTAGAAAAAATCATAAATAAAAGAGGATAATTTGGACAAAGACATTTATAGCAGCATTATATATAATAATGAAAATGCATAGACAATCTCTGGCACATATATCCATTAGTGGCAAATAAATAGATTGTTATAACCAGAAAGGAAATGCTTTCATTTTTGCAAAGAATATTTAACATGTGAAAATACTTATTAAATACATTGATTGATATGGGTATTGAAAAAGACTGAAAATATATAATAAAATATTAACATTTTGCATTTCTATATTTACAAATTGTCTACTATGATATGTATTTTTACTAAAGGGGAAAAGCAAGTTACTAGGAAAAAGGGAATGAGAAAGAGAGGGAAGGAAAGTGGGAGGAGATAAATGGAAAATTTCTTAAGAGTTATTCCTTCCCCTCTATTCTCACTTGAACCACTGAAGCTCAGTACCTGGTCAAGGCACCTCTGGATTGCTGTGTGGCTCCAGCATCTCTTCCTCCCACTCCCCACCCCCCACCTACTGCTTCCAGATTGCTCTTCCTCTGCTCAAGAACTCCAAGCTCCTTTGCCAAGAGTGGAATAAAATTCATGCTCTCATACTCTGCTAGTGGAAATACATATTGGCACAAACTTTCAGTAAAGTAATTTAACAAAATATAGCAATAACTTTTAAAACATTCACATATTTTAGACCAAGATGTGTCCTTTCCAATTTCTCCTATGGAGAAAAAATATCAGACTATTTAAAAATCATTCTCAGGGTAAAGTCCAACAATAGTAGACTTACTAACTTACAAGATCACAACATGATTGTGTGGCATCAGAAACCATGCTTCCTAAAAATAAGTAATGGCATGCAAAAGTGCTGATAATGTAATATTAAAAGCAAGTTACAAAAGTGTATATGTGTTTTCATTAGAAAGGTAAATATTTACATAGGGAAAAAAGCTAGAAGGAAGCAGAGCAAAGTAGGTATCTCTGGGTGGTGGAATCATAGGATGTAATTCTTTTCTCTCCTTTGTTTATGTCTATTTTCCAATTTCAAGAAGTAGATCTACTTAGTCAACCTTGCCTTTTATAACCCACACCTTCCGTCAGAGGGTCTCATCTTGTCCCTGCATGATCTTTCCCTCCTCCATACCTTTGCTGACACTGATCCTCCTACCTCGAATTCCCATCTCCTTTTTCTCCAAGAGCAAATTTCAATCTCTCCATATCTATAAAGGTTTCTCTGGATATGCTGATCTTTAGCCATCACTTCTTTCTCTGGACCTCTGTTCATTCCTCAGTTGGTGGCATGACAGGCCACTTATCAAGGGCATGGATTATCTCCCTTAATCCCCAAACCTCCCTGGGAGACTTCCATTGTTCTATCCATTTCGTTGGTGCAGATACTGTGTGATCTAGAGCGATTAGGTAACTTGTACAAGAGTGCTGTTTCATTACTCTTTAATTATGTCATGTCTTTACATGCTTTGTCTCTCCACCTAGGTTACAAGCACTGTGTGTTCGAGGCCCTTATTTTATGCAACAGTACCTGACTTAGCTGGTATACAGAAATTAGTTTTTGCCATAATTGTATTTTCCAAACAATTGTTTGCTTTAATTATCCAACGGTATTTTGTGTTAACCATGTTTAGTCATTTTAACAATTTCCTGCCTTCTTAAATTGAGTATTGTGAGCATAATTAACTTTTTCTCTAATATGTATTATCAGTATGAATATTGCTTATGATACAGTTCTATAATGTAGTGATGCTCCCAGCGCATATTGGGGAATAGAATTTGCCCTTATACCAAACATCAGCCATAGAATCCTAGTGTGTCTCACATTAAGTACTACCAGTTGAAACACATGGGTCTAATTTCTTTTCTCTCCTCCCCACTATTAAAATGGACAAATGAGCTTATTTTAACAAGTGTCATGTCTGTACATTTCCAGTTATATCTGTCTGTTGATAAAAGGAACTTAGTACTGAAACACTACAGCTGGGCTAATTGTAATCGAAACTATAATGGAAAATGGGCAGTTTAAAGAATGGGCCAGATAACAAAAATCTGTCTATTTCAAGAATCCTTACATGGGATTTATATTGCAAATTTCCAGATAAACTCTCAGGTAGATATAGGGAAGTAAATAGGTAGGTCAGTAGGTAGATGATCAATAGATTGGTAGATAGACAGATAGATAGATAGATAGATAGATAGATAGATAGACGCATTTATGTATCAAATACACTCAGACACATAAACACTGCTATTGAAAGTCTATTCATACTAATTTGTTGTAAGATTAGATTTATTTTTCCCAACTTGCCTTATGATAATAATTACATGAGACCCTTTTGAAGTATTCAATTTAATATTTGAAATATTCAGATTCTAGGCCTAACCTCAGGAAATCCTGATTTCATTGATCTGGGTTGGAGCCTAAGTGATTCCTGGGTCTCTCTCAAGAACTTAATGAACTGATATTTGCTGGTAGCGTGGTCTCTGAGTTCCTGCATATCAACGTCTTTATTTTTTTCCTCCATGAAAGAGGCTATCTTGGCTAGTACAGGATCTTCTCCCTTTATTGGACAAATGGTAAGAACTCATAAGGGCCTGTTCTAGGTGGTAACAGTGAACACACAAATCCTCTGTCCTCATGGTGTTCATATGCTATTGGGAGAAATGATACAATGAATACATGAGTGCTATGTAGGAAATAAAGCAGAGAAAGGAAGATGGTAACAGTGAACACACAAATCCTCTGTCCTCATGGTGTTCATATCCTAGTGGGAGAAAGGGTACAATGAATACATAAGTGCTATGTAGGAAATAAAGCAGAGAAAGGAAGTTAGAGAGTGACAGGGGAGGTGGGGAGGGTGCTATTTTATTAAAATACAGGGAGTTAGAAAGCTTCCTTGATAAGACCATAATTAAACAAAGACCTGAATGCAGGGAGGGAGCCATGTGGGAGTCAGGTGAAGTGAATCCCAGGCTAACAGCAAGGAGGCCATTGTGACTGGCAAGGTGTGAGCAAGTGAATAGGGGCTGTAGATGAAGTGAGAGAACAAAGGGAAGAGCTGCTGAGATGGGAACCACAAGAAGTTTGAGCACAGAAATGATGTGATATGACCAGTCTTTTTAAAAGATCACTTGGCTGTTGTGTGAAGAACAGACTCATGAGGAGGTTCTTACAGTAATCCAGGTGAGAGATCTGGGTGGACTGGACCAGTATTTGGGACAAAGGTTCACTGTTTTCTTTCATATGAATGAGACTGTAATAATTTTATCTCAGTCTTCTATAGATGCCATATTCTGTCTTTGGCCTTCATGTTTCAGAGGAAAAGACGGCCAGCCTGACTCTTTACTTTTTCACAGAACTGTCCTTTCTGTTTGGAAGATTATAAGACTTTCCTGTTTATCCTTGAACCAAAATTTCTAATGAAGCAGACAAAAGACATATTAAGTGAGGTTCCAAAAGAAAGAGTTGGGTTGTCAAAGGTCAGAAAAACACAAAGTTGAGGACAGGAAAGTCTTTCCTGAGGCCTTCCTTATCCGATCACAGGTGGCTGCCCTTCCCCCACAGCTTCAGCTCAAACCAATTAACGTTAGATCACAGCCCCCAAGCTGGACTAACATCCTATGTCCTCTGCTTTTACTATCACTTTCCTTTGCCAAAAAAAAAAAAAGCACAAGTCAGAATTAGGTTTGGAGATAATTTCATTGGCCACATATGTTGCCAACATTTAATCTCTATATGTCTACTTTCATCTCTATTCATAAGCATCTGTTCTAGATACTTACTTAGTACTTAGGTAGGTCTAAGTATCTAGTCACACATATCTGTGGCCCTGAAAGAATTTTGATATATTTATTCAAATATATAAATAGAAATTCTGCTTTATTTAGATGCATTTCTTGATTTTTTTTTTAATTTCATATTTGGCTAAAAGCTGAGTTCTTGTCTATAAAAAGTTGTTCTCATAGACAGGGAAGAGCCTTGAAGGAAGTATTTACGCCTTGTGCTATTTTGTGGGGGGTTGGGGAGGGGCTGAACATGGAAGCCTGACTGAATACAGCGTAAGTGAGACAAGGCTCCTCCATGATGTACTGTACGCTCCAGGAAAGATGTCAAGAAATAAGCAGTATCTAATGGGAGATCACTGCAGGAAAGCAGCTGATAACAATTGATAGGGATCCACAGAAAGACAGAAGTGCAATAAAGACAAATAACTTCTTATTTTATTGTGTGTTCTTCTCTGCTCTGTCTCATCAGCCACTGGGTTCTGTCTTGCTCTCACTCTTTTTCCTGTCACTCACAATCACCATGCTTTCTCTCTCATCCATTCACGAACATCTTCATCCGCTATTTCTGTGTTTTCAGGTGAAGAAACACTTCAATGCATGTCATGTGCAGCGTAAAAGATACGTATGCAATTGTAGATGAAGCTAACTGACCAAGGGGCACCAGGAGGGACACCAAGACCTAGAGAACTAAGTGGGCAAGATGCCCAGTCAGTGGACAGAAGACAAAGATGAACAAAATCCAAAGAGCCACCTGGAGAACAGATGGGGACCAGGGACCAGAATGCTCTTCCCAAATCAAATGGAAAACAGGGAGGCTATTCAAAGATTTGGGGAGGTCGGGGGCAGAGAGAGTGAGCAATGCAGAAGGAATCGAGACTAATGAGCTAACGCAGGTCCAGGCACTATGGGGATTCCCATTAAATGCTTATCATATGCCCAACCGGTTCTAGTAGAAAATCTCAAAAGGGTGCCACCATTTTCAACCGTAAAAATATTTTTCTTCTTCAATGGGTGCATTTGTTTTTAAGAATACAGGTACATTAAAATACTCATGGTGGAGGGTTTTCGATGGTGAGAGGGTATCCAGGGGATATCTTCTGGTGCTGCGTGGTCACCTTGTGTGGAACTTTCTCCCTCACTTCATTCTTCATTAGGTTGGAATTGGGATAAAGGAGCAGAATGGGTCATAAGGTCCTGTTCCAAGTAATTAGAGAGTTTCTTCTTTTATCTACATGTGCCTTGTTAAAGTATATCAGTGTCAGCCAGGTTAATTGGAACTTTAATACATAATTGATGTTAATTTATGGCCCTTTTTGTTCCAGGATGCTACTGCAGACCTTAAAGTCAGGATACCGTTTTCTTGTTATTAATTATATACAGAAAGCCAATATCCCCTCTGAGAAGAGACCCATGTCATCTGTAGCTTATTAAAGATACAGTGTGTCAACCATAGGTCACTTTTACTGAGTAAGTCCTCCTTAAATCCCATATTACTCTATAATAACATAATACGCTAATCATAGTAAGTGAAATTAGAGTTTTGAGCTGAGGTTCATGCATACTGTATTATAATATGTTTAACACACAATGTTAAAAATGTTATGTTTCTATGGACTCACTGTGTTCCACAAGGCCACGAAATCCTAGTTTCATTTTGAAAATCGGTATACCAACTGGAACCAATAATGCCTCCATAAACATAAGCTATATTACTACCATAACTGAGGTTGCCGTGAATAAAAAATGACAAATGAAGACTATGAAATCTGGATTTCCTGCACTTTCCATCACAATGCAATTCTAATTCTTATTAATCACATTTTTGGATACAGAGGGAAATAAATGGGGTGTCTCAAATCCAATAAAAAGCTCCATGTTCTAAATTTCTTCCACTGGGAGAAATAATGGTGAATACAGAATCATGCAAAAACTGTAAGCCACATAAGCCCATATATTGTCTAAAATGCCTTCATCGAAACCTCAAAGTAGAAATTGAGGGAAGGGCTCTGCCCTTACTTGCTGAATACCAGTCCTAGAATTGTTGATAGTTAAAAGATGCTAAATTTGCCAATTTCACTTCGTGACTATACCATTTCAAAGAGTGAAAAATGGGTGTCTTTATATAAATTTAATGCACTGGATTTTTTTATATGTCATCCTGTTTTGTTCAACTTAACATTAGCACCATGTGATCAGATATGACATAATGTGAGAAACAGCAGGGGTGTCTCACAATGGAACATGACACAACGTGATGTGTCGAGTTTCTTTTGAACCTTTCTTGGGATCCAATATCAGCCAAAAGGAGGTCATTGTAATCATCAGATGATTAATTAATTAGACAGTTAATTGTCAGAGGTAGAGGAATCCAAAGACAATGTGGTTCTACACATGCATGTTTGTACACAGAGGGCAAGGTGACTTTTTTCAATGTTCTGACCAAATGAAAAGATGCTAAAGTTTATAAGGATTTGAATTGTTTCTTATGCAGGTAACATTGATGAATAGCCACTGTGTATTATGCCAGATGCTCTGTGAAGCATGCTCAGAGTAGAGACTCTTTCCTGCCCTCAAAAAAAGTTGATATTCAAGTTGGAAACACAGTGCCTTCCTAGAAACAATCTGGACATTTGGAGCGTGCATAACAAATGGTGTGGTTTTTGTAAGTTAACAATAAAGGAACACGTTTTAAAGCAATGAGTAAAAAAATAGGAACTACCCCATATACACTGAGTGGCCAGATTATTATGATCTCTGAACACATAATAATCTGGCCACTCAGTGTATATCCTATATAATAAAAGGCTAATATGCAAATTGTCCCCTCAACCAGGAGTTCGACCAGCAGGCAGGCCGGCCAACCGCCCATGTCCCCTCCCCCTGGCCAGGCTGGCCGGACCCCACCTATGCACGAATTCATGCACCAGGCCTCATATATATATAATGAGGCCAGATTATTATGCGTTCAGAGATCATAATAATGTGGCCACTCAGTGTATATACCATGGTACTGTGCCACCACTTGCTTTTTAGGGGAAGCTACCAAGTGCCAGGAACGAAGGCAAGTGGCATAGCAAAGGCTTTTTTAAACACAGAAATGAAACCCGTGTCAGACACTCATGAGTTAGGTATACGCCTAAAAAAAAATTAAGGTCCTATGTAAACCTTTAAAATAATCAGTGTTTTACAGTTATTGTCTACTTCTTATTTTTCAGCTAAATGCAGAGATTCAGGACATGACAAATACTCAGTGTCACGTGTTTATGTAACGGTGGGACAGCTCAGCTCCCATCTCTCCTGATTCTAGGGAAGCTGGAGACTCAGAACCCTAATAAAAGAGACTTGATATTTTGAGTTGCTTTATACATATTCAGAAGGGTTTTTAAAACAATCAGTGGCAATTAATGCATTGCACAGAATCATTAACAAATACATTTCTTAAGCATCTGTTTGCATAAGATTCTGTCCTAGGCATTATAAAAAATAAAAAAAACAAGATGCATGTAATGATGTGCAATCCAAGATGTAAAGTACTTGTCATTATTCTAAATTAATGAAGAGGTTTTTATTTGATCCCCTCCCCCTCCCAACATGTGTAATTAACTCCACTGACCTTTCTGGGCCTAGGCCTCTTCCTCTGCAAGATGCGGCTACCCACTCACAGCCCGGTGAGTGCCAACAGCTTCTCTAAATCAGGTGTGCTGTTTTCAATTGTTCTATGTTAAAAAATAAAAGACAACCCGAATGTTAGGAGGGGTTCTATACAAGAAAAGAGCGATAGTGTTCTCCAGTTATGTGAGCCAAGATGGTAAGAGCTCCCAGGCCTTCATTTTGAGATAGCTGAAACCATTACAATTTGTTGCCTTTTTAGGATGCTTTTCAGAATAGTATTATGACTGATCCTCTCCTTTCCCTCACGTTCTTCCCACGCCATCACCAAGACTGCACGTCCTATCTCCAAAGCATACCTGGAATGTATGCATGTCTAGCACCCTCTCCCTATCCGGGTCCACAGCATCTCTGGCTGAAAATGACTGCAATAGTCTCTCCAGGTGCGTGGTCTCCAGCCAGCCCGTCCCCCGCACCACTGCAAGCGTGATGCGCTTTCAACACACCTTCGTGGGTCTGTCCTAGACCCTTTATTCAATAGTGATCATCTTATTTCATGGAGAAAATAGAAGCAAATTAAAGAGAGCTTCCAGAAAGTTCTGCCACCATCTAGCCACACACTCATCCATTCTGCCTGTCTTCCTGTTACTCCAGATAAATTGCTTTTGTTTCTGTCTAAAAGCATTGTTTCCACTTGTCCTCTAGATCCCATTCCTTCTTACCTACTTGATGACATTGCTCCAATGATTCTCTCCTCTATGGCATCACCAGTTTCTCCCTTTCCTGCTGGATAATCCTGAGAACAGGCAAAAACAGTACACAGTTGACCCTGAGACTCGGGTGTGGCTGAGGATTTACACTATGCCAAACACTTCTTATGTGCTATCTCATTTAATCCTCAAAGGGGAACTATGAGATATTATCCTTGTTTGGCTGCTATAACAAAAACATCATACACTGGGTGACTTATCAACAACAGAAATTTATTTCTCACAGTTCTGGACTCTGGGAAGCCCAAGGTCAAGGTCAAGGCACAGATCTGGTATCTGGTGAGGGCCTACTTCCTTATTCAGAGACTCCATCTTCTTGCTGTGTCCTCACATTTTGGAAGAGCAGAGGGAGCGCTCTGGGATCACGTCCATAAAGTAACAAATTCCATTCAGAAGGGTCTCTACCCTTTGACCTAATTACCTCCCAAAAGCCCCACCTCAAAATACCATCACATTTTGCAGGTGTCCTCAAACTACGGCCCTCGGGCCACATGCAGGTATTTTTGCCGTTTTGTTTTTTTACTTCAAAATAAGATATGTGCAGTGTGCATAGGAATTTGTTCATAGTTTTTTTTTTAAACTATAGTTCGGCCCTCCAACAGTCTGAGGGACAGTGAACTGGCCCCCTGTTTAAAAAGTTTGAGGACCCCTGCATTAGGGGTTAGGTTTCAACATATGTTTCAGGGGAACACAAATAATCTATAGTAGGTATGTACTATGATTGTCCCCATATTGCTGCTTTAGAAATTGAGGCTTAATGAGTTTTAAAATGTGTTCAAGGTCCCACAGTAAATGGCATAGCCCTGGCTGGAACCCAGTTATCTCTGACACCAAAAGTTTTTTCTCTTCGTTATCAAAAGGGTAAAATAGATAAAAGGTGACGTATTCTCCTTCCCTATAAGATCCAAAGCAGACACACATTTAAAGCCAACCAGAACAGGGACCACCAATAATACCAGTCTTAATCTGGCATCTAGAAGGCTTCAGGAACCTGGAGAAGGTGCTGTGTGTAAATTAAATAAGAGTCCAGAGATGAAACATAATTTTGGAAGGCATTATGGGGAGTCAGAGAAGACTTAGCTAAAGGAACTAAGTTCTCCTTATCTCAGGACCCCTTGCTATTTATTAACACAATTTGTCCTAGGGTGAGGTAGATATACACATCAAAGGGTAGAGTTTCCTATACAGAGTCCATTGTCAGATTGGAGGAATTGCCTTCGGCTGTTCAGGTGTTTGGCCAGGAGGAGGCAATAACATGTAGATTAAGATGCCCTCAGCTGTCTGGCAGCAAGCAATCATTTAATGTATCCTTTCCAGGTTTGGGGAAATGCCCTGAGCCATCTCCAGATGATTCAGCCCTGCTGATATGCTGAAATTGGCTTCCGGCACACCAATTTCTTTTTTTTTTTCTTTTTCTTTTTTTTTTAAATATATTTTATTGATTTTTTTACAGAGAAGAAGGGAGAGGGATAGAGTTAGAAACATCTATGAGAGAGAAACATCGATCAGCTGCCTCCTGCACACCCCCTACTGGGGATGTGCCCACAACCAAGGTACATGCCCTTGACCGGAATCAAACCTGGGACCCTACAGTCCACAGGCTGACGCTCTATCCACTGAGCAAAACTGGTCAGGGCACAGCACACCAATTTTTGATTCTGAATTTTCATGTGATTGCTTCCCTTCACTCTGTTAGCAGCTGCCACGAGCCCCGAGCCTCTCTGCTGCCTCCCCTTCCAAACCAGCAGCTTCTCCCACGACCCTGGCCTTCATCTCGTGTAAGCTGGGGCAGAATATCATAAGTGATTGCTGTAATATCTCAGGACCCACCTGAGCACCTCTGCGGGTAGGGCTAATGTATTAGGAGACTCCAGAATTACAACCATATAAGTATCAAATAATAAATGAAAGATATTTATGGTGTATCAACTAAAGATATGCTTTCTTTATTGAGATCTCTGACATCACCATGTAGGAACTTATCAGAAATGAGTAATTAGTTTAAGGCCAAGGATTAATCATTCCTACTTAAGAGTGAAGGAAAATTCACAAGATGAATTGACTACTCTGTTTCCATACAACTACAGAAGGCCTCCACCCTTTCAATTACCACATTAAATATGCAACAATGATTAGTTTCAAGGGAAGAATATTCATTGTGGTGAATGAATGTTAATAAAACACCACTTCAAGGGAGGGATCAAGATGGCAGCATAGGAGGCTCCTAGACCTCCCTCCTCCCATGCACACACCTAATGTACAGCTAGACACAGAGCAAGTCCCTCTGAGAGAATTCCAGAAACTGAGTGACTCCTATACATCCAAACAGGAAGGAAAGACTGAAACACCCTCTTGCCATAAACCCCACCCCCAGCACAGCACCATACAATCAGGAGGGAACCCCCAACTCCCTGAGGAGCAAAGGATTTGTACTGCATATCTGCATACTATCTTCTAAGAATCCCATTTGAGGGCAGGCCCCCATGACACCTGGCTCTGAAAGCCAATGGGCTTGAATCCCTGAGACATACTGAATTATCCTATCTAATAAAGAGGGAATATGCTAATTGACTGTCACACCCTCACAAGATGGCAGTGCCCACAGCCACAAGATGGCAGTGCCCAGTCCCCTCAGCCCTGCCGGGGAAGGAAGTTGGGGGCGATCATGCCAGCAGGGGAGCAGTTATGCATCAATCAGGCTGGCAGGGGAGCAGTTATGCATCAATTGGGCCAGCAGGGGAGCGGTAAGGGGTGATTAGGCTGGCAGGCAGAGTGGTTAGGGACAACCAGGCAGGCAGGCAGGTGAGTGGTTAGGAGCCAGCAGTCCCAGATTGTGAGAGGGATGTCCCAGATTGGAGAGGGTGCAGGCTGGGCTGAGGAATACCACCACCCCCCTTTGCATAAATTTTGTGCACTGGGCCTCTAGTAGCAAATAAAGAAACAGTTCTTAACAGGAACACAAGCACTCACCACTTGTATCCCCCAGGGATCAGTGCAGAGGGAGCGGGCAAAAATGCCCATCTCCTAATTTGTCCCTGGAAGGGGATTAACCACATACTTTCCCAGCTGCTGCCTGTGTCCAGCTTCTAATCAGCCGCCATCTAGGTGCTGACGGTGACCCTCCCCTTTGGGACACTGACAGGTCTTGGCACACTCTCAGATATTGGCTGCCACAAAGAACAAAGATGGCAGCTTGGACAATCACAAATGTATGAGAGACAACCAGGAGCTTGGGCTAGTCTGATTGACAAGCTTTGTCTCCTACGTGAGAACAGTCAAGGCTGGGAGAGGTGGTTATTTTATCTACTGCACAAAAACCAGCACAGACAGTCAGGAAAACGGGGGAAAAAAACACAGAGGAAAAAGAGCAAACTATACCCAAAGTTAATAGAAGGAAGAAAATAAAGATCAAAATGAAAATAAATGAAATAGGGACTTAAAAGACAAAAGAAAGATTAATATAACTAAGATCTGGTTTATTAACAAATTTGACAAACCCGTAGCTAGACTAAAAAAATAGAGAGAAGACTAAAATAAATAAAATCAGAAATGAGAGAAGAGACATTGTAACTGATAACAAATATTAAGGATCACAAGAAATTACTATGAACAACTACACACCAACAAATTAAATAACCTAGAAAATTCATAGAAACATATGACCTAACAAGACTGAATAATGAACAAATAGTAAAGAGATTGAATCGGTAATCAAAAACCTCCCAAAAAATAAAAGTCCAGGACCAGATGGCTTCACTGGTAAATTCTACCAAACATTTAAAGAATAAATGCCAATATTCCTCCAACTCTTCCAAAAAAAATAGAAAAGAAGGGAACACTTCCAAACTCATTTCACAAAGCCAGCCTTACCCTGATACCAAAGCCAAACAAAGACACTACAAGAAAAGGAAATTATAGGCCAATATCCCTGATAAATATAGATGCAAAATATTAGCAAACCAAATTCAACAATACATTAAATATCAACAAAAGATTAGCAAACTAAATTCAATAGTATTTTAAAAGAATAATACCCCATGATCAAGTGGGATTTATTCCAGGGATGCATGGATGATTTGACTTCTATAAATCAATAAATATGACATATACCACGTTACCAAAATCTATGTATGATCATCTCAATAGCTGCAGAAAAAGCAGTTGGCATCATTTAACATCTTTTCATGATTTAAAAATAAAAAAACTGTCAGCAAACTGGGTTTAGAAGGAACATACCTCAACATAATAAAGGCCATATATGATAAGCACCTAACATCATACTCAGTGGTTAAAAACTGAAAGCTTTTTCTCTAAAGGACAAGACAAGTCTTCCTATTCTCACCACTTTTATTCAACATAGTACTGGAAATACTAGAAAGAGCAATTATGCAAGAAAAAGAAATAAAAGGCATCTAAATCCGAAGGGAGGAATTAAAATAGTCTCTTTGCAGATGAAGTAATATTATATAATCAAAACTCTAAAGATTCCACCAAACAACTGTTAGAACTAATAAACAAATTCAGCAAAGTTGCAAGATACAAAATCAATGTACAGAAATTAATCCGTCTCCTAATACATCTGGCTGCTTATTTTGAGTGAGATCTCAGGTTCTATGTTGCTTACTGAGAAAGACCTTCCCTAACTAACCAGCATCAGCCAGAACCTCATCTCACATGCAACTCTCTGGCATGCATTTTCTTCAAAGCACTTTTCACATCTAAAATTGTCATATTTACATGTGTCCTTATTTATTCTCTGTTTCCTCCTGCTAGAAAGTAAATACCATGAAAGCACCAACCATGCCTGTGTTGTCCACTACGCGTACTTGACTCCAATAAATGTTTATGGAATAAGCAGGTGAATGAGAGGTAGGCAGAAAGAAGCATGGCAGTGTTGACGAGTAACCCAAGAGGACTCCAGGAACTCAATGGGCCTTGAAGGACAGAGTGGTAAACCACTCAGAATCTGATTTAGCTGGCCCTCTGTCACTGCTTCTCTCACTGGGAAAGCATACCTACCTCAACATCCGCCAAAGTCAAACAAGTAACCTAGAAAGCAACTGCTAAACGCTTATTGAATTTAATAACTTTATTTCTAAACAATTCCACGGGATATGTATCACTTCTGAATAGAAGCTAAGTGCCAGTATGGGGTTCAACAGAGGTTTTTCTAGTTCAGACCAGCAGTGCCCCAGATAGATGGCTCTATGTATAGAGTAAGAACAAAATGAAGCAGAGCTGCAGGTAACCCTAACCAGTGTTGATGTAAGAAGAAGAAAAAAAGAAGAAAAAAAAAAACTATTCATAGCAAACTCCTGTCCCATCTCTAAGCCTCAAGCCTAACCTAACAAAAGCACATGGAATGTGGAGTCTTGTCAGCTTTGGTGATTTAAATGCTATGGTGTTTACCTTAGACAAGTATTTGGTTTCTGTATCATGCTTTTATTTCTGGGAAAACTTACACAAAGAAGAGAAACTTAAGGCTTTAATCTCCCACTCCATTAGATAACCACACTCCGGAAGTTTTACATCATCACTACTTGGAATAGTTGCACCCCATTTCCATCCCTGGTCCCTAACACTATGCTGTTTCAACCACAACCAGGTAGGATAGCAAAGAGGATTATATGTTTGGTGAGAATGAAATAGGTTCAGAAAACCCCATAAGAAGGAAAGATCCTCTTTCTATCCGTGTGTTTAATAATGATGAACAAGAAAAGGGCAAATGGAAGAGAGCCTCACGAGGCATTTATTGGATAGTTGTTCGGGAACTAAGGCGTTGACAGGTCTTCCCCTGGTATGACAGCAGGTCTTGAGCCTAGTGTTTGTCAGACTAAGATCGTAGTACCTTTTCACTTGGCTTATTATGTTCTCAAAAGACCAAGGTCAAGGAAAAACTTGGTAAATAAGAGAAGGAAAATGCGCTATCTGAAATAAGTACAAATCTTAGGTTGCACAGCTTATAGCAAGTTAATTTGTATGTATGGATGTGTTGCAAATACATACTCATAAAATTATTTTTTAACTTCTAGCAATCAAAAAGTACTCAAGCACACACATCGTAAACATATATACACTAGGTGGCCAGATTATTATGATCTCTGAATGCATAATAATCTGGTCACTCGGTGTATATCCTATATAATAAAAGGCTAACATGCAAATTGTCCCCTCGACCAGGAGTTTGGCCAGCAGACAGTCCGGTCAACCACCCATGTCCCCTCCCCCTGGCCAGGCTGGCCGGACCCCACCCATGCACGAATTCATGCACCGGGCCTCTAATATATATATATATATATATATATATATATATATATATATATATATATACACACACACACACACACACACACACACATATACACACACATACACACACACATACACACACACACACACACACTGAGTGGCCAGATTATTATGACCACCCTATCAGTACTTCGTTGGGCCACCTTTTGCATTCAATACTGTGGCGATTCTTCTTGGCATTGACTCCACGAGGTGTTGAAAGGTGATGCGAGGTATCTGACACCATGCCTGATGAAGAGCACTGTCCAGTTCTGTGAGATTTGGTGGTTGTGGAACCAGCTGCCTGATGGCTCTTTTAACTTTGTCCCACAAATGCTCAATTGGATTGAGATCTGGTGATTGTGGGGGCCACCTAAGCAAGGTAAAGTCTCCCTCATGTTCTTGAAACCACTCCTGCACAATATGAGCACCGTGGCATGGTGCATTGTCTTGTTGGAAGAAGCCATCTCCATTGGGATATGCCATCAACATGATAGGATGAACTTGATCAGCAACGATACTTAGTATGTTGTGCTATTCAGACGTTGTTCCACACGAATTAAAGGGCCCAAATCATGCCAGGAAAACATGCCCCAAACCATAACACTGCCCCCACCAGCTTGAAGGGTTGTACTCATGCACGTGGGGTGCATGCTTTCATGCTGTTTCCGCCAAATTCTCACTCTGCCATCTGCATGATGCAACTGGAAACGTGATTCATCGGACCACATGACTTTTTTCCAATGCTCGACTGTCCAATCCTTGTGTTCCTGTGTGAATTGGAGATGTTTTATCTTGGTAACTACAGACAGCAAAGGTGTTCGAACAGGCCTTTGGCTTCCATATCCCATACGATGCAATGTACGGCTAATTTGCCTACAAACGTCAGGTGGTCATAATAATCTGGCCACTCAGTGTGTGTGTGTGTGTGTGTGTGTGTGTGTGTGTGTGTGTGTGTGTATATATATATGTCTTTTAATCTTTTGTCACATATGTGGTAAATCTTCTTTCCCTCCACCATATACACTGAGTGGCCAGATTATTATGAACGCAGATCATAATAATAATAATCTGGCCACTCAGTGTATGTGGTGGAGGGAAAGAAGGTTTACCACATATGTGACAAAAGATTAAAATTCTTCTCATGTAAAACACAGTTTGCAAATTAATAAGAAAAAGATTGCTGTCACAATAATAAATAAATGAAAAGTATAGAAAAAGCAATTGACAAAAACGAGAAATTCACACACCCTACTCACATTTACTCATCTTTTATTTTTTATTTATTCAATCAACAAATATGTATTGAGTACCAGGTATGTGCCTGGGATCACACAAGATACCAGGTATATGGCGGTGAGCAAAATAGGGCCCCGCTCTGGAGAGCTCATAGTACAATATTAAACCTGACTTGTAACCAAAGAAATTCTAATTAAAATGATGTTTTACCTATTAAATGCCTACAATTTACAATTTTATAAATTTGGCAAGAAACACTAAGAAGCTTAAAACTTTTCATATGCCTTGTCTTGGTAGCTCCATACCTGAGAATTTTCTCTAATGAGATCATCAGAAAGATGCAAACAGATTTGTGCACCAGGGTGTTAACTGTGCTATTCATAACATCGGGAGCTGGAAACTACTTTAGTATTCAACAATTGGTAGCTTTTTCTAAAGATATTTAATGTCATTAGAAAATTCTCACCAAAAAATAAGTGTGGCTGAAAATTTCATCGTACAAAACTGGACATAGTGATAACCTGATAGTGATGTGTGAATAGATGTATATTCTACATTTTTTAAAGTTAAAGTGTTAGTGTAACAGTTAAGAAGCACCCTTTTAAAACAACCAACCTAAGTGCATTTGACAACGCCACCTTGTAGGTTAATTGCCAAATAAAAAGCCTAGACGTGCTTTTTGTCATGTTCACAATTTGGGTACATTTTGGAGCTCGCTGGGCTTAAGAAAATACTCCTTACGTTGGAAGCAATACAAACCAATCCTCTTAACTGCCTGAGCGATAAAACGATACTTTGCTGTTTTTAAGGGAAGGTTCGAAGTGCAGCTGCCATTAACTCTGCCTTTGGATACACAGCCTATGAAATCATTTAAAGCCCCAGACCACCGAGGTTTGGACTCCGGGCTGGGATCGTCTCCCGGGCGGCCCGACTCCCAAAGGTCCCCACCCCGGGCCTGCAGGAGGCAGCGTCCTGCGGGAGGCGCCCCCACTCCGCCTCCTGCCTGCGGGGGGGAGTGGGGGGAACCTTGGGCCGTCGCTGGCATTTGTGGAACCTGTTCGAGCCGCTCCTTTGCGGCTGATCGTTCTTATTTACTAAATATTTGCTTAGCTCTGCGGGGACTCAGAGCTCACCACTGTCGCTTCTCTTTAATAATAAATGGTGCAAATAATAATAATAATAATAATAATAATAATAATAATAAATGGTGCACTTCAGGTGAGGCAGAACTCGACCGACTAATCCGTCCTCGCCGGGGGGTGCCACCCTGCAACCCGCCAGCGGACAGGAAAGGCTGAACATCCCCCGTTCCCGCTCGCGGCGGCCCGGAATGAACGGACACCGAGTGGGAGACGTGGAGGCGACCGCCCCCCGCGCCCCGGCCGCGGGAGCCCGGCCTCCCCATCTGCCCACGGCCCGGCGGCCCGCCCCGTCCCCTTTCGCCCCGGGGGCCCCTCACAGCCCGCCGCTCTGCCTGCCCCGCAATCTGGGCTGCGGCTCCCTTGGGCTTTGAATGCTTCCTTTAAACCCCTGAGTCCTCTGCCTTTGCTCCGGGGAGCGCCCGAGAGCCGAGAGCGCCCTGCGCGCCCCTCGCCGCGGCGGCACGTGGGCCGGGCGCGGGGGGGGGGGGGGGGCTCCCCGGCCCGCTGGCCTCCGCTCCGCTAAACGGGGGTTCAGCGCGCCAGGCGGCTTTTAGGCCGGCGTTCCAGGCTTTGGTGTTCAAGGCCCTTTTTTTATTTTCTGGGAAAGGTAAGGGTCGCCCCTTGGATGGTTTCCCATTGTATAATGTGGAGGATACGGGCCACCCCACGCCCTGGTGTTCTCATCGAAGCTGCGCGGTCCCACCTTCATCCACGGTTGATCTGGACATACTTTCCCGGCCTTTGGAAATCTGGAAAGATGCCTGTCCCAGACACAGGCACAAAGATCCTGAATATACGTTGGGGCATAACTCGTATTCATCTAAAATTTCGTTTATCCAAGTTGTAATTTGAACTCTTCTATCGCCCGTTGTGATGAAGGCATACGCGTTTTAACTGGAGCTGACTACAACTGAGAACTATCTTATTCCCAAAGTGTTCCATCTTTTGTGTAATTCTTTTATTTTTTTTGTGTGTCCTGGAGACCCGAACAGATCTTAAGTGAAATTTGTTTTCATATTTAATACATTTCTGTTTCCTTTTTAAACGTGAATTAATTTAGAATAGGCTGTTAGCAACATAGGGATTTATATTAAAATGGCTTTGCCTGGCTCACACAGAGTCCTGCCAATGTACTTTCCATTTTTCCCACGTAATCATCGCTAGGGATGGAGAAAAGATGGGAAGCGCTTGCTCTCCAACCTCTCACTGAAAAACATCCGGCATGTCAGTGGTGAGCTTGGAGTGCCCCCGTGTGGAAGAAGGTGGACACTACAATTTCTTTTTTTACAGGTTGAGGATGGAACCTTGTAGTTCTTTCCTTTTGGGTCACATTCAAAAATCTGGTGTAACGTTTCCGTTAACATCTATGAATGGAACCTCACTCCTTTCCTTCCAGGGTAACATAAATATTTGTTGAAAATAATGAATGTATGAATCCTTTTGTTTCCTCTCCTCCCAAAGCTTTCCAGTTGATAAAAGGCAAGAACATTTGTTTTCTCACAAAATCCATAACTGTGTGAGTCCCCATTCTGACATTTAGGAGCAGATAAAATGAAACGATGAGGAGAGCAAATGGGTGTTACCTCACGTGCCCGCTCTCAACAATCAGCAGGAGCTGCCACAGAAGGATACTGAGGCCAAAAGGAAACGAGTGATGTGATGAGTGAGCAGGTGCAGAAAGAAAGTTAATCACTCTGTGCCCTGGAGCTGAAACCTGTATTATCCCATATAATAAAAGCCTAATATGCAAATTGACCAAACAGCAGAACAACCGGTGGAATGACCGGTCGCTATGATGTGCACTGACCACCAGGGGGCAGACTCTCAATGCAGGAGCTGCCCCCAGCCTGCAGAGGGAGGTGACCTGTAGCAGTAGCAGGGGGCAGGACTGGCAAGCGGGCGGCACCAGGCTGGCCAAGGTGGGTGCCGGTGGGGGCCCCCCAATGGTCCCACCGGTCACCCCACAGACCCTACCCATGCATGAATTTCGTGCACCGGGCCTCTAGTTGATCTATAACAGTGTTGGCCATTGGCTAGTAGTCATGGAATTTAATCTTTTTAATTTATTTCAGACTTTGTTTTCAACTCAAAAGTTAAAACAGTGTATTCATCATATCCCTTTAATTCTGCCAAACAATAAATTTAAAAGCTTTCTCTACATAATCATTGCTATAGCCTCTATCCTGGTTTTCCAGATGATGACCCACTCCATCCTTCATGTACTGTTCTATTCCTCATCTAACTTTGATCCATGTGCCTATGTGTACTGGTGCTCCCCAATCATGCAGTTTATAAGTAGACGTGGGAGGGGGTGTTCATAATTGTGGTGGCATCAAGTGGGGCTATCCTAGGCAAATTGGGACGTATGGTGACCCTACTTGTAAACTCTAACATGCAAGGGTCAGGGCCTCTGTGCACTCCAGAATGTGATGAGCAACTGGATAACCACACGCATGATAAGCTCGCACCTCAATAAATTCCCCCCAATAAATGTTCCTCAGAAACAGTGTCTGTGCTGCCTGGTCATTCACTCTGGTTTGCTTGACGGCAGATATGGGTACCTACAAGTCTCAGCCTCTTTGCAAGCCTCCAGCTAACTGCTGGAGGCAACTTAGGTATCGACCACAGAAGATTGCCTCCTACTGGACCCTCAGAAGTGGAGTACAGAGGTGGCATTTTAAGTACCAAGAAGCCCAGAGCAGGCACGCTTCCACGTTACACAACTGGTATGTCCCTGGAAAAGCGTGCATCCGGTGAATCACGTTTACAATTCACTGGAGAAACTGGCTAAACGATGAGGCCTTGGCGTGACCCTACCATAAAAAAATGTTTTTAACTTTTACAATGTAAATAACTGACTGTTTCATAAATCTGGATTGTTGTTTACTTGCTTTTCTTAAAGCAGAAAGTGCGGCCTAGAACGTTGGTTTCCCTCAGGGATGGTGAGCCTTTAGCTGAGTCACACGTTCAAGTTATAGTCTAAACGGAGGCATTTCCATTAGGATGCTTTTAACAGCAAGTGCCAAACACCACGTCTGCCCTGTACAATGAAGATGGTGGATTGATGGTGGAATTCTAACTGAGAATTCCAGCTGGAACTTGAAGCAAGAGTTGATCCAGAGGCTCCAATAGGGCGAGTTTTGTTCCATTTTTCTGCTTTCTCTTCCCAGGTGATCGCTTCATCCTAGAGTTGGATTCATGACATGCCGACATTATCATAGCTGCAGGAAGGAGGTGACTCCATGTTCTCTAAAAAGTAATAACATGCAGAACCTTTTAGAGACAGATTGAGGATTCTCAGAGGGAAGGGGGGAAGGCGGGGGAAGAGAATAATCAAACAATTTATATGCAGATATGCACAACCCATGGACACAGACAACAGCGTGATGAAGGCCTGGGTTGGGGGTGCAAGTATGAGGGGGAAAAGGAGGGGGACCTCTGTAATATTTTCAACAATAAAGATACATTTTAAAAAATAATTTAAATCTCAAGGGCAAAATAGAGTTTTCACATTTTTGATATATCTGTTTTCGTACCTCTTTTGTAAACAAAAAGGTAGTAAGAGATGAAAATGGCTGAGTCATTTGACTTAAAGTTTTTTATGAAATAATTGATGGATTAAATAGTATTTAAGAAAAAAAAAATCTTTCTTGTGAGCCTATTGAGGTCCACGATGGAGGAACCTCCCTTTTGCTACGGTAGTTAGTGTGGTAGGAAGGGGAGGCTGTGGTGAATACCAACACGTGCCCCAGGCTTCACATATTACACCAAACTGTTGGTGCTGGGAGAAGCCTTAGAGGACACATGGTCCCGCCGCTGTAGTGTACTAAGACCCAGAGACCGAGAGTGGATATAAACTTCATTTTATGAGAACTGAAGAGAAACTTAAAATGTGAATGCAGACCAAGCTCCTGCACACCCAGACTTGTTTATTTGTCAAGAAATAGCACCTGCAAATCTATCTTACCCAGAACTTCAGCTACTCCAGACCAAACCAGGCCTCCCAATGAGGGCATGGTGGTACAATTTCAGAAGGCAAGCTGGTTCTGATACCCACAGCTTCTTCTTGGCTGAACATGGTGTTTTCTGAGTTGAGATACATATACAGCAAATGATACATTGTATAGTGTAGGAAAACATACTTGGTATGTCAAGCTCATGATTTCACTAAGATTATTGTTTCGGATGAGTCTATATCTGATGTGGCACTGGTATTTCACCTATATAATCCTTTTTTATCTTTAAGTATAAGATTCAAAAATCCCTATGATCATTTTACATAGTCAACCTATGCTTGAAAGCTAATTTTACACACTACTGTATTCACAGAAAAGCTTTGAACAGTCTGTGTATGTATGAAGATTTAAGAGAAAAATTTTATAAAGCTTTAGAGATAGTCAATCTCATTAATGCCATTGACTGCCATTAATCTCACTGATTTCTTTGCTGTTTTCTTTATATAATTTTAAAGAAATGGAGCTCATTGGCTTTTACTCAGTAGTGTTTGCACAAAACTTCAAGTCTCTTCTCTATATAACCTTTAATCTGACAAAGTGTATGCATGACCTGTCCTGATGTTAAAAGATAATTGCTCACTTCAACATTCTAAGTCTGGCCCTCCATGGCAAATTTACATTCTACATGCAAGATAAAGTGGATGGAGCCCTAATCGGTTCGGCTCAGAGGGTAGAGCGTCAGCCTGCGGACTGAAGGGTCGCAGGTTTGATTCCGGTCAAGAGCATGTACCTTGGTTGCGGGCACATCCCCAGTAGGGGGTGTGCAGGAGGCAGCTGATTGATGTTTCTCTCTCATCGATGTTTCTAACTCTCTACCCCTGTCTCTTCCTTTCTGTAAAAAAAATCAATAAAATGTATTTTTAAAAAAAAAAAAAGATAAAGTGAATGGAAAAGATCATCATCTGAACACTGCTTGATCATGGTGAAGTTTTATTGTCTTAACTACCTTGTTTAAACTCTGCTGAAGAACTAGTTACAAATGTTTTAAACCTTATTAAAGAGACACTTGGGGAAACATCTCAGATTTCTGCTTCAGAATATTTAGAGACACTAAATATTCTGAAAGGTCCTTCTACCACAAAATAAGTAAATCCTGGATAAGCCATCCTTTATTGCATTGCTGAATTTATAAAAAGAAACAGAGGGAGGAATTTTCAGGATATTCTCTCCAAACATAAATATTTAAAATGCAGGACCACGAGTAATAATGAAAAGGGAAAGATATACTGGCCTAAAGACAAAAGCCACTATCAGAGCAGTGATAGCTGGACTAAATCTTTGGCTAGAAGCAAGTGCAAGAGTTGAACCTGAGATTCTCACATTAAGTTGATATTCTCAACGGGAATTAAAATGTTCCAGGTTATGCCGAAACCGGTTTGGCTCAGTGGATAGAGCGTCGGCCTACGGACTGAAGGGTCCCAGGTTCGATTCCGGTCAAGGGCATGTACCTTGGATGTGGGCACATCCCCAGTGGGGGGGGGTGCAGGAGGCAGCTGATCAATGTTTCTCTCTCATCGATGTTTCTAACTCTCTATCCCTCTCTCTTCCTCTCTGTAAAAAATCAATAAAAAATATATTTTTTTAAAAATGTTCCAGATCCCGGGTCCGGGTGAGGCCGTGCGCCCCTGGATCCGGGTGAGGCTGGGTCCCGGGTCCTGGTGAGGCCGTGCGCCCCTGGATCCGGGTGAGGCTGGGTCCCGGGTCCGGGTGAAGCCGCACGCCCCTGGGTCCAGGTAAAGCTGGATCCCGGGTCTGGGTGAGGCCGTGCGCACCCAGATCCGGGTGAGGCTGGGTCCCGGGTCCGGGTGAAGCTGGATCCCAGGTCTGGGTGAGGCCACATGCCCCTGGGTCTGGGTGAGGCTGGATCCTGGGACCGGGTGAGGCCGCGCACACCTGGGTCTGGGTGAGGCCACGCACCCTGGGGCCTGGGTGATGCTGGGTCCCAGGTCCAGGTGAGGCCCCGCACCCCTGCGTCCAGGTGAGACCAAACCAGAGGGAGTCGGACCTGCATTACCACCATTTGTCCACCATCCAGAGCTGAAAAGTCAGTGCCGACATGTACACATAAGGAACTGGTGGACATTGAAATTGGGTCTCAAAAGAACTGTTGGTCCAGAAAGAAACTCACTACATACTGATTCATTTGCCTGTCAGCATAACTATTATTGCTCGTCTCACATTCGGTTCTTATAAGTATATTTCTAGTAACACATGATCTCACTCATCTAGGGGAAATGATGAACAACATAGACTGATGAACAAGAACAGACCCAGAAACAAGGAGGCATCGATCGGACTGTCGGGCCTCAGAGAGAGGGTAGGAGAGGGTGGGAGTAGGGGGGAGAGATCAACCAAAGGACTTGTTTGCATGCATATGAGCCTAACCAATGGTTAAGGACAACAGGGGGGTGGGGGCATCCGTGGGGAGGGGTGGGGGATGGGAATAGGGGGATGAGAACAAATATGTGACACCTTAATCAATAAAGAAATTTAAAAAAAAAAATGTTCCAGGTCAGTAGTCTCCCTGCTTCCTAGCAAAAGCAAAAATGTTTTCTAGAGAAAATCATTCCAATTGTATTCCCACAAGATTCCAACTGATTAAGGGCAAGCAAATATTGGGTCAAAACCAAAGTCAGAAAATACACATAGAAAGAAGTCACCATTATTTCAAATTATCAGTAACTTCAAACAGATTAAAGTCCCCAAGGAAGTCATTCTAAAATTGCCAGGTATGGAATATAAAATTGCTATATATAAACTATTCAAATAATTAACTGTGTTCACAAAACTGTGTAATCATTAAGAGACTGTAAAAAATATCCTGTGGATTTGAAAAAACAAAACAAAAAGAACTTTTGGAAATAATATATATTGTTGAAAAAAGAAAACTTAACAGATGGCTTAGATTTCAGATTACATGTCAATGAAAAGAGAATTAATGAACTGGAAGATATATCTGAAAGAAATATCCAGGATCCTGTGCAGAGGAAAAATGAGATAGAAATTAAGTTAGATTGAAAAATATGAAAATGGATAGGATAAAAGACTTTCATATAAATCCAATCAGAGTCCTAGAGAAGAGAATAGATAGAATGGAGGCACTGCAATTTTTGAGGAGAAAATGACAAAGAATTTCCCAGAATTGATGAAATACATGAATTCACAGGCAAAGGAAATCAATTCATAATAAGCAAGATCACTAAAAAGAAATTCACAATATAGACATTGTAATGAAATTGTAGGCCACAAAAGACAAAAAGAATATTTTAAAGTAACCTGAAAAAAAGGGAATGATTATTAGACTCTCAAAAATAACAATATAATGCAAAAGAAAGAAAAAATAATAACTTCAAAGTTATTGAGAGAAATTGACTGTCAATTTAAAATTATGTATTCAACAAAACTGTATTTTCAGAAATCAGAAAATAAGGACATTTTTAGTGGAACAAAAACCTAGAGAGTTTGCCACCAACAAATCTTCACCATAGGAACTTTTAAAGAATGTGCTTTAGTAAGAAAGAAAATCATTGCTAAAAGAATGTCTGAAATGCAACCCCCCCCCAAAAAAAAAGTGAATAAATTGATAGAGATGTGGATAATTCTAAAATGAAATTGTATGTATGAATAAAAAGAAAAAGACAAGGAGGAGGAAGAGGATAAAGAATGGAGGAGGAGGAGAGAAGGAGATCTAATTTATAGTGTTTAAAAATAAGATAGAAAACTAAAGTTCTTACCTTCAATAGCATTTGAATCAGAAGTGAGTAACCAACGGGAGTGTTCTAAGATCCTTGTATTTTTCAGGGAAGTATTGAATATATTGACTTACTTTAAATGTAATATGTATAGTATAAACTCAGTGTTAATTACCAAAAGAAAATATATTATTTTTAACTAATAGAGGGGAAAATTTGGTTAAGAAAAAAATTTTATTAAAAAACTGAACATTAAAAAGGCAAAGGGAGGAAAGAGGTAAGAGTGAAACAGATATGGGAAATATTACATTGCTAGAAACAAGTCCAAGTATATCAATAATCACAATAATTATAAATGAATTAAACTCCAGTTAAAAGAAAAATAACAGGGTTGTTATTGTTTTTTAATCTATATATACATGCTATAATAGTCACATCTAAAATACAAAAATGCATTCGTCTACATTTGTATATGTATAAGTTAGTGTGCACACATATATTTCTTTGCTCTGTCAGTTGAAAGACCTAAGAAAACAACAACACCTGAATAGCAATGAACACATCTAGCACCCAGATCATCAAATCATGGTTGCTGACACCATTCTCCAATAAAAAAGAACAAGGGCTCCTTGGAGATATGGCGGACTAGGACTAAAGCAGGAAATATACAAGACCATTCGGTAGTATGTTGTACTGCCAGAAAGTAAGAAAATGCTAAAAAATAAAAATAAAAATAAGAAAATGATGAGAGTAGCTCAAAGGGGTACAAAAAGATCTCCCAATGGCCAAAGCTAGAGCAATGTGAGCAATAAAATAAATAAAGTAGCACTGGTTTAAAGCCCAAAGTAAAAAATAGATATCCATGAACCCATAGTTATATAAATGATTGGATACATTAATAAATGCAGGGAAAATATCCAGTGCAAAATAATTCCAAATATATTGTGCAGATACTCCACCCTTATGGAGGGGGAGACATAACAACATAATTTTCCACTCTTTAAGTAAGGCCTATCTATAGAAAATATTTTCAACAGGGCAATAAACAAAATACATTTCAAAACACATGAGTTGCACCTAAAGCCAAGCTTACATTGGAAATTTTTATGTTTAAATACTTATGTTAGAAAAGAGATCAAAAATCAATGTTCTAAGAATCTATTCTCAAGAAGCTAGGAAAAGAACAGCAAAATAATTTCAAAGAAAAATGAAAGAAGGAAATATTAGAGCTAAAAGCAGAAATTAGTAGAAAATACATACAATATGGAAAAAACACACAAATTACCAATATTAGGAATGAAGGAGGCAATATCACTATAGGTAATACAGACATTTAAAAATAAATTCAAAAGGTACAATAAATAATGTATGCCAATAAATTTGACAATTTAAATGACATGGACAAATTCCTTGGAAAACATAACTTACCAAAAGTGACACAGAAAGAACACAAAAGTTTTCTTTACAGAAAGATTTTTAACTACATAATTCTATTTCTTTAAAATAGAAGGGGATTATTTGAGTAATTTTTTTTCTTCTTTCATTGGCATTTGTGCCTTCAAGAAATTGGTCTATTACCTAAGTTGTCATATTTATGAGCATAAAGCTACGTGTGATATTCTAGTTATTATCCTTTCAAAGTCTGAAGAGTTGGTACTTATTTTTCACACCTGACACGGGTAACTTTGTCTGCTCTCTTTCTCAGTTTGACTAAAGGTTTATCCATTTTATGGATCTCCTCAAATAACCAGCCTTTGATTACATTGCTTTTTCTCTATTGTTTTTGTTTTCTATTTCACTTCTTTCTGGTATCTTTATTTTTCCCTTTATTCTGATTACTTTGGGCTTAATTTTCTCTTCTTTTTCTAGTTTCTTGAGATAGAAGCTCCTAAAGGACATCTAAAAAAAAACCTTACATTTTATAACATACTTAATGATAAAAGACTGAAAGCTTTCCCCCTAAGATCAGAAACAAGACAAGGATGTCTGCTCACTCTGCTGCTATTCTACATCACAATGAAGATCAAATGGAATAAGCCAAGAAAAAGAAATAGAAGGCATGCATTTTGGAAATAAATAAGCCTGCCTTTATTTGCAGGAGACATAATTTTCTACGTAGAAAATCCTAAAGAATCTTAAAAAAAAAAAAAAAAAAAAAAAACACTAAACTGTGAGTTTGGCACTATAGCAGGATACAAGATCAATATTGTATTTAATTTAAATTAATTAAAAAATATTAATTGTGCCATAGCCGGTTTGGCTCAGTGGATAGATCATTGTCCTGTGGACCAAAGGGTCCTGGGTTTGATTCTGGTCAAGGGCACGTACCTTGGTTGCAGGCTCCTCCCTGTCCCTGGTCCCCTGGTGGGGTTGGAGCAGAAGGCAACCAATCAATGTGTTTCTCTCACATCAATGTTTCTCTCTGTCTTTCTTTCTCTCTTCCACCCTCTCTAAAATAAATGGAAAAATATCCCTGGGTGAGGATTAAAATATATATATATACTATATACAGTATATAATAATTGTAATTTTATATACCACTAGTGTCCCGGTGCACAGATTCATGCACATTGAAATGAAAATTAGAAGAAATATTTTAATATCGCTATTTGCCCTTTCTGTATAATAGAAGTGTCAACCAAATTCACGATCGACAATGACAAATCAAAACAGATGCATGCAATTGGCGCCAGCAAGAGCTTTATATGTATTGTGCATGTGCAAGTCAACTTAGCCTTTTACATATATATAATAAACTTGCTTAACTAGACCTGCTTTCTGATTTAGCAAAACTTTTTCCAGCCCAATTAAGCACCCCAACTTCTCTTTCAGGTAATTGTCAGCAACACAGCAGTAAATAGCAACACAAAGCACATTATTATTGTAGATCACACAGGGAGAACAAAGGGTAAAATATTTAACTGCAGCAGTGTTTGCCTATATTCTGTGCAGTGAGAAAACCTGAAGTCATTTTCAAGGTCCACCATTTTTTACTTCTTTTCAGTTGGGTCAAGTTTCTAAACTTTCTAAATCTCCATTTTCCAGCTAATAAAAAGAAAATAGGATTCTACCGAGTCTCCTATCTACCTAGTCCAGGACTTCTGTGAGGATCAAATAAGATGAGGCACTGGAAAATGCTTCACAAACATTTGGTTAAAGTGTAAAATGTTTGCACCTGGCTTTAAATCAAGTCATTTTCCTGGGCTGAAGAAACTCCAAGGAGGCACATCGCTAGGGAGAGGAAGTGGGCATTGCTATGTGACGTCATTACCCGGCGCCCACAGTGACCATTTCCGGGCTGGGCTGGGCTGTGGGCCGTATTTTGTGCATGGGATCTTGGCAGCGTTGCCTGCGATTTGGTGGGGTGTTGCTCTGGGGTGGTGGTGGGGCCTGTGTCCCACTTGGGGGAAGCTGAGTGTTGTTTTGTGGGCACCAGGACCGTGGTACCATTTATTTTTAAACTAGAGGCCCGTTGCACGATATTCGTGCAAGAATAGGCCCCTGGCTTCACTCCCAGCCACCCGGGAGCCAGCAAGTCCCCACTCCCCACCCCACCCGCTCAGGAGCCGGCAAGTCCCCACTCCCCAGCCACCCAGGAGCAGGCACGCCCCCGCTTCTGTATGGAGCACCACTCCAATAGCTCCCTCCGTTGCCCCCTTCGCCTCATAGCAGGCTTCACACAGCTCTGTGCCTGCATATGCAAATTAACCTCCATCTTTGTTGGGTTAATTTGCATACTCACTCTGATTGGCTGTGGGCATAGCGGAGTGATGGTTAATTTGCATGTTTCTCTTTTATTAGGTAAGATGACTAGTGCACATCATGGCAGCTCCTGCATTGAATGTCTGCCCCCTGGTGGTCAGTGCATGTCATTGCTACTGGTCAGACAGACACTTAGCCTTTTATATAGAATGAACAATTGAAAATTAAAAGTAGAATCATTTACAATTGCATCAAAAAACATGAAATGCTTAGGGATAAGACTAAACCAAATTGTGCAAAACTTGTATACTAAAAAGTACAAAGCAGTGCTAAGAAAAATTAAAGAACTATGCCTTAGCCGGTTTGGCTCAGTGGATAGAGCGTCGGCCTGCGAACTGAAGGGTCCCAGGTTCGATTCCGGTCAAGGGCACATGCCTGGGTTGCCAGCTCAGTCCCCAGAAAGGGGCATGCAGGAGGCAGCCAATCAATGATTCCCTCTCATCATTGATGTTTCTATCTCTCTCTTCCTCTCCCTTCCTCTCTGAAATCAATAAAAAAAAAAAAAAGAAAAATTAAAGAACTAAATGTAGTGAGTTCACAGATCAAAATATTCAATATTGTTAAGTTTTCAGTTCTTGCCAAGTAGATCCACAGATTCAACACATTTCCAATCAATATCCCATGATGCTTTCTTTTTCTAGGAGTACACTAGCTGATTCCAAAATGTACATGGGAAAGAAAAAGACCTAGAACAACCTGTTTCCCCACCAGGCACCTATACAGTCCATATATCCAAGCTTCATATTATCTTCATAGTTAGTGTTTTCCCGTAACTATATTTATTTGTCCTGTACTCATTACTTAATCTATCGTACATGGAATGATAGTACATTCTTTAAACCACATATAACCACATTTTATTAAGAGTAATGGTTGACAAATACATTCAATTGAAATAAATTTCCATCACTTTGAAGGTTATATAAATGTCTAATTACTATATTATACACCTGAAACTAACATAATAGTGTATGTCAACTGTAACTGAAAAATAAAAAAAATTTAACCAAAAATAAATAATAACATAAAACAATTTTCCTATCTTCATTGGCTTGCTGGGGAGAATCAAGAAATTTACATATCAATATGTGAATTTATCATATAATCTTTTTTCTAGAAAATATAAGTGAGAATCTGTGTTTTCTCACTCATAAGCAATAGAATGAGTATATTGTTTTCCATATTTTTCAAAGCAGTTTTTTTTTCACTAATATCTGCTGCTCTTCATATGGTGTTTATGTGAAGATATATACCTAAACTCTAACAAAAAGGAAGGTACTGTGAACATAAACCTTAAAATATAAATAGTAAGGTCTTTTTTTTTTAATTTCTTTATTGATTAAGGTGTCACATATTTGTCCTCATCCCCCCATTCCCATCCCCTACCCCTCCCCACGGATGCCCCCACCCCCCTGTTGTCCTTAACCATTGGTTAGGCTCTTATGCATGCACACAAGTCCTTTGGTTGATCTCTCCCCCCTACCTCCACCCTCCCCTACCCTCCCTCTGAGGCCTGACAGTCCGATCGATGCCTCCTTGTTTCTGGTTCTGTTCTTGTTCATCAGTCTATGTTGTTCATCATTTCCCCTAGATGAGTGAGATCATGTGTTACTAGAAATATACTTATAAGAATCGAATGTGAGACGAGCAATAATAGTTATGCTGACAGGCAAATGAATCAGTATGTAGTGAGTTTCTTTCTGGACCAACAGTTCTTTTGAGACCCAATTTCAATGTCCACCAGTTCCTTATGTGTACATGTCAGCACTGACTTTTCAGTTCTGGATGGTGGACAAATGGTGGTAATGCAGGTCCAACTCCCTCTGGTTTGGTCTCACCCGGACCCAGGGGCACGGCCTCACCCGGACCCAGGGGTGCACGGCCTCACCCGGACCCAGGGGCGCGTGGCCTCACCCGGACCCAGGTGCGCGCGGCCTCACCCGGACCCGGGATCCAGCCTCACCCGGACCCAGGGGCGCGCGGCCTCACCTGGACCCAGGATCCAGCCTCACCTGGACCCAGGGGTGCGTGGCCTCACCCGGACCCAGGGGCATGCGGCCTCACCCGGACCCAGGGGCATACGGCCTCACCCGGACCCGGGACTCAGCCTCACCCTGACCCGGGTCCCAGCCTCGCCCGGACCCAGGGGCATGTGGCCTCACCCGGACCCGGGACCCAGCGGGGCTTCGTCTTCTTGATCCCAATTCCTGTCGGTCAATTTCCTCTCAGCAATTCCTTCGGCCATTTTCTCAAAGCTTCGGGGTGGCTGCCGCGGAACTCGCTGGGCAGCGGGCTCGGCGAGGCTCCGGTGCACCCGGTGCGTGGCGGCGGGCTGGTCCGAGGTCGCTGCGACAGTGCTCAGGTCTGCAGTGGCGGCCGGTCGCCGGGCGTGCGCACCTGGCCGCTTCCGGGGCGCAGAGATTCTCGAATGACTCAGAGGTCAGCAAGCGCGGAGTCTTCCACCCCATGTCCCCCAGGGGCTCGTCTGTCCATGCTTGGCAGCGAGTGGAGCCATCCCCTCAGCCGGAGACCGCCGGGGGAACCGCGCCGAGCACGTTCCAGGCCACCATTGTGTCGCCAGAGTCGTAGTTCTTAAAGTGTGGTCTTTGGCTCACCGGCATCAGCATCATCCCGCGTCACCCTCTCTTTTATTCTAGTTGTAGAGCATCCACTCAGCCAGCCCTCCGGTGGTTCTGGTTGGTGTCTGCTCTGTTTTCCAGTTGTAGTTTCAAAATTGTTGTGGTAGGCAACAATCAGGCGTCCGCCCTATGCCGCCATCTTGGTCCTCCAGAAGATTCTTAAGTAACCTTATAAATGTGGTTCTGAACACTGTGTCGTCCATTAGTTTACTTTCCTCCATCCCTTCTATTCGTGACCTGCTTCAGTGTCTCCACATTTTGGCTGCCTCCCTATGTTGATGGAGTGGCTTTGTGTGGTCAGTGACCTATAGGTAGCTCAGTTTCCCCAATCTCCCTAGGTGGTCACTCTTGGTACCCCCCTTTGTGGGCTGAGTGCAAAGTCTTGGTGTTGTTAAGCCTTGATTGCTGTTGGTACACTGGGAGGATTTGACCTCCAGTCCAATTGGCTGTGAGGATCAGCTGTGTCTATGCCAGGAGACAGCCTTATTCAACTAGACTTGCAAAATTGTAAAAGCCTCTGTGCTCAGCTTGGATGGGGCGGAGTTTCAGGGTGGAGCCTACAGCCTTGGCTTCCCGTCAGCCCCGCCCTATGAGGTTCCTGGGTCTCAGTGTTCCTCAGTGTCCCTCTGTACTCCCTGCAAACACCTCTGAGAGAAAGGCGCCCTGGAGTTTCGCCCGCTGCCAAACAGTCTAGTCTCTCCCCCAATGAATCTGGATTCCCAGATTCTCGCCCGGAACTGGGTTTCAGTGCAGTCGGAACTGGGGCTCAGCGCAGTCTGGAGCTTTTGTCTCCTTCCCACTAGGGCAATTCAGCGGCACAGTCAACAGTCCGTCCTCTGCGCGCATTCCCGTGCGCGCCTCCAGAGCTCTGCCTTTCGCCGCTCCTCTGCGTTTCCGCCTTACAGCCCAGATTCCCCCAGTATGAGCCTGGGTCCCCAGGGACTCACCCAGAACTGGGGTTCAGTGCAGTCGGAACTGGGGTTCAGCGCAATCTGGAGCTTTTATCTCCTTCCCGCTAGAGAATGCCGGCCAGGCACTCAGCCGCCCCATCCTCTCTGGCTCTGTCCTCTCTGACACGCGCTCGTGTCTCCGCCTGTGTCTCCGTACCTCAGGCTTTTATGGCTCCTCTGATTTTCCTTGTGGTTTTCTCTTTCCTTCTAGTTGTGGGCGTTTCAGTCAGCCAGCTTTCCTGTGGTTCTGGATGATGTCCGTTTTGACTTTTAGTTGTATTTTTGAAATTGTTGTGCCAGGCTGCAGGTTAGGTGTTTAACCTATGCCGCCATCTTCGTTTCTCTTCTGAATAGTAAGGTCTTATTTTTAAAGTCCTACCTATGTTGTTTTCTGTTATGGACTGAACTAGGTTCCCCCAAAATTCATATGTTGAAGCTTTAATTGTAGAAATTAATTGTGATATTTTGTTATGACAATGTGACTATATTTGGAGACAGGGCCTTTAAAGAGGTATTAAAGCTCATTGAGTTCATAAAGATGAGACCCCCCAATCCAATAGGACTAATGTCCTTATAAGAAGAGGATGAGACACAAGGGAGTCTGGGGAGGTAAGGCCATGTTAGGTCACAGCAAGAAGATGCCATCTGCAAGCCAAGGAGAGAGGCCTCAGGAGAAACCAAACCTGCCAACACTTTGATCTTGGACTTCCAGCCTCCAGAGCTGTGATAAAATAAATCTCTACTGTTTAATCCACACAGATTGTGATTTTTTTTAAATATATTTTTATTGATTTCAGAGAGGAAGGGAGAGGGACAGAGAGATAGAAACATCAATGATGAGAGAGAATCATTGATTGGTTGCCTCCTGCACGCCCCCCATTGGGGAACAAACTGGCAACCTGGGCATGTGCCCTTGACCAGAATCGAACCCAGGACCCTTCAGTCCGCAGGCCAACATTCTATCCACTGAGCCAAACCAGCTAGGGCCAGATTGTGATTTTTAATTGATTTTTTTTATTAAGGTATTACATATGTGTCCATATCCCCCATTGCCTCCCCACCCCACTCCTGTACATACCCTCACTCCCCTGCTGTCTCTGTCCATTGGTTATGCTTATATGCATGCAAGAAGGAACACAAGCATTAAGAATAAAAATGACGACAAACAAGTACTTATCAGATTGTGATATTTTGTTATGATAACCCCAGGAGACTAAGATGTAGTCTATCAAGCATTTACCACTAGTTTTGGCTTTACCTATTTCTGTGGATGTTTCTGTAAAGCAATTAACCAAAATTCATGTCATTTGGCCTCCTCACCCCTTACATCCGCCACCATTTTTTTGAGCCAATCATCTCCTCCTCTATGCGGTGTATCCTGTGTGTGGCATGCCTCAAAAGCTTCCTAGAAATTCAGGGTTGGTTTCTGCACCTATTTGATCAGTTCATTTCTCAAGTTTCTGGGTTGATGCAGACCATCACAAAGCTCGCTTGGCCCAGGGACAGAAATCAATAAGGAGGGAGACAGCAGGAACGACAGGGGTTGGGTTCAGAAACCTTGCCACACGGTGCGCCGGCTTTGTTGAGCTTCATGGCACAGGCCCATGTTCTGTAAACTTTTCATCTGCACACAAATTGCATTTCACAGCGATACTAAAAGGGTGGATTCTGATGCTGCACGTGGGAGGTATGCACACAAATCCTGTTATCAGATAATAGGATTACCATGCATGCCTCCTGAGTTTGCTTTGAAACTTTACTCCTCAATCTACATATACAGCCACAGGCCAGCCATTTTATTACACAACAAATGAAATTGCTGCCAAATCATTTTTAGAGCCACTATTATTTTCCTCATCCTTTCTGAGTTGAGCTGCATCAACAGCCATATCAAAGTGAGTGTTTTCTTCTTCCCTCCCACATCCACACTGTCATACCCCCACCCACCCAGGTAACACGTTGTTTCTTACATGCATTCGTTCGGAAGCCCACAAGTAATTATAGGCCTTAAGGAAACTCAGAAGAAAAATGAATAGAAAAAAAAAATGCCAGGTATTTTAGCAATACGAATGAGGTGTCTTCTTCAAAACTTATAACCGAAACGTTATTTTAAATGGTCCCTTGCCATACATGTTGTCATTGGCTGTGATTTGACCCTTCCCCTTAGTCTTAGGTCATGGACAGCACAGACACAGGTGCAAAAATTTCATGTGTGTGACTTCTGCCCTCTTGTGGCTTCGAAGACCTCATACTGTGCTCCAGCTTCATTGTTCAAGCTGTGGAGAGACCAGCACCATGATCCCCAGGGTTGGGTGATGGGTGGTTGATCCAAGTTCCTGAACCAATAACCAGAATGCCCTGACCTATCAAAGATTTTTCTCTCAAATGCAAATTGGTTTGAAAATGATTCAAGGGATACAAATAAATATGGTGTACATTTAATGAATCATTTTTACTGTAAATTAATTGATGAGAACTACAAAATAAGTCCTAGCTGGTTTGGCTCAGTGGATAGAGTCTCCGCCTGCGGACTGAAAGGTCCCAGGTTCAATTCCGGTCAAGGGCACATTCAGGCTCGGTCCCCAGTAGGGGGCGTGCAGGAGGCAGCCAATCAATGATTCTCTCTCATCATTGATGTTTCTATCTCTCTCTCTCCCTCTCCCTTCCTCTCTGAAATCAATCTTAAAAAATTTTTTTAAAAATAAATAAATAAAATAAATATGCAATTTAGTGAGTGATATACCTGTTTCAGGTAACATATGAACACTTGACATCTAGAGAATCCTTCTAATTCCTATTTCTTTTACTTACCTAATGGCTCTGACTGGGACTCAGCTAAAATTGTGAATGAAAATAGTAATAGTGAGCATCTTATATTTTTCCTGATTGTTTCATTTGTAACCCTGGGATTTTAATTTATGGAGGTGAATAAGTGATGACATAGAGGTTAATGCCACTGAAAGAATGGCATTACAGTCCCTGAGATAAGAGGGCAACACCACATGACATAGGACCTCCTGAGGAGCACCATGTGTGGTCGTGAGGCAGAATAGGAGGGATGGGAAAGCCTGGGCCCAGAGCCCTTATAGGTGTTTTCCTGGAAAAGGCAGAGCCGAGCAGGGCAAACAGTTTAGGATTAATTAGTGTGATGTTGGGCTTTGGGCTGTGGGTAGTCTCTAGCTGTCTGGTTCCTGGCCCTGAAATGAATTAGGCCAGGGGAAATATTGGCTTAGTGTGTGCAAGTTAGGTAGAGGAGGTGGTTGGCTTGCACATAAGAGGCATGCTGCCAAGTAAATTATTTACTAATTTTAGGGATTAACTAGCCTTGTGTCAATGTAAGCAATGTCCAAACCTGTAAGAATTTTTATGAGTTTATTTGAGCCAAACTGAAAATTGCCGGGAAGCAAAATCTCAACAGATTGAGAAAATGCTCCAGAGGATGGCAGTTTTGCCCCTTATTTTATACATTACAGTCAAGCATGAGGAGGGTTACATGAAATTCACTGGTGATAGACTAGGGAGGCAGGAGAAAGCAAAGCAGGGAAATCTCTGGGATTGGATAAAGAGTAAAATGAAGAAACAAATACTTCTTGTACATTGGTGGGTATAGGAGAGTTAACAATTAATATTTATAGCACAGAGAGATGGTATGCTGTTATACGGGGGAACAAGATAACTATGAAGGGTCCCCTGGTCTCGCGCTCGGTGGGAGATTGTGCCCTGAGGGGTCTGGAAAAAGAGAAGTGCTCTGACATCCCAGTTATATCCTGCATGCAGAAAGACAGTAGACAGGCTCAGTTAAGGTAAAGATTGACCTTTGTCAAAGATACCAGCCTAGAACATGACTACCCGCCATGACTTGCTTTTAAGAAGTTTTCATTTCAGACCATCCTATGTGGTTACTTTAGGTCTCTGAGTTTGTAAGGCCACCATGCAGGCCTCCCCTGAGCTTGTCAGGTTTAGTATGTGGCCCCTTTTTTGTCCACACTTGGGAGGCCAGCCTCTCCTCAGCCAGCAAGATTTTTAAGATGCCAAAACATCATAAGCCCGGCTGGTGTGGCTTAGTAGTTGAGCATCAACCCATGAATCAGAAGGTCACAGTTGGATTTCTGGTCAGGGCATATGCCCAGGTTGTGAGCTCGGTCCCCAGCAGGGGGCGTGCAGGAGGCAGCCAATAGATGATTCTCTCTCATCATTGTTGTTTCTCTCCCCCCCTCCTTTTCTCTCTCTGAAATCAATAAAAACACATTTTTTTTAAAAAAAAGACAAAAACATCATAAGGCATAGAAAATTAAAAACATGATTAACACTCTGATTTCAAAAAGAAAGCTTCCAATGTTCCATTAGTTCTGTTTTATTTTGTTTTCGATGTCTTTTAGCCTTTAAAAGTTTTCTAATCCTAGTTTGCCAACAGCATTTTTTTCTTGTAATTATGAACAGAAGTTGAATTTTATCAAATCTTTTTCCTGAATCAGTTGAGATTATATGACTTTCCTCATATAACTGTAACCCACACAGAAGCTCCATTTCTTCGACCCCATTTCTATCCCTGGGAAGCCATGGGGAGTCAGGACTGAGAGCACAAGCTCACTTCTGACTCCAGGAATGGAGCCATTTCCTGTTGGAGTTTGGTTGGGCTTTGATGTGCACAGGCAAACAGACCCCTTAGTGCAGCAATAGCAGGAGCATGATTGGTGTAAGACACGGAGGGCAGAGTACCTGGAGCGGTCCAAGTGAGACAAGTAAGATGAGGGTAGCAGAGATGAGGTCAGAGTAGCCAAGGCCAGATGGTACAGATGGTAGAGGGTCTGGTAGGGTTTTAATTCTAGGTGTAATAAACACTCAGCTCTTGTGTTTTGAGCAAGAGAGACGCTTGAAATGATTTGTATTTATATTGAATTGTGTGGAAAATAGACTGGATATTTTCTCTGATTCTGATTTAACACACTCCAACAAATTCCTTATCCCTCCTAAATTAGTTACAGTTGTAAAAACAAGGGGTGGGGGGGGGGGGGGTGCAGTTGGAAATCCTAACTAATCTAACTAAAAAGAGAACTGCAGAGAAATGAGAGGTATTTCATTAGGCTTGGTAAAAGACAACGAAGAGCCCGATTCCTATTCCAGACGAGGAAACTAGTGGCCCTTGGTATGTAGGACTCCAGCCCTGCGGCCCCGGGTCTGGCCTCCCCAGGCTACTCTTCATTTGGTGCAGCCACACCTGCCACAGAGACCTAAGTAAGGCAAGTGCTGCAGCCTCAGCCCCAGGCTGTTTCAGGAAGCAGCCACTCCCCTGAGACAACCAAAGTCCTGTTTCCAACCTAGATGGCCAGTCCTGATTTCTCCCTCCTTCATCCCCAGAGGGGACTTGGTGTCCTTTGCGACCCATTGCTTCAGTGGAGGTCACCTCTGTCACCTGAGATGTTCTCAGAATGGAAAGAGATCACGCAAGGGAACAGCAGTCATAGATTACACAAAATGGGCAACCACTGAGGAGCAGTGGGACAGGCACTCAATCTCACCGCCGCACAGACAACACACTAATGGGCTGGAGCAAAACGTCAGAGAGTCCGTTTCTGACCACACTTTAAAAATGAAGTAGGGGGCCTGGTGAGCGTGGCTCAGTGGCTGAGTGTCAACCTATGAACCAAGAGGTCACAGATTGATTCCAGGTCGGTGCATATGCCCAGGTTGCAGGCTCTATCCCCAGTATGGGGCATGCAGGAGGCAGCCAATCAATGATTCTCTCTCATCATTGATGTTTCTATTTCTCTCCCTCTCCTTTCCTCTCTGAAATCAATAAAAAATATATTTTAAAAAATAATAATAATAAAAATGAAGTAGGGGTAAAGCAATAATGGCATAAGTAGGAAAGCAAATGCTCATGGTAAAAACTCTAAAGAAAATGGTTTGCCACCCCCAGATTAAGTGTGTGAATAGATGTTAAATAGCCATTTTATTCCCATGAATGGTAGCATTTCATCTTCAGAATCCAGACTCTAGCTATTTCAGCTATCCCGAGTGCAGATAAGAAAGATAGGAAAGAAAAAGTTATCCAAATAACTCAAATAGATTTGACAAGGTTTGTTCACTAAGACCCATGTCTTTTGCTCAGAGAGGCCCTTTCGCCCTCTTTTAGTGTTTCTTTCCTCTTCTGTATTCACATTTCTCTCTTTTATCTTTGTTCTTTTTCCTCTTATGAAGCAACCGGAAAAAAAACGGTCTGCCATCAAGAGGTCAGAGTGAAAATTTGAAAAGAGAAATGTAATATCTAAAAAACATATGACGGTTTTGCCAAAACCGGTTTGGCTCGGTGGATAGAGCGTCGGTCTGCGGACTGAAAGGTCCCAGGTTCGATTCCGGTCAAGGGCATGTACGTTGGTTGCGGGCACATCCCCGGTAGGGGGTGTGCAGGAGGCAGCTGGTCGATGTTTCTCTCTCATTGATGTTTCTAGCTCTCTGTCCCTCTCTCTTCCTCTCTGTAAAAAATCAATAAAATATATTTAAAAAAAAAAAAAAAAACATATGACGGTTTGGATTAATTTTGTTTATGGGCAAATGGCACTTGTATAGATATAGATGTGAACAAAAGCCAGCTCCCTCTTTGTGTCCCACTTTTAAGTTTCAGGTTGTGACCTTTGACCAACTTTACTGTCCTTAGCAAGCATATCAAAGCTTTCTAGTTGATGATTTTCTGTGTTCTTTAAATGTAGTTCTAAATGTTTTTGTTAGCAACAGCTGGAATGGCCCGACAACCAAGATCAATATCACACTGGTCATAGAATCAATTATAAACAATTATCTATTACAAGACGACCAGGGGGTATGGCCCTGGTGTTACTGCATTCTTTGTCTCCTTGTCTTGTCAGTCATTAGTACCCAAGATATACTATTAAAAAAGTACTGTGACAGTTCCGTTAGCAGAGAACAATCTGCACAAAATTTCTGGATCATCTGTTCTGCTTCAACCCAATCTTCTGTAAGTAAATCACCTTATAATAAACTAGAGGCCCGGTGCATGAAATTCGTGCACTGGGGGGGGGGTCCCTCAGCCCAGCCTGCACCCTCTCCAATCTGGGACCCTTCAGGGGATGTCTGGCTGCCGGTTTAGGCCATAGGGATTGGGCCTAAACCGGCAGTTGGACATCCCTCTTGCAATCCGGGACCGCTGGCTCCTAACCGCTCACCTGTCTGCCTGCCTGATCGCCCCTAACCACACTACCTGCCAGCCTGCTTGCCCCCAACTACCTTCTCCTGCCAGGCTTCTCGCCCCCAACTGCCCCCCCTCGCTGGCCTGATTGTCCCCAACTACCACCCCTGCCAGCCTGTTTGCCCCCAACTACCCCCCTGCCAGCCTGTTTGCCCCCAACTGCCCTCCCTGCCAGCCTGATCACCCCCAACTGCCCTCCCTGCTGGCCTGACCACCCCCAACTGTTCCCTCAGCCAGTCTATCCACCCCCAACTGCCCTCACCTCCTGGCCTGATCGCCCCTAACCGCCTCTGCCTCAGCCCAGCTACCATGGCTTTGTCCGGAAGGATGTCCGGAAGGTCTCCTGGAAGATCTCCCAATCTAATTGGCATATTACCCTTTTATTAGTATAGATTCTGTTGTATTCTATGGAGTAGCTTCTTTTTTCTTTCTGTCTAAAGATACTTTCTCATTAATCCAGTACACCTGTGCCCCACTGTTGACCAGCACTACAATTTTCAATTACAACATCACAGCATCATACAATATCTAAAGTGCATAATGATTCTTCTTAAAGATCAAGAAAAGGTTAACTTGCCCAGCTGATGTGGCTCAGTGGTTGAGTATTGGCCCATGAACCAGGAGGTCACAGTTCGATTCCCTGTGAGGGCACATGCCCAGGTTGCAGGCTCAATCCCCAGTAGGGACATGCAGAAGGCAGCCAATTGATGTTTCTCTCGTGGATATTTCTATTTCTCTATCCCACCCCCTTCCTCTCTCTAAAATCAATTGAAAAATATGTTTTTTAAAGAAGTTTATCTTGTTGTTCTTGAAAAGTGCAAGGAATGTGTATTGCACTATTAAAAGGAATCCCACTAAAACATCGTCAAGAATCATTTTTAGCTGAAACCGGTTTGGCTCAGTGGATAGAGCGTCGACCTGCGGACTGAAAGGTCCCAGGTTCGATTCCGGTCAAGGGCATGTACCTTGGTTGCGGGCACATCCCCAGTAGTGGGTGTGCAGGAGGCAGCTGATCGATGTTTCTCTCTCATCGATGTTTCTAACTATCTATCCCTCTCCCTTCCTCTCTGTAAAAAATCAATAAAATATATTTTTTTAAAAAAAGAATCATTTTTAAATGAGGGCTTGTGGGAGTGTAACTCCCCTATTCCAAATCATTATTTTACTGTAATAACTTTTTCTTCTCTTCACATGGTGATGAGAGAACACTCTATTAAGCGATGTGACTGTGTGACTAAGAGGTGGGGCTCTGAAATCAGATAGATCTGGACTCAGCTATTTCAGAACTGTGTGACGTTGGACAAGTTACTTCACTACCCTAAGCCTGGGCTCCTGATCTCTAAACTGAGATAATTGGTGCCTCTCTCCTAGGGTTAGTATGAGGATAAAATAAGGTGACACTTTCGAGGCACTTAGCCCACACAGCAATTGCTCAATAAGTGAAAGCTATAATTTCTATTGTCTTGATGCTGGAGGCAGTGTTGCCTAATGACTATGGACTCTGCAGCCAAAATGCATAGTTTCAAAGTTCAAATCGTGGCGTAACTACTTACTTAACTGTGTGACCTTGAGTAAGTTACTAAATCTCTCTAGGCCCCTATTTTCTGGTCTTTAAAATGGAGATAGTGAGTGTACCTACCTCATAAGGTTGTTGAAAGGATTAAGTGAGTTAATGCATAGGAAGTGCTTCCATCAGGGCCTGGTACATATAAGTGTTGGTTGCCACTGTAATTAATGACGGACTGTACCATTATTACAAAGCACTTTCCTCCTTCACTTCAGTCATGCCTCCCCTGGCAATCATGTCAGGTACAAAGTGCTCTTGGTGACAGCATCCCAAACCAATGAAGATATCCTTGCGACACAAACAGGAGAATCTGATATAAATGTTTATAAATTCCACACAAATACATATTTGTCAAGCAGGTGTTTAACTGAATCAGGAATCCTAGCATAAAACAACTCAAGTATCACCTTACATAATAGTAAATTTTGAAAAAGGAAATAAATTAATGATGTATAGTTACAAAAATAGGTTCCTTATCTCTAATTCATGGGGAAATAATAGCTGTCTAGTAGTCTAAATAGGTGCAATTCATCCAGTTCAGCATAAGGTGGCGCCAACGGATGCTTTAATCTGTGGTTGCATGTATTGGCCATCAGAAAGTCTAGAAATACAGCAAGAGCTTCCAAGTTAACTTGGGCATTCCCAAGGAGCCTCAGCTGTCAGCAGCTTCTGGAAACCTTCTGTGTCCACCCTTCTGAAATTGCTTCATCTTGGGTAAGATCAGGAAAGTTCCTCTACATAATTGGGCCTAAAAGTAACCTTTGGCTTCACTGATATTATTAAACTGGGGCATACATGTTTGACACCTGCCAGGAAGCTGTGCTCTTTTTCCTTTGTTTCTTGGTTTCATTTCTGGTAAACAAAAGTAACACATACAAAGGGTAGAAAAGCTATCCAATTTTAAATACTAAAAGATAATAATACATAATGTCCAGAGATACACATTAATCCCGTGCCCCAAAATCTAGCTTCCCAAATACCCTATTTCTGTCAGAAGTACCAATACTGTGTGGCCGGGGTGGCTCAGTGGTTGAGCATCAACCTATGAACCAGGAGGTCGCTGGTTTGATTCCTGGTCAGAGCACATACCCGGAGTGTGGGCTCAATCCCTAGTAGGGGGCATGCAGGAGGCAGCCATTCAATGATTCTCTCCTCTCTTCCTTCATCTCTGAAATAAAAATACATATATTTAAAAAAAGAAAAGTACCAATATTTTCTGGTTGGCTAAATTCACAGCATTTGGGGTATTTTATTCTTCCCTAACAGTAATAATATCCATCTAGAACTTTATTTTTTTAAGTTTTTATTGAAGAGCTTACACAATAACGTGTACACAACATTATTGAACTGCAGGCTGAAAATTTGGTAAGTGTAAGATGGTAAATTTTATGTGCTCTTTACCACAATTTAATGTTTTTAATTTTAAAAAATAAAAGAAAATAAACCAAAAAAAGTATTTAGCCATTTAACATTTTGATGCATTTAGTGCAAATTAAGTGAAGCAGTGATGCCCATAGTATAGAGAGGCCATAGAAAATGGGCCAATAAGCAAGCTCATACTAAAGAAATAAATTTTTGAAAGTCTGACTTTGGGATTCACTGGGCATGTGTCCCAAGGAACACACACCAGTCCTAGTCCTATGGGTAAAAAGAGGGCAATATAGATGTGGAAGGAAAGCAGACTTTCAACTTCAACCTCAACTTCTCCAATGACTTGGCCACAGGGTCCATGTGACCCTGAGCACTTCCTTTAGGAGGTCAGATGGTGAGCAAAAACTGGAAGAGTCTTTGGCACCCACAAGAATTATTGGGTGTCTAAAATGGGGGAAACTAGTGAGAGAAAAAGAGAAGTGGTTGTTTTTTCAGATTCCATCTGGATTTCAGGCTGGATTTCAGACAAGACTCATTCGTCAATATCAGGAAAACCCCAGCAATGGTTAGAAATGCCTATAATAAAAAATGACTACTTCTGTAGCCAAAAAACTCAGGGGACTCTACAGCATCCTCCACGTGGCCAAATACAACCCTCCCAGACCCCTTCACGCCCAAGTGGTGCTAGGGTCTCCGGGCACATTTGTCTAGCTCCTCCCTAAATATTCTTTTAATTTTAATTTTGTAATTACAGTTGACATTCAATATTATATTAATTGCAGGTATGCAGCATGGTGGTTAGACATTTACATAATTTGTGAAGTGATGCCTCTGATAAGTCTAGTACCCACCTGGCCTAAATGTTCTGATTCCCATAGTTAACATGTTCAAAAATGGTCCTGAACTCAGGGTACGGGAAACTCAGACTTTTGTTTAAACTTTAGTCATGAAGAACTTACCCTGAATATGTGTTGGGGAGTAGATAAAATCTTCTTTATTTCTATACTGTAGGAGATTATTTGGTCATAGAGGAGCATCTACTCTCTACCCCACTGAGACTAATTTATGTTTTCTGTCAGAAACAAATTACCCCTTCCGCATGGCTTGTCTGAGCTAAGGAGAGAGGCTGGCCTGGCAGGCTGGTCCACTCGCAGGGGTTCCTATACCACCAATGGGTCCAAATGAACCCAGTACACTGAGCAATGCAGCCCGTACAGTGTGTGTGGTCTTGGGGATGAGAGAATCGGGAAGGAACAGGGTGACTATCCAGGGAGGTCTGTTCAAGGAGGTAAAGAAACCAGGAGGGTCTGAGGTAAGTATCACGAGTCAGAGTTCAAATCCAAAAACTTAACCTAAGGATTCTAGAAGAGCTGAAACTTCATGGGCCATCTGGGCAATGCCGGAGAGGGCTGTTCCCTTCATCCGCCTTTTCCTGCTCACTGAGACATGGGGAGGGAAGACCAACTCCAAGGTGAAATGCCCTGGCTGTCAAACTTTACTGGGCCCAGGATCACCTGGGGACCTTGTTAAAAACTAGATTCTAATTCAGTAGATTCCGGTAGGGGGACAGGGTACAAAGACTATGCATTTTAACCAGCACCCCAAGGGATTTTTTTTTTTTTAAATCCTCACCCAAGGATATTTTCCCATTGATTTCAGAGAGAGTGTAAGAGAGAGGGAAAGACAGAAATATCGATGTGAGAGAAACACATCAATTGATTGCCTCCTGCACAAGCCCCAACCAGGGCCCAGGCCGGGAGGAGCTTGCAACCAAGGTACGAGCCCTTGACCAGAATCGAACCCAGGACCCTTTGGTCCACAGGCTGATGCTCTATTCACTGAGCCAAACTGGCTAGGATCATCCCAAGGGATTCTGATGCAGGAGTTTCATGGACCACATTTTAAGAAGCACTAAAAGAAGTTATAGCAATGCTCAGGTCACCAGGCTACCATTGGAAAAGTAGTTCCCAGAGATTGAAATAATGTGTATGTGCATCAATGACTTAAAAAATCATATTAGTTAATGTGTGCTATGTATTGTTCCCACAGAAAGAGCTATCCAAAAACCATTCCATTTTAATTAAATGCTACTGATAAAAAAGTCCAGAACCAGGAGGCAAGGAGTGTAGCAGATGGCCAGGCAATAGCCATTATGACGCCCTCCTCCTGGCAGGTGCAGCAACATAAAACACGCTTTACATAATTTACAAAGATTATGTCATAGGTCACAAATTCGATCAGTCTGGAGTTTATATTATTCCTGTAATAATTTCTATTTCACATTATATTTCTTTTTTTTTCATAACTCATGGTTCAAAAGTAATACAAGCATATCTCTAACATTTAAGACTTCAAGAGAAAAGACCATAATGGGGCTGCCAAGTGGTATTCAGATCTTGCAACAACCAAGAAAATTACAAGCACTTGAAAACCAAGAAGAGAAGCACTGAGTTGATAGTGAACACAGTGTTGTAAAGCAAAAGATAGCAGTGAAATCAGTCTGGAAATGTGAATTTACTGATTTGAAAGAGTATTGACTTCGTTTCTAGTGAACTGATACCCAACAATGAAGAGACATCAGAATTCGGCAGTGACAAAGGGGTTGGGTTTGATGTTTGATGGATGTTGAAGGAGAAGGTGTCCTGGGTTTTAAGGATAAAGAGTATCCGCCATGATGCGTTTCTGTCATGTTTTTGTTAATTGTTATGGAGCTATGGTATCAATTATAATACTGATTTCTATTGGAAATCCGTTTCCTTTTTGCTTTCTGTATACTAATATTCTACAAGAAGTGTGATTTAGCTGCCCACATGCCTATGATATTGGCACTACTTCCAATCTAATAATTTACTTCTGTGCTTTGTGACTGTTTTTACTGAAATATTTGTTTGGCTACATGTGTCATGACTCCCTAAACACAAACTTCTCCTCCATGATTCTAGGTCAGAACCTGCTGTATGGAAATTCTGTTTTAAGGATTTGAAATGAGGAGCCTGCCAATTCCCAACCCACTTATATCTTTTTATTTTTATTTTTTTAATATATTTTTATTGATTTCAGAGAGGAAGGGAGAGGGAGAGAGATAGAAACATCAATGATGAGAGAATCATTTATCAGCTGCCTCCTGCACGTCCACCCCCTGCCCCCCGACAACCCTCACTAGGGATCAAGCCCACCAACCCAAACATGTGCCCTGACCAGGAATCGAACCATGACCTCCTGGTTCATAGATCGACACTCAACCACTGAGCAACACCAGCTAGGCACCATTTATATCTTTTAAAATTTTATTATTTCACTGATGTTCTTTTTTTATGGTAAAAACTCGTAACATTAAAGTTATCATCTTAATCATTAGAAGCATGTAGTTTAGTAGTGTCAAATACATTCATATTGTTGTGCCAACAGAGCTCTAGAACTTTTTCATCTTGCAAAACGGAAACTCTATCCCCATGAAGTACTAATTCCCCATCTCCCTCTTAAATTATTCTCTACAAACTCACATCCCATCCCTTGGTATTTGTCTTTCATATTCGAAAATGGCATTGAAATTCATCAACGTCCAAAATATCCAACTTAATTGGATTTTGTTTTCATAGAATTTGACTCATTAAATTAAAAGCTATGAAGTCTAGTGCCATGAGGGAGCATTCTTGGTATCTATGACTTGGTGATTTTCCTTTCCTTTTTTTTTTTTTTTTTTTTTTTTAGTTGATTTCAGAGAGGAAGAGAGAAGGATAAAGAGTTAGAAACATCAAACATGAGAGAGAATCATTGATTAGCTGCCTCCTACACCACCCCCTCGCCCCCCTGCTACTGGAGTTCAAGCCTGCAACCTGGGCATGTGCCCTGACCAGGAATTGAACCATGACCTCCTGGTTCCTAGGTCAACACTCAACCACTGAGCCACACCAGCCAGGGTCAGTGATTTTCAACAGTGTGATATTAGTATGTCCAGTGAGACCACTCTTCCCTGTGCTGTACTCTCTATGCAGTCAGCCCAGGACATTAGCATCCCTGCCCCCACTCCCACTAAATGCCAGCAGCATCCCCAATCATCGTGACAACCAGAAACACCCCTCATATTTCCAAACACCCTATGGAGAGTGTGGTCCCCTCCTGGCAGAGTTCCACAAGTTGTTCCTTTATTAGGACTCTTGACTTTGGCTGATCTCCTCTGTCAGTCATATGACCTAGCTCAATTAGATTATTACAAGTCCGGGGTACTGATATGGTTCCAGCTACTTATTATGCCAAAAATAATTATGCTTTCCCACACTCTTTTCTCCTACAAGCATCAGCTTGAATTTTTTGGCCAGTCCCCTTGGGCTCACACTTCTTTGAAGTAACTGTCATTAAGTAAGTTCTTAATAAGAGAGTCCTGCCCTGCTTCATCCACCTGCTCGCCCAGTCCTGCCACCACTTGTGCTTTTTATTTCCTTATGTAGACCCAAGGGGGGGGGGGGGTGGTGTCCAGGAGCACAGAGGTTGCCAGGAAGGGGCAGCCTTAGAGGGGTTTGCATGCCAAATGACTGTTTCCAAAGGGAGGGCCTGGGTTATCACCACCGTCATCACACCTTTGGCTCAGGCTCCCTTTTCAGAGCAAAAGGCATTGCCTTGAAGAATAGTCCAGTTTTGTCAGACAGAATGAGAACGCAGCAACTTTTACCAGGCAAGACACAACGCGTCACTCCTTCCAAGCTGGTTTCTCTGGTCTTTCTGGCGTTGGGTAGTTTGATCTGATAGTGAGAACCAGGAACAGACTACCTGCTGGTTCTGCCTCTGATTCATAGCAAGGCTTTCTTTTTCTGGTAATGGACTTATTACTCACCAAAGTAAGCCCCAGCCACCAAACTTGATAGGATCCCAGAGAAGGGAGCTTATATTTGACAGCATACAGTTATGAAATTTATGTCCCCTCCAATTACATCTGTGTTTTTACTTCACATAAAGTGATGACAAGTTGTATGTATCGTGTCATGGTGAGATTGCATTATTGGCTTCTTGTCGTGATAAGGCAGACAATGGCCCCATTTTTACTGGAAGCTACAAAGTTAAGGTGTGCAGCAGGCTGTGTATCCTTTTATTTTTTTTTCGCCCTAGCTCAAACATCAGTTTACAGTAACATAATCTTCTGTGAAGTCTCATGGGGAGAAAAGCAATTTGGACATCCCCACTGTTACCTGATTCGCAGACTCTGTTGAATGCAGCAGACACCTCGTGTTACTGTCTTATCGATTCTGGAAACACCTGATATATGCCTCATCTCCTCTCCATTCTACTTCCAAGCATCTCTCATTACAACCACCCCCCCCCCTTTTTTTTTCATCCTCTCCACCATTCTCAGACAGGGGCTTATTATCTTCCTTTCCCACTTGCTCTCCCCACCACTGTCTTACCTCCTTCCTTATTCTGCTGAATGCTCTGACTTTCTCACTTCCTTCTAATTCACTGGCCCTTTCCTCTGTCTTGCCTCTGAAACAAGCCTCCTCTGTCCCAGAAATAAAACAAAGCAAACAGAAACACCTTGGCTAAGCTGACCCATTAGTTAACCAGCCTGTTCCTTTCCTTCCTCTCTCTACCAAACTTCTGTTCTACACCCACGGCTTCCACTTTTGTACCATCCATTCACTTTATTCTAGCTCCACCTCCAGCGTCCCAATGAAGCTCCATTCTCCAGAGATGTTCACCTTGGCTCTCTGCAGTTCTCTGCAGCTGACCATCCAATTCAAAGAGGTTTTCTTTCTTTGGATTTCAAGACTTTTCTAATCAATCCTCCCACTTCTGCTCTCTTTATTCTTGACATCCACTCCACAGAAATCCCACCTACACTCAGGTTTTCGACTGCTCAATTCCCACCTCGCAGCGCACTCATAAGCAGCTGTGCTTACCCGAGACCATGTCCCCATTTCACACACTTTCTTCCTGAGCTGCAGCAGGTGGAGACTGGATGTCTGGCAGGGGAAGGGCCTGATTCATTCCCAGCCCTGCTCGCCTCGACATCCCTGTCCTTCAGTCCACTGCTCATTCTACTGCACACCTCTCCCCTCAGATCATCGTATTGCTCCATCTTGGCAGCTCATTTACTTATTATATCTTGGATTCTGAGTTTTCTCCCGAGGTTTAATTATACATTTTAACTACCTTCTAAATAGTTCCACTTGATTCTCCTATCATCACCTCAAATGCAAAGGCAACGAATAAATGAACTTACCTCTTGGGGTGGGAGATGGGGGGCACAGTATTCTTTCTGAATCACAGATTTCTTTCTTTCTCACTTTCACATAGTGAATCTCAAAATTCCAGTAAGTTTTGTTGTTGTTTTTCTTCCTGTTCCAGTTACCAAGCCCTCTTAATTCTTCCTCCGTACTTCTCTTTTCTTTCCTATATATTTCCACTATGAGCATCCCATCTTAACTAGATTTATGTATCCCATCTGCAACTAGATTAATCTTCATAGAACCCTGCTCACTAACATTTATTATTGCCTTTATCAATCGGAAGTTTTTCAGTTGCAAATAAAAATCCCAGTTCAAAATCACAGATTAAAAAAGAAATGTTTTGGCCCACTTGCTCTCTCCACCACTGTCTGTCTTACCTATCCAAAAGACCAAGGGTATCTGCCTCCAAGCATGGTTAGATGTAGGTACTCAAGCAACTCACCAGGAATCTCTCTCTCTCTCTCTCTCTCTCTCTCTCTCTCTCTCTCTCTCTCTCTCTTTAATACATTTAATTGATTTTTTACAGAGAGGAAGGGAGAGGGATAGAGAGTTAGAAACATTGATGACAGAGAAACATCCATCAGCTGCCTCCTGCACACCCCCTACTGGGGATGTGTCCACAACCAAGGTACATGCCCTTGACCAGAATCTAACCTGGGACCCTTCAGTCTGCAGGCCGACACTCTATCCACTGAGCCAAACCAGTTAGGACCTCTCTCTCTTTCCATCTCTTTGGCTCTGGGTTGGCTTCCCTCTCAGGCACGCTTTTCTTTTTCTTTTTTTTTAAATTGAATTTATTGGGGTGACAATGGTTAATAAAATCATACAGGTTTCAAGTGTACATCATCTGCATACTGCATCCTGCACTCACCACCCAAAGTCAAGTGTCTTTCCACCACCATTTATCCCCAGTTTGCCCTCTTCCACCTCCCCCCACCTCCCTTTCCCGCTGGCAATCGCTGTAACTGTTGTATGTGTCTGGTTTTTCTTAAGTGTGACAAAATAGTCACCACCACCTGAAGTCTTATAGTAAAGAAACGTAGCATCGTTAGGGGAAAGAGAGTATCCTTTCTTAATTGTCCAGCATAAATCCTAACACTGGCTCTGATTTGCAAGACCTGGGCTATGGATCCGTCCCTAGACCCTGGCGTGATGTCAACCTACCCTGCCTACCTAGATTAAAAGTGGGAAAAAGCTTGGTTCCCACAGAAAATACGTGTGCTATTACAAGATAAGGGGATAGGTTCTGGGGAGGCAAAGGCAACAGGTGTCCAAATGCACTCTCCCACCATATAATACAGTTAAATTCCCTCAGTCTGACATTCTAGATCCTCATACCTTAATGTGTCCTAAAACTTCCTTTCCTATTTTTCTCACCCAGTATCAAGCATAAGCCTCCCACTTGAGACAATCAATTTTTCCAGTTTATTGAGATATAATTGACATATGATAATGTATAAGCCCTAGGTATACAATGTAGTATATATTGCAAAATGATTGCCACAATAAGAATAGTTAACATATCCAACACTTCACATGCTTACTTTTTTTTTTTTTTTAGCCAATCTCAGCTATTTGCTGTACTCTGATATCTCCACATGGTTTTCCTGTCTCTATATCTTTGCTAATCACTACCCCGTCACCACTTCGAATTATACCCATCCTCCCAACCCAAGATTTGTACACCTCTTTTTGGTCCATCTAACCATTCAGAAGGCAATGATTAATGCTTTTATTCAATCGATTAAGATTTATTGACTATGACCTGGGCCAAACAATACCACTCAAAAATCAGAAGTAGGAGATAGTGTCTGTTGTCATTTAACCAAAAGATTGGTAAAAAAATGGGAAAAGCTAGTATAGAAATGAATATTTATTTAGAATGAGAAAATAAATTAGAACTAGTTACCAATTTTGAAAAGTTGGCACATCACAAAATCACAAGATCTAACAAGCAACAGTATTTTTGTTAACTGCCTAGCACCCCTCTATAATTCTTGTAGGTACATTTTGGGCTGTAGATTCTTTAATCAGATCATCATTTATTTTGTAATATTTCCTATAAAGAAAATAAAAATATAATTCAGTGTTTTCTCTAACCTCACTGAGACTTTTTGCTCTTTATTATTGATACACTGCAGAAGTTATTTCAGCTTCACAACTCACATTTGGTAACATATGTGTAAATATTTAAGATGCTGTCAAATTTGAGGGAAACTTTATCTTCAAGTACTCTTTTTTCCTATTTATGATCTATCAGATGGAAATTTTTCCAGAGACTAGCTTCTGGCTTGTAGCTCCTCCACAACACACTGATCTCTGTGGAACACATGCACACACCTCATGATAGCAATCTGGCCTGCGCTTTGGGGTAGAGAATGGCATTGGAATCAGCACAGAGGTCGGTAGGAATGTTCTTAGAAATCTCTCCACATCCTACACGGAAATGGCCTGCGATAACTTTACCCATGGAAGTGGCAGTGGACTTGGTAAATATATCTAAATAAAATTCCACTGAATATATTTCCAGCTCAGTTTCTGGCCCTGACACCACTTGAGATCAGGTACAGACTCAGGAATCAAATCCCAGGTCTCCTTCCAGCCTCCTTCTCCCTGTACTTCCTAAATCTGACCGGGCACTCTGTCTTCTTCCAGAGCACCTCCTTTCTCAAAAGGTCAGCAGCCACAGAAGTCCCATTGCCAAGATTTGTCTAACCACCTAGACCAGTTCTATCAGTCCTTTCCATTTCAAAGCTTTATGAGCCCAAGAAAAGTGGCCAAAAAATTCAAGCTGACACTTGCAGGGGCAAAAGACCAGTGCTGAGTTACAACACAGTATCCAAAATGGCCAAATGTAAAACTCTAGTACCTGCTTACTAAAGGATGTTCCCCAGACAATAAATGCCTACATAGACCAGTTCTCAGGCTGGAGTGGCAACTGCCGCCAACAGCCCCACGTCTGATCACCAAGGAGGTCAACTATTCCCCCCTCCCTTTACTACACTGAGAAAAGGTGTGGGGTTTTCTTTTCATAGTGAATTTTTAATATGTGAAAAGCAAACTAGAGTTGTGTTTTGTTGGCCCATTAGAGTCCAACTTGCAGGACAACGCTCCTTCCGGGGGAAAAACAGACCTCAAGGACCTGTGCAAGGAAGGCCTGGGCCAGGTCACCCTGATCATTCCTTTGAATGGCTTTAAGGCCCAAATATGTGGTTAATACAAAGCTGGGAGAAAGAGTGAATTAATAAAAGGTGCTAAAAGGTTTCCTCGAGTTAATTCGGTGAAGTTTTAAAAGAAAGAATAAATGTGGAATACTATAGTTGAGTCAAAAAATACAAGAAGATAAAAAACAGATGACATTTAATGAATGTTACTCTGTGTTGGCCACTATTATAAGGGTTTTGCTTGTGTTTATCATATCCTAGATAAGTTGACTGTAAAGGCTGTGTGAGTACAAGCTATCAGTAACTCACCTGGCAAGATTGTAAGGACTGGAAATGGTGTGGGTATAGTGCCTGGCACAAAGTAGGCACTCAGCAAATGTGAGCTAATATTGGTTTCTCAAGAACGCTTGAAAGAAACTATCCCCTTTAATATAGAGTGATTCTTTCATCTTAGCTGGAGGGATGTAAATGAAGATAATAATTACTTCCAGTTAGTTGTAGGATATCAGTCTGAGGAGGGAATGGATTTATTCTGTGTGGCCCCGAAGAATTTTAAAAAACAATGTATTAATGTTATGAGGAGCTGGTAAAAAGAAAGGGAGGAAAGGAAAGAGGGAGAAGAGGAGGGAAGGAGGGAGGGAAAAAGGAGGGGAGGGGCGAGGAAGAAAAAAAGGGAAGAACAGAGAAAGGAAGTTGTTCTGCCTTAGAAGCAATGAACTCCCAGAAGTCTATGGGGCTATTCTAGAAAGGGCAGGACAGATCTTTGACAAGGCTGATTACAAGGGTATTTCAAGCATCATATAAGCTTGCAGATAGGGGATGTTTATAGCACTGGTCTAATACCAAGTCTCATCCCCACCCAGATGGCTTGAGATATGAAAGCTAACACTTTGGAGACTTTCATTAGGCCTCAAGCTTCACAAGGACAGTTTTCCACAAAATGGAATTCCCATTAATGAAGCAAAGGATAAGGCTGGTTCCTGGATAAACCAGTAGGAAATATCCACACTATCTAATTTTTAAAGCCCTTTGAAATTAACAAGAGAGTAAACTTTCCCCTATCAGCCCAACAATCCTGAGGGCAGTTACTTTCCTCCCCCGCCACCCTTTCTGCTGCCAGAGGACAGTGGATAATATTTGTACAGCTTTAGGGAATTCATTAGTTAAATGCATGGGATAATGTAATTCTTGGAAAATGTTGGATCTTTTTTGCAAAGTAAAGATTTGCTCCTCCTGTGATTGAGAATTCAACACTATAAACAATTAAGAATTGTAGACAAATATAAAGTGCCATCTTTGTTATTTTCACAGTTTCATTCAACATATTCCTTGGGGGAAAAATTGAGTTTCATTATAAAGAACTAGCTTCAAGATTAAAAAAACAGCTATCTATGTTAACTGGATAAGGTATATTTCTATATAAAGTATTTTACAAAACTATTGTAAAAGTTCATTGTAACGTAGTCATAAGAGTCACACTTCTGATTTTCACTTGATTTGAATCAATCTCTAGTCAGGCATTTTGTAGACATTACACATATAACTCACTAATTTATATCTTAGTACGTAGTATGGTACAGTGGTAAAATGGGTTGGTGCTAAAGCCAGTCTGTCTGGTTCAAATCATGGCTCCACCACTCACTAACTACTAAGCTTAGGAGAGGTCCTCAAACTTTTGTGCCTCACCCCTAACATGGAAATAATGAGTATCCAGCTCAGAGGGTTGTTGCAAGCTAATACAAAGAAAGCATGGGTAATTAGTCAGTGAATGTCAGGTACCACTGCTATTAGTACAAACATTAAAGGGAGAAAATACATCACATTTCAGAAAGGTTGACTGATGCTGAGTTTAAATACAGTACCCTAAGTAACCAATTGTAAAAATCTAATAGCTGATTTGATCCCCTGTCAGGGCACATACAATAATCAACCAATGAAAGCATAAATAAATGGAACTGAGAGCTGAGATTCTGGGAGCTGAACAGTGGACAGAAGTCAGTGAGTTCTGGGGAGCACCTGTTGCATAGCTTGTTTCCTAAATGATGTTCTCCCAAACAATAACTAGCTATACTGGCATGAAAAGTTGACCTTTTATTTCAGAAACATAGATTTCTTGTTGATGTTTGCATGCAAAGAGTATCTTTTGTTATACAAGTGAGGATGTAGGTGTTATATACGGGGTGGGTGTGTGTCAGTCTCCTGGCAGAGTTCCCTGTGATTCTATAGTGAGATTTTTTTCCACTGTGATGACTGAGATCAACTTAAGACAATCACATTTGATAACACATGATGAATTTTCTAAAGCGTCATTATCTTAAGAAGCAAATATGTCAAATATATCCATACATTACTTTTTAACAAAAGAATAAGCAACAGTAATTTATAAATAATTGGTGGGATGAATTACATACTATGATCATTTCCAATGGTGACTTATTCTATAAAAAATTAATAATAGCTAACATTTACTAAGTACTAAATATGTGCCAGGCATATTTCTAAGTGTTTTATGTCTATTTTTTCATTCTATTCTCATTTATTATTATCCTCCTTTTTTTGGATGTTCTAAGAGGTTAATTTGTTCAACATCACACAGAAGTTGTGAAGGCAGAATTCAAAACTATGCAGTGTGATTTCTGAGCCCGTATTATTAACCATGTCCTCCTGCTCCAAAGAGACAAGTTCTCAGTCAAATCTTCACTCTCTAAAAAAAGCTTCCAAAAAGAGTTTTATCAGCATATCCTAATACTTTTAAAATATAATATAATTTATAAAATTCTGTATCACACACATTTCAGGAATACATAGTTTGCATAATATTGTTTTTATTAGTTCAGTCTGGAAAAATAACATATTATTGGTAATCTGTTTTCCTCTTGGACTCCAAGTAAAGAATGTATTTACATAACAAATGAAGTTAAAAATACCTCCATGAGCTGAAGAGAGGAAATGCCACAAGGGAACACAGATCATATCTAAACCTGGGCTACAAGTTCTCCCCAGTTCCAGGAGATACTGGAAATTTATATCAGAACTAGAAGCCAGGTGCACGAAATTTGTGCAAGGGGCTCAGCCCCTGCTACCGCAGCTTCATCAGGAAGGTAGTCTTGAAGGATATCCGGTCTAATTAGCATATTGTGCTTTTATTATTATAGATCATATACATATTTATCTTTGGTGTAGTTTATAGTAAAGTGTACATACAGAGCTTTCATTCTAGAGTAGGTTTAATCAAACATAAGTGCCTTTATTCTCTTCATAAAATCCCAAGATAAATATTCTTTGAGGGGAAACTAAGGAGAAAATAAACAAATGGGACTATATCAAAATAAAAAGCTTCTGCACAGCAAAAGAAACCATCAACAAAACAACAAGTAAGAACACTGCATGAGAGAACATATTTTCCAATGTTATCTCCGATAAGGGCCTAATCTCCAAAATTTATAGGGAACTCATACATCTTAACAAAAGGAAAATAATCCAATCAAAAAATGGGCAAAGGACTTAAATAGACACTTTTTGAAAGTAAACAAACAGAAGACCAAGAGACATATGAAAACATGCTCAAAGTCACTAATCATCCCAAGAGATGCAAATCAAAACCACAATGAGGTACCATTTCACACCTGTCAGAATGGCTACCATCAACAAATCAACAAACGACAAGTGCTGGTGAGGATGTGGGGAAAAAGGAACCCCTTGTGCACTGCTGGTGGGAATGCAGACTGGTGCAGCCACTGTGGAGAACAGTATGGAGTTTCCTCAAAAAACTGAAAATGGAACTCCCATTTGACCCAGTAATCCCACTTCTAGGAATATATCCCAAGAAATCAGAAACACCGATCAGGAAGGACATATGCACCCCTATGTTCATAGCAGCACAATTTACCATAGCTAATATTTGAAAATAGCCTAAGTGCCCATCAGCAGATGAGTGGATTAAAAAACAGTGGTACATCTATGCAATGGAATACTACACTGCTGTAAAAAAGAAAGAACTCTTAACATTCGCTACAGCATGGATGGACAGGGAGAGCATTATGCTAAGTGAAATAAGCCAGTCAAAGAAAGATAAATATCACATGATCTCACTTATTTGTAGAATATAATGAACAACATAAACTAATGAACAAAAATAGATCCAGGGACAGAGAAGCATCAAACAGACTGTCAAACTTCAGATGGAAGGTGGGAGGTGAGGGGGTTAAGAGATCAACTAAACAACTTGTATGCATGCATCCTATCTAATAATAGACAAATATGCAAATTGACCATACCTTCGACACGCCCACAAGCCACGCCCACCATCCAATCAGAGCGAGTATGCAAATTAACCCAAACCAAGATGGCTACAGCCACAGAGAGCAAGGTTTCCTAGGTAACAGAGGAAGCCAAGCTTTCTGCCTGCCCTTGCCAGGCCTAAGCCTCCACTCAAGCTACAAAGTTTCAATTATAGAAGGTAAACAAATTCAAACAAATGGCGGCAGAATGGAGCTTGAGAGAGCAGGCCAGGGTTGCCGCAGGCAACAGGGGAAGCAAAGCTTTCCACACACCCTGGCCGGGCCACCTGCTTAAGGCAACAAAGTTTCAATTATAACCCCAACACAAATGGCTGCCTGCCTCAGAGGGAGCCCCAAGCTTGGCTCTGCTCCAGGCTACAAAGTTTCAATTGTAGAAGGAAAATAAATTCCAGATACCAGGGCCTCTGCTTGGGTTGCCAGGGGGCGTGGCCGGCCTGCAAACCACCATAGGCCCCTCGCTCAGGCTGCCCCACACCCCAAGGGAACCCCCACCTGATCCGGGACACCCTTCAGGGCAAACCAGCTGGCCCCCTCCCCTGTACCAGGCCTCTATCCTATCTAATAAAAGAGTAATATGCAGATTGATCATCACTGCAACAACAATATAGCTGCCCCCATGTGGTCAAAGATCCTGCCCCATGTGGACAAAGATGGCCACCACAAGATGGCCAGCAGGAGAGGGCAGTTGGGAGGCACCAGGCCTGCAAGGGAGGGCAGTTGAGAGGGACCAGGCCTGCAAGGGAGGGCAGTTGGAGGTGATCAACCCTGCAGGAGAGGGCAGTTAGGGGTGACCAGGCCAGCAGAGGAGGGAAGTTGGGGGCAAACAGGCTGGCAGCAGAGTGGTTAGGGGGTGATCAGGCTGGCAGGCAGAAGAGGTTAGGGGCAATCAGGAAGGCAGGCAGGCAAGCAGTTGGGAGCCAGCAGTCCTGGATTGTGAGAGGGATGTCCGACTGCCCATTTAAACGGGCAGTCGGACATCCCTCAAGGGGTCCCAGATTGGAGAGGGTACAGGCTGGGCTGAGGGACAACCCCCTCCGTGCACGAATTTCGTGCACGGGGCCTCTAGTCTATAATAATTAAAGTGTAATATGCTAATTAGACCGACATCCTTCTGGATGACCTTCCAGATGAAGCCTGGGCTACGAGGGAAGCCCGGGTCCCGGGTGCCAGAGGGAAGCCAGTGCCAGCATCTGGGGGAAGGAATGTCTACACTTGCATGAATTTCATGCATCAGGCCTCTAGTATAAGAATAACCAATGGACACAGATACTAGGGGGATCAGGGCATGTGCTGGGGGGTGGGGATGGCTGGGGAGAGGTCAATGGGGAAAAAAAGGAGACATATGTAAAGAATTTTTTTTAAAAAATTGAATTCAGCTAAAAAAAAAAAAAAAAACCTTCTTTGAGGGACTGGTCAGAATAATTTTTAAAATTTTTAATTTACCCTACCTGGCCAGGTAGCATAGTTAGTTAGAATGTCATCCCGATATGCCAAGGTTGCCGGTTTGATCCCTTACTAGAACACATACAAGAATCAACCAATTAATGCATAAATTGGAACAATGAATCTCTCTCTTGCTCTCTCTCTCATCAATTTAAAAAATAAATAAAAATTTTAATTTATCCAATTCTCCTCCTCCAATCTCAAGCAAAAAGAAGAAAAGTCCTATGTAACTTCTTACCTTAGGAATTTTTACAGAGCTGAACACATATACATATGAAGTCAAAGGCACTTCTGGTCTTTTGCAAAACCTAAGTCTATAGAAGACATAACCCTGGGTGTCTTGGAGCAGAAGAAGAGAGAAAAGAGCATTTAAAAAATGAGAAAAGAGAGAGAGCCGAGGTTCTGGGAGCTGCACAGTGGACAGAAGTCAGTGAGCTCTGGGGAGCACCCTTGCAGAGCTTGATGGTAGTGTCAGCTTATGGTGCTCTTAAGGAGGATAGACCCTAGGCCAGTGATGGGCAACCTTTTGAGCTTGGTGTGTCAAACTTCGCCAAAAACTGAGCATAACTCTGGTAGTGTGTCACTTTGAGGAAAAAACATTATTTCACAAATGTTTCATCCTCAGGAGCAGCAAATGTTTCATCCTCAGCATGCGGCCGCCTCAGCGGCCGCGTGTCATCAGAAATGGCTACGCGTGTCAGTGCTGACACACGTGTCATAGGTTCGCCATCACTGCCCTAGGCACAAGGGCCAAAGGCTCCCCAAGACGCTCCTTCCCCAGGCATGGTCTGGAAGCAGCCAAGCCCTCAGACCCCACTGATGAGACACAGGTATGTCAGCAGAAAACAGAGTGGGCCATTGGTCACTGACCAGAGCAGTAAGAATCTCCCCCCAATAAGAGCACTGTCCTGTGGCCAGAGCCAATCAAGACAGTGAGAGAATGCTCTGCCTGTTCTGTAGGGTGAGGGCTCACAGTCAGATTTCAGTAGATTTAGGAAAAATAAAGAAATGTGATACTTCCTGCACAGCTGTTTGTGAACTGAAATCTATTTCCATACAGGTAGGTATCTGGAATGGATGCATACCACCTCCTTTCAAAGGCACAGTTTTGGTACCTAGAGAGTACAAACTCAGACATTCATCTCTTCTTAAAGAATTATGTCTTAACAAGTTTAAACAAATAAGTGGAGTGGAGAGGTCTTTAAAAATTACTGATTGGAGACAGTTATTAGGGAATTTTGTCTAATGAATTAAACTTCAAAGTATGGAGAAATTGGTAATAGAGGAAAAATTGGTAAATTGGTATAGTTAATAAACTATAGTTCAAATATGGAATACAACTGTATTCACAGTATAGATCATGGGCTCTTCAAGAGACTTATTTAAGGATGTTATAAAGGTAACATATTTTCTTCTAAGAAAGATCCAAAAGATTAAAAATCAGTTCCTGGTTCCAGCTTACCTCTTATTACTTAATAACATTATAGAGGAATGTAAGGTATATTCCACATGGGTCAATTATTGGATTTTATTTGTTTTGATTTCTATGGAATCATTGGTATAATTATTAAAATCTACATTGAAAACTCAAATATTTCAGTTAATGTTTTTGTGCCTTTTTAATTTCAAAATTGATAGCTAGGGAGTTTATTAACATAGCAAGAAATTTAAGACATCATGATTTGTGCAAAAGACAAGATATGAGATAGTTTCTTGATCTAAAATGGAATGGATTCCTTGCTCAAATCAAGAGAAGCATCCTATATAATAAAAGCCTAATATGCAAATCAATCAAACGGCAGAACGACCAGTCGCTATGATACACATTGATCACCAGGGGGCAGACGCTCAATGCAGGAGCTGCCCCCAGCCCGCAGGCCCCAGGCCAGCCAAGGTGGGTGCCAGCGGGCCCCCCCCCCCCCGCCCCCGAATCGCCCTGCCGGTTGCCCCACAGATCAGCCCTGATCGCTGGCCAGGCCTAGGGACCCTACCCACGCACGAATTTCATGCATCAGGCCTCTAGTTAATAATAAAACATAATCCATTCATTTCAGATGAACTAAAATTATTAATTAACTTAAAGTTAAGTTTCATTTCCCATTCCAGACATATAAATATTACAGGTTTTTTTCCCCTTGCCATTAAAGATAGATGAAGGGAGGAAGGGAGGGAGGGACGGAGACAAAGGGAGAGGCTGTTGGTCCCTGACAATCTTAGAATCTAGTTGAGAGAAGAAAACCACCTGAAAAACCTCATGAACAGAGCAACACCATCACACACTGGGTTTGATGCCATAATCAGTTGGTACATCATTTCACTAAACAGGCTGAAAACTAAATAACCACTTCGTGTTAGTGGAGTATTTTATCATTGTTTATTAGGTGCCAGAATATATGTCAATATCAAAAAAGGGCAAGGAGCCTGGAAAAGAATTGAGGACAGCTCAAATTGGTCATCAAGGAAGTCATTCCCTACTGATTTGATTGAAACTCAAGTTACCTTTAATGTTTTCATGTCTCTCTTTTTGTTGGTTTTGTTTTCATTTTTCTACTTTTTTTTTTTTTTCACTTCTGTCCTCTTCTCCAGGAATAAAAGGCTGTCAGCCCATGTGGTTTTGAAGGAGAGAAAAGTGTTCAGGCAAAACGACTTGGGTGTGAGTCTCACCTGTGTCTTCCTACTTGCTCTCGGGCTGGGGAGTTAAATGTCCTTGTTTCCATTTCTTCCCAGGTAGAGGGAAATGATAGAGTCAGCTTCACAGAGTGAGGATGCGGGAAATGGCAGTCAGGAAACCAGCATCTGAAAGGGATTAAGAAGTACAGATTGGCAGTTACAGAAGAGTCAGGGGGATGGAAAATACAGCATAGGGAATATAGTCAACAATATCGTAATAACTATGTATGGTGTCAGATGGGTACGAGACTTATCAGGGTGATCACTTAGTAAGTTATAAAATGTCTAATCGCTGGGTTGCATACCTGAAACAAATAAAATATTGTATGTCAACTGTAATTGAAAAATAAAAAGTTACTTAAAGAAAAAAAAGAAAGCACTGGCACAGAGTAGGAACACAATCAGGGGTGCCCATTATTCTTTCCCCTTTGGAAAAAGGATAGAAAGAGAAAGAATCTTTGTTTTAGAGCAGTGCTTCTCAGCTTTTAACACCCGAGGGTGTTGTTTAAATGTAGATTCTGATTCAGTAGGTCCTGGGAGGAGAGCCTGAGATTTGACATTTCCAGTGTTGCTGGTCCTTGGACCACGTTTTGAATAGCAGAGTTTTAGAGGTCAAAGGAACATGGAAATGGTCAGAGGAGAAAGAGAAATATGTAGGGAAATAAACCAATATTTATAGAATACCTACATATATATAATTACATCTTTTTTTTTTAATCCTGAAAAGAACTCTAAGAAGTAGGTTTTATTACTGTTTTACAGAGCAACAAATTGAGGATCAGGTGCACTAGCTCATAGGATATCTTTATAATTCCAAACTCAAATTCACTGTCCACTTTGAAGGAGGATGCAGTCGGACAGATCAACAGAAGGCGGTAAGGACAAATGAGTCTAAGTGGAAGAGAATGATCAAGTGGGGATAGGCATCAGTGACTTGTAGAGGGAAAAGTGAAGGGGCTCAGGGGATTGGAGAGTGCATTTAATGGGGAGAGCAGCGAAAAGAGTACAAGGGCAATAATCTCTTTACCCTCCTTCTTTCTCCCATACTTCTTCTAAAGCTAGAATAGCTGCTGTTCAAGGTTAAACCCGCCAAAACATCACTGACATAGCACTAGTGCAACTGTCACTTTCCATGCAACAAAAGAGTGGATCTGGGCCAATTTCACCTCTCCTAGTTATTTCCATGGCTACCAAGATAAGAAAGAAAATGCAAAGGGAAGGTCAAAAGGAGGACAATCAAGTGCTGCATTTCCAAGGGGACATTTTCAACTACTGAGTTTAGCACAGAGTTCATATCTAATCTAAGTTCAACACTGCCCTGGCAAACAAGAGCTGGAGCCAAAGGTATGAGTCCATGATTATAATGAGGTCTAACAGGTGACATTCCTATGACAAGAACACGCTGCCATAAATGTCTTACTGGCAGGCAGCAGCTATTGCCGTGTTTAGGTTCCACAAACGGTGGACTTCGTTCAGGGCAGACACAAAAATATATAACTAGCTTTAATAAACTCTGACCTTAGTTTTGCCTTCAGTATGACACACTTAATTGTTTTTAAGGCACCATTCAGAAATATACCAATTTGGACCCAAATTAGTAAATTTCTTCAAAAGTTTTCATGACAACTGTAATTGTTAAATGCCAATGATTCGCATAATGTGTTTTATTACACTACCAACTTCTTTCCTTGAAAGTATAGGACCCGGATCGGAATTGCCTTGGATGAGTCCCCTTCCTTATCTTCATGGATAAGATCTGCCTGAGGTGATCCCACAGGGCAATCTTGATCAAGGAGTCAAAATAATACCAGGAAAACGGTCAAAGGACAAGCTGAACCAGCTCTATGACAAGGGAAATCAACTTGCATTTAGTACCATCTACATATGTTAATTTTATTTCATTTTTCACAAATCTGTGGACTAGGCAGTGACATGACCATGATGCTAGGACTGAGATTCAGATAAATCCATTAGCTTGCTCTTGCGCACAGTACTGGCAAGTGGCAGAGTCGGAATTTAAAAAGAGAAGCCAGTGCTCCCACAGAGGACATGAGGATTGTGGTAGAAAGTGGCAGCTGCCTCCCTGTATCAGTTCTCCTCTTCCTTAGCAGAGTCCCAATTTTTACTGGGAAGTATTCTCATTTGGAATAACACACTGTGTTTCCCAGTTTTGCAGCTAGTCGTGGCAATTTTGCCTAAACTAGTTGTAGCAATTTTGTCTAAACTCTGGGCCATGAGACGCAGGTGGAAATGTTACAGGGGACTTGGGAAGTATTAACAGTAATCTCGTCTGTGTGGTCAGTCTCCCTTCTGAGACCTCAGTTCTTAGTTCTCAGGCCACCTCCAATTGGACTGGACCCCAAACTGTGAACTCCATCACCATTGACTGACCCTTCTCCACTCCCAGCTTATTTCCTACCTGCCCTTCCCAGGCAGTGGGAGGTGATGCTCCTCTGCTTCTCTTAGCTCCCCATGTTGGAAAGCGCATCCCAGATGCTACATGAGAGCCAAGGAGCCACTAAAACTCACCAGGGTGCCGAAACCAGTTTGGCTCAGTGGATAGAGCGTCGGCCTGCGGACTGAAAGGTCCTGGGTTTGATTCCGGTCAAGGGCACGTACCTTGGTTGCAGGTACATCCCCAGTAGGGGGTGTGCAGGAGGCAGCTGATGGGTGTTTCTAACTCTCTATCCCTCTCCCTTCCTCTCTGTAAAAATCAATAAAATATATTTTTTAAAAAAAGTATGACTTAAAAAATAAATAAATAAAACTCACCAGGGTTCACAGCTGGTCTTTAGTGGCTGGTTGCACCTCCCTTCTGAGACTCTGTGAGATTGGAGCCCCGCTCTGAACGCCAGCAAGCTGGCTGGGGCTGCCACCGGCCCCATTTCCAGGGCTGGCCCAAGGAGGCCTCACCTCGTCACAAACATACCTGTCAGCTTTACAGTTTCAGGCCCCAGAACATCCAGAACTAGTGCTGCCTGCTCTGACCCTTCAAATCAGATCCCCTTGGGCCACTGCCGCCTGCATGAAACAAACTGGACATTGTAGCATACTACCCCTCCACCCGCAGGATATTACCAAGAAGGCTGTTTATGCCTTCCCAGTGAGCAAAATGTACATTCCAGTCAGTATATACCTGGCCAGTGAGTTGCAAATCTGTCTCAGCTGTTTTCTCCTTTCTTAGTGTTACCATTCAGAAACCCTTTTATGATAAGTTTATATGCCTAAGCGAACCTCTCTTGATTTGAAGTATATATAAAATTAGGTCAGTTTTAAATCATAGAAATATGCCTACAATCTGACCATTATTTTCTACTCTCTTGTCAATAGATGTGAAAATGTGTTCTAATGCAAAGATCCTTTTTTTTTTTTTTTTTTTTTGAGAAAGAAAGATTTGCTGTTCCACTTATTTATGCATTCATTGGTTGTCTGGACGACACTCTAACCAACTGAGCTATCCAGCCAGGGCAACAAAGATTCTAATTAGATCAAGAAAGTTACTAGGAGACACAAGTTGGCAAAGATTCTAACTTGAGAGCTTTGGCAAAGCCACAGCATGCAATGCAGGGCCACTTGTAAGGTAACATTAATGTCAGTGAAGATCAATCTCTAAGTATTACCAGGATGACTCAGAAGGAAAACTAATCCAGATGAGAGAGAAAAGTAGGAGAGCTTATTTTTAATTATTATTTTAAACAATTTCAAAATCCTTATTGGCTTTTGAGTGTGGAAAACCAATGCGGAAATGAATCATTCTTTCTACAGGTCTGCTACTGGACTCAGAGATTGACATTGTTGATCTGAAGTTTGCAAGAGAAAAAGGGATGGACTCCATTTTGGATGTGCATACTTTCATTCAGCATTATGTGGCTCTGAAACCCACCTTCCAGGACTCTCTAAAACATAGAAAGAGAAAAAAGTAAATTTGACTAGGGAAACATTGAGTTCCTTGTGAGTCTTAAGGTAGACTTTTTAGTAACTGTAGAACTAAGCACAGAAGGCCAGTCAGCAAGAAAAAAGTATAATCAGGATTCCTTTTGTGTTGACATATGATTATAGAAATTGACCGTCTAAATCTGCAGTGTGAGCCAGCAGGTGAAGACCCAGGAAAACTGATTGTGCACATAAAGTCTGCAGGAGAATTCTCTCTTATTTGGGAGAGGGTCAGTCCTTTTGCTCTATTGAGGCCTTTAACTGATTAGATGAGGCGCACCCACATTAAGGAAAACAATCTGCTTTACTGATTAAAATGTTAATCTTACCCAAGAACACTCTAGCACAGTGGTTCTCAACCTTTCTAATGCCGCGATCCTTCCAATGGTCTTAGGCGACGCTGCTAGCGGTTCTCAACCTGTGGGTCGCGACCCACAGGTTGAGAACCGCTGCTGTAGAGCCTAAGACCATTGGAAAACACAGATATTTACATTACGATTATGAAGTAATTACAGTTATGAAGTAGCAACGAAAATAATTTTATGGTTGGGGGTCACCACAACATGAGGAACTGTATTAAAGGGTCGCGGCATTAGAAAGGTTGAGAACCACCGCTCTAGCAGAAACGCCCACAGTAACATTTGCCCAAATATCTGATCATCCTGTGGCCCGGCCAAGTTGACACATAAAACTAACATTCATGTGGCAGGGTTTATATAGGCCCTGTGCACTATATATTGCTCTGCATAATGAAGGTTCAGAGTAATTAGATCACTGCTAGTTTTGCATAGCATGGGCCTTTGCTTCTCAGAGACCTGGGTTCCTGGACCTCTATGATGTTATCATCTATGTGACACTGAGAAAATTATCTCAAGTGGGTACACTTCAGTTTTCTCACTTGTATTTTAGGAATAATAATAATAGTACCTACATTGTGAAGGCATTATGAGGATTAAAATTAAATGCATATAAAGCACTTAGCTCAGGACTGAGCACATAGTAAGAAGTCAATAAATGTTAACTATTATTACAATTATTTCCATATGATTTTCCCCTCTAATTGAGTGATCAGTTACTCAAGGCAGAGAATTTATTTTTAACCTCTCTCAAGCACAATCCATGCTTAATCCATCATGTGCATCTGTTAACTATTTATGGGTTTAACTGGTCTCAGATTCTATGACTTTCCTTTTTATGATGAGAATGCCAGGGGCAGGACTACATTTTAGTAGCAGAATTTGTGCTCATGTTTTTTTTTTTAAGAAATAAATGTGGGAACTAGTTCATAAGCTATTGCAGTAATAGGAGAAGTTAGACAAAATCCATGAAGCAGAAATAAGCTCTAAACAGGCTCTGGTGAAAAAAGATAAGGTCCTTCAAAGGAATAAAATAAGTTTATAAATGGGATGGTCTGGAGCACATGTGCTGTATTCTACAGGCTTTGGTCGCTTAGCAAAATTGATGTGAGTTCTATTTAAAGAACTCCAGATTATTTTGAAGCAAATCCAAGAGATGATATCATTTCTTCTGTATATATTTCAATATGCATCATTTTTTATTAAAGAAACTAGAGGCCCGGTGCACAAAATTCATGCATGGGGTGGGGGTGTCCCTCAGCCCAGCCTGCACCCTCTCCAATCTGGGACTCCTTGAGGGATGTCCGACCGCCCGTTTGGATGTGCATACTTTCATTCAGCATTATGTGGCTCTGAAGGGGAGGGCAGTTGGACATCCCTCTCACAATCCAGGACTGCTGGCTCCCAACCACTCGCCTGCCTCTGCCTGATTGCCCCTAACCGCTTCTGCCTGCCAGCCTGATCACCCCCTAACCACTCCACTGCCAGCCTGATCGACGCCTAACTTCTCCCTGGCTGGCCTGATTGCCCCTAACTGCCCTCCTCTGCCGGCCTGGTTGCCCTCAACTGCCCTCCACTGCAGGCCTGGTCCCCCCCAACTGCCCTCCCCTACAGGCCTGGTCCCCCCCAACTGCCTTCCTCTGCGGCCTGGTCCCCCCAACTCCCCTCTTCTGCAGGCCTGCGTCCCCCCTAACTGCCCTCCCTCGCTGGCCTGGTCTCTCCCAACTGACCTCCTCTGCCGTTCTGGTCACCCACAACTGCCCTCCCCTGTCAGCTGTCTTGTGCGGCCATCTTGTGTCCACATGAGGGTGGCCATCTTGTGTCTTAGAGTGACGGTTAATTTGCATATTACTCTTTTATTAGATAGGATAATAGCCACAATACCATCACCACCACCACCCCCACAAAAAACAAATCAGGAAAAATTCCTTAAGACTATTACTACCCAGTGTTCAGATTTTACTTATTATAATTATAAAGCCTTTTAAAAAACAGTTTGTTCAAATCAAGATATAAATAAGGTCCATATATTGTTATTGGTTGATATATATATTGAGGGCTTTTTTTTATAAGAAAAGATAGCTCGCTCTCTCTCTTTCTTGTTGACACAAAAGGTCTTAGTTTTGCAGAAGTCCTCACTGTCTAGATTTTGCTGATTGAATATTCATGGACTCATTAAACATATCCTTCTATACTGCGTATTTCCTGTAAGTTAAAATTTAAAACTTGGTCATTTTTAGATTTTTTTTTTTTGATGGGGACAAAATTACCTCCTAGGTTTTATATACTTCCATTAGAAGGTGTCTGGTTATCTTCCTGGAATGCAAGCAGCCATTCTTAAGCAATGCCTGCACAGTGATATTCTAATTCTATTATATCTTTCTTACTTATGTGAGATAAAAGAAAAACTTTCCCTCATTGCTATTAGCTTACTCTAAGGTACAGGTCATAATAGAATCATCAACTATTGAAATTATATATTTATTAAAATTTTAGTAATTTAGTTTTACGTTTGACATTATATTATAGAACCAATCATTTCTTACCACTGTCAGCTGCTAGATTATGTCTGTACTACACATTTATATCATAAAATAGATGCTCAATTTTAATTAAAGATGATAGTTTCTAAAAATGACCAACTAAAATTTTCATCTATACCTCTAATAGTATTTACTTACTTGACACCAATGTCTTCTTACTGTGGATAAAAAGGTAATGAATGTATTCATGTATATTATTTTCATTTCTTTTGAATTATTTTCTTGGGACAAATCCCTCAAAGTTCAGGAATTAATGGAAAAAGGACTTGTTTCTATTTATGTCTGCTTTTCTTTATTAACTTATTTTTTACAGAAGGATTATATTAATTTACAGTATATTAATTTAAATTAATCAAGAATGAATCCATAATTTTACTTCAACATTGATAACTGTTACATATTGCTATTTTAATAGATATAAAATGTTATTTTAAAGTTACTTTCACTTGTATTCCTTTGATTACTATCAAGAAATAACATTTTTTTCCCATGTGTTTGTTTACTAATTATTTTTACTCATGGGTAGAAGAGATATTTTTCTTGAACTGTGAAAAGGCATTTCTGCACAACATAACTATATAATGGGAGCAGGGAATTTTAGAATCTGGTCTCTACTCAGTTTTCACAAATTGACTTACTGGGAGTGAGTATGAATATTTCTGGTTTGAATTTCCTTTCTATAAAGTTAGGGTGATTATACTTTAACCAAAATGGAAGGCTATCCAGAAAATTTAGTGACTTTACATACCTTTAATTCTTATAAAAAAAATATCCTGTATGCATATATGCATAACCCATGGACACAGACAATAGTGTGGTGAAGGCGGAGGGAGGGGGGGCGGGGGGGGGGTAGTGGGGGCAGGATAGAAGGTGTCAAGGGGAGAAATGTAATACTTTCAGCAATAAAGATTTTTTTAAAAAGAGTATATCTAATTATTTTAAGTATAACTTTAAAATATGAACTTAGCATTACAAAAAAAAGTTAATCCAAGATAAACCTTGAATTTTCTTACATTCAATTATATCCCTAAACTTGGGATCAGGAATTTACTCTGAATAACAAGACTATTGTCCTCTATACATTCCTACCTAGGGGGGGAAAAATGGAGTAGATATTGAGTTAAAAAATTTTTAAAAACCAGTTCTTCCAGAAACAAATCAATTTATTTAGCAAGTATTAACTAACACATTGATTTCTTGAGGATGGAAGCAGGGGGTGCTGTTTAGGGAAGAAAACTTCCCTGAGGGTTTGATTATATGATAACATTCCCTCCATCCCCTCCCACCCCCCTGCACTTGGGAAACCCAGTGGATTTAACAACCAATCCTGTGCCCATCCAGATACTAGTACAAGTCAATGTACTGCTTGCTCCCCCGGGAAGGTGACTTTCCAAACCAAACCTTGGCTCCAGCCTAATCCAGAGGAATGAGCAAGAGAAGGCTGAAGAAAGCATGCACAGAGTGGCCAAGGAGACCTAGCTCTAGGCTAGACTCTGTGTACTAGTCAGGGTCCTCAGTGTCAAGCAACCAAATTGACTTGAACTAATTTACAACTGACAACGATTTCACTTTCCGTTTTGAACAGTTTCCTGGACATAGCAATTTTCTTGACCCATAGAGACACAATCACAGTGTGAGAATGCCAAAGTGACAGTGGTTTTGCAGAACACTTTATATCTCCTATGAATATTACTCCTAGGAAATGTAATCAATTGTTTTCCCCAGAATACAGAGACTTTCCTTTTTTCATTGGCATCTTAGTGGTCAATTAAGTAATAACCATGCTAATAAATATAGCAAAATAATGTATAATTAACTTTCAAAAACCAGTACATTTATCAAAGGGTTAGATATTCAGAAACCCTAACTTTAAACTTAGCTTGTTAATGATAAACTTTATTTCTGTGCTCTTTATTTCTTCCATTTCTGGAACTAATGTAAAACTGGAAATAATGTCAAAATGATGAAAAGCTAAAAGTTTAGTAATCACTCTTGTAAGTAGTACAGAGATAAGGAGATGCTCTTGAAGAATGGGAAATCAGATTGCCCCCTGGGTGTTAAATCAAAATCAACACTGAGGTGTACCTTATCGAAACAAAATAGCCTGCCACCTAATTGATAAAGTGAAGGCAAGTATGGCAGAGAGACCTGGAAAACATAGGAAAAGGAGATTCACAGTGTAAACATGGGCAGAGCCCAGTTAATTTGTGTCTTGAGGAAAGGGAACCCAGCCAGCTTCTACTAAGTAAGTATCTGGTCTGCCTGGTAGGTATTTCCTTAGAGCAGAAATGTGTGCATTGGGCTCTCTTAACGTAACGCTATTAAATATCTCTCATAAACACATCCTCTTCTAAGCCTATGCGCCTCAAGGTATCTTCCGATGATTTGGCTTCACAGGAAGAAAAATTAAACAATGGGCTCCCCCCAATCCCTGAAGGTTGTATTTCTCCTTTTCAATGAATAAAATACCTTTCTGGTTTCATATGTCAATCTTTGGTGTCTGATCACCAAAATCCGGATGAAACGTTTTCTAAACTGTGATGTTTGCAGCAGACTCTACGGAACAGTGAGCTGTCCAAGTTTTCCCCAGGTAATCCCCTCTGCATCAACGAGGGTCAAGCAAACCTCTTCCTTCCCAAAATGTCCACACCCTTACTAGTGAGCACAGTGCACGCAGGCCACCCTGCAGCCCCAGGATGGAAGCATAATGGTGGATGCACAGGCTCACAGCCAGAAGGTAAGTTCGTTTCTGTCTCTTTCAGGTGAAACAGACCTCACTTGCCTCATCTCCCTTGAACTATAGAGTGGCAAATACAGGTCCTCGCATTATAATAGGACCTCAATAAATTTGTGGTGAAAAAAAAAAAATTTGTGGTGAAATGATGGCTCCTCTTGCGTATGTTTGATTGTCTATCATGAAGGATAGGAAGTCGCTCACTATTCTAGGAGTATTTTCATGACTACATATGACTGGACCATTCAGTCTGAGTGTGGCCCTAAAGTAAACAGAACTTCCCACAACTTTTTTTTTTCTTTTAACAGACACTCCCCAGGGGAGGAAAATGCAAAAAAATAAAAATTTTTAAAAATGAGGATAACACAACCATCAACAGCTCAGACCCTTTTCAGGGTACTTGCTGGAGATTCGGCCCTCCCTTCCTGGTCCCTTCTGTCTCCCATCAGTATCTCAGAGGATTCCCACACCCTCCTGGCTCCAGTCTTCAGCAACCACAATAGCTCTGATCTTGGCTTCTCCACACCAATTATGATCTCCCTGGGTGGAAAAGTAAAGAATCATTCCAGTCTCAGGTGTTCCTACAACTCTCTGAGCCCAGATCCTGCCTGCAGCCACCTTGCACCTGTGGAAAGGTGACCATGGGGCAGGCTGCATTCCTTCCTAAATGCTACTGAAAGTCCCAGGATTAGCCATCACCAGTGAGCCATGTGGCACAGCCTTAGGACCCCAGCCTTAGGGCACCAGGCGTGGCTCAGGGCCCAGAAGAGATAACAGGTGGGTATCCAATCCCTGCTGCTGCTTTGGTGTGAGGTTGCTTGGTGTTGCTGCAGGCTGACGCCTCCACTGGTCCCAGGAGTTTCAGACAGAGCCAAAGCCCACCTTGAATTTCAATGGGTCAGCAAGTTTTTATTATATAGGATAATGTTTGGTGCGTAGATTAAATTGGATCAGTAGATTAAAAGGCCAATCAGAGCCAGCCAATTTTGCATGTATCTCAGCTTTTCTAGCTACTAAATGGTTACTGTATTCATGATGTAAAATTATAAAAAATAATATAAAAAACTAGTGAATATTTTTTTAAAAAACAGAGTTTTCTCTTTTTTCAACTCCTATAAGACATCTTATAATCTGGGAATAACCTAGCTTGTCAAATAGTGCAAAAGAAAATCGAATTCATAAACATAATTGCATCTGACAAATTATTGATTGTAAACCCAGAGAAGGCACAATATAAAGAAAACGATAAAGTCTATTCTAGCATCCTTGAAGCAATGTGAATTTTTATTTTTATTGATATTTTAAAATTTCAATGGTACATTTTTTCATTTCTGAAAGTTTATATTAGAGATAAATCATATTTTTGGCTAAATTAGCAAGCAGGTAATGACTTTTCCAATGAAATACATTAGCTCAAATCTGAGTCTTCTGAAAGCTTTCTTAGACTACACAATTTAACAGTTCCTCAAGACTGTGGTTATGCAAAGCAAAATAGCTATTTTTAAATCACCTGCTCATTTTTCTTAGACGTTGAAAACAGAATAATTTAATAGATTTGGGGTTTGTGGGTTTTGAGGTTCAATTGTGTCTTGGCACTCAATATTAAATCAATTAATTACCAATCTGCTATCTCATTTTACAATGAGCTTAAAGTCTCCAGTGTACAATTAGTGGTCTAGTGATTTGAAAAATGTGGGTGAGATGAAGTGAAACTCTATTGAACTTATCTACAACTAAAATGAACAGTATTTATTTTATTTCAGGCATGATAGTAAAGATCAACAGATAATTTTTTTTTACTCCACAAAATAACAATCTTCACTATTGTTATGAGGGAGCTGTGTCTGAGGGCATCAACCACCTCAGAAAACCCAGAGCCAGAACTGAGATTTAAATTTAAATAATTTAAATTTCGATTATTTGAATCAAAATTTAAATTATTTAAATTTCGATTCAAATAAATTATTTCCACAGTTTGAAGTCAAAGCTAATTTGTATTACCAATTAATCAATATTATACCACAAGGTCTGTTACGGCCTTAAAAGGGATTTTTCCCACTCAAGGAATCCTGAGAGAAAAGAAGCTGCTATCATACGAACTCCGTTTAAATAGAAATTTTAAAATTGTACTCACAGTAACCAGATGCACACTTTTATTAAACATACAGTGTGCATATATAATTTTCTGGCTTCTGTTGATTCACTAGCTTTCAAAGGCTCATTCTACCGGAATGATGAAATAAAGACAAGTGGCTTGCACAGAAAGAAGCTGAAACCAATTGGGGATATGGAGAAGAAAGACAGGTAAGAGCTAAATGTTGAAGATCTGTTCCCCACAGAGCTGATATTGTTAGAGAAACACAAAGAAGTTACACAGACTTTGAGCTCCCCAGCACTGTATATTCACAAAAGATATATCTTACTCCACAATTATTTTCTCTGAGCACCATATTGAGATCCCGCCCCCACTTATTAGTAATTAAAGAAAAATTCTGGATTAGTTACCAGAATGTATAGTGTTTAATAGTGTAATTATTGCATCACAGTTAAACTGCATCTTTCTATAAGTAGCCACATTTAATTTAAATTAAGCATGTTTTTTTCCCTGAGCCTAACATTTAATCAATAAAAATGTGAGCCAGGTGAATAAAGAGGAATTAAAGAGTTCATTACATTTGCTCACCTCTGATACTATTTAAAATACTAAATAAAAATTAATATTAAAGTTAATAAAGCATCAAAGTTGTATTAAAATAGATGATCAATAGCAGCAAATGTCCCACTTTGAAGAATGCAAGTGTAGGACTCTCTGTAATTCTCCTGGGTTGGATGTAGTCGGTGATGCATCTCCTTGGGCTCTGAGCCAAGGGCTATGGAGAAGCTGGGAACCCGGATTCTGGGGAAGGATACAGCGGTCAAGAGGAAGGGGATCCAGGGAGAAAAGACTGACAGATTTCAACTGGAGACCAGTTATATGTTCTACAAAAACCCCCAATGAGCACTGTTAGGACGGAGATGCTCACTCCTCTCTACATGATCTGGCCTCAAATAAGAATAGGTTCTCTCAGGTACTGGGCTAGCACGCCTAGCCTGATGCTGAGGAGCATGCGAGCATGTATAGGAGTTAGTAATGGAACGCACTTTAGGGAGGCCGATGGAGACAATATTGAAACCATAAACTATCAAGAGCTTAAACTTGATAAAGCATAACAGACAAAGCTAAAAACTGGCATTTCTGCCGCTACACTATTTAATTAACAAGGAGAAAAGCTGTATTTCCTTGTCTGGCATATCAAAACAATTCAATAAAGTAAAAACAAGATGCCATTCAGAATTCTAATGCAAACTTGTGGAACCTCTCACATTCACTAACGTCATTAATTACTGAGTTGGACTAAGGCCTGTTAGTTAGACTTCACGGACATTATTATACTGCTCAAGGTTAAATTATATAGTATTTATATCTTTCTATACAGGTACATAAATAAAAACAACATATAGAAAATAATGTGGAGGGAAGCATCTACATAGTGTGTGTTTAAAAAGTTGTTTATTTTTCCTATTGCGGTTGTGAGGGTTTTTCCCCTCTTCCCCAAGTACAGTGGAAAGTCACAGAGTGGTGCATATAACAGTAATCTCTTCCCTTTTATTTTCTAGTATAATAATGATAATACTGATCCACCACTATATGATTGAATTTAATTTCTGTTCATGCCAGTGATTCTTGACTTGCTCTCTCTTGTCCTATTTAAGGACTGGAAGTGCAAGCTATGATCATGGCACAGCGTTTTCCTCTATGTAAAGCTCACAACCATCTCTAAGGGTGGAGCCTATAATTTTATCAGAAGAAAATCTAGAAAGAAGTTTTTTACCTCTGGATAAAAATCAAGTGAACTGAGTAATAAAGCATGCACATATTACCTCCCCATATCTTCCCCTCTAGGCACACACATATACACATGCATGCATAAATACACACGTACACACTGACAATACCATCACCCCTGCTTTGTGTAGATGAGGTGCAATCTCCTTTTCTGCAGATAAGATGTTTCTTCAAGCAAGGTCACTGGGTGCATATATACTGATTGGCAAGAAATAATGCCCTATCTAGAAAAGCTATTATGTCTAACTATAATTCTTTATTCTATCTACCTATAATTTTCTACATTGGTACAATTAGTGGATTTCTGCGTACTTTCACATATAATATTTTTATATGTTCAAGATGACAGAATTAAATTGTGTTGCTATTAATAACATAATTATAAGACAGTGTCCAGGTCTTTAACTATGAACTCCTTGAGGGCTGGGCCTATGGGACTGCTAGCCCAGGCATCTAGCACAATGGCTGGTTGCTGAATGCTCAACAAATATTTGTTGAATAACTGAATAGTGGCAGAAGAAGTGAGTATGGAAGGAGAGAGCCAGAATCTAGCATCTGGGTTAGAATAGGACAACCTTTAGTACGATTTTATGGGTGGGTCTTATAAAACTGTCCAGAATAAATTGATTATAATGACAGATTTACAATGTATTTGATAGAAATTATCTAGAGGAAATCACTTTACCTTTCCAGAATAGCAATGTTAAATAGTCTGTGAAGTCTTCGATTAAATCAGTATCATGCAGGAGCATACCTGTTATTTCATTTGTCCTCACCTAGTAAGTCATCATCTTTTTTTATTTTTTATACAAAAATACACTGTTAATTATGGGATCATACAGTTATATTATTGTGGGGTGACTATTTTTTAATTTATCTTTATTGCTGAAAGTATTACAGATGTCCCCCTTTTTTCCCTCTTGACCTCCACCTGCCCCTTCCCCAGGCCTTCCTTCATCACACTATTGTCTGTGTATGGGTTGTGCATATATGCATATAAGTTCTTTAGTTAATCTCTCCCCACTCACCCAACTCCACCTTCCTTCTGAGATTCATCAGTCTGTTCCAGTCTTTTATGTCTCTGGATCTAGTATTTTGTTCATCATCTTCTTCTTTTATCCCCTTTTACTCATAAAAGTCCAGTTTACCACTCTAAAAGATTCCCTGATTTCTTAACTGCTTACTTAAAAGTTGTTTGCATCTTTAGAGTAGCTGGCAAAACAAATATCGGTACTCTTGAATGTCACAAAGTGAATCTCTGCCCTATAGAAGAATACAGTGTCATGGGGAAGACAGGCATTAAACAAATTTAAGCAAACAACTATATGATTACCAGTGTTGACTCAGCACCTGCTTGGGGCACCAGGAGAAACTAAAGGAGAAAGAGGGAGAGAGAGAGAGAGAGAGAGAGAGAGAGAGAGAGAGAGAGAGAGAGAGAGGATTTTGAATCAGAAGAAAATCTAGAAAGAAGTTATATTCAGGATATGTGTACATTTTACTGTAAGCCATTTCAAAAAAATAAACATTTGTTTTACTTTTATTTTGTGTTTGAATTCATATTTAGCACAGCAATTGGGGGAGAGACAATAGAATATTTTAGGTGCTTAGGGTTTATAAATGTCTTAACCCAGCTCTGCAAGGGGACCTAACCTTCTCTGATGAGTAACTTTTAAGATGAGACTAAAATGATAAAGAAGAATTAGCCAAGTAAGGAGTTAGAGGATATCAGAAGAGATTTCCAAAGGGTACATACATCGTGCCGGCCTGGTCGCCCCAACAGCCCTCCCCTGCTGGCCTGATTGCCCACAAGTGCCCTCCCCTACAGGCCTGGTTCCCCCCAACTGCCCTCCCTTGCATGCCTGGTCCCCCCCAACTGCCCTCCCCTGCAAGCCTGGTCCACTCCAACTGCTCTCCCCTGCTGGCCTGATTGCCTATAACTGCCCTCCCCTGCCAGCCTGGTTGCCCCCAACTGTCCTCCCCTGCAGGCCTGATTGCCCACAACTGCCCTCCCCTGCAGGCCTGGTCCCTCCCAACTGCCCTCCCCTGCAGGCCTGATCGCCCACAACTGCCCTCCCCTGCTGGCCATCTTGTGGTGGCCATCTTGGGTCCATATGGGGGCAGCCATCTTTGCCCACATGGGGGCAGCCATCTTGTGTGTTGGAGTGATGGTCAATTTGCATATTACCTCTTTATTATATAGGATGCCCAGGATTTTGCTCGCCTGCTCTCTGATATCCCCTTGCTGTTATTACTGTGAAACTCCCATACCCTTCCTTGGTTGTAAGCTATTACCAAAATCAGATGTTCAGACGAACCCCTTGAACAAGTCACCACTGTCTTCCTGTTTCCCATGCAGACGCCTCTTTGAACTAATATTTCTCAATACTCACCTCCCAACCCTTTCTATTTCTTGCAATCTTAATGAACACAGTTCTTCATTTCTCTCATTAACTCTGCATATTTTCTTCTTGCTCACATTTTTTTCCCTCTTTTACATTCCACCTTACCTGGCTTCAACCTTTACTCATTGTTTTGTTTTCTTCCAGTCAATCTCCTACTCATACACATGACCATCTATAGTCATTGTAAGGTACTGGGAATGACTATATGTAATTGTGGTAGATGTAAAGGAAAGCCCATAATCTTCAGATTGGATTATTTGGGGCTCATTGTTATGTCATCTTAAAACTCATCTTTATGACAATAATGAATGGTTATGTCTTCTATTTTCCTTTATTCCTTCTATTCAAAAAACATTGAAGATGGCTTACAAAATATGCACAGTATAATAATATATTAAGGAAGTGAAGTAACCAACCAAAGGCAAACTAAGTGTACACAAAATAAAAAGCCAGGATAAAAGTGTTTCACAACACGTACACTGTGGAGTGTGGACACTTGCTCTAAGTATGCCTCTGAATTTTTAAACTACCAACACACGATGGAAGGAAGTACATTCAATTGCACAACACAAAATGCTCAGAGGACTATACGACGAACTAGTTGCGCAAGAGAAGCAGAGTCATTTGTGGTAATGAACTTCTGCAGGCGCTCCTTACGACAACGGTGCCAGAGTGAGTGGCATTCTCAGCTGCACCTCCACTGTAAAAACAGCGGTGAGATTTCTGAGGCTGCTTCTCCTAGTGTTCGGTAAGACAAGGGGTTCAAGGTGTGGACCAGGCTAGCTAAATGCTATTCTTGCTAAATGTTAAAATGTAACATAGTATTTGGCAGGTCAGGAGTCAAAAAGAGGAGCTTGACAGGAACTCAACCTAAATGTAGCCAACTGCAGAGAAATCACCATGTAATTGACCAAATAGCATATACAAGCAATGGCTTTCCTTTGGGAAGACTGAGCTTTGAATATGAATGCCTTCTCCTTTACTTGCTGCAAGTAAATAAAACTACCTTGCAACACCCAGGTCATGTTCAAAAGAGTACCCCAAGCATGAACCCCTTGAGTTGGGCAAACTCCTTCAGTAAGGCGACACTGCTGTCCCTAGACTTTGTATGTTGTTCATGTAATCCTAAACTACGGTTCAGTAAAAGTAATCATAAGAGTGGCCATGATGGGGGAAATGAGACATTTTGGGGGGGGGGGGGGGCCCTAGCAATCTGAATCTGTGCCAGTAACCTGATATACATTCTTGTTAGCCTATTGCCTAGTCACTGCCCCTTCTTTAATTATCTGGTCCTGCAAGACCTGTTTACCTAAGTACTACTCCCATTTTAGAGAGGCCATAAACTATAAACAATACACAGCCCCCAGATGGAGTTATCAGCACTGGTGCCAGGCCAGGCCTTTAGATGTGGTCTCACAGCCCCCACCCTAACACATGGGGCTTTTTGCAAAGCCCGCAGAAGGTCTGGAAGTCCCATCCCATATTTGGGGGACAAAGAAACCAAAGAGAAAGCTTCCTCCATATTGGCTTGCTCAGGATTTGGAGAGAAACAGTCTCCCCTGAAACCTGTACTAGCACATGAGAAACATCTGAAAATAAATGGGTTTTTCCTGTGCCTCCAGTACTCCTGCATATTTTTCGGTCGCCTGGTAAATTCTGTAACAGCCAAAAGAAGAGTATGCAAAGGCAGATTTCTCATCCGTTCTCTCTCTCTCTATAAAAGCCTAAGCGACTGTTAGAACCGTTCTACTGTTGGACCATTCGACCAGTAGCTATGACGTGCACTGACCACCAGGGGGAAGACGCTCTGACTGGTAGGTTAGTTTGCTGCTGAGGTTCGGCCGGTTTGGACTGGGCGAGATGGGCTGGACACGCCCTGGAACCTTCTTGTGGTCCCTCCCCAGCACCAATCGTGCATTGGTGGAGTCCTTCGGCCTGGCCTGCGCACTTTCGTAATCCGGGACCCTTCTGGGGGATGTCGGAGAGCCACAGGCCAAGCCGAGGGACCCCACTGGTGCATGAATCCATGCACTGGGCCTCTAGTCTAAAGATAAAATGTAGGTAGATTGCATAGTCTTCAGAAAATCCTCCATTAACATTACTTCTCCCAACTGTTCATTTCTGTAAACCACACAGGTATGTTGGCAATTTCTGGCATATTCATTTCCTTTAATACTCAGCAGAATTGAGGATAAGATTAATGTTGTTTTATAAATGTTAAGGAAACAGAGGGCAACTGGGGAAATATGTGTGGGCTAAGCCAAGATTCTCCTCGGACCCCACCGGTGCAAGAATCTGTACACCGGCCTCTAGTATACTTATAATGTTGTGCAAACATCACCACCATCCTTCTCCATAACTCTGTTCACCTTGTAAAACTGAAAATCTATACCCATTAGACAATAGCACCCCATTCCCACCTCTCTCCAGACCCCGGCAACCTCATTTTCCTTTCTGTAAGCTAATACTGTCTGTAAGACCTAATGCAGTCTTTTCTTTTCTTTTCATTTTTAAGAGAAAGCGAACGAGAGAAGGAGATAGAGAAACATTGATGTGAGAGTGAAACATCAATTGGCTGCCTTTTGCACTCAGGGATCGAGCCCAAAACCCAGGCTTGTGCCCTGACCAGGAATTGAACTGACAATGTTTCAGGATATGGGCTGACACTCAACATACTGAACCACATTGGCCAGGACCAAATGCAGTCATTTTAATGAGGAAAAAAACACACTCATAAAATATTTAACCTCAAGCAATGAAACTTCCTCGTGATGTGCATAAGATAAAGTATTACAAAATGAATGCCTCTCAATGGCTAAATAACTTGACCTATTGTGTAGCATAAATAACTCAAAGTTGGTTAAGTGTTGAAGACTATGAATAGCAGCTTTGGTTTTGCTGCAGCTGCTCTGAGGCCATCAATCTTTCTGTCAGTAATTCAATCTCAGGATACTTGTGTGTTTAAGCTCCTCCTCTCTTACAACAAGTAAAACTAAGTCCAAAGGTATACACGTTAATTTTTCTGTTTTGTTACAAGAGAAGTGATAGAACACTGGGTCTAATTCATGCAAAAGTAGTATGGAGTTATTAAAGGGCAACTTAAAAATAAGAAAGAAGGAAGGTGCAGAAAGTATTTATGGTTTACATGCATTGACTTGTCGTTTTTATGGATCCTAACTCTCACTGTGCTTTTGAGTTTCAATTCCGTATAAGCATAAATAGCCAAAAATTAAAACTGCATTCATATAACTTAATCCACAACTGATAACTGTTTGAGAATCTTTCATGAAAAGTTCCAAAATGTAATGTGATATTGTTCCTAGTGAATTTCTTCACAAGGCGATAAAATATATAATCCTGGGCAGTACTGGATAAGCTTGCCTGAAGAGTGTTTTCTTTGTGTGTGTGTGTGTGTGTGTGTGTGTGTGTGTGTGTGTGTGTGTGTGTGTTTAATTTTTTATTTTTTGTCTAAAGTCTGGTCTGGAAATTCTGGAAGGATAATTAATCAGAAGGAAACTGCTTTTTTATTTATTTTTAATCTTCATCCAAGGATGTGTTTCTATTGATTTTAGAGAGAGGAGAAGAGAGAGAGAGAGAGAGAGAGAGAGAGAGAGAGAGAGAGAGAAAGAAACATCAATGCAAGAGGGAAACATTGATTGGTTGCCTCTCATGTGCATCAAACTCACAACCTAGATATGTGTACTGAGAGGGAATCAGACCCGCAAACTTTTGATGTAGGAGATGATGCTCCAATCAACTAGCCACCCAACCAGGGCCAGAAGGAAACTGCTTTTTAAGTGGAATAATTTATAATCTAGGAGATTTATGATTTTGAGAAAGTATAAAGTTGCTCTTTTAAAAAATGAGATAGAACAGATTCACTTAAGGCCAGAAGGGATTGGCATGAAGTATTCAAAATAATGGAAAGCAAGGACCTGCTACCAAGACTATTCTATTCAACAAGGCCATCATTTAAAATTGAAGGCCAAATAGCCTTAGCTGGTTTGGCTCAGTAGATAGAGCATTGGCCTGTGGACTGAAGAGTCCCAGGTTCAATTCCAGTCAAGGGTACATGCCTGGGTTGCAGGCTCGATCCCCAGTAGAGAGCGTGCAGGAGGCAGCCAATCAATGATTCTCTCTCATCATTGATGTTTCTATCTCTTTCTTTCCCTTCCTCTCTGAAATCAGTAGAAGTTAAAAAATAAAAATAAAAAATAAAAAACAAATTGAAGGCAAAATAAAGAACTTCCCAGACCAAAAAATACTAAAGGAGTTCACTATCATCAAACCAGCATTACAAGAAATGTTATAGGAACTGCTATAAGAATAAGAAGAAAGAGAGAGAGAGAGAGAGAGAGAGAGAGAGAGAGAGAGAGAGAGAGGAACATCGGCATAAAAAATGGCAATAAATACTAAGTGCCTTTCAATAATAATCTTAAATGTAAATGGACTAAATGCTCTAATCAAAAGACATAGGGTAGGTGAACTGATAAAAAAAAACATGACCCACATATATGCTGTCTACAAGAGACACACCTCAGAACAAAAGATACACATAGGCTCAAACTGAAAGGATGGAAAAAAATTTCATGCAAATGGAAGCACAAAATAAAGCTGGGGTAGCAATAATCATATGTGACAAAATAGACTTCAAAGCAAAGGACATAACAAGAGATAAGGAAAGCTACCTCGTAATACTAAAGGGGTCGATCCAACAATATGATACCCTGGTAAACATATGCACCCAATATCGGAGCACCTAAAAATATAAAGAAACTATTGATAGATTTTAAAGATGACATTGACATCAATACAGTCATAGTTGGGGACTTTAATACCCTACTGTCATCAATGGATAGATCTTTCAGACAAAAAAATAAATAAGGAAACAGTGATCTTGAACAACACCCTGCACCAGATGGATTTAATCGATGTTTACAGAATATTTCATCCCAAAGTAACAGAATATACATTCTTCTCAAGTGCACATGGAATAGTCTCAAAGATAGACCACATATAAGGACACAAAATAAGCCTGAATAAATTCAAGAAGTTAGAAATTATGTCAGCATCTGCTCAAATCACAATCCATGAAACTATAAATCAACTATATTAAAAATTCCTCAAAAATATTCAAACACATGGAGGCTAAATAGCATATTTTTAAACAATGAATGGGTTTCCAATGTAATCAAGAACGAAATTAAAAATTACCTGGTAACTAATGAAAATGAATACACAACAACCCCAAATCTATGGGACACAGTGAAAGCAGTTCTGAGAGGGAAGTTCATAGCACTACAGGCCTACTTCAAAAAAAAAAAACCAAGAAAAAAATTTAAGAAACCATCTAACCCTACAACTTAAAGAATTAGAAAGATAACAACAAGAAAAGCCCCGAGTAAGTAGAAGGAAGGAAGTAATAAAGATCAGAGTGGAAATAAATGACATAGAAACTAAAAAATAAAATAAAATAAAATAAAATAGAATAAAATACAATAAAATACAAAAGATCAATGAAACCAATATCTGGTTCTTTGAAAAGATAAATAAGATTAATAAACCTTTAACCTTTTGCACTCGGATGTCGAATGTGACTCGACACGGTTAGCATCGGTAGTAGGAATCGAGAAAAAGCAAGTGAGTGCAAAGGGTTAACCAGACTCATCAAGAATAAAAGAGAGAGGACCCAAATAAATAAAATCAGAAATGAAAGGAAAAGTGACAACTGACATCCCAGAAATACAAAGGATTGTAAGAAAATACTATGAACAATTATATGCCTATAAGCTGGACAACGTGGAAGAAATAGACAAATTCCTGGAAACATACAGTCTTGCAAAACTGAATCAGGAAGAATCGGAAAACCTGAAGAGACCAATTACAACTAAAGAAATTAAAGCAATAATAATAATAATAATAATAAACTCTCAAAAACAAAAGTCCTGGACTGGATGGCTTCATAGACGAATTTTACCAAATATTCAAAGAAGAAATAACACCTATCCCCCTCAAACTATTCCAAAAAATTCAAGAGGCAGGAAGACTTCAAGCTCTTTTTACAGGGTAATCATTATCCTAATTCCAAAACCAGATAAAGACACTACAAAGAAAGAAAATTATAGGCCAATATCCCTGATGAACATAGATGCTAAAATCCACAACAAAACATTAGCAAATTGGATCCAGCAATACATCAAAATATCATACACCATGATCAAGTGGAATCTATTCCAGGGATGCGAGGTTGGTACAATATTTGCAAATCAATAAATGTGATTTGCATAAACAAAATAAAAGATAAAAATCACATGATCATAACAATGGATTCAGAAAAAGCATTTTATAAAATCCAGCACCCGTTTCTAATAAAAACTCTCAGCAAAGAGGGAATAGAGGGATCTTACCTCAACATAACAAAGGCCATATATGAAAAGCCTCGAGCCAACGTTACACTCAGTGAACAAAAACTAACAGCATTTCCCTTAAGATAAGGAATAAGACAGGGATGTCTGCTTTTACCACTCTTATTCAACACTAGAGGCCCATTGCACGAAGAGATTCGTGCAATAGGCCTTCCTTCCCTTGGCTTCCAGCACCAGTTTTCCCCCGGCACCTGGGACCCAGGCCTTCGTTCCGGCCAGAGTCTGCTGCCTTTGCTGCAGGCACTGGCCAGAGTCTGCTGCCTTTGTCTTTGCTGCAGACTCCAGCTGGAGTCTGCCATCTTCGCTGCAGACTGCTGTCTTCATCTTCGCTGCAAACTCCGGCCAGAGTCTGCCGTCTTCGTCTTCACTGCAGACTTTGGAGTCTGCAATCTTCATCTTCGCTGTGGCCAGAGTGCTGCTCCTATAGATCCCTTCGCCCCCTGCCCTCCCTCTCATAGTAGGCGTCCTGCCCCGCCTGGCCACTCCATGCCTGGAGCAGCTGGGTGGTGGCCATCTTTCTCCTTCTAATTTGCATATTCCCTCCTGATTGGCTGGTGGGCGTAGCAGAGTGATGGTTAATTTGCATGTTTCTCTTTTATTAGTGTAGATAGTACTGGAAATTCTAGCTACAGTGATCAGACAAGAAGAAGAAATAAAAGGCATCCAAATTGGAAAGGAGGGAGTAAAACTGTCATTATTCGTAGATGACATGATATTGAAAACTCTAAAGACTCCACCAAAAATCTACTAGACCTAACAAATGAATTTGGCAAAAGATCAGGATACAAAATTAATATTCAGAAATCAGTTGCATTTTTATACATCAACTAGAGGCCTGGTGTATGAATTCGTGCATGGATGGGGTCCCTCGACCTGGCCGGCAATTGGGGCAATGGGGGACATCTAGCTCAGTCCCGATAGGGGCTGATCAGGGGCCAGCTGGCAGCGGGGGTGAGGGACCGTGGAAGGTTGGCTGGGCATGGGAGGTTGGCTGTGGGAGCACACTGACCACCAGGGGGCAGCTCCTGTGTTGAGCATCTGCCCTGTGGTGGTCAGTGCGCATCATAGTAACTGGTCGACCGGTCGTTCGGTTGACTGGTCATAAAGGTTGCTTAGGCTTTTATATCTATAATAATAAAAGTGTAATATGCTAATTAGACCAGGCAGCTGAACGACCTTCCAGGTGACCTTCTGGATGAAGCCGGGGCTGCGAGGGCTGAGGCAAGCTGCTGCGGCTGCAGCTACGAGGGCCAAGCCCCTTGCATGAATTTCATGCATCAGGCCTCTAGTATATAGACTAGAGGCCCGGTGCACAAAATTCGTGTACGTGGAGGGGGTGTCCCTCAGCCTAGCCTGCACCCTCTCCAATCTGGGACCCCTCGAGGGATGTCCTACTGCCCGTTTAGGCCTGATCCCATCGGGCCTAAACAGGCAGTTGGACATCCCTCTCACAATCCAGGACTTCTGGCTCCCAACTGCTCGCCTGCCTACCTTCCTGATTTCCCCTAACCACTTCTGCCTGCCAGCCTGATCACCCCCTAACCACTCCCCTGCCAGCCTGATTGATGCCTAACTGTTCCCCTGCCAGCCTGTTTGCCCCTAATTGCCCTCCCCTGCAGGCCTGGTCCCCCTCAACTGCTCTCCCTTTTAGGTCTGGGTCCCTCCCAACTGCCCTTGCCTGCAAGCCTGGTCGCCCCCAACTTCCCTCCCCGGCTGGCCATCTTGTGGTGGCCATCTTGTGTCCACATGGGGGCAGCCATCTTTGACCACATGGGGGCAGCCATCTTGTGTGTTGGAGTGATGGTCAATCTGCATATTACTCTTTTATTAGATAGGATAGAGGCCTAGTGCAAGGGTGGGGGCCGGCTGGTTTGCCCTGAAGGGTGTCCCGGATCAGAGTGGGGGTTCCCTTGGGGCGTGGGGTGGCCTGGGCGAGGGGCCTGTGGTGGTTTGCAGGCTGGCCATGCCCCCTGGAGACCCAAGCGGATGCCCTGGTATCTGGGGTTTATTTATCTTCTACAATTAAAACTTTGTAGCCTGGAGTGGAGCCAAACCTTCTGATTGCTCCTTGGAGGCAGCCATTTCTGTTGGGATTTATGCATTTTCTATAATTGAAAGCTGGCCAGGGTGTGCGGAAAGCTTGGCTTCCTCCATCTCCGGGGGCAACCCTAGCCTCCTGCTCTTTCCAGCTCCGTGGCTGCCGCCATTTCTGTTTGGATTTATGTATCTTCTATCATTGAAACTTTGTAGCCTTGAGTGGAGGCCTAGGCTGGCAAGGGCAGGCGAAAAGCTTGGCTTCCTCCATTGCCGGGGAAACCCAAGCCTCTTTTCTGCTCTCTGTGGCCATAGCCATCTTGGTTGGGTTTATTTGCATATTCACTCCTGATTGGCTGGTGGGCGTGGCTGGTGGGTGTAGTGGAGTGGTGGTTAATTTGCATATTATTCTTTCATTAGATAGGATAATGAACTATCAGAAAGAGAAACTAAAAAACAATCCCATTTACAATTGCATAAAAAAAATAAGGTACCAAGGAATAAATTTAACCAAGGAGGTAAAAGACCTGTACTCAGAAAACTGTAAGACATTAAAAAAAGAAACTTAAGAAGATAGAAACAAGTGGAAGCATATATATATTGTGTTCATGGATTAGAAGAATTAACATCAATAAAATACTACCCAAAGCAATCCATAGATTCAATGTAATTCCATTAAAAAACAAAAGAAAAATATCCCTCTTGGTTTTGTCTTTGGTACACTTGAGAATCTAGATGGTTTTTTTTCTTGGGAGTGAACACATCAAAAAGAACCATATTTTCCATTAATTCAGTGGCTGTTATGTGATGCTGGTAAACTTACTCTCTCAGAAGGTCTGTCACCTCACTTGGAATGGCTTAAGTTTCAGTTTCCCTATCTATCATCAGAGCACAACTTCCTATAACATGCTTTATTTCTGGATCTCTGCCAGTCCAGCACTTTTGAACTCAATGCTTCGCTCTAGCAATAATTTCCTACCTCACCCTTCTCTCTCCAACCTATCACACAGAATGTTTATGGAGTAAGATTCTAATTTCATCCTGTCATTTCTTGTTCAGAAAATTCCAGGGAACGCCCATTTCCTATAAACTCTTGTGACTAGCCAGAAACTCTCTCCCTCCCATTTTAAGTTCAGTTTAAATTCAGCTCCTTTCTTCTGAACTCTCCCCAATTACTACTGTGCACATCACATTTCTGAAATTAGTGACCATTATTGGTATATTTCTTTAGGACTTAATCCCATATTGACTTGGATTGTTATTTAACTGATTCCTGTCAGCATCTTCTCTTTCCAACTAGATTGTAAACTCCACACAGAGCGAAGGTGCTCACCTTAAAAGTTGCATTTGTGTCTCCTAGTTTTAGGCAGTTGTTATGCATACATTTGGTGCTCAATACATTTAAGAAATAGCTGTGTCCGATATATCCTGATCTTTTTATTCTATTTTTTAAAATACCAATCATGACACACTAAATTGATTTGCTCATGACTAAAGGATTATAATCTACATATAAAATACTTTATGCTCCTTGAATTCAAATGAGGTGTATAAAATTGTTTTTGAAAAATGCTTACAACAAAATAGTACTTTGAATTCTCATTCTGTTCCTGACAGCTTGAGTTACAATTATTATCTTTAGGGTTATCTTGAGATCACTTCTTACCATATTCTACCATAGCATTTAAAATCAATTCCTCCTCCCACTTCTACTTTTGAAATTTGGGACACCGTTAAATAAAACAAAGTGTCATCTAGATTTCTCTTTCTTGCTGTCTTGACAAACTTTAGTGGCATATAAATAAACATTTCAGGATTAATTTTAATTAGACCACTTGCAGATGAATAAAAGCAGGTATAGTCATACTTTCGTGTCTTTACATATCTTAGGAACTTGCATGAGCCTTATTGCCTAATCATACAGAATCTGAATCCCAGTGTTGTGAAGTTACTTACCCTGAGCCTTTATTTTCACATCCATACAATGGGAATGATAATACCAACTTCAAAGAATTTTGGAGGGTTAAAGTAGATCGTGCAAGTACAGAGTTTAGGCCAGAGCCTGGGACACACAAGTGTTCCATGGCTGGCTTATCACTATAACAAATAAATGTATCTTAAACTTCCTTTAGGTTCATAAAGCAAGGTTCAATCATAAGAACATAAGTAAGATTATTTTTTCTCTTTAAATATGTAGCTCAGTGACTTTTCTTTCTTTTTTAAAATTTTACTGATTGATTTTAGATAGAGGGAGTGAATCATCCATCTGCTGTTCCACTTATTTTCGCACTCATTGGTTGCTTCCTGCATTGTTTTGCCCCCATCGGAGATGGAGCAACCTTGGCTTACCCAGACTACCCAGGTGGTTCTCTAACCATCTGAGCTATCTGGACAGGGCCTTTAGCTCAGCGATTTTCAACCTTTTTCATCTAATGACACACAAACTAATTACTAAAATTCTGTGGCACACCAAACAATGTATGTTTTTTGTGGATCTGACAAAAAACGGTATAATTTTGATTCATTCACACAGGACGGCTATTGTGTTGGCTGTTGTCATTTTTTTTTATTTGACAATCTAAAAGAGGTCAGTGTCCTGACTAATGGTCAGGTATTGCATATTTTAAAAATTCTTATGGCATACCAGTGTGTATCTGTCACAATGGTTGAAAATCGCTGAGCTAGCTAATTTTTGTGATTGGCTTATTTATTATATACAATTCCACTGCTGGTTTTATATATCATAAATATCCCTGAGGAAAGGCTCTATTTGTGGTGCTGGATAAGCATTATATAATAAGAAATGTCTATGTAAACTAAAACAACATATATATCCAATAACTTGCCCAGTCATGCTAATCTCATTTAGATTTCTTTTCACTTTATAAAATGTCGTTTTTTAAGAAAACCCACAAGTGCCTGTGTTAAATGAAGTGTGCTTTAACTCAGCAAAATTATTGCACACAATACTTATACATAACACTTAAGATGTTCACGGGGCTGCTTTCGAACAAAGGGAGACCTGACGCTTCATTTCAGCCTTCCAAATCAAAGCCTTGTCCAGTTATTTTTATATTCCTCCTTGTCTTTGTCCACCCTTATCTTACCTAGGTCTTGCTACTTCTAGGGTGTTTTTGATTGCAGGAGTTTGGCAGTGAACAGAAAACAACCAACTTTCCACAGAGTATTTTTCACCCTAACCTGTTCAATTTAACACTGCAAAACAGTGTCTCATCCGTTCTCCTGGAAACACTGGCCCAGAGTGGACCAGGCACAGGGGATCTGCATTCCTTTCAAAATTACTTAAAAGGGCGTGATCAAGATTCCCCTTACCCCCAACTCAGAAGTTTGCTAAAGAGGGCTGCGTTCTGCGCTGAGGCTAAGGCTTTGACAACTGAGCCAAAAGTGGAGACCTCTGGGGATTCACCTTCAGTCCCCACTCTCGAGATGGTTGCATATGCGTGTCCGGGGGACGGGTGCGGGGTTGGGGGTAGGAGGGAGTGACCCAGAAAGCGACGGCAGAAACACACCTGCAACAGGAGGTAGAAATCAAGGAGTCAGTCAGAAACCCCAGGCTCCACCGACTGCCACTCAGAGGCGACTTAATCCCACCCCCCGAGATGGGGCGGAGCGTAGGAACGGCGTTCGAGAACCCCGCCCCTTTCCTCGGATGGCCCCGCCCACACGGCTGGCCCCGCCCACACGGCTGAGCCCCGCCCTAGACGCCGGCGGAGCGCGCCCAGCCCCTGGGTCCGCCAGTCCCTGTCGTCACGTCCGGGGGCGGACCGGGACGCCGGGGACGGGCCCGGGTGGGGCCGGGACGCCGGTGGGGGGGCGGGGGGGAGGCCGGGCAGGGCGGGGGTGGGGTTGTGGCGGTGCTTTGGGTGACAACGGTCCATAATGAAGGTGGCTGCGGCGAGGCGCCCGGCTCCGCAGCGCCGGGTGGGGGTGGCGCCGGGGCCGCGCCTGTGAGACCTTGGGGGCCGGCGCGGTGAGATGGGGGCCCGGCGCGGGGAGTGAGGTGCCGGAGCGGCGAGCGCAACTTTTCGCCGGAGGGGCTCTCACACTTCCTCCTCTGGCTCGTGGGCCTCCACCTGCAGCCCCTCTGCCCCCGCGTCCCGCGGGACCGGGACGGCGACGGCGGGGGCATGTGGCGCTGGGTCCGGCAGCAGCTGGTAGGTACCTCCAACCTCCCGCTCGCTCCCCCGCGGCCTCTCGGGCCGGGGTTGGCGGGGCCGGGCCGGTGGCGCGGGGCCGGGCCGGGGCGTCGGGCTTAGGCCGCAGCGGAGGCGGGAGCGGGGCCGGGGCCGGGGCCGGAGCGGGCGAACCCCGCGCAACCCCGCGCGCGCCTCGCCTCCCAGCCCGGGTCGCCGGGGGCTGGCTGCGGGAGGCGGCCGCTTCCTGCCCGCGCTTCTTGGCGACTCCCTCCTCCTCGCCGGTCCTCGGCGGCTGCGGCCCACAGCGGGGATCCGGAGCGAACGGGGCGAGGGCACGGAAAGTGGAAAGAAAGAGGCCGGCGTTTCCTGCCTCTAGCGACTTGCGACACGTTGGAGGGGAGGAGGACTCGGCTTCAGCCTCTCTCGTCCCTGTTTGTGCAAGACCCAGTGTGGCGTTGGTTCTCTCAAAAGGAGGGTTCGCGTCCTGGTCTCAGCCCTCCCCGCGGAAGGAGTGTCCCCCAAAGCCTGGGTGAGGGACCGAAGATATCCCAGCGCCCCGTTTGGTTCCGGAAGAGGAGTTGTGTGGGACGGCGGGCTCCTACCTTGTCCCCCACCCCCAACCCAGGTGAAACTTTTGGAATGTCGACCTTATTATTTTTCCCCCCCCTTGTCCTCCCCAAGGCAGTTTGAGCGAAATAGGGTTGGAACCAGTGGAACATCTCGGGGTGAGGGGCACGAAATCCTAGACGAGGGCGACGTAAGGCGCATCAAAAGCGCCACGTTCTTAGAATTAATTCGGAGAGAGAAATCTTCCCTGCCTCTTGGCGAACACGGCACGAGGGCAGCAGTGGGAATGTGGGACGAAAGTTGCTTCTGGCTGAGGAAGCCTAACCTGGTCTGGAGGAGGGAGGAGGTCTGTGACTTGGCTTGCTGCTTCATCTCTAGATCGCTTTAGTGAAATGCTCCTGCAGCGCAGTGGTTCTCCGTGCATTAATTCAAAAGGCAGTGAAGCAAAAACGATTTTGGGGAGACGAAAGCGTTGGGGAACTCTCTTTCCTTGCCTCTAGAGCAGCAGTTTGACGTGAAGACTGCGAAGTATGCCGTTTCAGAGCCAGCCTTTATTTTGCAGTGGGCATTATTCTAAAAATAAAATTAAAAAAAAAAATCTTATATATATGAAACTAGAACTGCCTGCCACTCCCTCAAACAGATGTTGGCTATTTTTGGTTAATTGTGAATTCAGAGAGCCCAGATATATGCCTTATTAGGAAATCAAGCTAATGATCTTCTATAATAATAAAAGCGTAATATGCTAATTAGACCGGACAGCCAAACGACCTTCCAGAGGAAGCCAGGGCTGCAAGGGCCTAGCCCCTTGCACGAATTTCGTGCATCGGGCCTCTCGTATCATTGTAATACCATACTGTGGTAAGACTTTGTTGCAGTAAGCCATAGCACAGTAACTTGACTCGAAGTTAATTATTTTTTTTCCTTAAGTTAATTATTACAGGTCTGATCTCATGCTTTTGATTTGCCAGTCTTCCTGTATAGAAGGGTTATTTAGCTGATGGTGTTTTTGTCTGGTAGGAAGATCATGCTGAAGTGGTTCTCTGAAAGCTTTTCCTGTAGATGAAGACACAGCTTCTCCGTGTTAGGTATTTTTTGTTAATCTGAATAAAAGCCTGCTTGTATAACCTCTCATGTTCAAGACAGACAATTTGGTCATGTTTTTTAAAAATGACTTCAAATGAATGCAACCTAAAGGAAGGGCGGGAAGTTGTCTGGCTAATTTCTAAGATGACAAGTCGAACAAGTTGCTGTGCGTAAAAAATGCTGTCTCTGACGTTTAGTTGCTCACCTCATTGGTTTTATTTTTAAGTTATCAGATCTTCTAAGTATGTAATCAAACCTATGCCAATTTAGGACTTTGTACCTTTGATTAACTTTGTACAGCCACCTAAATTATACATTAAGGATAGTAATGAAAGCATATTTTACTATCCCAGTCATAAGCAGTTATTTTAGTTACTCTACCAGGAATTACTCAAAGTCTAGTTTAGATTATACTTCTATTTGCTCAATGGATTGAGTCATCCATGTCTTTTAGGAAGAGACTTATTTTAAAAATTGATATAAATAGGACAAAATTGGGAAAATTAATATGCAAATCAAGGATAGGTTTTTGGAGTTCTAAACATACTTTATTCATTATATGAAACCTGATTTTTCAACAACTTTTCTTGCCCAAAAAGTTTATAGTCATTTTATTATAGAAATAAGTATTATGCTCTAGTACTTTCTCCTTAATTAAAGCAATGCTTGACTCCTTATCTCCACAAAGTATTTCCACTAACTAGAATCGATGAGGAAAATCAGGTTGTCAGAAGCTTGATGTTTTCTGTTAGAGAAGTAGAGTGGAAATAATATCATTTCCCTTTTCTTTTCTCAGAGAGAGTGCAGAAAACATCGATGAGAGAGAAAACCATAAATGATTTGCCCTGACCGGGGATCGACCCCCAACCTAACTATGTACCCTGACCAGGACTCAAACCCATGACCCTTCAGTTTATGTGACAACGCTCCAACCAATTGAGCCACACTGGCTAGGGCTGTCTTTCTTTTTTGTTCTTTACTTTCTGGATCTCAAAGAAGTTATTTTACACTAAGAAAAATTTTTTATGTCTTTTTGGTACAGTTAGTATTATCCATAGTGTACTCATTTCTAGCCGCATATGTGTATTAACTCAGAGATAGGATGACAGCGTTTTCATTATAATAGTGGAAATGTCATTAGCTACTAACTGTTCTCTAATATTTAGATTTGTATAGTAATTATTAACCATATTTGCTATTAAAATTCTAATTAATTAAATTAAAATTTTGTGTGACTATTACCTACCATATTAGAAAGATCAGAGTAGAACGTTATCATTATCACAGAAAATTCTACTGGGCAGTACTACAGACTTTTAACTGAAAGTCTTTTTCAATAAATATTTTAGTTGATACGTAATATTTACAGGGCAATGTAATGCTATGTTTTTAAAGCACATCCTGTGTGCAGACATTATAATGTGCTAAATACTGAGGATACAAATGTAGGTCAGTGAGCGCCTTAATTCATCTTTTTATGCTCAGTGTCTTCCACAGTACTTGACATAGAGTAGACATTGGGTTCATGTTTGCTCAATAAATAGGCAAAGAAAGAATGAATCCCATGGTATTGCTTCTGTGTTCAGAGATACAGTGACAAAATCCAAGAGTGACCAGTCCAGAAGAAAGCTAGAAAATGGCTGTAATTTTACAAAAATACAACTGAATGTTGTTACAATAAGATGCTGTTTCTTAAATTTTTTCATATTTGTTTTGGCAGTGGTGGAAGGGCTGATAAGATTATTTTCTGATTCACTGAGAAAAATGGGAAGCTCTTAACCTAAACTGTCTCAACTTTCTGTTTTCTCACCACACACACTCACTGAACTTGTTTATAATTGCACTAAATTCTTCCCTTTCCACCTGTCACAAGGTAGGTGTGATAGTCCTCTTTATCCTGTAGCCTGTTTTCAACTTAGCAGCTAGAGTGATCTTATTTAAACACAAGTTAGATCATGTAATTCCTTTATTTACAACCTTCTAAGGAATTGCCTTCTTGCTCACAGTAAAAACCAAAGTCTACTTGATCTGTATCCCCACCTCCCCAAATCACTTGTTCTCATTTCCCATCACTCTTCCCTCGCTTTGTCCACACTGACTCTCTTGAAATTCATCAGAAGTGTCAGGCCTACAGTGCTTAAATCCCAGAATCTTTGTCCTGGCTGTTACTTCTGCCTGGAATGTTCTACCTCCAATTTTCTGCTGTCTCCTTTACTCCCTTCATGTCTTTACTCAATTGTTATAAGTGAGGCCTTTTCTGGAAATTCAGTATGAAATTGTAACGCTCCCCAACACCTCCCTATCGCCCTCCCCTGCTTTTTATTTCTCTTAGCACTTATCACTATTCAATATACTCTGTACTTTTATTTTTTATCTCATTTATCCTATGAAGGCAGTGATTTTGGTCTATTTGTTTTAGTTCTCCATATGCTGTTTCTCAACTCTGCATCCACATTTAGGTAATACCATTTCTTTCTCATTTACTCATTCATTCACTCAGACATTTTCTGAGCACCTACTCTGTGATAGCATGTTACTAGGCTCTGGAAGTACCAAAATGAACCCCTGTTTTAGCCAGTCTTTTAGGAGTCTCTTCTTCCCTAATGGATATATATTGCATTGTTGTCATTTTTTTTCCTATTATAAAAAGTGTTTTAGTGACTGTTCTTATTTATGTATTTTAAATTTTTAAAAAATTGATTTGAGAGAGAGAGGTAGGGAAGAGGGAGGGAGGGAGAGAGAGAGAGAGAGAGAAGAGAAACATTGATGTGAGAGAAACATTGATTGGCTGTCTCCAGCCTGAAATCTGGACATGGGCGCTAACAGGGTATCAAACCTGCGACCCTTTAGTTCATGGGATGTCGCTGAACCAACTGAGCCACATTGGCCAGGGGCCAGGGCTATGTGTTTGTTTTAAATTGAAATACTTAGCAGTGGAACTGCTGAGTCATAGGGAATACACATTATGACTGTTACTAAATGTTGCCAAATTATTTTCCCAAACATGAGAGTTCCCCTTTCCCTACATCTTGGTCAACACTTGGTACTGTTAGACTTAAAAAAATTTACCAATCTGATGGCTGTGATTTATATCTCTTTTTTTTTTTTTTTTTCTAATTTGTATTTTTCTGATTGCTGGTGAAATTCCGGTGTCCTGTATTTCATTCATATGAATAGATTACCCATTTTTCTATTGGGTAGTTTGTCATTTCCTTATAGTTCCTTCTGTAGTCTGGATGCTAATTATTTGTTGTATATGTTGTAAATATCTTCTTCCAGTCTGTCCCTTGTTTTTCACTTGTTCATAATGTCTTTTGATATAGAAATGTAAAATTTATTTGTAAGTAATTGCATTAGGCACATGCTTTCTGCTTTTTTTTTTTTTTTTTTTTTTACTTATTTAGAAATTCCTTTCCTATACCAGGATCAGAAAGCTGTTTTTCTAATGTTTTGTGCAAAGTACCTTACAATTTAGTTTGTCAACATTTAGGTGCTTAATATAGATGGAATTGATTTTTGTATATGGAATAAAGTAAATAATTTATTTTCTTCCATATGAAAAGTTACTTATCCCAGTGCAGTTTATTGAATGAGCCATCTTTTCACCACTAATCTATGTTGTTTGCCTTTTCTGTCATAAATGAGCATTCTCTTTCACATATCTTGTATTCCTTCTAGGTTCGCTATTCTGTTTCATGCATCTGTTGACCTATTGGGGCACCAATAATACACTGTCTTAATTATATATATATCATTAAGATATATATATATATAATATAAACACACACATATATATATATACACACATATATATACATATATATATATTTTTATTGTTTAAAGTATTACATACTAGAGGCCTGGTGCACGAATTTGTGCACCAGTGGGCTCCCTGGGCCTGGCCTGCGGGATCGGGCTGAAACCGGCTCTCTAACATCCCCCGAGGGGTCCCAGATTACGAGAGGGCGCAGGCCAGGTCAAGGGACTCCACCAGTGCACGATCGGGGCCGGGGAGGGATGCGGGAGGTTAGCCAATAGAGGAGGAGTTGCGGGAGGGCTCCAGGGCCCCAGCAGCAAGCTAACCTGCTGGTCGGAGCGTCTGCCCCCTGGTGGTCAGTGCACGTCAGAGCGAGCGGTTTAGCGGCCTTAGCATATCATTAGCATATTATGCTTTGATTGGTTGAACGAATGACGGGACACTTAGCATATTAGGCTTTTATTATATAGCATGTCTCCTTTTTCTCCCATTGACCCCTGCCCCTCCCCAACCACTCCTACCCCACTACCCCAGTGTCCGTTGGTTATGCTTATATGCGTGTATACAAGTCCTTTGGTTGATCTCTTATCCCCCTCCTCCACCTTCTCTCTGAGGTTTGACAGTCCATTCAGTGTTTCTCTGTCTCTGGATCTATTTTTGTTCATCAGTTTATGTTCATTATATTCCACAAATGAGTGAGATCATGTGATGTTTATCTTTCTCCAAATGGCTTATTTCACTTAGCATAATGCTCTCCAGGTCCATCCATGCTGTTGCAAATGGTAAAAGTTCCTTCTTTTTTATAGCAGTGTAGTATTCCATTGTGTAGATGTACCACAGTTTTGTTTTGTTTTATTTTTTAAAGTATTACATATGTCTTCTTTTCCCCCGATTGACACCCCTCTGGCCACTCCCACCCCCAAGGGCAAACCCCTACTACCCCAGTGTCTGTGTTCATTGGTTATGCCTAATATGCATGCATACAAGTCCTTTGGTTTATCTCTTAGCCCCCCCTCCCCTGCCTTCTCTCTGAGGTTGGATGGTTTGTTCAATGCTACCTTGTCTCTGGATCTATTTTTGTTCATCAGTTTATGTTGATCATTATATCCCACATATGAGTGAGATCATGTGATATTTATCTTTCTTTGACTGGATTATTTCGCTTAGCATAATGCTCTCCAGATCCATCCATGCTGTTGCAAATGGTAAGAATTCCTTCTTTTTTATGGCAGCATAGTACTCCATTGTGTAGATGTAACACAGGTTTTCATCCACTCATCTGTTGATGGGCACTTGGGCTGTTTCCAAATCTTAGCTATTGTAAATTGTGCTGCTATGAACATAGGGGTGCATATATCCTTTCTGATTGGTGTTTATGGTTTCGTGGGATATATTCCTAGAAGTGGGATCACTGGGTCAAATGGGAGTCCCATTTTTAACTTTTTGAGGAAATGCCATACTGTTTTCCACAGTGGCTGCACCAGTCTGCATTCCCACCAGTGTGCACGAGGGTTCCTTTTTTTCCACATCCTCGCCAGCACTTGTCATTTGTTGACTTGTTGATGATAGCCATTCTGACAGGTGTGAGATGGTACCTCATTGTTTTTTTGATTTGCATCTCTCGGATGATTAGTGACTTTGAGCATGTTTTAATTTATCTCTTGGCCTCTGTACGTCCTCTTCCGAAAAGTGTCTATTTAGTTCCTTTGCCCATTTTTTGATTGGGTTGTTTATTTTCTTTTTGTTAAGTTGTATGAGTTCCCTATAAATTTTGGAGCTTAAACCCTTACCTGAGATAACATTGGCAAATATATTCTCCCATGCAGTGGGCTTTCTTGTTTTGTTGATGGTTTCTTTTGCTGTGCAGAAGCTTTTTGTTTTGATATAGTCCCATTTGTTTATTTTCTCCTTAGTTTCCATTGGCCTGGAAGCTGTATTGGTAAAGATATTGCTATAATATATATCTGATATTTTGCTGCCTATGGATTCTTCTAAGATTTTTATGGTTTCCCATCTTATGTTTAAGTCCTTTATCCATTTTGAGTTTATTTTTGTGTATGGTGTAAGTTGGTGGTCTAGTTTCATTTTTTGCATATATCTGTCCAATTTTTCCAACACCATTTATTGAAGAGACTACCTTGATTCCATTCTATGCTCTTGCCTCCTTTGTCAAATTTTAATTGAGCATAATGGCTTGGCTCTACTTCTGGGTTCTCTGTTCTGTTCCATTGGTCTATATGTCTGTTCTTGTGCCAGGACCAGGCAGTTTTGAGAATCGTGGCTTTGTAATATAGGTTGATATCTGGTATTGTGATCCCTCCAACTTTATTCTTTCTCAGGATTGCTGTTGCTATTCGGGGTATTTTTTTTTTTTTATTCCAGATGAATTTTTGGAGCATTTGTTCTAGGTCTGTGAAATATGCCATTGGTATTTTAATGGGGAGTGCATTGAATCTATAAATTGCTTTGGATAATATGAACATTTTAATGATGTTGATTCTACCAACCCATGAACACAGTATATTTTTCCATTTGTTTACATCTTCCTCTATCTCTTTTTTTAAATGTCCTATAGTTTTCCGAGTACAGGTTTTTTACCCCCTTAGTTAATTTCATTCCTAGGTATCTTAATTTTTTTTGTTGCAATGGTAAATGGGATTTTTTTTTTTAGTTTCTCTTTCTGTGAGTTCATTATCCTAATATATAAAAACCCTGGGTATGTCACATCTGCAACGACTGGGAGGCTCAACCATTCGCTAGGCTGTGCGCGCAGCAGGCGAGCTGGCTGAATTGCTGACCTCTCAGAGAGAGAGAGGCGGGGCTGATCAGCAGTGGCAGCAACTGCTGGCAAGGCTGGGAGAGAGAAGCAGGGTGATCCTGCTTCTCTCTCCCTGGCCAGCAGCCAAGCCTCTCTCTCTCTCTCTCTCTCTCTCTCTCCCAGAGGTCAGCAGTTCAGCCACTAGCCAGCAGCTTGGGGAGGCTACTGATCAGCCCCACCTCTATGATCAGGCCCGGAGATAGGCCCAGAGATGCTGACTGGCATAGAAACCGACCAATCAGAACCAAATCTGGGTGAATTGCAAGGAGCCAATGGCTGCCTAGGTGGCGGAGCTTTTGATGCTGACTGGCATAGAAACCGACCAATCAGAATCAAATTGGTCAGCAGAGGAGGGCAGTTGGAGGTAATCAGGCCGGCAGGGGAGAGCAGTTGGGGGTGAGATCAGGCCGGCGGGGAGGCAATTGGTGGTGAGATCAGGCCGGCAGGGGAGGGCAGTTGGGGGCGATTGGGCCAGCAGGGGAGCAGTTAGGTATTAATCAGGCCGGCAGGGGAGTAGTTAGGGGCAATCAGCAAGGCAGGCAGGCAGACGAGCGGTTAAGGCCTAGCAGACCCCGATAGTGAGGAGGGATGTACGACTGCCGATTTAGGATGTCCTAGACCGGCAGTCGGACATCCCCCGAGGGTTCCAGATTGGAGAGGGTGCAGGCTGGGCTGAGGGACAAACGAATTTCATGCACCGGGCCTCTAGTCCTATATACTAAAGAGCTAATATTGCTAATTAGACCGAACAGCAGAATGACAGTCCGGATGATATTCGGACAAAGCCAGGGCTGCGAGGGCCGGCTGAGGCTGCGAGGGCCTGTGAGGGCTGGCCGAGACAGCTGGGGCCGCGGGGGCCAAGCCCCTTGCACGAATTTCGTTCATTGGGCTTCTAGTTGGTGTATAAAAAAGCCATAGATTTCTGAGTGTTAATTTTGTATCCTGCTACATTGCCAAATTCATTTATTAAGTCCAGTAGTTTTATGATGGAGTCTTTAGGGTTTTCTAAGTACAATATCATGTCATCTGCGAAAAATGACAATTTTACTTCTTTTCCAATTTGGATGCCTTTTATTTCTTCTTTTCCCATTTGGATGCCTTTTATTTCTTTTTCTTGTCTGATTGCTATGGCTAGCACTTCCAATACTATGATGAACAGGAGTGGTGAAAGTGGCCATCCCTGTCTTGTTCCTGTTCTTAGGGGATAATTACAGTATTTTTTTTAATAAGTCTTGATAACTGGCTGGGCAGAATTGCCAATCCCCTTCTCCCACTGCCCCAAATTGCATTAGATCTTTACTCTTCCATATGCTTTTTGTTTTATTTTATTATATCTTTTATGAGATTGATTTATTTAATTTTTTTGTTAATCCTCACCCAAGGATATTTTTCCATTGATTTTTAGGGAGAGTGGAAGAAAGGGAAAGACAGAAACATTCATATGAGAGAAACACATTGATTGGTTGCCTCCTGCATGCACCCTGACGAGGGCCCAGGCTGAGGAGGAGCCTTGACTGTATTCAAACCCCTTGGTCTACAGGCCGATGCTCTATCCACTGAGCCAAACCGCCTAGGGCAGCAGTTCCTTTTTTTGTACTTATTAAGAGGCCTTACATTTTAAAAATGAATTTAATTCAAAGCAGGGACCCTGACTTCTCATATTGGCACTTCCACAGTACCAAGTATGCTATCTAGCATATAGTCAGTGCTTATTAGTATTTATAATTTGAATTTTAAAAAATTAAATTGTAGGATAATTTAACAAATGACATACTAAGTGGCTTCAAGGGGATCCAGAGATTTATCAGGGAAAGAGTATGGCACTATAGGAATTAAGTATTAGTATTATCAGTACAAACTTTTCCAGTAGAGATCATTATTAAATTGTACCTTGAGCTATGATCATTTAAATTTGAGGCCAGAATTATAACCATATTTCAGGGAGTCAGTTGATAATTTAATTAGCACAAGGAGATGATTGTATGAAATGAGTCTGGCAAGACCTAATGCATTCTAAATCCTCTGGAAACAAAGTTCTTTGAAACCACGGTGATCTGAGTGTAGAATAAATATAAACCTTTTGCATCACATGTGGTAGGTGCTAACTAGGTCCTAGCTACTCTTCTATGATACTTTTTTTCTGTGGTAGCATTTCTGATAGTACAGACTGGTTTTCATTACCAGAGCTGTTACCTGGTTATTTTATATCTGAATAAAATGTTCCTGTTTACCTGTGAAAGAAAAAAAAAATGTGGCTTAACTCTGCTAATAAAGAAATAGAGTCTATACTGTATGTAATTCAAGGCCAGTAATATGTGTAATCTGAGCAGTTAAAACCAAATGTAAAGAATCATAACAACTAATCTTATTGACCATTAATACCTTTTCTTTGCTTTTTCTTAGGGTTTTGACCCACCACATCAAAGTGACACAAGAACTATTTACATAGCTAACAGGTTTCCTCAGAATGGCCTTTACACACCTCAGAAATTTATAGATAACAGGATCATTTCATCTAAGGTAAGAATTAACACTATTATTAAAATTATATATATGTATCACTTTGTTTTGTAAAGTGATATGTGTATTCTAGTGTACATTTATTACCTTAAAAATTCAAGGAAATGGTTGGTAGATTTATCTTAACCAAAATTTTGAACTGTAAAATAAAAGGAGTTGCCAACTGTTAATAGCACGTAGCCAACATACTAAAAATTATCTTTAGTTGCAATTAAACTAAGAAACTAATATTTATACTAAGTGCCAGGCACTGTACTAGGTACTTCTCATATCATTTAACCCTTACAGCAACTCTGAGATGGCTTTAGAAAGTGTTACACTCATTTTGTACCAGTTTCATAATTGGACTTGGTGGGAAATAATTTACTGAGGGTTGCACACTAGTAAGTGATGAGATTGGAGTTTGACCTCAGTTCTGTGCAACTTTAAAAAGCCTGACTTCTTCCAATTTTATCCTCTTCTGTAAACATGTTGTAGTATCAAATACTGCTTCATTCTTACATATTCTTCCTTGTTTTATTTTTAAAATCTCTTAGTTTATTTTGAAAGTGACGATTATAGAGTAATACTGTCCAATAAACTTCTCTCATGATGGAAATGTTTTCCACAGTAATATGATAGCCGTTAGCCTCATAGGGCTATTTATGCCTTGAAATGTGGCTAATGCAACTGAAGAACTTAATTTATTTTCAGTTAAATGTCAATAGCCACATGCATCTAGTGGTTACCTTATTGGACAGTGCATTTATAGAGGATGTGAATCAAAGAGACTAAGGGTAACGTTCTTAGATCATATGTATTGCTTAATAGACCACCTTAAGAAGCATTTTTGTGTTACTCCTTCCCTTTCCTCCAGAGTGACTAATAATTTTCTCTCTAATACTGATCTGGTCTTTCTCAAGGATAATGTCTCAGGACAGTATCCTTGGGAAAGATCAGGTTTCTTTGCTCTATCCACATTATTTGCATATGCGACCCACCATTAGTGACCTATCTCATCAGTAGTTCTAAAACAGCAGAAAGGGGAAATACAGGAGTAATAGAGGAGCTCTAAATTAATGACACAGTTCTTGGTAAATTATTCAAGAAGTAAAAGTCTTGAAAATTTTAAGGTTTTTTAAAAAACCTTTGGACATAATTTATGCACAATAAATTCACCAATTTAAGTGTACAGTTAAATGAGTTTTTACAAATGGATAAGATCATGTGACCACCACCACCATCAAAATGTAGAATATAGTCACCACTCTAAAAATTAGCAGCCAGTCCCCCTTCTTCTCACTTCTATCACTAGCAACCACTGATCTACTTTCTGTAACTATAGTTTTGTCTTTTCTGGAATTTCATATAAATACAGTCATATGGTATGAGTCTATATAGTGTCTGACTTCTTTTCACTTAACATAATACTCTTGAGACTCATCTTTGTTGTTGTTGCAAGTATCAGTACCACTAGTTGATTCCTTTTTAGTGCATGGTTTAACTGTGTTCTGAATTTGGGTCATTTTTCTTTTGTGGTTCTTTCACTACCAGTATTTTCCCCTTACATTTTCAGCTACTTTCCCAGCCCTGAACTCTAATATCTGTCATATTTTATTGATAAGGGTTTAGTTTTCCCTTGTTTTGCTGCCTTAGCTGTGAGTTTGGATAGTGTCTCCAGACTAAGAAGCCATAGCTGACAATTCATATTCCTTCTACTTGCAATTAAAAAAATAAATTAAACTCCAGTTTCTATTTATATTTTGGATATTTCCCAGAATTTTCAATAATTTTTTTAAATCTACTTTTTGTAATTTTTATCTGCTAGGAGTTCACAGGACCACTGAACTCCTGCGACAGTACTGAAAGCTATGTGTCCTGGAAAAGTTGGGATTAAGTGTCTGTTTATGACTGTTTTCATATGAAGTAGTATTAGGTTTAATGTTTTGACCACAGTTTCAAAAATGTAGATATTGATATAAGTACTGCCCTTTTTTTTTTTGTAGCACACATGAGAACTCTCTCATTACTCCCTTATTACTTCCTTATTCTACTACTGTTTTCTTAAACTACTTCCAAACCAGATTACCTGTTATTTTATAGTCATATTGAACTTCCCTACCACTGTGCCTTCGCTATGATTTCATGTTGATAACCACAATCGTTAAAATACAGACTTTATGTTTTTGCACAATTTGTAGATTGCATGTTTTTGTAGAAATGTAGAATTCATGTTTTTTACCACAATTTCAAGAATGCATATATATATATATGTGTATATATATATATATGTATATATATATATATATACACACACACACACACACACACACACACACACCGTATTTTCTGCCATCTAAGACGACTTTTTAACCCAGGAAAATCTTATACGCCCAGTCGTCTTATACGCTGGAAAATATGGTGTATATAGATATAGATATAGATATAGATATAGATATAGATATAGATATACACACACACATACATATATATATGTGTGTGTGTGTGTGTGTGTGTGTGTGTGTGTATACTAGAGGCCCGATGCACAAAATTCATGCAAGAGTAGGCCTTCCTCCCTCCAGCTGCTGGCACTCACTTCCTTCTGGCACCTGGGACCCTGACTTCCCTCTGGCTGCTGGCACCCAGGATCCAGGCTTCCCTCTGGCCGCCAGCAGGCACTCAAGACCCGGGCTTCACTCAAGACCCGGGCTTCCCTCTGGCCACTGTCAGGCACCCAGGACCTGGGCTTCCCTCTGGCTGCTGGCAGGCACCTGCAACCCAGGCTTCCCTTGCAGCCCCGGCTTCGTCCGGAAGGTCTTCGGGAAGGATGTCTGGTCTAATTAGCATATTACGCTTTTATTGTTATAGATATACTAGAGGCCCAGTGCACGAAATTCATGCACTGGGGGGGGGGGGTGTCCCTCAGCCCAACCTGCACCCTCTCCAATCTGGGACCCCTCGGGGGATATCCGACTGCCTTTCAAAATCTGGGACTGTTGGCTCCCAACTGCTCGCCTGCCTGCCTGATTGCCCCTAACCACTTCTGCCTGTCAGCCTGATCACCCCCTAAACACTCCCCTGCCAGCCTGATCGACGCCTAACTGCTCCCCTGCTGGCCCGATCGTCCCCAACTGCCCTCCCTTGACAACCCAGTCACCCCCAAATGCCCTCCCTTGTATATTCCCTCTTTATTAGATAGGGTTTTTTCTTTAACATATTGGACAGCCCTAACTGGTTTGGCTCAGTGGATGGAGCGCCGGCCTGCAGACTCAAGGGTCCCAGGTTCGATTTTGGTCAAGGGCATGTACCCAGTGGGGAGTGTGCAGGAGGCAGCTGATCGATGTTTCTCTCTCATAGATGTTTCTAGCTCTCTATCCTTTCCCTTCCTCTCTGTAAAAAATCAATAAAATATATTTTTTTAAAAAAGAAACATTTAAGATTCCTCCATATCTGCCTGGCTGGTGTGACTCAGTGGCTGAGACCCCAGCCCAGGCTGCCGCCGCTGGGAGGGGATCGCGCCGTGGGGGTGCGCACCCCTCTCCAGGCTGAGACCCCAGGCTTTCCGCTGGGAGGGGATCTCTCTGTGGGGGCGTGGGCGCCTCCCAGGCTGAGACCCCAGGCTGCGGGTTTGTATGTGTGGGATTATTCCGTGGGGAGTGAGTTTGTTTTTGTTTTTTATAAAGAGTCAGGAGGGCCTCTGGGCAGAATTCTGCCAGGCTGCTTACTCTGCCAGCTTTCAGCGGCAGCCCTACCTGAGACTGGGGGACTCCGGCGGGGCTGAGAGGACTGGGTGCCGCCATTTGTCATGGTGTGACAGTTAATTTGCATATTACTCTTTTATTAGATAGGATATGTATATAGTCAAATTTTTTTCTGATCATAAATGAGGCTGGCTTCTATTACTCCTTTTTTACTACCTTTTTAGTGTACAATTGTTCCCTTAAACAAAACTAAATGTCCTTTTTAGTGTACTATTGTTCTCTTCCAGAGTGCATTATCTTTTATCCCACAAAGCCATAATGAACTTTCCTCCTCTTTGCCTTTGTTCATACTGTCCATCCTTCCCGAAATGTTCTCCCTCTATTTGCTCTCTATTTTCAGCCTGTGAATTTCCTCTCTTAAAGCCCATGTCAAATATGATCTCCGTTATTAAATTTTCCTTTCTAAATGCTTTTTCCTTTTAATTCTTTGTATATCTCTTCATTTTTTTATCTTCGAATTCTGCTATTGATATTTTGTTGTTAATCCCCTTTATTTAATATTGAATTTATCATTGTTCCTCTTACAGTGCAAGTGTCTTGCACGTTGTAGATGCATGATATGTTTTGGTTTAATTTAATTTACCATAGTGACTACCTTATTTTAAATTTAAACTTCTCTGCAAAAGATTTAATTTTATATCTTTCTTTTGTTCTCTTACTAATGTCAGACCTTACAAAGGAAAAAAAAGTCAATTATACAGTAATACATAACTGCAGAGAAGTTATATTTCTAATTCATATTTCTTGCCCATTATTAATAACAATTTGCAATTTTTAAAGCATGATAAATCATTAGTTTTCTCAGAATATTTTCATATTGTTTAATATTATTTTACCAGTGTCCCTCTTATATATATGACAGGACAAGTGCAGAATTTGAACTCATTTATTAATATATTTGTATTTTAGAAAACCTGGAAACAGTAATCTCTAATATCTGTAAGCTAGTTTTCATAAGAAATTTTTATTCCAAGTTTTTCCATTGCATTAATGAGCTAGCCAAAGAAAATGTCCTAAAACCAATTACCTTTCTGCCAATTTATGTAGTTGTTCTTTTCAGTATTCTGGAAGACAAAATGTATTATCACTGTTTTAATTTAAATAGCTTGATGTAAACTTAGGACATTGCCAGTGTAATTCTTATAAAGTTGATACATTTGATTTGATGACTGAGGAAGTTACATGGAATACTCTGACCCCTGTAGGGACAACTGTATTTTTACTCTGGTTAAGATCAGCTAGAGATGATTTGAAACAGAGTTATTACCATCTCATATATAGGTATTGAATAGTAATTTGTTTTGGCGCCAGGAAGTATCTACCTCTCTTCCTTCTAGAGCCCTGACATAAATCCCAGCCCCAGAATCTGAAGCCACTGATTCTACCATAGGAAAACATGTTTCAGGTATCCCAGATTAGAACTGAAAATTGTAATTTCACCTAAGAAAAAAGGTTGTTCGCTATTGTACAACTATTTGTGCATCTTTGAGTCAAATTGGCTTTTGTGGGCTCTTCTGGGAATCTAACTGGTCAGAGCACATAACTAAGTTAATGGGTTCAATCCCTAGTCGGGGCGCATACAGGAAGCAACCAATAGATGTTTCTCTCACATCATTGTTTCTCACACATCAGTGTTTCTCTCTTTCTTTCTTCCTCTCTGTCTCTCTCCCTGCCCCTCCACCTTCCTTTCTCTCTAAAACATCAATAAAAACATATCCTTGGTTGAGGATTAAAAACTAAATTGCTCATATGGGAAAGGAAGTTTCAGGTCTCAAACCAACTGATTAAGAAGTGAATTTTTGACATACACAATTTTAGGAATTAGAACCATCTTACATTGCACCAGATAAAATTACGTAAAATGTCTCTTTAAATATCTTGAATTGTCAATTAAGGCTTCATTGCTTGACATCAGGATAATTATCTGGAAAAAATCCCAAACATTTCAACCATGTTTATTTATTTATTAAAGGCCCAGCGCACAAAATTCGTGTGTGGGTACGGTCCCTAGGCCAGGCCTGCGATCAGGGCCATCTTCCCTGGCTGCCTGCAGCCGGCCCTGCTCCCCACTGCCACCCACCCCTGGTTCCCCATTTGCCATCGGGCTATTGGAGCCTGCCGGCCAGGGAAAGGGACCAAGAGGTGGTCAGAGCGCCTCATAGTGACTGGTCAAGCGGTCATTCTGGTCATTCCGCCATTAGGGTCAATTTGCATATTACCCTTTTATTATATAGGATTCATCTATTTTATTAAAGTTTTGATCTCCAACTATGTGCCAAGTAGTAGTATAATTGCTGGATAGAGCAATAAATAAAACAATGTTATATCCTCAGGGATCTTACATTCTACTTGGAGAATGTACACAGGGTAATGTAACAGTGCTATAAAGTGTTTTCCTGTTTCATATATGAAGTTGTGTTGTGAGTAATAAGTGACACAAGTGAAATTTGTACTGTATTTGTATCCTGCCCCTATTATATAGTATTATAGGCTTACGAGTTGATTAATAATATATCAGACACATAGCAATTAATATGAGCCAGGTTATTTCCTAATTGCTTTATTAATATATTAGCTCATTTAATCTTTATAGTAACATGATTATAAAATACAATATGATTATTATTGTCCTCTTTTTATAGAGGTTAACAAGGTCATTTAGTGACCTTGAATTAGGATGTAGGCCAGAACAATTTAAACCCCCTACTATCTATGTTCTTAACCATTATGCTCCACTGTTTTACTTTAAATATTGACATTGTGAAAGATTTTCATATCCTTTATGAGATTTTCTTGGTGGGTATGCCAGTGATCACTTATCTAAAGTATTTTTTATTATTTTTTTGTCAATCCTCAACAGGATATTTTTTCCATTTTTTTTGAGCAAGTGGAAGGGAGGGGTGAGTGGAAGAAAAGGAGAGAAATATTGATGTGAGAGAGGCACATCAATGGGTTGCCTTCTGTACCCAGGTACGTGCCCTTGATTGGAATTGAACCTGAGACCCTTTGGTGCATGGGCTGACACTCTCACCATTGAGCCACACTGACCAGGTCTAAATAATTTTTTTTTTTTAATGTTGTTTTAGATGTGCCTTCTCCAGCTTCTAAAATATCAAGAATTTAGTAGCAAAATTGCTAGGTTACAGTTTACCTCATGTTAAAAATTATATTAAAATTGCCAATAAATAGTAAAAGAAAGAAAAAAGAGTAGACTCTAAAATCAGATAGTTTCTATAGCTTGGGGCAGGGTGAAAGGAGCAAATGGGGTAGGGAAATGGGGGACATCTATAAAATAAGAATTACACAAGTGCTCACTTCAGCACATATACTAAAATTGGAACAATACAGAGATTAGTATGGTACACAAATTGTGAAGTGTTTCATTTTTTTGTAAACTTTAGAAAGAAAAATCCAACAAATTTCAATCATTAAAAAAAGAGTTACATGAATTTGGCTAAGAGCTTAGTAAATCAGATTTTACTTTTATTATTCTATCTATAGAGTGTATATTATTTTTAAACATTAACGTATTGTTCTCTTCTCTTTCTCTTTTTTTTAGTACACTGTGTGGAATTTTGTTCCAAAGAATTTATTTGAACAATTCAGAAGAGTGGCAAATTTTTATTTTCTTATTATATTTTTGGTTCAGGTAAGCTTTATCACTCAATAGATTGTTAAATTTATAGATAAAATTTCTAAAAATATCTTGTCAGGGAAAAGTTACATAGCATTCTAAATCATTTGATTTTGTGGTCATATTTTTTTTCTACAAAGCTTCCCCATTGTATTTAATGAATACAATTATTTAACCACATCAAGATTTCTAAAAACTAGCCAGTGAATTTTAAGATTAATTTTATTTGTTTCATTATTGATATGCTGTGGTGCTGATAACCATAATCAAAGCCAAGAATATAACATCATCTTTCAAATGCTCGTTCAGAACATAAATATTTTGGGTTTTAATATGCAGCACATGTTTTTGGCACATTTTTTACTATAGTAAAAGTGAATTTTTCTTTTTTTAATGTCAATTTTACTTTTATTTAAAACAATTTTTTTTTCATTTCTAAAAATCCTCATGAAAATAGATTTTTGTTTAGGAGACTGTTTCCTTAACTTGAACCTGTATAAATTATAGGCTATTTCACAGTTTCTTAATTTCACATTACTTCTTTTTCTTAATATCAAAATATCAAGAGAATAGCTTATGAAACTTGAGTTTGAGTTGATATTTAAAAATAGTTATTACTATTTTCTTTTGAAAAGATTTTTTTTTTTCTGGTAATACTTTAACAGTTTCTTTCAATGTGGCATTGAATTTTCGTATGAACTCTGAACTTTTCTCTTTCAGTAGAACCTAGAATTTCAAAAGAAAAAACACTTGCCAAGTTATTACTTTAAAGCTTGACGCCGAAACCGGTTTGGCTCAGTGGATAGAGCGTTGGCCTGGGGACTGAAAGGTCCCAGGTTCGATTCCGGTCAAGGGCATGTACCTTGGTTGCGGGCACATCCCCAGGAGGGGGTGTGCAGGAGGCAGCTGATCGATGTTTCTCTCTCATCAATGTTTCTGGCTCTCTATCCCTCTCTCTTCCTCTCTGTAAAAAATCAATAAAATATATTTTAAAAAAAAAAAAAGCTTGAGGAAGCATATACTATTTTTTAAAAATTGTTTTTCTTCATGAGCAGAGAAGAAACTTCTGATTTTTTTTAATCAATAGAACATCAGCTTGGTTTTCTCAGAAAAGTGAGAAATTTATACTAACTGTGTCCACATAACATGCATTTGTGAAATTACCAGCTAAGTTCAGGAATTCAGCTTGTCGGTGGAAGAGAACAAATTTAATTATCCTCCATGGTGTAAAGGAACATTAATAGTAAATCATTTAGAGCCATATTCTAACTAGCCAAACATAATTAATGCAAAAATGTCTCTACTTCTCCAGCAGTTTCTAAAACCTCAGTTGAATGATAATAATTGCAGCATCATTTTCCAAGCTATACCCCCTCTGACTCTGCTAGATTTAACAAAATCACTTATGGAAGAAAAACGCTTTCCCTAGTCCCATTCCTTGCTCTGTCTCCCTAAGTAGTGCGTTTATTCTGAATCCCAGAGTAAAAATTACTGACAGACTTTTCAGCATTTATCAGGATGAGTGAAGAAATGTGAAATAAGATTCAGAGCAGCTGTAGCTCCACTCCTTGGCAAATATGGAGGAAGAATTGAAGTATTCTCTGTAAAGAAGGCAGATTAATGACTGAGTCTACTCTAACAATATTTGTGGGTATCCAGTAGGTTTAAATATTCTAACCCCATATAAGAGCCAATAAAGTGAACTTGTAAAACTGAACTAAATTATCCTCACTGTATAATATGTCCCTCCTATTATTTTTACTCTGGACTATGATACTCATTTTGTATAGTGTTCTCAGAATTCCTAGTATGTTTGAGATTTAAGATGTTAATAGCATGATGTGTACAATATAAAAATATAATATTCTGCATTCTTTTTTTTTAATCCAGCTTATGATTGATACACCTACCAGTCCAATTACCAGTGGACTTCCATTATTCTTTGTGATAACAGTAACGGCCATAAAGCAGGTATGAATTGCTTCCTATTCTTGTTTCCCCATGTCATTTGCAAGTTGCTAAATATGTCTACTCCAAGGTAACATTTATTGTTGGGAAAATAATTTCCATAAAAAAGCAGCAAGTGTTTTTGATGTTGCATTTGGTAAAATTAAACTGAGTTAAGCCACTCTATTATATTTCAGGTGACTCATGGTATGTTTACCATTGTTAAAATGTTGTTCTCGACACACCCAGAAGGCATTTAAAACAAGCATTTTATATGTATAAACTAAATTATATCTCATATAATCAAAGGCTAATATGCAAATCGTCTGAATGGCGGAACGACCGGTCACTATGATGTGCACTGACCATCAGGGGGCAGGTGCTCAACGCAGGAGGTTCCCCCTGGTGGTCAGTTCACCCCACAGGGGGAGCGCCTCTCAGCCAGAAGCCCTGAGCCAGGCTCACAGCTGGCGAGCTCAGCGGTGGTGGTGGGAGTGTCTCCTGCCTCCACGGCAGCGTTAAGGATATCCGACTGACGCTTAGGCTTGCTCCCCGAGGGCTCCTGGACTGCGAGAGGGCACAGGGCAGGCTGAGGGATACCACCACCCCCTCCACAGTGCATAAATTTCGTGCATCGGGCCTCTAGTTTTAAATAAAAATTGTGTAGTGCTTTCCTACTTTTTACACTTTCTCTGGTTAAGTTGATTTTTATGTAAAGTTGTACCCTAGTGGGAAATAGCTTCAACCAAATCCTGAAATGGTATTAAATTCTAGATATAGAAAAGAAGAGTATTATTGCATGAACATGTCAAGTTAAAAATAAAGGAATTTGTAGAAAGGTCATGTCTTTATAACTACCATTAAATATCTTGGCAGGGCCTCAGTTATACAGAGATTGTTCCTTCCACTTGAAAGAGAGTTAGTTGAATTTTCTTATGTAAATTTGATATAATTTCATTTTATAAGATTTAGGGATAAGGTTTAAATTGCTTGAAAGTGAAATTGACAGACATTTTGTAATTCTGGGATGTAGTATATCTAGTATGTCAGAATATCATGCTACTGCTCTCACTGTTTGATTTTCCTTTCTTCAGTGTTCTTTTGGAAATTGTCAGTCAGCATCCAAATCACTTCATATGGTCACATATTTACTTAGTTTTGCAGATGTCATTTATTTCATCAGAGTAACACATATTTGTCCCTTGGACCTATTTTCTATATGTAGTTCCCTCTTAGGTAATTTCATCCATGGTAGTGGTTTAAAGTACCATTTATATGGTACTTTAAATCGTGCGCGGGTATGGTCCCTAGGCTTAGCCTGCGATCAGGGCCATCTTCCCCGGCTGCCCGCAGCTGGTCCCACTCCCCGCCACCACCCACCCCCGTTTCCCCGTTCGCCATCGGGTGATTGGTGCCTGACAGCCGGGGGAAGGGACCGAGAGGTTGGCGGTTCCTGCCTGCTCACCCGCCCCACCCCCGCCGTGGGTGGTCATCAGGTGATCGGAGCCTGTCGGCCAGGGAAAGGAACCAAGAGGTGGTCAGTGCATCTCATAGTGACTGATCTAGTGGTCATTCTGGTCGTTCTGCCATTAGGGTCAATTTGCATATTACCCTTTTATTATATAGGATGGTTGCCAAACATATATGTATCCTGAAACTATTGCTTGAACTCTGACACTCATGTACAACTGCGCAACTTTTCCACTTGGATAGCTTAGGCTTTTCCTGACCAACATGTCATTCTCTCATTTTCTGCTCTGTTCTTTTTTCTTCCTATCATTTGGTGCTACCTGTTTCTATTGAATAAATGTTTATTAGTTTGTCTGTTGCCTTCATTTGAATGTTCAGCTCTGTGAGGGCAGATACTTTGTTTTACAAACCAGTTTATTTCTAGTGACCAGAACAAGATCATGCTCCGATTGTATCTCCAATAAATAAATTGCTTGACAGATAAATGAATGAATGAATGAAGCTATTGAGTATTTTTTTGAAGCAACTTAAAATGTTGCATTACTTCTTGCCCTGGTTTCCCAATGTATGTATATTTGACCAAATATAGCCTGGATTTATTTGGAATGTGATGCCATTAACCAAATTGAGAAATGCTGTTAAAAATCTGCAAAATAGGAATGTGATGTCATTAACCAAGTTGAAAAATGCTGATAAAAATCTGCAAAATAGGAGAGTTAAATATATTTATTATTATTGACATCCTGTCTCCTACTAAAATGGGTTAAATAAAAACACGTAATATAAAAAGCAGAAAGATTATACCTCAAACCTGTGTTACAATGGTTGATGCAGTTAAGTCCTAAATTTACGTGAGAGCTTCAAAGCAAAAGCAGAAATATGAAAGGTCATAATTTTCAAAGAGAAAATTTGATGTATAAGGACTTTTTTCCCTTTACAAGGTCAGGATTCAGAGTTTTCTCTTTTCTAACAACTATTCCTAAATTGTGCTCATTTAATAACACACAACATACTAAATATACTGTTCAGGTTTATATGCCCATTCCTATAGATCAGTAGAATAAATTTTAGAAAAATTGTACAAATGAAAGTAGCCATGTTCCAGTCTTTCCTTTTTCTCTCCTTTTAGTCTGCCTTTGTCCTTTGTCCTTTTATCAAAATAAGAAAAGCTATATTATCAGTTTTTTATACTCTAATTGAGTAAAGATGTTAGTTTTCTTGTTTTTTTAACTTCTCCCAACCATATTTGCATATTAAAGGTTTTTTATTATTTTTTAAATTTTTATTTATTTATTTATTTTTTAATATATTTTATCGATTTTTTACAGAGAGGAAGGGAGAGAGATAGAGAGTTAGAAACATCGATGAGAGAGAAACATCGATCAGCTGCCTCCTCTACACCCCCTACTGGGGATGTGCCTGCAACCAAGGCACATGCCCCTGACCGGAATCGAACCTGGGACCCTTGAGTCCACAGGCCGACGCTCTATCCACTGAGCCAAACCGGTTTTGGCTAAAGGTATTTTTAGTTATGTAATGCAAAGTGTAGTGCTGTGGTAAACATTATAGTCTTTGCCTTCTCTGAGCATAAAACCTATGAAGTAGGGAAGATAAAACCAAACACAAAAGCAGTTATAGTTCAGTAAGGTAGTGGTCAGACCCAGTGAGCTGTAGATGTTCAGAGAAATGATGGAACACTGTCTGGATAATCAAGGAGGGTTTCATGGAAGAAACATTATTAGAGATGAGACTTGGAATAAGGGTAAAATGACAATTGGTGAAAAAGGTAAGGTAGCAACAAACAACTTACACAAAGTCCCAAATGTAAGAAAAGGCAAGACCTTTTTTGTGAAATGACATGGCTGACTAATGTTTGACACTATGTAGCAAAGTACTAAAAGGTAATACTGGAAATGTAGCTTGGTAAATTAAGCAGGGTGGAAGATTCTTTGGTCTAAGCATTGGAGAGTTATTGAGGGGACTTTGAATAGGAGAGCGAATTAAAACAGTGTTTTGGAAAGATTGATCTGGCAGTAATATGTAGGATGGATTAAAATTTGTGAACTTGTATTAAAAATAATGTTTTTATTATTAGTGTCATCTGGCTATAAAAGGAACTATGCTTTTTGATAGTTTCAGAAAAAAACGTTTTGACCCTCCATTAAATTTCTCTAAAATTGGAATACCACATCTTTAGTGGGGCCAACATAATTTTTTTTGAGAGAGAGAGAGAGAGAGAGAAACATCAATTTGTTGTTCCACTTATTTACGCATTCATTGGTTGATTCTTCCTGACCGGGAATTAAACTGGCAGCCTTGACATATCGGGATGATACTCGAACCAACTGAATTATCTGGCTAGGGCTGCATCATTTAAATACGTTAAAGAATAGTTTCCCAAAAGGTTTCTCCCTGAAAAAAAGATCTTGAAGTAATTTTTAATATTTGCTTTATGTGTTATAGTGTTATAATATTTTTAGGTAATAGATGCACATGTTTTAAAAAATAGAAAGTATAAAATATCATATAATAAAAGTCATTTATACTCCTAAAACTCCCCCCCCTTCCCATCTCCTGTTTCTCCTCCCCTGAGGGAGCCATTATTTGTACATTAGTCCAGATATTGATACAGAGTGTTTTCAGAGGCAAGCATTTTTTTTTTCACAAATGGTCGCATAGAACACAACACGTTTTGTACTTTATTTTTATCACTTAATGCTATCAGATATCATTTTGTTATCTTGTGTTATACCTCTGAATTCTTGAATTTTCTTTGAAATAACACAAGATGTCATGTCCACTTAGTCTTTGTGAAATGCTTATGTCTATTTCCCTTTTTAATGATGATCCACATACCCTATCATATTTTTTGGAAGTACAAATAATAATTCTATTGGTCTAGTGTTTAAGAAAGTGAAATAATTCAACATCAGTTTTAAAATGTGTTCTTTTTTTTTCTATTTATTGTCTGTAATAATGCTATATGAATTTTTATACATATACTATAGGCCCGATGCATGAAATTCGTGCAAGAGTGGGCCTTCTTTCCCCCAACTGCCGGCACCAGCTTCCCTCTAGTACGCGAGACCTGGGCTTCCCTCTGACACCCAGGACCCGGGCTTCCCTCTGGCTGCCCACAGGGACCCGGGCTTCCCTCCGGCCGCCTGCAGGCACCCAGGACCTGGGCTTCTTCGGGAAGATTTAGCATATTTTGCTTTTATTATTATAGATATATTTAGAGAGAAGAAGGAGGGGGAGAGTGAGAGAAACATTGATGTGAGAGAGAAACATTGCAAACTTCTTGCACTCGGCCTGTCTGGGGTTCTGACTAGAAATCGAACCTGCCACTGTTTGGGACGATGCTCCAACCGACTGAGCCACATTGGACCAGCTGCATAAATTTATATTTTATGTTTAAAATATCATTTGTATGTAGAAGCAATAAAACTTATTGATTGACTAGGTGTTAGGGAAAGATAGGAATAAAAAAATTACTCCCCAGATTTCTAGCATGAGCAGTTTAGTAGATGGTGATGTCATTTGTCAAGATGGGTAATATGGAAAATGTAACATATTTAGAAGATAACATCATTTGTTTAGTTTTGAAATGTTCAATATATTAGATATCAAAATGAAGATATTAAGAATACAGTTGGATATTCAAGTTTAGAGTCTAAAAGGAAGATGTGAGCTGGAGATATAAATTTCAGAAATTTTTGAAGACCACAGGTATAGAAGAAATCTTGTAGCGAGAAACTGAAGGGTGAAAAAAGGGCCCATAAACATGACAGAAGGAGGCTTTCGTAAGGAAATTGAGAAAGATTAATGGAGAGGTACTCTGAAAATAAGAAAAATGTATGTAATGAAACTAAGTTTTTATGAGTATATGCATCAAAATTGCCTAATATAATTCTGATGAATAAAATGTTTGGGGCGATTTTTATGTTTCTTTTTCTCATTTGATAAAAATATCTTCTAATTAGGTGAAGAGACTACCCAAAGAACATATATGCATAGCCCATGGACACAGACAATAGTGTGGTGAAGGCCAGGGGAGTTGGGGTGGAGAGGCTGGGTGGGGTGGGCAAAGGAGAGAGGATAGGGGACATCTGTAATAGTGTCAACAATAAAAATATATATCTCCTAATTATACTAAAAAGGGCACTTTTATTCTTTTGATATTTACAGGGGTATGAAGATTGGTTACGACATAACTCAGATAATGAAGTAAATGGAGCTCCTGTTTATGTTGTTCGAAGTGGTGGCCTTGTAAAAACGAGATCAAAAAACATCCGGGTATGCGTTTAGTAAATAATGTATGTCAATTATATTTTGATATCACAAACTTTAATCTGATTATATTTTACTGAAAGCCTGCTTTTCTACATTAAAATATTTTGATAGACTACTTGTTTAGAACTCAAATAAGTCCTTGCCTTTTAAAATTGGTATATTCACTCTCCTCAAAATTCTTCATAGGTGGGTGATATTGTTCGAATAGCCAAAGATGAAATTTTCCCTGCAGATTTGGTGCTTCTGTCCTCAGATCGACCTGATGGTTCTTGTCACATTACAACTGCTAGTTTGGATGGAGAAACTAACCTAAAGGTTTGTATGTGTATAAAATGTCTTTGGATTATAGTGATATTTTTCTTTGGTTAAGGTAATAAAGTTTGACCTGATAAAGGAGAAATATTTTTAAATTACTGAAAATTCTAAGAATTACTAAGTTTTTTAAAAGAAATAATGTTATATATTTATTTCAAGGGTAGCCTCACATGGTTTAGTCAAGTTAAAGAGAAATGGGAAGTGTTGTTAGGAAAAATAAAATATTTTAATATTTGGGTGCTTTTTTTAGATAAGGGAGATTTGAAATAGATGGGGATGTAAAGTACAGCATAGGGAATATATATATATATATATATATATATATATATATATATGGTATCAGATGGTTGCTAGATTTACCGAGGGGGGGGTCACTTAGTAAGTTATATAGATGTCTAAGCACGGTTGTATACCTGATTATATTATAATCTGTACTAGAGGGGGGTTCCCTCAGCCCAGCCTGCATCCACTCCAATCGGGCACCCCTCGGGGGGTGTCCGACCGCCGTTTTAGGCCCTGTGGGATCGGGCCTAAACCGGCGGTTGGACACCCCTCTCACAATCTGGGACAGCTGGCTCCTAACCACTCACCTGCCTGCCTGCCTGATCGCCCCTAACCTCTCTGCCTGCCTGCCTGATCGCCCATAACTGCCTCTGCCTGCCTGATTGCCCCTAACCTCTCTGCCTGCCTTCCTGATCACCCCTAACTGCCTCTGCCTGCTTGCCTGATTGCCCCTAACTGCCTTCCCCTGCCAGCCTGATCAAGTCCCCAACTGCTCTCCCCTGCTGGCCTGTTCTCACCCTCAACTGCCTCTGCCTGCCTGATCACCCCTAACTGCCCTGCCTTGCTGGCCTGATCTCGCCCCCAACTGCCCTCCTCTGCCGGCCAATTTGGTTCTGATTGGTGAGTTTCTATGCCAGTCAGCGTCAAAAGCTCTGCCTCCTAGGCAGCCATTGGCTGCTCAATGTTGACCCAGATTTGGTTCTGATTGGTCAGTTTCTATGCCAGTCAGCATCAAAAGCTCCACCTCCTAGGCAGCCATTGGCTCCTTACATTCACCCAGATTTGGTTCTGATTGTTTAGTTTGTGTGCCAGTCAGCATCTCTGGGCCTGTCAGCGGGGCCTGATCAGAAAGGTGGGGCTGATCAGCCCCAGTGGAGGCCTGGAGAGAAATGGAGGTGTGGCTGTTGGCCAGGCTGGGAGAGAAAGAGAGGCAAGTCTGATCAACGGCTGCCACAGAGGCTACGGATCAGACCCTGCCTCTCTCTTTGCAGGCCCCTCTCCCGGCCTGATCTGCAGCCCCCTAGGCAGTCAGTGCTGGGTCAGGGCACCAACAGTGGCCCCAGTCAGTGCTGGGTTGCAACCCAGCACTGACTTCCGGTCTGGTCGAGCCTTCAGTCATAGCAGTCATTACGACCCTGGCTCTTTATTATATAGACTAGAGGCCCAGTGCATGAAAATTCGTGCACTCGGGGGAATTCCTTAGCCCAGCCTGCTCCTTTTTGCAGTCCGGAACCCCTAAGCCGCACTTGGACATACTTAGTGCTGCTGGGGATGCGGGAAAGGCTCCCGCCACTGCCACTGTGTTCATAGCCATCCGCCCCGCTTGTGGCTGAGCAGAGCTCCCCCTATGGGAGTGCACTGACCACCAGGGGGCAGCTCCTGCGTTGAGCGTCTGCCCTCTGGTGATCAGTGCATGTCATAGCGACCAGTTGATCCCAGTCGTTCTTCCATTAGGGTCAATTTGCATATTACCCTTTTATTATATAGGATAATATTATACGTCCATTGTAATTGAAAAATAAATTATTTTTTAAAAAAGAAATAGTTGATATGTAGGGTCCCATTTAGATCTTGAAACTGCAGTTTAATCCTTGTGGGTTTTTTTTTAGACTCATGTGGCAGTTCCAGAAACAGCAGCATTACAAACAGTTGCTAATTTGGACACTCTCGTAGCAGTGATAGAATGTCAGCAACCAGAAGCAGACTTGTACAGGTATGGTGTGATAGTCAACCTACTCATTTTAAGTCCTGTTCACAGATCTCATTTTTACCATCATAAACATACAATGAAATCTTTAGCTAATCAAAGACATTATTGAAGAGGAGGTAGTGGAGAGAAACATTAAAGGGAAAAAAGGCTAAAGCAGAATTTGCCAGAATTCTAATCCAAAGTATTAATTAAAAAAACCGTGCTCTTTTATTCAGACATTTCTTTCCATTACTTTCTATTTCTATATGAACTGGCTTTATCACCATTATAGGAAATTTTATAACTATAATGGTAGTTATAAGAGAAGTAAGATTATTATTTTTTTGATCCTCACCTGAGAATATTTTTTCATTGATTTTTTAGAGAGAGTAGAAGAGAGAGGGAAAGACAGAGAAATATCGATGTGAGAGGAACACATTGATTGGTTGCCTCCTGCACAAGCCCTGACCAGGGCCCAGGGCTGGGGAGGAGCCTGCAACTGAGGTATGTGCCCTTGACTGGAATCAAACCTGGGACCCTTTAGTCCGAAGGCCAATGCTCTATTCACTGAGCCAAACTGGCTAGGGCGAAGTAAGATTATTACGTTAGAAGAAAGTAACTCTGTGTATACACATACTCCAGGAAGGCAAGGGCTCTGTCTTTGTGTTCACTTGGAATGAATTCCTTTTAATGTTATGATTTACTAAATACAGTTTAAGTCATCTTCCAGGGATATACTAATTATTGTGGGCTGTGAAATAGGAGCAACTTTTTATTATGAAAGGGATATGCTAAACTCATTTTTACTCAGTAACTGGTGATTGAATATAAATTACAACCACATTGTAAAATTCACCCTCAGCTTCTTGTCATATAATATGTCTCCCTCTATTGGTTGAAATGTTCATATCTTATTAGTCATTTGCTTTTCCAGAATAATTACTTACATAATTTGTTTCAGATCCATATATTATTTATAATGGAGTTTTCTATGTGATGTTATATAATTTTGTGGTTTCATTAGAGTCAAATGCAGTATAGAATTTTCTAATTAGCTCAAAATTTGCTGTCCTATGCTTTAAGAGTTTAAACTATGAGATTTAACTGTGAAGAATTTAGTACTTTAAGATTTCTATATTGTTATTATTTCCTTGTCTCAAAAAATGGTGAGTTATAAAAAAAATTGTATGAAATGGAGCATTAAGCAGGCATAAGATTAATATGAGATCAAGTATCACTAATGTGATGATGAGTAGTTTTTGTATTATCTTGGAAAATGTGGAAAAAATTAAAACGTTTTTTAATAGGAAATAATTCACTGTTAAATATAAGGTGTTCCTCTTTATTTTATCTTTCCCTTTTCTGTAGTGAAAGTATATATTTTGTTTTAAATATATATGTAACTACTACAGAACACTTTTGTAATAGAAAGATAACTCACATTTATTGCTGTTGTATTTATTCATTCAGCAAGTTATTGTTGAGCACCTATCTGTTCATTATGGTGAGTGGGAAATAAGATGAATCAGCATGGTTTCTATCCTTGAGGAACTCATAGCTGTAAAGACATTATATATATAAAATTATATTTTTTCACTTTTCTATATGCTACATATAAGGGGAATATTGAAAGCATTTTAAGTGTCCAAATAGGAGAATGCTTAGATGGGTACATGGTACAGTTATATAAGAGGGAAATATGTAGATTATAAAAATATTTTCAAAGAACTTAATGACATAAGAACATACTGAAATATAATGTTAAATAAGATACAGAGTTGTAGCTCTCATAATCCCAATTATATATATATATATTTTTTTTAATATATTTTATTGATTTTTTTACAGAGAGGAAGAGAGAGGAATAGAGAGTTAGAAACATCGATGAGAGAGAAACATCGATCAGCTGCCTCTTGCACACCCCCTACTGGGGATGTGCCCGCAACCAAAGTACATGCCCTTGACCGGAATCGAACCTGGGATCCTTGAGTCCGAAGGCCGACGCTCTATCCACTGAGCCAAACTGGTTTCGGCCCAATTATATATTTTTAATTGTGTATTTCTGTGTACTTGATAGATAGTTAAATGGCAAGATAGAAGAATAGATAGGTACAGAGAGAAAGAAAATTCTGGAGGAATTACATGTCAAAATGTTAGTAGATATATCTTGGTGATAAGATTTCAGCTGCTTTTATTTATTTATTTTTGTTCTCCATAGTTTCTAATATTTCTTGAAAGAATGTGGAATGCTTTTGTAATTTAAAAAAGTATTTTCCATTTTACTGTACAGTATTCTTTTTTAAAATTAAATCTTTATTGTTGAAGGTATTGCATATGTCCCCTTTCCCCCCTATTGACTTGTCTGTACAGTATTCTTAATAATCATTTCTAATGGCTACATAATAGTCTAAGTGCATATACTATTACCTAACCATTACCTAATTTTTCAATACTTAACTCTTCCTCTGTTTTGCTATTACAAACATTGCGTGGCGCCTTGTTACAAATAAGTTCATCAATTCAAAATCCAGTAGGTAGATAGTTCATTGCTTCTCTTTTTTGATATAATTAGTTCACTTGGCTTCCAGGATATTCCCCTCTCTTGGTTTTTCTCCTACTTCAATAGTCTCTCCTTTCATTCTCTTTGCTGAGTTCTCTTCTCCCTTGACTTCTTGATGTTAGAGTGCCCCAGGACTGTCCTTGGTTCTCTTCCCTTCCCCACCTATACTTTTCACTATCTACACTCACTCCTTTGATGATTGCATCCAAGGTGATGGCTTTAAAGATCATCTACATGCTAACTCTCAGATTTATATCTCCATTCAAGATGTCTTTTCCCAAATTCCAGACTGTTATATCCAAGTTCATGTTCTACAATTGTATTTAGACATTTAGTAGAAATCTCAAATTAATCATGTTGAGAACTGAGCTGATTTTCCCTCCAAAACTTTTTATGCCAACAGTCTTTTCTTACCTTAGTTGATGACAGTCTCTCCTTCCAATTCTTCAGGCCAAAACCCCTTGGAGTCACATCCCCTCTCTGCTAACCTCTCCTCACCTCCTCTCCCACATCTCATCCCAATCCATCAGAACATCTTATCTGTTCACCTGCAAAATATATCCAAAATTTGACCATCTTTTACTCATTTCACTGCTACTAATTTGTTCTGAGCCAGCATAACCTCCTACCTGGCTTACTGCTATTCTTACCAGTTTTCCCCTTTCTTCCCCTTGCAGTCTGTTCTCACAAAAGCAGCCAGAGTGGTCCTTAATTTTTTAGACTCTCTTGTTGGAATTTAGCTCAAGAAAATCAAAAGAATGGTCTGCGTCATCTCTGAAAGATGCCCAGGGAGACAACAGCTGAATTGGTTCTTTAAATCTAAATCCAAAGTTGAGGTTGGAAACAAGCCTTCATAAAATCCACTAAGTGGAGATTAATAAAAAGAAAAAGAAAATAGCAGTGCATTTCCCTGATACAGACAGTTGAAGGAAGCAGAAGTAAGAGATTAGCAAGAAACAATGAAGCCAAAGGGATAAAGCATCTGTGACCTGGAAACGAGTAATAATAGGGGACATTGGGAAGGGAATGCTTCATATTGCTTTGCCTAGTTAAATGATTAACATGAAGCTCTGTCTAGAATTTGCTTCAACTCAAAATTTACTTCTCACTGTAGTAGAAAATAATTGTTCATTTGAATCGACTCTGTGATATGGAGCTGTTTAAGTAGTGGAATTTGGATCTGAAAGGCCAGGTTATGAAAATTCATTGATAACAAGCCACTTATTCTAGAAGCTCTGGAGTTCATTGATAGGTTTTTGCTTACTACTCTATTCCCACCACTTAATTCATACATAGTAGTTGCTCAATGAATATTTGTTGGATGAATGAATGCATGAGTAAGTAAATGAATGATTCTAATCACAGAAAGCTTATTTAATAAACTGATGAAATATGTGAGCATTCATTGTTGGCTAAATAATGTATACTTGTGTAGCAAATATAAATTCTCATGATGATAAAACTAATGGTAATAATATATAACATTTGTATCACCATTTTGAAAACATTTTTACATTCATTACCTCATTCATAGCTGGAGTGGGATGGCAAGAATTGTTAGAACTTATTGACTGATATTTATTTTTATAAGTTCTAACATGGTTATTGGACCATTCATAGAAACAAAAGGTTGGTTTGTTTCATGTATAAGAATAGTGCCAAAAGTATCTAAAGTTTTCCACCTATGATGTCATAAGTAACATACCTTTTTTTTTGGTAACATGGTGAATTCTTTGATAGATTCATGGGACGAATGATAATAACCCAACAAATGGAAGAAATTGTAAGGTAAGAACAAAATCACATTATTTAGAGGAGGGACTAAAATCAAGTTAAAGAAATATTAGATAAGTAAGCTTCATATAATGTAAAAGGGTTCACGTGAAAGCACTTAGCATTTTATCTTCTAGTTATTTATAGCAGCAACATGTGAGGGCGAAGCAAATTTCATGAAATAATATAAAAATAATTTAGTAAGATTATTTATATACTTGTATTTTTTTCTAATAATATCAGGTAGTAACATAAAAGGAAACATAAAACATTCTTATTCAAATCCTTACCCACCACTTAAAGTCTAGAATACAAGACATGTTTTCTATATTGTTTAACAAGTATAAGTGTTACAGTTTTCTTCATTTCAAAATCATTTAACACAAACTAGAGTACTTAATGGCCAATCCAGAACCTCTTATTTACTCTTCTGATTGTTTTTTTGTTTGGTTGATTATTTTGTTTTCCCTCTATATTAAGGTTAATTTCTGGCTGCTGCATGAAAGGACTTGGGCTCATTTCAAAGATTTGCTAATAGGATGAGATTACATTGTTACTCATGACTACAAAGCCAAATTTAAAATAAATCTTGGAATCATCCCTTGAACTTCTAAATCAAATTAGCCTTTCACCTTTTTTCTGGAGATATATTCAGTTGAACTGGCTGCTTGAAATAAGTCACTGACATAAAGAGTTGAGCACTTCTTAAAATGAAATTCTCAAGTCAAGCCACCAAAACTATCATGCATCAGCACTGATTCACATTTTTAATAAACATTAACACAGGAGCATGTTCAATGAACTCTTTAGCCATGGTCTTTGCTGAAGCAACCAGAGTTTGCTGATGAACTACCTTTTAATTCAAAGCTTTCTATCATTATATCCCAATTGTATATGCCAGTGTGAGCGCAAAGTTTTTCTATTCGTTGTTAAAAACAATACCATGTGAAAAGGAGCTATTTTATGGCTTCTGGTTAATAGATTTTGGAATATCCATGTGTAGTGTGCTCCAAATATGACTCAGTATTAAAACCATACTTGTTAACCATGTCCCAAACACCTGGTCCTCCCTGGTTCATTGATCTTTTTAGTGTTTGGGTTTGTAGACATCTTGGTTCCGATTCTGTTTGATTTGGATGACTGTGTATGTATGTTTCAGAAAAGCATAAGGAATCTCAACAAAATTAAGACTTTTTAACTTATCCATAACGGTCTTATCATTTTGCTATCACTAAAAAAGTACAATTTCCTTTCTAGTTATTCCTTCTCATTTTATATCTCCTTTATGGAGAGAAATTCAAACAGCAAGAAGACCTGAGCTCCAAGAAGTTTGCAATGCAAGTAGTAAAGTTGTAGTGTCAATCTTGCCTACAAAAGTACTAACTCACTTACTACATGATGTTTTATAATCCAAAGTAATTTTAATTGTGCAGAACTCATGCATTTACACACAAATCATGCTACAATTCTTACTTACATTGCATTTTAATTCTCTATTTTCTTTGAAAACTGTTTATTAATTTTGCTCATAATTTTTGTCCTCTGTTAAACATTTAAAAATCATTGCTTAATCTTTTATTTGTGTTTTATGTTTAAAATTTTTGCAACTGGTCTGGTGGCTTTATGAGTTTATATACCAGCATAGTCTTATTTCTGAGCCACCAATCTTAAAGTAACTGAAATGCTAAAGCAGGTGTTTTTGTTATGGTCACTAACATTATGATTGACCTAAATAGTAGCTAAGATTTTGGTTCTATATAAAAACAGTGTTGTAACTATAACTCAAGTACTTTCTGCTAAAGATGCCATTTTAGAATTTAATTAAATGTTTAATATATTTAATGCTTTTGTGTGGTTGTTTTTTTTTGTGTGTGTGTGTTTTTCCCTAGACCTCTGGGGCCAGAGAGTCTCTTGCTTCGTGGAGCCAGATTAAAAAACACAAAAGAAATTTTTGGTTTGTATATGTTGAAAGTTTTTAATTATACGTTCATGTTGATACTTTATGAAGTATTTTTAAAAGCACAGCATTTGTGTTCTTTTGGTTGGGTAACTTGTTACTTAGTTACATGTTGCCTGTGATAATTTTCTTACGAAGATTGTGTTAATATAATTTTTGTTGTAGTGTTTGTTATTAGTCTCTATTTTTGAGTAATAGACTAGAACCTTCCTCTTATATTTTCTTTGTTAATACTTGTGAAACTGAGTGCTAAGAATATAATTCTGGCCATTCTTTCTATTCATGGTGGATAAGAACCAATATAATCTGGCATTATGGTATAGTAAACCACCTGTGTAGTTCTATTATGATTATTCTTAGATTGGATGAATAAAACTGCTGACTTATTCTTTAATTCAACAAATTCTTATTAATATGACTATATGCCAGGTACTGTTGAAATCTATACTGATTGGATCAAAATGATGAATAAATAATGTTCTTACATTGGAGATTAATTAATTAATTAATTAATTAACTTATGCTCTGAGTCAATTTTAGGCAAATTGTGAAATCAGTGATAATCTTTAGCTGTCAACTAGTTCTTCCCTCTTCAGAAATGGCCCTTCATATATTAGCCAGCTTATGTTATTTACTGAATGTTTACAGCTTTAGGGGTCTGTCCTCTTCCTCATTTTCTTCTTTCATCTGTCTTATCTCTCAGTATTAGGCTCTCTGATAAAGAAGTCCATATACTTTTTTTTAAAATGGAAAGTAACAAGTGTTGGTAAGGATGTGGAGAAATTGGAACCCTCATACATTGTGCATAATAGCACTATTTACAATCGTCAGAGAGTAGAAACTGCCCAAATGTTCATCAACTAATGACTATATAAACATAATGTAGGATATCCACAATGGAAAATTATTTACTATCAAACAAATGAAAACATTTGCTGAGTGAAAGAAGCTGGACACAAATGTCACATATTGTAGGATCCCATTTACTTGAAGTACCTGGAATAGGCAAACTCATAGAGACGTAAAGTAGATTAATGGGCTGGGTAGTGGAGGGGAATGGGAATGATGCTAAATAGGTACAGGATTTCCTTTAGGGGTGATGAAAATGTTCTCAAGTTAGATAGTGAGGATGATTGCACAACATTGTGAATATACTAAGTGCCACTGAATTGTACATTTTTAAATGATTAAAATGGTAATTGTATGTTATGTATATTTTACCACAATCTAAGAAAACTATAATAAATGTTCTTATGGCAAAAGCCAAAGAAAACCTCCAAAGCTTTAGACCCTCTCATGTAATGCTGTATTTTAAAACATCTCTCTAGCATTAAAACCTTTCATGTGCTTAAAAGATGTGTATTTGAATGCCTTTAGATGGGTCTGCTATTGTTTGCCTCAGACCCACCTCTCTATTGTATAATTCTGGCTGATTTCTATAATTTTGGTGCCATTTGCGTTATAATTTCTGCCTTTATGGAATAATTTTAATGGTGAAAATTCCAGGACAAATGTTTAGGAAGAGGACATGATGAATCCTACACTGCTTCTCAAATCTTACTATTTAGGCATGGGTGTAAACATTTATTGATTATCTGTTTCTAGGCATTTTGCTAACTTGTCATACAAACTGCACAACAATTTTAAGAGGTACTAGAGGCCTGGTGCACGAATTCGTGCACAGGTGGGGTCTGGCTGGCCCCACCCTGATCAGGGTGGGGGCCAATCGGGGGTGGTTGTCCAGCCGGCCCCGCCCCTGGTCGAACTCTTGGTCGAACTCTTGGTCAAACTCCCGGTCGAGGGGACAATTTGCATATTAACCTTTTATTATATAGGATATTTTTCTACTCTAAAGGTGGAGAAATTGAGACTCAGAGATTAAATAACTTGCCCAATGATGCAGAACTAGTAAGTGGCAGAGCTAGCATTCAAACCAAGGTCTAATTCCAACAAAGTATTTTAGAAGGCTGATCTTAACCTAATTTCATTCACTCCCCAGTTTTAATCCCATTATTACTTTCATTCTCACTAATTTCATAGTCATTCACATGGGCACAAATTTTTTAAATGGCCCATTCCTTGTGTTTATTTACCCTGATAGATTTTCATATTATCTCTCCAGTGCTTATGAAATTATGTCTAGGGGTTCAGATTCTGGCATTCAGGTGTTTTCAAACTCTGATCATAATCTATTGTTCCATCGGAACAGAAAGTGCTTTTTCATATCTGTCTTTGTTAACAGTGTTTGCTCTATCTATAATGGCCTGCCCTGCCATTTTTGTTTTCCCAAATCCTTTTTCTCTATCAATTTCAACTGAAATAGTATCTCATTCTTATATCTCAGTTATAACTCAGAAACAGAACCTTCATGCCTTCCTTATCCAGCAGGTTGAGTAATTGGAGTTCCCTAAAATTAGTATCAGAAAGTCTTTAAAAAATTCAAAGAAAGGAAAGTCAGATTGTAATAGTTGTCAGATGATGCATTTTCCCAGATGCTTTCATGCTTGTGAGTACATTTTTCTTGTGAAACATGCTAGGGCATTATTTTAAAGTACTATTTTGTTTTGTTTTGCAGGTGTTGCTGTATATACTGGAATGGAAACAAAGATGGCATTAAATTATAAGAGCAAGTCACAGAAGCGATCTGCAGTAGAAAAGTAAAACTTTTCATTTATTTGCACATAAATATGACTGTGGATGTGTATATAATTCTTTGTGTATAATTTTTTTTGTGTATAAAAATATATTTGACCCCTGTATAATGTCAAATCAAGGATGGTATCCTTGAGGATAGGGATGGCTTCTTATATTTTTGTATACATGTTGCATTTTGCACAATGTTTGGCATATAGCAGATGCCAAATTATGACTTTAAAATAAATAATTATTTGGTAATAATGGAAACACTTGATCAGACTAACCCTCCTGCAGATAACAGTGGTAAAATCTGGACAAAATATTTTTAAAAAATAAACGATAATTTTAAAGCTCTGGAGAGTGTCCCCAAAACAGACAGAAACTGGCAAAGAATCTACTCTTGAAAGACAGTATCAGCAAGGGGAAAAATTTAAGAATGTAGCTTTTTTTTCCTGAGGGCACTCTCAAATTCATGGACTGCAAAGGGCATCCGAGAGCCCGAGTCTTTACAGAATATAGGTGTCAGAGGACAGGGAAGAGCATCTAAAAAGGGGAAAATCTTATACAGGAGGGAGCCACAGAAGGAAATGAGCTCTAAAACCTGCACATAAATATTTCCATCTCCTTGGCTGACTATTAGAACTATACTTGTGCAGGGGAGACCCCAGTGGGCTTGACAATGAAACAGTAACGGTATGTACCAGCAAGCTGAAAGATCCAAGCAGAGAATTTTGCTCTTGCCTGTTGCAATGGAGATATTGTTTGGTGTTTGAGCCTAGCCAAGTTAACTTCCTGTTAAAATTAAAAACCACACTCTTTGAGAAACCTAAAAGGATACACTATGCAATAAAAAATAAGCAGACGTGAAGAAAATGTAACTTGTACTAAGTAGAAAAAGCGCTCAATTGAAACTGCCTCCATAATGATTTTGCAATTAGCAAAGACTTTAAAGTATATATTATAAACTAGAGGCCTGGTGCATGAAAATTCATGCACTGGAGGGGAATCCCTCAGCCCAGCCTGCCCCCTCTCACAGTCCGGGAGCCCTCAGGGGCGGGAGGCGAACCAGCGATCAGGGGAAGGCGACGCCCCCATCACACCTCTGCTGCTGCCACTGCCGGCAGCACAAGCCTCAGCCGGCCCTGGTTACCTGAGCTTCAGGCAACCCTGGGCAGTTGGGCAGCCGCCATCCAAGGCTTGCCTGCGCCTCGGGCGTCGGCTGGGCAGCTACCATCAGTGGCTTGCCTGCACCTTGGGCCGGCTCTGGGTGGCTGAGGGGACTGGGGTACTCCAGAGGCAGGCGCCCCGGTGGGGCTGAGGGGACTGGGTGCCGCCATCTTGTGGCTGTGAGCACCGCCATCTTTGGGGGCGTGGCAGTCAGTTAACATATTCCCTTCTTATTGGCTGTGGGTACCACCATCTTTGAGGGCGTGGCAGTCAATTAGAATATTCCCTCCTTATTGGCTGTGGGCACCGCCATCTTTGTGACAGCATGAGGGTCAATTAGCATATTCCCTCTTTATTAGATAGGATAGTTTCAAAGGTCTAAAGGACATGTCAATGAATATAAGAGAAATCTTAGCAGAGAAATGGAAACTGAAAAAAAAAGAACTCAGTGGAAATTCTTGAGTTGAGAAACATAATGACTGAAATGTAAATGTAATTAGAAGGGCTCAACACCAGGTTGAAGAAAGAAGAAATTGTCAGTGAACTTCAAAGAGCAACAGAAATTATTCAATCTGAAGAACAGAGAAATATGAACAGTTTTAGAGCCATTTGGGACAGAATTAAGCTGTCTAGCATAAGTATAATCAAGATCCCTGAAAAAGAGGAGAGAAAAGGGACAGAATAAAAATACTTGAAAAAATAATTGAAAATTTCTAAAGTTTCACACACACACACACACACACACACACACACCCCAAAAACAACAACAGAAAGGCAAAAGCCTAGGTTAGAGGAAAATTTCTAGTAATAAAATTTTAAGAGAAGAAGAAAAGGTTAAAATCAGTCATCTAAATTTCTACCTTAAGAAGCTAGATAAAGAGGAGCTATTAGACCCAATCTGAGAAGAGAAGGAATACTGAGGATGTGAACTGAAATCAATAGAATAGGAAATAAATAATAGACAAAATTAGCAAAGCCAAAAGTTGGTTCTTTGAAAATATTAATAAAATTGATAAATGTCTATCTACATTGAGGGATTGGTGGGAAGGGAGTTATAGGAGAGATATACTGGAAAATTACCAGTATTAGGGATGAAAGAGAGACTGTCACTATATATCTTACCTACTATGGTCACTGTATCCACAGACAAATATAAACAACTTTTATGTCTCTAAATTTTCCTTAATGAAATGGCAAATTCTTTGAAAACACAACTTCCAGAAATTGACACAGGATAAAACAGAAAATATAAACCACCTTTTATCTATCAAATACATATAATTTATTATAAAAAATATCTCCACACAAAAGTATAGTGAGTCTTTCAATATATGGTGCTGGAACATTTCGACATCCATTTTCCAGAAACTGACCCATGACCCTTTCCTCCCACCATATATAAAATTAACTCCAAATGTAAACTTAAAATATAAGAGCTGCCGAAACCGGTTTGGCTCAGTGGATAGAGTGTCGGCCTGTGAACTGAAGGGTCCCAGGTTCGATTCCGGTCAAGGGCATGTACCTTGGTTGCAGGCACATCCCCAGTGGGAGGTGTGCAGGAGGCAGCTGATCGATGTTTCTCTCTCATCGATGTTTCTAACTCTCCCTCTTTCTTCTTCTCTGTAAAAAATCAATAAAATATATTTAAAAAAATATATATATATAAGAGCTAAATTTATAAAACATGGGAGAAAATGTTGTGACCTTGGATTAAGGAAAGATTTCTTAGATATGAAATATACAAAAAAGAGTGAACGAAAAACAAAGCCCAAAATTGATAATTAAATTTCATAAAAATTAAAAACTTATGCATTTCAAAAGACACTGTTAGAAAAATGAAAAAAGACAAGCCATAGAATAGGAGAAAATATTTGTAAAGCTCATCTATATATATATAAAAGGCTATGTGACCAGTTGACCTACCGGTAGGTATAACGTGCACTGACCAGGGTGCAGACGCTCAATGCAGGAGCTGCGCCCAGCTTGCAGGCCCCAGGCCACCCAAGGCAGGTGCCAGCGGGGCGGGGCGGGGGGGGGGGGCGATTGCCGAGGTAACTGGCGGGGACGGGGGTAGGGCTGGTGAGCGGGCAGCGCCAGGCCAGCCAAGGCGAGTGCCAGCAGGGCCCCCCTGATCGCCCCACCAGTCACCCCACAGATGGGCCCTCATCACTGGCCAGGCCTAGGGACCCTACCCGTGCACGAATTTTGTGCACCGGGCCTCTAGTATCTATATAATAGGAAACAGTAGGAAAATTAAATTTTTTAAAAAGTAGCACATAATTGATATGTTTTATATTCTCATTTTAGGTCAATGAATACATTTTTGATAATTTATCTAATAATCCTTATTTCTGAAGCCATCATCAGTACTATCTTGAAATACACGTGGCAAACTGAAGAAAAATGGGATGAACCTTGGTATAACCAAAAAACAGAACATCAGAGAAATAGTAGTAAGGTATTTTATTCTGTTCTAGACTCTGCTGCTGTAAAGGAAACTTCTGATAGGAGTGACCACTCTGATCTTCCTAAAACCATTACTCTTGAAGGATGACAAAAGGACATTGCACACCTGAAACCAATACAAAATATTGAAATTAAACTGTAATTAAAATAAAAGAATCACAGTAGATGAAAAAACAAACGACATTGCAAATGAAGGGTAGCCAGCCTGTATGTACTGGTATACTTTTTGCATTTTAGACATGAACAATTATATTTTTATGTCATGATTTGAATAGTTACAAGAGATCACAAAAATTTAAATAATCTGTATTGGCATCCACTTGAATACTACAAATTCATTTTTTTATTTCTGTATCTTATAAGTGAAATAAAGAGTAAGTTGATTTATTTTCAATTCTGTAAGAGTAATTCAAAGAATCTTATTGTCAGTCTGTTAATAGAATGAAGTTAATACAGTTTATGTCATATAAAGTTTTAAACTGATTAAATATGGACTACCAAGAGAATTTAACCTACAATTTGGGTAAATAATTGTTCTTCAAATTTCATTTTAGATTAAAATACAAATACTGAATACAAATTTGGATCTCAAGAGACCACAAAGCAGATAATCTCAGGAACATATTTTTAGGCCCTTTCACAGAGTGCATGTTAAATGTGGTACTACTATGCCATTGAAGTAGGCTATTTCTGTGTAATCTGTAATTTAAGAGTTTTAAATCCTAGCAGTTCCAGCCTACCAATTTTGTAATTTTTAAAAATTGCACTCAATTTTTAGTTATCTGTAATTTTGAAGAGTAAAAGTAGCATGGTAAGCATATTCCAGAGGTTATAATTAAAATTTTGCCAAAAGCAGTTTTAGTCACACCAGGTTTTTGGTAGCTTCTGAAAAGTAATAAATTCAATAATTTGAATGTAACTGTTTTTTTTCTTCTATTTTGTTTGAGAGTCTAATGAGCAATAAAACTACCAAGGAAATGTGTTAAAAAGACAACTCAATAAATGAATTTTAATCCATGAGACTATTCTGCTTCAAAATATAGTTAATAGTCTGTTTAGACATGAAACTTTCTGATAATTTTCTGCAGTAATACTGAAGATAGTTTCATATTCTCACCTATCAAATAATCATTTTTTCCCCTCTAGATTCTGAGATTTATTTCAGACTTCCTTGCCTTTTTGGTACTCTACAATTTCATCATTCCAATTTCATTATATGTGACAGTCGAAATGCAGAAATTTCTTGGATCATTTTTTATTGGTTGGGATCTTGATCTCTATCATGAAGAATCAGATCAGAAAGCTCAAGTCAATACTTCTGATCTGAATGAAGAGCTTGGACAGGTAATGACCCTTTTAATTTGTTTTCCTGACTTGTTATTTTAATCAAAACAATACGTGTGCAAAGACTAATAAAACAGAAAACATTAGAAGGCTTTTACCAAAAACAGCCCTACTTTGCTCCACACCTAATTTTGTTTTCCATTTTTAAATTTTAAAGCTGTTATTTGTTTGACTGGTGATATATTTTATATCATCATATTTGTTTAGTACTTCATTCTCACTCTTCCTAATCTAAAAGGTTTTTTTTTTGTTTAAAATATATTTTATTGATTTTTTACAGAGAGGAAAGGAGAGGGATAGAGAGTTAGAAACATCGATGAGAGAGAAACATCGATCAGCTGCCTCCCGCACACTCCCCACTGGGTATGTGCACACAACCAAGGTACATGCCCTTGACCGGAATCGAACCTGGGACCCTTGAGTCCGCAGGCCGACGCTCTATCCACTGAGCCAAAACTTTTAGCTAATCTAAAAGTTTTTTATTAACTTGTATAAATAAGTGACATCTCACCCAGGCAGTGTGGCTCAGTGGTTGAGCATCAGCCTATGAACAGGAGGTCACAGTTCGATTCCTGGTCAGGGCATATGTTCGGGTTGCAGGAGGCAGCCTATTAATGATTCTCTGTCATCATTGATATTCCCTCTCCCTTCCTCTCTGAAATCAATAAAAAATATATATATTTTTAAATAAGTGACACCTCCTAAAATATCCTCTTTAAATTACAATTCAACATTTGCTATAGATACTGGGCAACCTTTAATATCACATAGCAAAGGTAAAGTATATTATCTTTTATTTCTAGTTTCACCATTTGCTAGTTATATGATGGGGTTAGTTACTTAATTATTCTGTTTATCTTTACTGTTTCCAAAAAAATGAACTTTGAGGTATAGTTTCTCATGTATCATTATGTCTTGGTTAAAACAATTTTGTTCCAACTTTAATTCTACCTCCCTTGTTATATATTGATCTTTTTATTCTGCAATTTTGCTGAACTCACTTGTTAGTTCTAGTAGTTTTTTCAGTGGATTCCATGACCTATATACAAGGCTGTGTTATCTGCAAATGGAGATAGTTTTACCTCTTCTTTTCCAAATAAATACTTTTTCTTTTTTGTTCCCCAATTGTCCTGATTAGACCTTCAGTACAGTGTTGAATAAAAGTGGCAAGAACAGACATCTTTGTCTTATTCCTGAACTTGGAGGGAAAGCATTTAGTCTTTCTCCATTAAGTAAGATGCTATCTATGGGTATTTGTAAATACATTTTACCAGGTTGAGGAGTATACTTCTATTCCTAATTTATTGAGTGTTTTTTTAATCATGAAAGAGTATTGGATTTTGTCAAATGCTTTTTCTACGTCTATCGAGATAATTATCTTATTATTAGAATAAAGGCCAAGTACCATTTATTATTATAGAGGGTTTCACTGATTGAGTTTTATATGTTGAACCAATCTTTCATTCCAAGGATAAATTTCACATGTTCATGATATATAATCCTTTTTATATGTTTCTGCATTTGGTTTGTGTCTATTTTCATAAGGGATCTATAGTTTTTAACCCCTTGTGATAGCTACCTCCCGTTTTAAATGACTTCTTTCTCAAGTCATCATTGCAATAAGCATGTTCTCAACATAATTCTAGTTGTATCAAGAATTGAGTATTTTATTCTTCTCTTTATGGACCTACCTTCTTTTAGGGTTAATTTTCTAGTATTAGTCTCAAAGAGTAATAAAATTATTTGTCTTATTTACTTTTTAAAATATGTTTTTATACATTTCTTTTTACTGAGTTTGTTTCGTGCCCTCAGTTTCAATTTCCTCTGTCTATTTTAGACAACTTTCTACCTCTGACTTTTTGTGTTGCTATCATTTTGTATTTCTGGTTCCAGCTCTATACCATTTCTCCTGGACCAGATTCCCTTTCACATTCTAGGTTAATTAAGCATGCCTTCTATCCCTGCTCATAGGTCATTCTATTTACTTTTTATTGATGAGAGAGAAAGAGAGAGAAACATTGATTTGTTGTTTCATTCATTTATGTATTCAATGATTGATTCTTGTATGTGCTCTGACCGGGGATTGAACCCACAACCTTAACGTATCGCAACAACACTTGTACCAAATGAGCTACCCAGTCAACCCTCAGAGATCATCCTTGAGTCCTACTAAACATCCAAGAGATAAAAAGAAGTACTAATACTACATTTTTAATCAATTCCACAGATGAACATGCACATACAGATGCCACAAACTTCAAAGTGTATATTTTAAAAAATATTTTCTGGTACCCTGTTTTGTTTCCATGGCATCTTTAATTATTTAATGGATTATCAGAATCAGCATCAATATATCAATTTTAATAGGCAGACTTGACTTAAGGAGACAGAGGCCAACTTTTCTTGTTTAACGTAGGACCATGAACACAAAGGTGGTGTTTTTTTTGTTTTTGTTTTCTATTTCTAGGTGGAGTATGTGTTTACAGATAAAACTGGCACACTGACAGAAAATGAGATGCAGTTTCGGGAATGTTCAATTAATGGCATAAAATACCAAGAAATCAATGGTAGACTTGTATCTGAAGGACCAACACCAGACTCTTCAGACGGAAACTTAAGTTATCTTAGTTTTTCTCATCTTAACAACTTACCCCATCTTACATCCAGTTCTTCTTTTAGAACCAGTCCTGAAAATGAAACTGAACTAGTAAGCAATTTTTAAATTAATAAATAGGAGTTTCATTTGAAATAGTTCTGTTTGTGTTAGTGGGGCAAGAAATATATTTGACATGTATATCCTTTGGTTTAATACTGAAAATTTACAGTCACTTAATATGTGTTTGTAAATGGAACTAAGCTAAGGAAAGCCTACTGCCTTTAAGTAAAGAAGACTATGCTGGGACAGAGCTTAAATTTATTTAATACTTTCGGAGACCTCACTTCTTCCACAAAAGAGGTTTCACCTTTACTTGCAATTTGGTTATGCCTCCTAAAAAGCTGACGGGTCATAAGCAAATGTGACATTTTACTCTTTAAAGTTAGAAGCAACCAGCTGTTATTTAAGCAGTTCAAAATTGTAGCATTCTTATTCTAGCTCTTAGGTTACCAAAATATGAACTGTATTTATTTGCATTTTTTAGAATTCTGTTTCTGGTTTCCTAAATGTTATTTGGGGTTGGTATTGATAGTGTGAATATTAATTATGTATTTACAGATTAAAGAACACGATCTCTTCTTTAAAGCAGTCAGTCTCTGTCACACTGTACAGATTAGTAATGTTCAGACTGATGGCATTGGGGATGGTCCCTGGCAAGCCAGCCTTGCACCCTCCCAGTTGGAGTACTATGCATCTTCACCAGACGAAAAGGCTTTAGTGGAAGCTGCTGCAAGGTAGTTTAATCTGATTTCCAAATTGTCAGAAAAAAACTTTTAAATAAAAAATGTGAAAATACTAGTATTTGAATTATCAGACAAAATTCATAAACACATAGAGGTAGAAATTTATTTCAGTTTTTTAAATGAGAATTTAAAATGTGTCATTAATTGTTAAGCTTACAATAGAGTCATATTTTGATGTGATCTCTAAAAATCTGGTTAATATGAATAATACTAGAGGCCCAGTGCATGATTAAATCATGCACGTGTAGGGTCCCCTACACGCTTTCGCTTTCGATCGCGGGGGAGCTGGGTGCCTGTCCGCTCCGGCACCAGGCCTTTCAGAAGCCTCCGCCGCACCAGAGGCTTCTGAAAGGCCTGGTGCACCAGCGGACAGGCACCCAGCTCCCTGCTTTTGATGGTCCGCGGCAAGAGGTGAGCTCGCTGCCCCAGAGGCCCCTTCTGTGCCGCAGCACAGCCATGGCGCAGATGCTGAGCTCGCGCCACCGCTGGCGATGCGAGCTCAGCGTCCCGCCAGCCCAATAGGCCACCCCGGCCACCCCGAGTCCTGCCCCCCCCCCCCACGCCTCCTGGCCAATCGTGGGCATAGCGAAGGTACGGTCAGTTTGCATATTTGTCTATTATTAGGTAGGGTAATCTGTGAGAATACATGTGTATTGTTTTGGATCTACTCTGATCCTTCAAGTTCTTAAAGATAGTGCTATATTAAAAGGAAATATTTTAAAATCCATCTTAAACTTGTATTTTAAATATTTTTATTCAAGCTATGTTATAATGATATATGGTGAAATATGAAATATTCCCTAAATTTTATAATTTTTTCTCATTTTAATCCTAGGATTGGCATTGTATTTATTGGCAATTATGAAGAAACTATGGAAATTAAAATACTTGGAAAACTGGAACGGTAATTATTTTCTTTATTGTAATTTTCTATATATCAAGCATTTAGTATAGAACAGATTTAGGTAAATTGTGGCTCAAAGGCCAAATTTGGCCTACAGCCTGTTTTTGTACAGCCCATAAACTACATTACATTTTTAAGAGATTGTTTAAAAAAAATAGAAAGAATATCTAACACAGACCATATATGTATACAAAGCCTAAAATATTTACTATCTGGCCCTTTACAAAAAGTTTACTGACCCTGCTCTAAAATGATGTTATTATTACATTGTATTTCATCACAATAATAACAATATTCTGCTTTGAATCTTTCATCTCTATTTTAGCTTAATGGCTTTTGAATTTATTTATATTTATTTTTACACACTCCTAGGGGAATGATTTTTACAAGTTTCTTACTAATAAAGAAAAACTTTCTTATATTTTCTATGATTTTATCTTTTAAACATTAAAGAACAGCTATCTTATTTCCACTGTATGATAAATTAGGCCCATTCTTACTATAATCAAATCTTTCTTTCATGATTTTATCAGTTCCAGTCATCTCAACTCTGGCTGTAAATTTTTATTTAGACTATGCTTGTCCAAACTAAGTAGAGCTTATTCTTTGGCTGCTTTCATGTGGGAGCCTGTCTAGATCATTCCATCAACTTAGATGCCATCATTTCAATCAGTGTTTATCTTTCAGATTGGCCAAGTATTGCATATGTACATCATGTATAATAATCTATAATAATAAAAGCATAATATGCAAATCAACCAAACCACCAAACAGCAGAACGACCGTCCAGATGACCTTCTGGACGACCATGCTATGACACGCACTGGCACCAGGCCAGCCAAGGCCGGTGCGATGCAATTAGTGGGGGGGTTGCCCTGCAGAGGGAGGTCCAGGCCACCCTCTGCAGAGTGATCCACGGGAGTGGGGGGGCTCCGCAATCAATCACCCCAAAGAGGGAGGCCCAGGATACCCAGCTGGTGGCGCTGTGGCTAGTGGGTGGGGCGTCTCTCTGAGGAGCCATTGATGGAAGAGCCCTGCAATTGATCACCCCACAGAGGGGGACCCAGGCCACCAGCCAGTGACACTGTGGCGGGTGTGCGGGGCTGGCCAGCGATCGCCCCGCAGAATGAGGCCCAGACCAGCCAAGCGATCGCACCCCACACCTGTTGCCCACAGAGGGAGGTGACCGATGGCGGATGGGGGGGGGGCAGCACCGCACAGATGACAAGCAGGGTCGGGGCCAGCTGCCGGTAGGTAGCCAGGGGAAGGAAAGCCCTGATAGGCCCTGATCGCTGGCCAGGCCTAGGGACCCTACCTGAGGGGTTCCGGATTACAAGAGGGCGCAGGCCAGGCTGAGGGACACCCCATCCCCTGCCCCCCTTTCATTAATTTCATGCACTGGCCCTCTAGTTGTATATATTCATCCATAAGATTTTAGTCTACACCTGACCCATCCATGCAAATTCTTTTACTGCTCCTTTGAGAGGCATTTGTTCCCCCACCCATGTATCCCATCCCAGGTTCAAAATCACTGCTATAATGAGCCTCTGTTATTCATGTGAGTGTGTGTATTTCTTAGGTGTGTTTGGGCAGAAAAGAGGAGAATCAGTTACATTTTTTAGTGAGAAAGACATGGAGCTATGGGCAGATCTGGATTCCACTCACAAACTTACTTGACGTTAGGCAAACTACTTAATCTTCCTGTGTTTAATAGTCCTCATTTGTAAAACAAGATAAGACCTACCTCCCTTGATTCTCGTAGGTCTTAAAGCATGATATGTAAAGTACATGGCATTTGGTTAGTGCTCAATAAATGTTAATTCCTTCTATTTGTATCTTCTTTTGTTAGTAATAAGTCATAACCAGTCATCTTGAAAATGTAGTTGAGGTTAATTTCTTGTTCTAAATTAATCGTTTTTATCTTTAATAGGGACTCTTTCTAAATATTTACTTGATATTCAAAAAGTAAAGTTTTGTCTTTTTTTTTTCCCTATTAGGTACAGACTGCTTCATATTCTGGAATTTGATTCAGATCGTAGGAGAATGAGTGTAATTGTTCAGGCACCTTCAGGTAACCAACCTGAACTTCTATGAATTTTTATTTATCTAATATTAAGAGCTTGATAACTCATTTTTCTTTTTAGGTGAGAAGTTTTTATTTGCTAAAGGAGCTGAATCATCAATTCTCCCTACATGTATAGGTGGAGAAATAGAAAAAACAAGAATTCATGTAGATGAATTTGCTTTGGTGAGTGCAAATTTCTATGATTTAAAAACTCTGAAAGATATGTATATCTACCTATATATTATATAAATATTTGAAAGATTTGGGGTTTCATTTTTGCATTAATTTATCAAAAATTATAGAATTATGTGTTGGCTCCATGTTCTTTAGTTAAAAGTTAACTTTTAACCTGTTAAATGTGTCTTCTCTTTGAACCTATTATAATCAGGGTACTTCCAGCAGCAAGGACCATTTAGGTTACTATATTAAAAAGTGGGGAGGGTTACTAAAAAAATAAAGGGGAAATCCCAAGGATGTGGAGAAATTGGAACCCTCATACACTTGTGGGAATATAAATAATATAGCCACTTTAGAAAATAGTTTGGCAGTTTTTCATAGGCCATGGAGTATACTAAATGATGCAGCAATTTCACTCCTAGGCATACACTCTAGAGAATTGACAACATGTCTACCAAGAACTTGTACACAACTGTTCTCAGCAGCAGTACTTCTAATAGCCAAAAAATGGAAACACCCAAAATTCCATCAACTGATGAATGGATTAAACTATGTCATATCCATATAATGGACTATTTGGCCACTGAAAGAAATGAAGTGCTAATATATCCCACAACATGCATCAACCTTGAAGAGATTATGCTGAGTGAAAGAAGCTAGTCCCAAAGTCCACAGAGTTTATTTATATGAAAAATCCAAAATAAGCCAATTTATAGTGATTGCCACAGTCTAGAGGAAGAGGGGGAAGTGTAGTGTCTGCTAATGGATACGGAATTCTTTTGGGTGTGATGAAAAGGTTCTGGAATTAAATACTGAAATAATTACACAACTCTTTAACTAAAAATTATCCTCTTTAAAGGAGTGAATTTTATGGTATGTGAATTATGTCTTTCAATAAAATAATGTAGGAGAATCTTACAGAAATAAAGTGCGAATTATGTGAATAGAAAAATTATTAAGCAGTTCTCTCAGTCTTAGGACCTCATGATATCTCATTCCTGCTTTTCTGTAAATGTATGCTATGTACTCATCTCGGCTGAACTGCCTCCTTTACTTACGGCTTCTTTTTTCCTATTACTGTTCCCTAATTGTTTATGATCTGGTTCATTTACCACACTGTAACATCCATGAGAACAAAGACATTGTTTTACCTTACTATCATATCAGTATTCAGAACAGTGCTGGCACATAGTTGACAATAAATGTTTGTTATAGAGAAAACTAAGTTCATTTGTTAATAAATCTCATAGTCCTTTAACTGTTGTTTAAGAGAAGCATTTATAGGTGTGGGTCATTTGCAAATTAAGAAATGCCAATATTTAGAAATCTGCTAAATAGTGTCATATAGTACTTTTAAATCTGCCTTTCCAAGTTCTGTAATTGGAACATTTACTTTGGGTTTTTCTGAGGAAAATATATAGCAAGAAAAGGAACTTTTATAAGTTTCTGTAGATTTATATACCAACTTTCAAATACTAATACCATAAGAAAAATTTGAACCCAGTAGGATCAGAAAAATCAAGCATATATATTTTAAAATTCTGTGTAATTCCAGTTCACCAGTGAAGATGTAATGATACAATTTTGAATCATTCAGTGGCTCTAGAAAGTATTGGTTGTTTGATAATGGCCACCTTATAGACTTCTTTATTTGAATTGCAAGTTTGTCATACCATAAAACCAGGAGTGGGGAACTTTTTTCTGGCAAGGGCCACTTAAATATTTATAACATCATGTGTGGGCCATACAAAATTATCAGCTTAAAAATTAGCCTGCTATATTTGGTCAAACATTTAATTAACTCACTCCTAATGCTTTGGCAGGCCAGACCAAATGATTTCACAGACTCTTATGGCCCGATGTTCCCCACCCCTGCCATAAACCCTCAGGAAATGATACTCCCTTTTGTTTAAAAAATTTCTTATGAAGTAGGTAAAAGTGGATTTGTAATAGTTAAAACAGAAAAGCAGAACCTGGGGCTGCCTCTCGATAATCATGAAGGTTCCATTATGGAACTTTTTGGCTTTCCATGTAAAACAGTTTTAAAACAACAGATAAGATAATCTTATGATTCTATCTATTCTCTAATATACAATTCAATGACCTTACTTGTTTTGAGCAACTTATTAAGAACTCGTTAGAAATTGAAAGAGTTATGATAATATGTGTTCCATAACTCAGATCACTAGGACTTTTTTATCACTTCATTTATTTTCTGTCACTAGATGATAGTACTTTTTAAATTATTTGTAATTGATTTTTGGTAATGGGGTCCTCAGTTTTATTTCAGTGACTTCTTGATTCCCCATTAGTTATTTTTGTTTAATTTTTGTCTTTAATTTTTCTGTGTTAGAAAGGGCTAAGAACTCTGTGCATGGCTTATAGACAGTTGACGTCTAAAGAATATGAGGTAATAGATAGACGCCTATTTGAAGCCAGGACTGCCTTGCAGCAACGGGAAGAAAAATTGGCAAATGCCTTCCAATTCATAGAGAAAGACCTAATATTACTTGGAGCTACAGCAGTAGAAGACAGGTAAGTATCAGATAAATAGGCAATATCATTTTTCTCATGCAAGAATTTTTTTAGCCAAGTGTTCCTAATTTATGACACAAGTTTTATTTATTAACATCATGTAATTAATATATTGAAAATCAAAATCTGCAGTTAAAGCCTTTTTTCCCCATTAGTGTGTATAATTTTCTTTTAGCAATTTATCTGAAATAGTTGAAAAAAATACAGCTATGTACAATTTTGCTCAGACTTAAGTTTTTAGGATACTCTGCAGTATGTGTCATACAAAGACTTTTAGTACCTGCTTAATTCTCCGGCCTCACCTGCCACTACTGTGTCCTTCCACTTTATACTTCCACTAGAGGCCTAGTGCATGAAAATTTATGCCCTGGACGGGGGTTCCCTCAGCCCGGCCTGCCCCCTCTCACAGTCTAGGAGCCCTCAGGGGCGGGAGGCGACTCAGTGATCAGGGGAAGGTGACACCCCCATCACACCTCTGCTGCTGCCACTGCTGGCAGCACAAGCCTCGGGCGGCCATGGGCGGCTGGGCAGCCACCATCCGAGGCTTGCCTGTGCCTCGGGCCAGCCCTGGGCAGCTGGGGGGGCCTGGGCGCCACCATCTTGTGGCTGTGGGCACTGCCATCTTTGAAGGTGTGGCAGTCAATTAGCATATTCCCTCTTTATTAGATAGGATAGTACCAAACTGTCTGTAGTTTTCCTCTGAACAACTATAGTTAACACTGTTCTATTTTATGGCTTTGTTCCTTGGCAAGGCTATGCCTTCTACCTGATCATTCTCCTCTTACCCATTTATGAATACCTATTTATAAAGAATAGTTCAGGTATTACCCCACTCCACTAAAACCTTTCCATACTTCTAACAGAATTTAAAAAGCTCTTTTTGTGAAGTCTCCATGTTTTGTAGATCTGTGTTGTCCTGTGGCAATATATTACAATTATTTGTTTAACGACTTTGTTCTCTGTTAGCCTGTGAATTTCTTGAGGTCCATTTATTCTTTGTCTTTGTTTCCAGCACCACTCTCAATATGCCTTTCACAGTTTGAGTTAAATTGAAATCTGTGAATTAAATTGAATTCTACAAATTAATCCTGTTATATTTTTCTCTACCTCTGAGATCTATGTGTGTTTGCATTTTAAAAAAAACAACCCTAGGTTTTCATTTACTTTTTAGCTGTCCTCATGAAATTTCTGAGACTCACCTGAGGTTATATAGTCCTTTATTGTCCACAGTCTAATTTTGAACGGCTGATATGAGAGATTTCCTTACCAAAAAAAGAGAAAAATCTTATAGTGAAATTTAAGACTTTCTAATAAAATAGTTTATGTAGGCCACATACTTAATTGCTTCTATAAAAATCAACTTTGAAAATATATTCTTAAAATACGAGTTTGTAATAAATGAGGCATGTGGCCCATCGGCTGAGAGTTTGACATGTTTGTAGATTTTATGTTAAATCGATGATCACTGATTTGGTTTTCTTGTCTCTTCCCTAATGGAGAAAAATAAAATTCAGTTTTATCACTGAACTGAATGTTACTATAACATTCTTAGGTCAAGAAGTCCAGAATTTACCTTATTTATATTATACTCCGTGATTTATATTTAAAATACAATCAGAAAAGTATTTTCTACTGCTAATTTTGTTTCATTTATTTTCAGACTACAAGATAAAGTTCGAGAAACTATTGAAGCATTGAGAATGGCTGGTATCAAAGTATGGGTACTTACTGGAGATAAACATGAAACTGCTGTTAGTGTGAGTTTATCATGTGGACATTTTCACAGAACCATGAATATCCTTGAACTTATAAACCAGAAATCAGACAGCGAATGTGCTGAACAATTGAGGCAGCTTGCCAGAAGGTAAGAATATAATTATCTGAGTCAGATAGTTGAGGGGTAAGCAAACTATGGCCCACTGCCAGTTTTTTAATGCCCATGAGCTCAAAATAATTTTTATATTATTTGACTGATAAAAAAGAATCCAAAGAATAATACTTCATGTCATGAAAATTATATAAAATTCATATTTTGATGCCTGTGAATAAAATTTTGTTGGAACACAACCACTTTCATTCATTTACATGTCATAAGTGAAGGCTTTTGCACTATAGCAACACAGCTGAGTAGTTACAACAGAGACCTTATGAAGCATTTTTATCATTTTTCACTGCTGCTTGATACACTTCAAGTTACAGCAACTCAATTATAACTCGATAGTGTCTTGAGTGCCACACATACTGCCATCTGACATTTTACTTTTTATTTTCAATCCTCACCTGAGGATATGTTTCCATTGGTTTTTAGAGATACAGAAGCATCGCTGTGAGAGAAACATCGATTGGTTGCTTCCCATACAATTGAACCTGCAACCTAGGTATGTGCCCTGACCAGGAATCAAACCTGCAACCTTTTGGTGTACAGGACGACGCTCCAACCAACTGAGCCACCCAGCCAGGGCTTACTATATTTTAATTATCATTATTTACTCATCATCTCCAAACAAAAAATGGACGTTTATTTATTTTAATTTTATTTTATTGTCTCCTTTTTTTCCCCATTGACCTTCCCCCGGCCTCACCTACCCACCGGCACGTGCCCCCACCCCCCCACACCAGTGTCTTGTGTCCATTGGTTATGCTTATATGCCTGCATACAAGTCCTTTGGTTGATCTCTTACTGTTTCCCACACACACACACAAACAAAAAGAGATACAGAGGCAGAGAAGCATCGAACAGACTGTCAAATTACAGTGGGAAAAAATGGACTTTCAATATCACACTTTTTAAAAAATATATTTTTATTGATTTCAGAGAGGAAGGGAGGGGAGAAAGAGATAGAAACATCAATGATGAGAGAATCATTATCAGCTGCCTCCTCCATGACCCCTTCTGGGGATCGAGCCCGCAACCTGGGCATGTGCCCTGGCCTGGAATCAAACCCGGGACTCTTCAGTCTGCAGGCAGACACTCTATTCACTGAGCCAAACTTGCTAGAGCTAATATCACACTTATAAAGCATAGTGAAGCCTTAACCAGTTTGGCTCAGTGGATAAAGCACAGTGAAGTGTTGATTATTTTATCAAATTAGATGCAGCGCAATGCTACTTTGAGTGCTGGCCTTCAACAACATATTTAAGTGTCTCTGAATAATAAATACAATGCTTGCACCAGAATGTAAATCTGTATATTGCTTCTTTTACCAAGAAAATCTTTACAAAAGGTGACTGGGGAGAAACAGTGGAACCAAATAGTGTGATCAGTAATGTAGTTGATTTAGATGCTGATGCAAGCTTCTTATCTCTTCCTGGCAACAAATAGTTTGCCCAGTTGCCAGTAATCAGACCATGAGTAGTACTCATATAGCATATTAGTGGCCCAGTGCATGAAATTCATGCACAGGGGTGGGTGTTTCCTTAGCCCAGCCTGCACCCTCTCCAATCGGGGACCCCTTGGTGGAATGTCCAACCAGCAGTCGGACATCCCTCTCACAATCTGGGACTGCTGGCTCCTAACCATTCACCTACCTGCCTGCCTCATCGCCCCTAAATGCCTCTGCCTATTGCCCCTAACCGCTCTGCCTGCCTGTCTGCCTGCCTGATGGCCCCTAACCTCTCTGCCTGCCTGCCTGCCTGTCTGCCTGATCACCCCAACTGCCCTCCCCTGCCAGCCTGATCTCGCCCCCATCTGCCCTCCCCTGCCTGCCTGGTTGCCCCCAACTGCCCTCCCCTGCCGGCCTGATCGCCCCTAACAGCCTCTGCCTCCACCACCATGGCTTTGTCCGGAAGGAAGTCAGACATTTGGAAGATGGCTGGTCGACCTGGTCTAATTAGCATATTACCCTTTTAGTATTATAGATAGGTTATATAGGATATGATTGCCTAAATGAGGGGGAAAAGCCTTTTTCATTAGGAGGAGATGCTCTTGGCAGACAAAAATACATAATCCCTATATCTGGACTGATAGCCAGCCATATGCACTATACTGCCAAACCGGCCATTAAAAAATTGAACCGCTTTCTTACACCTTACACCAAACAGCTGTTGCCCTTAAAACCCCTCCTCAGCCCCCACCTTAGGTTCTGCCTTTGCAGTTCACCCAGATTTGGTTCTGATTGATCGGTTTCTATGCCAGTGAGCATCAAAAGCTCTGCCTCCTAGGGAGCCATTGGCTCCTCGTAGTTCACCCAGATTTGGTTCTGATTGGTTGGTTTCAATGCCAGTCAGCGTCTCCAGGCCTATCAACGAGCCTGATCAGAGAGACGGGGCTGATCAGCAGCCCCAGTGGAGGCCTGAGAGAAAGAGAGCCGAAGCTGCTGGGCTAGGCCCGAGCGAAAGAGAGAGGCAAGTGCTGATCAACAGCTGCCACGGAGGCTACGGATCAGACCCTGCTTCTCTCTCCAGGCCTCTCTTCAGGCCTGATCCGCAGCCCCCTTGGCAATCAGTGCTGGGTTGGGGCGCCAGCAGCAGCAACACAGCACTGACTTTCAGTCGGTTGAGCCTTCGGTTGTTTTGGATATTACGGACCCTGGGATTTTATATATTAGGATACCCACAAGGGAAGTGTTATCCATGTTTCACCATAGTAATATCTCATGTTACAGTCCATTGTAGGAGTTAATAACAAGAATAGTTAGGATTCCTTCATTCCTTTGCTTCCTACTTAACCATTTTCATGATTTTTTCTGAATGTTTTTAATTTTTTTAAATTAGGATTTACTAAATATAACAATTTTTATTTTAGTAAGACTTTATACTCACAATTTGGGAGAATATATTGAGATTATATGTTACAGTTCACATTTAGGAAATATAGTTACTGTGTCTACATATCAGTACATTGTAAAATTGAATATCATCTTTTTAATTCATGATATCGGTCACTCTCAGTTCTACTTAATCTTAACTGCAAGGTAATACAATTTAGTTTGTTCCCTGACATGTCAGTTTTGTAATAATAAAGTCTGCAGATGAATGGTCCATTTTTCAGTAAGAATCTTTTGTTTACTAAGCTAGTGTAAATAATATGACTTCAAAGTATCTTACAGAGGACATAATTATTTCCTGTTTTAGAATTACAGAGGATCATGTGATTCAGCATGGGCTGGTGGTGGATGGGACCAGTCTATCTCTTGCACTCAGGGAGCATGAAAAACTATTTATGGATGTTTGCAGAAATTGCTCAGCTGTATTATGCTGTCGTATGGCACCACTGCAGAAAGCTAAGGTATGTTTGTGTTATAAAAAGTTCAATTAAAGATACATAGATCTAAAAGTATTCTTTAAGATTAATGACTTAACTAGGTCTATTTGGAGGTATGCAGTATATGAATCTTAACTACGGGTCAGTCATTTCTAATATTATGAATTGTAACCATGTATATTATTAGACCTTTGGAATTTTCAGAGTCAGTGTAGAAATTTCAGCTATGCATAATAAATAACCTAGAAAGTCTGTGATGGGTAGCAATTGTGATTTTTCCTGAGACACATATTTGAGCTCTGACAACTAAAGTTTCACAATTTAGTATTTACCTACTGAGGGAGCATGTAAGACTTTTCAGTTCACATGCACCTTCAGGTGGTTCTGTTGATCTTTGCTTATTCGTGCATTCTCGTGAAATGATAATTCTCTTTATTAAAAATGGCTATTAAGTAATAGAACTTTAGTAAGAAGTTGAAAAGCCAATTTTGATATTAAACTATATACAAAAATATTTAAATTTCAGCTATGATTCTAAGTGAAAGCCTATATATATTTTTTATAACTCCAAATTTATAATTTGAGGTCTTAGACTGTATCCTTCACAAAGAGTATACTTTGAAATGTACATCTAAACACTGGTTTGTTTCACATATAGATCTAATAAATTAGGCATTCAGTAGTTTTTGGCTTCATGGAACTTTCTTATAATGCCTATATTATTATAACGCATGTCCCCTCAGTCTATGGAGACTAAAACTGGAGACCAAACAGAGCTAACATCTAGGTTCTTTATAACAGTACATTCAAGAATTTCAAAGAAACATTTTTTTAAATTTCATTGAATTTAATTTTGATTGCTTTTTAAATTTTTGAAAATAATTATTTTTGCCTAACAAAGTTCAAATAGTTATTGCTTTTTGCACCGTTATTAAGCTTTTTACAAAGCTAAATTGTATTTAAAGATCTTTGCTTCCCATAATAAAATCCAAGATAATACTGTGTGTGTGTTTTTGCTTTTTTTTAAAATATTTTTTTATTATTGGTGGTATTACAGATATCTTCCATTCCCGCTCCCCTTTACCATCCTCCTCCCAGCCCCTACCCATCCCCCCAGGTCTTCACTACCCTTATTGCCCATGTCCATGGGCTATGTATGTAAGATAATACTGTTCTGCAATGTCATTCTGAAAGACATTTCTAACATCCTAGTGGAAAGAGACATCCCTCAAAAAATGAACCATAGAGAATATTATTGTCTAATATAAAATTAATTTTTTCTACTTCAACAGAGTCATTTCTGATAAATGGCTTTCTATAAATATAAGAAGTTGAAATTTTACCGTGATTAATTAGTTGTATGTCTTTCAGGTAATAAGACTGATAAAAATCTCACCTGAGAAACCTATAACATTGGCTGTTGGTGATGGTGCTAATGATGTAAGCATGATACAAGAAGCACATGTTGGCATAGGTGATTGATTTTTCCTTTTTCCCTGAGCTTTTAACATTGGTACGGTTATCTGGGGATTTTGAATATAGTGTTTCCCTATCAATATTTCAAATATTTTATTTCCAAATTTTCAAAGACATGAATACCACATTAATGAATTTTTCTATTCTAATTCTCCTTCATAATAAATTAATTTCATTTTTACATGTAATTTTATACTTTTTAAAGTACTTTCATATACTATTTTATCCCTTTTAAACTCTAAATATGTGATTTATATAGATACTTTCCTGGTTTTAAATTCTCGTTTTAGAAAGTTATTGTTATTTTTTGTCAATCTAAAGATTCTGCAGCTCATTTTAAAGACAACTTTAGAGACAGAAAATCATACCAAACTGTAATAAAATATAAAATTCCAAATAGCCTTCCTACTTAATAACATTTATTCTAATTTTTTTTGCCTAGCATTTTTATTTGATTCAGAATACTAATTATTTTATTTATATTTAAATTATCCGTCAATTACTATTTAAACCATATTCTGACCTATTTTCCTCAGTAATTTTATTATACAAATACAGAAGTAAAGAGAAAAGTGTGGGTTTCTCATTAAAGGATAAACTTTTAGTTTTAGAAAAGAGTGTTACTGGTCCTGTTTTGGAATCATCTCTGTAATATCCTGTGAGGAGTAGTGATTGGGTCTAATGTTTATATTTTATCTCAAATAAACTCCTACTTCTTTAATAATTAAATCTTCATTTTGAAAACTTAATTTTCTTTCAATTTTGTATATTGTTTCCCATAATTCTCCCTAATAATTTGATATCTTCCTATATCATATATTAAAGCATAAAAAGCTACAGTATTTATAACAGTTTGAGTCTAGTATGCTAGCAGACTGACTAATGAATAGGATAGATTTAAACATGTTTAAATAGATTCAGATAGATGTTTACCTGGTAAAGCTATTTAAACATCAGTAGGGAAACAACTTACTTGATAAAAAATACTGATAAAACTTGTTAAAGACTGTAAAAAGTAATAGAGGAAAATTTTAATGAATAATCGTGTATTTTGAGGTGTAAAAAGGTCTATTAAATACAAAACCAAAATAAAGCAAGAAAAAGATCAATATGTGTGGCAAAAGTAAATACTGTCCCCAAACAATTTTAAAGACAGAGTAGTAAAGAATATTTTCAAAATAGATGACAAAGTCTTAATATTCCTAATATGTGAATTCTTAACAAATTAAGAATAAGAAAAATACTATAATAGAAATATCTGGAAGGATGTGAGCCATCAGTTGTCAGAAAAGGAGAAATCTAAAATGAATACTAAATGCATGAAAAAAGGATTCAGTTTCTCACTAACAATCAAAAGAATGCAAATTTATATTGCCTATCAGAGTGACAAAAATTACAAAGATTGATAAAATCTGGAATTGGTAAAGGTATAGATTAGTAAATGCTCTTAATCGATCTTTGTAGGAGTCAAATTATAAATGTTTGCCTGTTGACCTGGCAATTGTGCATCTGGAATTTTTTTTTTAATTTTTTTATTGATTAAGGTATCACATATTTGTACTCATCCCCCCATTCCCATCCCAAACCCCTCCCCACGCATGCCCCCACCCCCCTGTTGTCCGTGACCACTGGTTAGGCTTATATGCATGCATACAAGTCCTTTGGTTGATCTCTCTACTTTACCCCCACCCTCTCCTACCTTCCCTCTGAGGTTTGACAGTCTGATCGATGCTTCCCTGTCTCTGGGTCTGTTTTTGTTCATCAGTTTATGTTGTTCATTATTTCCCCTAGATGAGTGAGGTCATGTGATACTAGAAATACACTTATAAGAACCGAAAATGAGACAAGCAATAATGGTTATGCTGAGAGGCAAATGAATCAGTCTGTAGTGAGTTTCTTTCTGGAATTTTTTTGAAGAAAATATGTGAATATGTTGACAAAGACATTTGTTATAAACAGTGTCCATAATAGTATATTAAGAGACAAAAGTAGATTATAAAACAATCCCATTTTTATACACTTGTTTGTATGTATAATAAATATATAGACATACAGAATATGTGGAAGGAAAAATCCTGAAAGTATATATACCAAAAATAGTTTTCTTTTTCTAGATGCTGGGAATAGAGTTGTCTTTACCTATAACACTTTCGAATGTTATTTCTATCCTTTTATGACAAAAATTTAAATTTTTAATTTTGAAAAATAATTTTTCAAAGCTGCTTCCAGATTTAAAAAGTGAACTTGGCAATAACTCTTTTGAAAACTAAAAGATTATCATAACCTAAAAAAATTACTCATTTATCAGATAAAATTATGTACTGATTTCAGATGATAGTGTACTTTAAAAATGCATTTTGTTTGAGTAATATCTGAAAAATTTAAAGAACTCAAACATGCTCATTTTTGGTAGGTTCAAATTATTCAATCTGGATATTATTTATGTTCGGTGAAGTTAAACTATTTTATAGCATCCTCTCCATTAGAAATTTATTAACAAATACTTTGAACTTAATAGTGTAATTTATGTTCTTATTAGATCTGGGACTTTCAATATTATTTTTATATTAATTACATTTTATATTACATTCTAAGCCTTTGAAAATTGATGCTACCTGCCTAGTATATATTGTAGTTTTATATTAATTATATATTTGATTTAGAACAAATTTTTTGGGAATCTGCTCTCTGCTATATCTTAGGATATAGGTATCCTAAGTCCAACTTCAACTGCTATAATTAACACATTCACAGATACATCATGAAAATTGTACTTAATAGTTTTCAATGAATTTGCCTTTTTGCCCCTTTTATTGCAGGAATCATGGGTAAAGAAGGAAGACAAGCTGCAAGAAACAGTGACTATGCAATAGCAAGATTTAAATTTCTCTCCAAGTTGCTCTTTGTTCATGGTCACTTTTATTATATTAGAATAGCTACACTTGTACAGTATTTTTTTTATAAGGTGAGTTTCATGGAAATATTTATTTTTATTTTTTAAAATATGTTTTTATTGATTTTTTAGAGAGAGAAGAAGGGAGTGAGGGAGAGAGATAGAAACATCAATGATAAAAGAGAAACATCATCTATTGGCTGCCTCCTACATGCCCCCTACTAGGGATTGAGCCTGCAACCTGGGCATGTGCCCTGACCGGGAATCGAACCAGTGGCCTCTTGGTTCCTGGGTCGATGCTCAGCTGCTGAGCTGCACTGGCTGGCCTCATGGAAGTATTTTAGAATCAGTTATTGACAGTAAGTTGAAGCTTCAATTTAAGGAATACTATCATCATACAAATTATTCTTAAAAATTGTTCCCATAACAGTTTTTCTTAAAAATCATTTCCATAAAACAACAGTTTATGGAATATACTTTAATTATTAGTCATGAATCTGATGTGTAGTGACAGAAAGCAAATCAAGGGTTGCCTGGTGCCAAGGGTGCAGGTTATAGAATTGACTGGAAAGGGATATGGAAATTTTTGCATGAGAGAAAAGTTAATCTAGTTTGATTGTGGTAGTGGTTACACAGGTGTATAAATTTGTCAAAACACATAAAAATTTTCCAGTTAAAATTGATACATTTTATCTTATGCATATTTGAACTCAATTAATTTGATTTCTTGGATGTTATTTTGTTTTGAACCAGTAGTAAGTTTTAACCCTTTGTACTCGCTTGCTTTTTTCTTAATTCCTTTATTTTAATGCTAACCGTGTCGAGTCACACTCGACATCTGAGTGCAAAAGGTTAATTTAACTTCAATATGATGGTTTCAAGCAGGCATTCTAAATCTTTTTGTGTCATGAATTATTGTTCGGTAACCAAGTGAGATGTATAAATTACTCAGTATAGGGCTTTTAACACGTTAAGTGCTATGTCAATCACCAGTTACTGACACTATACTTTCCGGAAAGGAAGACAAAACAGGCTTGGCACTTAACGTGCTAAATGCATAAAATAAAATAAATAGGGTTACAAGGAAACTAATTATGTTGAAGTACTGTTCTGTCTCTTGACTTTTGAGGAAGGTAGGATTCGTGGAAACTCACGTTAAGAGCCCCTGAGTACCAAGACATTTAATACACCAGAATATCCTATGTTGCCTGTATACCTGTAATTAAGTAATAGCTGCAAGCCAATGAAAGAACACAGGTAGATTGCATATCCTATATAATAAAGAGGGAATATGCAAATTGACCATCACTCTGCCACAAAGATGGCAGGGCCGACAGTGGAAGCTGGGTTTCCATAACACAAGATGGCTGCACCACAGTGGAGGCCGAGTTCTCATAACAAGCCTTAACAAGCAATCAGCAGGGACTTGAGGCTGTGCCTTCCCCTGCCCCCAGGAGGCTTGACAGGGGACCACAGGCCACGCCCCCTGCCTTGGTGCCAGGCTGGGGGACCTCAGGCCATGTTCCCTGCCTGGCAGGGCTCTGACGGGGGACCTAAGGCTGCGCTCCCCTCCCGGTGCTAGGCCAGGGGACATGAGGCTGTAGTGCGCCCCAGACTCTGACAGAAGGAAGATTTTCATATACTTTTTACTAATTTTCTTTCATCTCTGACACTTCTATTATAGAGAAAGGGCTAATAGCAATATTAAAATATTTCCTCTAATTAATCCCCTTTTAATGTGCATGAATTTCGTGCACCAGGCCACTAGTCCTATCTAATAATAGACAAATATGCAAATTGACCATACCTCCGACGCGCCCACCATCCAATCAGAGTGAGTATGCAAATTAACCCAAACCAAGATGGCTACAGCCACAGAGACCAAGGTTTCCTAGGTAACAGAGGAAGCCAAGCTTTCTGCCTGCCCTTGCCAGGCCTAAGCGTCCACTCAAGCTACAAAGTTTCAATTATAGAAGGTAAACAAATTCAAACAAATGGCGGCAGAATGGAGCTTGAGAGAGCAGGCCAGGGTTGCCGCCGGCAACAGGGGAAGCAAAGCTTTCCGCACACCCTGGCCAGGCCCACCCGCTTAAGGCAACAAAGTTTCAATTATAACCCCAACACAAACGGCTGCTGGCCTCGGAGGGAGCCCCAGGCTTGGCTCCGCTCCAGGCTACAAAGTTTCAATTGTAGAAGGAAAATAAATTCCAGATACCAGGGCCTCCGCTTGGGTTGCCAGGGGGCATGGCCGGCCTGCAAACCACCACAGGCCCCTCGCTCAGGCCGCCCCACACCCCAAGGGAACTCCCACCTGATCCGGGACACCCTTCAGGGCAAACCAGCTGGCCCCCACCCCTGTACCAGGCCTCTATCCTATCTAATAAAAGAGTAATCTGCAGATTGATCATCACTGCAACACACAATATTGCTGCCCCCATGTGGACACAAGATGGCCAGCAGGAGAGGGCAGTTGGGAGGCACCGGCCTGCAAGGGAGGGCAGTTGAGAGGGACCAAGCCTGCAAGGGAGGGCAGTTGGAGGTGATCAAGCCTGCAGGAGAGGGCAGTTAGGGGTGACCAGGCCGGCAGAGGAGGGAAGTTGGGGGCAAACAGGCTGGCAGCAGAGTGGTTAGGGGGTGATCAGGCTGGCAGCAGAAGCGGTTAGGGGCAATCAGGAAGGCAGGCAGGCAAGCAGTTGGGAGCCAGCAGTCCTGGATTGTGAGAGCGATGTCCGACTGCCCATTTAGGCCCGATCCCACCATGCAGTTGGACATCCCTTGAAGGGGTCCCATATTGGTGAGGGTACAGGCTGGGCTGAGGGACAACCCCCCTCCATGCACGAATTTCGTGCACCGGGCCTCTAGTCTATATATATAAAAGCCTAAGCGACCGTTCTACCGTCTGACCGGTAGCTATGATGTGCACTGACCACCTGGGGGCAGATGCTCAACACAGGAGCTGCCAAGCTGTGGTGACTTGGCAGCTGTGGTTTTCGGGTGATGCACCCGGAACCAGAGAGGAGGGAGCCCGATTTCAGGGTGCGTCACCTGAGAACCACCCTCCCGCAATGTGGAACCCCTGAGGGGATGTTGGATAGCTGGTTTTGGCCCAATCCCTGCAGGCCAAGCCGACGGACCCCATCCGTACATGAATCTTCTAGTTGTTAATGATCGTGGCAGTTTTTCTTTCTAGCTTACAGTTTTACTGTGACATAGTATATTGAAATCAGAAGATGTTTGACAGTTTCATTTATTCTGTTTTAAATATTTTAAAGCTACTATACCCTAAAGTTGAAATAAAACTTACTTGTGCTGTATGTGAAAATATCGAATAGTAATTGGAAGGTATAAATTCAGAATTATGGTATTGCTTGGCAATGATACAAGTTGAGAGCATTTTATTCCGACATTTGCAGTTCTGTGTAGATTACTTTCAGACATTTTTTAATAAAATGGGAATTTTGTTTTGCCATTTTATATAGACAAGTTCTTATAGGCAGATCTGTTTTCCATATCAACTGAGACTGTGTTTCTAGACTCATTAGTCATTTAAATTTATTTTTCTTTTGGACCTAAATATTTTAATTATTTCCATTTAATCTTGTTTTTCAGAATGTATGCTTTATCACACCCCAATTTTTATATCAGTTCTACTGTTTGTTTTCTCAACAAGTAAGTAAATAGAAGCTTTTGTTTTTATACTTTCAGAATAAATTATGTGTATTCAGTGTTTGATAAATCCTTGGAGGGAATTTTTTGTTAGTCCTACTGATAATTAGATAAAACTTTTCTAATTAGTGTATTTAATGAGTTCATAATATTTATTCTGATTTTTAGTTTGAAATGTGTTAATACCAAAATATATTTTAATTCTGGATACTTTTTAAAAAATAGATATTAACTCTTTACAGCTTAAGCGATAATTTTGTAACATTTTTCAACTTATGTGTATGTAATATTTCTGTAAAATCCATATCAAGCCAGGACAGAAAATTGTTGGGAGTATTACCTCTTTTTTTTTTTTTTAACTCATAAATTTTTTTACATTTGGAAGGAACCTTACTTACCTAGTGATGGAGTTCAGGGATGACATACAGGTTATCTCAGAAGCTTCCTAAATAGTCGGCAGGACCACCAGGAGCACTATATTGAAAGGGGTTCTCAAGCTATAGGCTCAGGGAAAACCCTTTTCTTGATTAGCAGTAGCTATACACATGTCACATATTTCCCATTCCTGATCTACTCTGTCTTACTTTATAAAAAAGGAAATTAAAATACACAGAGATTCAGTAACTTGCCCAAGCTCTCATAGCTAAGTTAATAACTATACCATATTTGGACCTACTGCTTCTGACTAATTGAGCACCCTCTTCACAAACTGCACTATACATCTTTAATTGATCAAGACATTTGTTTAAGTTTATTGAAACAACAAGAGCTTAATTAGTTTAGGTTTTTCATGATTTTTTTTCTACTGTTACTGTTTTCTCCTGTTTACAATCTGTAACTTCAAATTCTAAATATCTGCTTAGACATTGATTGCCAATAATGTTTGTTTACTTGAATGAAGTAAAGAATGCTCTAAGAGCATATGACAAGGAGAACTAACCTATTTTGATTAAGTTTCAGGGAGTTTACAGTATAATTAAAGATAAAATATTAATAACAATAAAAACAATATGTGAAGCATAGACAAATTGCTAACCAAATTAGTACCAATAGTAGCACATAGGACTGTTTAGAAGAGAAAGCTATCATAAATGTGTAAAGTTTCATGGATCATGCCTTAAAGGAAGTGTAGGACTTAGATGCAAAGACAAAACCGTGAAAGCAAAACTAAATGTGTAACATATCAAAGGGATAGTAAGAAACCTAGGAACATGTAGGAGAATTATGTAAAATTATATCACAGTGACCAAATTGCAGAGAATCTTGAAATGTAGATCCAAATCACTGTATTTCCAGAATTATTTGGCATAACAAAATATTCCAATTTCTACAAGAAATATAAATCTATGAACATTATATGTGAATGCTTAAGTCAGAAACAAACTGGGATTATTAAAATGGATTTTTGTATAAATTGGAAAAAACTACATAGTTTTTGTTTATTTTGATATGCTTCTTTGTTTTTAATATGCATAAGTATAATAAATAATACATATTTTAGAATCTCAAAATTCCTATCAATTTCTCTTTCTAGACACTGTATGACAGCGTGTACCTGACTTTATACAATATTTGTTTTACTTCCCTACCTATTCTGATATATAGTCTACTGGAACAGCATATAGACCCTCATGTATTACAGAACAAGCCCACCCTCTATCGGTAAGTATTTTCCAGTATTAAATGTCCGTAACATTTCTGATTGCAAGTTACCAATTTTTAAAAATAAGCAAATATTTGGTGATTAATACTTTACTAAGGAAAGTACTTTAGTTGTTTATGGTTTATAATTGTTGAAGACAATAATTTTTCCAATGTTTTTAGGAATGAACACTTTTACCCTAGTAATGCATCAGGCAGCAGTTGTATAATTTACATTTACTATTGGAAGCCAGTAATAGTCTATTTCATGTGCACAAATAAAGTTATTCAGTAATTGGTTGTCTCTAGAGTTTCTTAAATATTAATTTTTATGTTCTGGCATTGCCAAATTTATGAGTAGTAATCAATATAAAATGTAGGCTTAGGGACATTAATTCTTGTCCATATCCTCTGCATCGGTCCTGGTTCTACCAGAACCAAGTAATCACAGAGATGTGGAACTTTCCTCAGAACCAGTTTGATTTCCACATTAAACTGACCTCCACTCTTATAGAGGCATTCAGTTATTTGGAAATGGCAAAAACTTAACCTTGATTTCCTAGGATATCTAGGACTGGGCTTGACCCAAGATTGGCAAAGACTGGTTTTCTCATGATAGCTCTTGATGGACATGAAATCTATTGGGAGCCTCAGTGCTGAACCTAACTGAAATGACTCCACTAAAAAGAACAGTCATGGCAGAGTGACTGAATGTTTACAACAGAATATAATACAGATAAATCAACTTTTTACAATTAAACTAAAATAATAGCCTATATTATATTTCTTTTTCAAATGAGAAAATGAATTTGAAAGTATTATCCTATATAATAAAGAGCTAATAGGCAAATCATCATCACGCTGTAATGACTCAGATACTTGACACTGTCGAGAGAAGAATGGAGACCATCCAGGCACAAATGAGCTAGCGAGAGAGGAATGGGAACCATCCAGGCACAAATGAGCTCGTGAGAGAGAAATGGGGATCAGACAAGAAAAATGAGCTCACAAGAGAAGAATGGGGACTAGACAGACACAAATGAGCTTGAGAGAGAGGAATGGGGACCATACAGGCACAAATGAGCTCATGAGAGAGGAATGGGGACCAGCCAGGCTGCAGCCTAAGAAAGGGACAAGGGACAAGCCGCCTACCCCACGGTCCCAGGTGCCAGCGCCTGCGGCCCGGGCAAAGCCGCGCGCCCCTGGCCCCCAACGGCTGTGCCAACCCGGGTCCTGGATACCTGCGGCCGGCGAGAGGGAGGGAAGCCCAGGTCCCGGGTGCCTGTGACTAGCCGGAGGAGGGAATCCTGGGTCCCGGGTGCAGGGCAAGGCAGAAGCAGTTAGGGGCAATCAGGCCAGCAGGGGAGCAGTTAGGGGCAATTAGGCAGGTAAGCGTTTAGGAGTCAGCAATCCCAGCTTGCGAGAGGCAGTCAGACATCCCCTGAAAGGTCCCGGATTGGAGAGGGTGCAAGCCAGGCGGAGGGACTCCCTTTCCCCCCATGCATGAATTTTGTGCACCAGGCCTCTAGTCTATATATATAAAACTCTAAGCGACCGTTGGACCATTCCACCAGTAGCTATGATGTGCACTGACCACCCAAGGGCAGACACTCAAGGCAAGAGCTGCCAAGCTGCGATGACTTGGCAGCTGCGGTTCTTGGGGGACGCACCCAGAACCAGAGAGGAGGAAGCCCAATTCCAGGGTGCGTTACCCGAGAACCACCCCCTCACAATCCGGGACCCCTCAGGGGATGCTAGAAAGCTGGTTTCGGCCCAATCCCCCCAGGCCAGGCCGAGGGACCCCACCCGTGCACGACCCTGGTCCTCTAGTGTGAACTACAAGTTGTTATGCAGTTATATATTATTACAAGTAGTGGTTTGATTGTAATGATTATTGATTAGATAAATAATAAATATGAGTCCTAATATGTTCCTTTTTCTTCTCTTTTTTAAAAAATGTACAGAGACATTAGTAAAAACCGTCAATTAAGCATTACAAATTTTCTTTACTGGACCATCCTGGGTTTCAGTCATGCCTTCATTTTCTTTTATGGATCCTATTTTCTAATGGGGAAAGATATATCTCTTCTTGGAAATGGCCAGGTAAAATTTATAATTTTTTTAAAATTGTTTGTTAATGGTTTGATTTAATTTGGCTTTTGATAACTTTCTGTCATAAAAAATAAAAGTGAAGCCAAAACCGGTTTGGCTCAGTGGATAGAGCGTCGGCCTGTGGACTCAAGGGTCCCAGGTTCGATTCCGGTCAAGGGCATGTACCTTGGTTGCGGGCACATCCCCAGTAGGGGTTGTGCAAGAGGCAGCTGATTGATGATTCTCTATCATCGATGTTTCTAACTCTCTATCCCTCTCTCTTCCTCGCTGTAAAAAATCAATAAAATATATTTTAAAAAAAAGTGAAATTCAGTTTAAATTATAAAATTGCAGATATTAAATTAAAATGCAATTATAAAAAGGTTTTAATGTTTTTTACTTGATAAAATTTTATGCAAATTAAAATAAAAAGGCAATACAATGTAATCTTAATATGAAGCTCAAGGTACCAGGCAATTTTGCTCTTCAAAAATACAAGGGGATATATTCATGTCCCTGCATGCTGTTCACTCCAGAACTGTGTTTTTAATAAAAGCTACTGTTTACTTAGTGTTTACTTTTGTGCTAAGCTCTTTACATATCCCATATCCATTAATCCTCACAATAATTCTGTTGGAGAGATACTATGACCCACCCTTTTTAGATGAGAAATGAGGATTTAGGAATGAGAATTTGCTTTTAATTGCATGAATTATTTTTTTGGTATGTTTAGGAAGTGCTACAGAGTTTTCTGCCCTCCCTGCTGTTCTCCACATAGCAGTCCACATGATCTTTTAGAAATGAGAATATGATCATGTATCTAATATGCTCAAAATCATCTGGTGTTTTATTATAAGCCACACTGATTTTCTTGTAACTTGAACAGACCAGTTTGTTCCTGCCTTAGGACCTCTGCACTTCCTGTATCTCTTCTTGGATGCTTTTCTCTCACATGGTTTGCTGAAACATCACTGGCTCAAGAAAGCCTTTCTAGCCCACTCCTGTAAAATGCTATCTCTTTCACCTTTCATCACTTACTGGCCCCTTACGTACGTTTACATTTCTTCATAGCACTAATCTGTCCCTCAAGGTATATATTTTTAGTTTATTTGTTTATCTGTCTCCTTCACTATGTGTAAACTCCATGAGGTCAGCAATTTTGTCTTATCGTTGCTTTATTCCCAAGGCCTGGAATATAATGGATGCTCAGTTTCTGTTTGCTGAGTATACAAATGAATAATGAATGAGTCTTTTTTTTTTTTAAAATATATTTTATTGAGTTTTTCAGAGAGGAAGAGAGAGGGATAGAGAGTTAGAAACATCGATGAGAGAGAAACATCGATCAGCTGCCTCCTGCACACCCCCTACTGGGGATGTGCCCGCAACCAAGGTACATGCCCTTAACCGGAATCGAACCTGGGACCCTTGAGTCCGCAGGCCGACGCTCTATCCACTGAGCCAAACCTGTTTTGGCTGAATGAGTCTTTTTAACTTGGCTTTATTAAATAACTAGAGGGCCAGTGCATGAAAATTCATGCACTGGAGGGGAGGTCCCTCAGCCCGGCCTGCCTCCTCTCACAGTCTGGGAGCCTTCAGGGGTGGGAGGCAACCCTGCGATCAGGGGAAGGCAACACCCCCATCAGACCTCTACTGCTGCCACTGCTGGCAGCACAAGCCTCGGCCAGCCCTGGTTACCTGAGCCGAGCTCGGGTGGCCCTAGGCAGCTGGGCAACTGCCATCCGAGGCTTGCCTGCACCTCGAGCCAGTCCTGGGCGGCTGGGCAGCCGCCATCCGTGGCTTGCCTGCGCCTCAGGCAGGCCCTGGGCAGCTGGGGGACTGAGGGATTTGGGGGACTCCAAAGGCAGGCATGCAGAGGCTGAGGGGACTGGGCGCCGCCATCTTGTGGGCGCTACCATCTTTGAGGGCGCGGCAGTCAATTAGCATATTCCCTCCTTATTAGCTGTGGGTGCCGCCATCTTTGCAACGGTGTGAGGGTGGGGTGTCCCTCAGCCCAGCCTGCACTGTCTTCAATCTGGGACCCCTCGAGGGATGCCCGACTGCCCTCTCACAATCCAGGACTGCTGGCTCCCAACCGCTTGCCTGCCTGCCTGCCTGATTGTCCCTAACTGCTTCTACCTGCCAACCTGATCACCCCTTAACCACTCTACTTCCAGCCTGAGCGATGCCTAACTGCTCCCCTGCCGGCCCGATTGCCCCTAACTGCCCTCCCATGCCAGCCTGGTCACCCCTAACTGCCCTCCCCTGCCAGCCTGGTTGCCCCTAACTGCCTTCCCCTGCAGACCTTGTCCCCCTCAACTGCCCTCCCCTGCAGACCTTGTCCCCCTCAACTGCCCTCCCCTGCAGGCCTTGTCCCCCTCAACTGCCCTCCCCTGCAGGCCTTGTCCCCCTCAACTGCCCTCCCCTGCAGGCCCTGTCTCCCTCAACTGTCCTCCGCTGCAGGTCTGGTTCCCCTCAACTGCCCTCTTCTGCAGGCCTGGTCACCCCCAGCTGCCCTCCTTTGCCATTCCAGTCTCCCCTAACTGCCCTCTCCTGCAGGCCTGGTTCCCCCCAATCGCCCTCTCCTGCAGGCCTGGTCACCCCCAACTGCCCTCTCCTGTAGGCCTGGTCCCCCCCAACTGCCTTCCCCTGCAGGCCTGATTGCCCCCTACTGCCCTCCCTTGCAGGCCTGGTCCCTCCCAACTGCCCTCCCCTGCTGGCCTGATTGCCCACAACTGCCCTCCTGTGCTGGCCATCTTGTGGTGGCCATCTTGTGTCCATATGGGGGTGGCCATCTTGTGTGTTGGAGTGATGGTCAATTTGCATATTACCCTTTTATTAGATAGGATTAGGTATCAAATTCAGTTAGAAGAAGTTAACCAAAAAATAAGCAAATAGTGATAGAAAGTGTTTTGAGCATCTGTCTCTTCTGAGCGGGGTAGAGCTAGGGTTAGTACAGTTTAAACTTTACACATTTTGGCAGACCTTCTTTAACCGAGAAAGAACATACAACTGTAAGTATAAGTTTAAGTATACTTGAAAATTACTGACTGACATAAATAGACCAGTCAGTTATTTTCCAGACCACTTAACCCAAACCAATATAATAAGCCCAACTAATTTCTCTTTAGCCAGATCCCCAGAATGCCCTCTGCCTCTCACTTCATTACCAACTCAAGGGGAAGTCAGAATGGAAAGAGGCAGTAGTCTTAGCTGATTAATTGCAGTTGAAATACATTACTTTTGCTAATTGCATAAAAAACAACAACATGTGAATGTGTTTTTATAGCTCCCTAGGGCCTCGAATGCAAGAGGAAGCCCTAAATAAACTCTGCTTCTAAGAAAGATTCCATGTAACTGGCTCCTGTAAAACCAGATACTGTACTGAGGGATAAGACATGTGCAGTTATTATCACATCCAGGCACAGGTTCTCTGGCTGCCTTTAATATCTGTCCACATAGCCCTGAAAGAGGAGACTGGCACTCCTCCAAGAGCTGAGTAGAGTGAGACCCACTGTTTTTCAGTATTTCTAGGTAATTTCTAGAGATGATAAAAGCAGAAAAAGGAGGGATTCATTATGCTTTTTCATTCTCTTAACCAATAAACTCCTCTAATACCCTTAAATAAAAGAATATTAATTGATATTTTATTGTTGATAACTATTACTTATAGATTGCTGTTTATCAGGCACCCTGTCCTTTTTGCAAACTCTAATTATAAAACTCTATAAGGTTTTCCCCCATTTTACAAATGAGAAAAGTGAGATACAGAGATGTTAAGTAATTTGTCAAGTAAATGCTAATTGTTAGAAATCTGTGATAACAAAACAGAGCCTTTTAAATAATTTTTAAACCAATAGTAAAGACTATGACTATTTTATGAACTAAGTTAACATAGACTTCTAGTTATGTTCTTATTTGTGGAACTTAAATCCTGACATTCTTTGGGGATTCTGCATTTTTAATTAACTATGTAAGTTTTTGCTATTAAAAAAGCCCAGGGGAATACTTTCTGACTGACATTAACATTTTTACAAGGAATCCTTGAGGAGTAAATTCTATTAGTCATTATCTTTCAGGTAATGGTTTTGTGTGAAATTTTTTTTTCTGCTCTGCCTATGCCATGTCCAGAAATACAGTGGCAAGTTATCTGGTATAACTTCTGGTTGGAATGGTTATAAAAAATAATTGTGATCAAACAGGGTTTTGTTATCATTTTTTACTGTGTGACAGGAATGAAGCATTCACTATATCTTTCTAAATAAAAACAGTCTATGCCACATAATTCTAAACCCATTTTGGATTTTTAGTCTGATAATGTTATGCAATGGATAATAATAATAAACATAGTAATTCTTATGGTGTTTCTTCTCATACTCCTTTAACTTTACTAATCTAGTCACAGACTTCAAATGTACTGGCTTAAATAATGCAAGTGCTTTTGGTAAAGAATGAAGTTACTTTCTGCTTAACATCAAACTTAGCATCATGGTGACACATAGTGCAATAATGGTTTATTCTTTCTGTTTAGATGTTTGGAAACTGGACATTTGGCACCTTGGTCTTCACAGTAATGCTTATTACAGTCACAGTAAAGGTATGGCACAGAAATTAGACAGATGAATACACTTTGTATATCTATAATTCATAGTTAAGTTTCTTTAGCCATAGGTGCATATTTTTCCTTTTTCCTTCTTTAGTCATGATTTCACTGATTGCTATTTAATAATTCATTTTTGTCAAAAATCTTTCCTTAAGTTCATTATTTTGAAAAACATCTGCTGATTATTACGGTCAATAAAGGTTAACCCCACAGTACTCATCTTTGAAATTTTGCTTCTTCTGTATATAATGCATGACAACACAAGTTGTTTCAGGCAATGGAGTTGAAAATAAAGTACTCATGAAATTTCAATGCTTTTTCCTCACAGGAGAAAAATATTATAAACTTTAATTGTTCAGTTTAATACTAGGATCCTTGCATTAATATTTATCTTCTAAGAAACTTTGTCATAGGAACCTTACTTATAATTAATATATTTCATTCATGATTTTTATCTTGGAGGTTAAAGACTTATATTAAGGATTTCACATTTTTTTTCTTTTTAGATGGCTTTGGAAACTCATTTCTGGACTTGGATCAACCATCTTGTTACTTGGGGATCCATTATATTCTATTTTGTATTTTCTTTGTTTTATGGAGGGATTCTCTGGTGAGTGATTATATTGTACTTTAATTACATTGATTCAACTCTGATAAATACAGATGGGCAAAAGTAGGTTTACAGTTATTAGTATGAAAATAATACAATCCTATATAATAAAGAGCTAATATGTTAGTTTGACCGAACAGCAGAACGACCGTACGGACGACATTCTAGATGAAGCCAGGGCTGCAAGGGCCGCCTGAGGCTGCGAGGACTGGCTAGGCTAAGAGGGCCTGCGAGGGCCGAGCCCCTTGCACGAATTTCGTACATCGGGCCTCTGGTAATTAATAAACAGTAATAGAAGAAGAAACTTTCGTGTACTCACAACTGTAAACCTATTTTTGCCCCACCCCTGTGTTGTGATAGATTTTATTTTGAACAAATAATCTTGAGGTCCTACAAATTTACATCTTTCAGTTGATCTTACTGATATAGAGTAAAAAAAACGAACAATTACTGAATAGTATGTTCTAGGTGTTTTACCTACAATATTACATTGATTCATCACAATAATCTTATAGTCACCATATTTTCTATATGGAAACTGAGCCCCAAGATTCCAAAGGTTAAGAACAAAGCTAGGATTTAATCCCCAATTACTTTATTCCACAATTAATGTCCTTAACACTAACCATATTTTCTCTAATTTATTTACTAACTAGAGGCCTAGTGCACGAAATTCGTGCATGGGGGGGGGTTGTCCCTCAGCCCAGCCAGTACCTTCTCCAATCTGGGACCCCTAGAGGGATGTCCGACTGCCCGTTGGGTTTGGGCCTAAATGGGCAGTCGGACATCCCGCTCACAATCCAGGACTGCTGGCTCCCAACCGCTCACTTGCCTGCCTGCCTGATTGCCCCTAACCACTTCTGCCTGCCAGCCTGATCACCCCCTAACCACTCCCCTGCCAGCCTGATTGACGCCTAACTGCTCCGCTGCCAGCCTGGTTGTCCCTAACTGCCCTCCTCTGCCAGCCTGATCACCCCTAACTGCCCTCCCCTGCTAGCCTGGTCGTCCCCAACTGCCCTCCCCTGCTGGCCCAGTAAACCTTAACTGCCCTCCCTTGCCAGCCTGGTTACCCCTAACTGCACTCCCCTGCAGGCCTGGTCCTCCCCCCTTATCTACCCTCCCCTGCAGGCCTGGTCCTCCCCCCCATCTACCCTCCCCTGCAGGCCTGGTCACCCCTAACTGCCCTCCCCTGCAGGCCTGGTCCCCCCCAACTGCCCTCCCCTGCTGGCCTGGTCCCCCCCAACTGCCCTCCTCTGCCAGCCCAGTCACCCCTAACTGCCCTCCTCTGCTGGTCTGATAGCCCCCAACTGCCCTTCCTTGCTGGCCTGGTCCCCCCCAACTGCCCTCCTCTGCCAGCCCGGTCACCCCTAACTGCCCTCCCCTACAGGCCTGATCGCTCCCAACTGCCCTCCCTTGCAGGCCTAGTCCCTCCCAACTGCCCTCCCCTGCTGGCCTGATCACCCCCAACTGCCCTCCCCTGCAGGCTTGGTCCCCTCCAACTGCCCTCCCCTGCAAGTCTGGTTCCTCCCAACTGCCCTCCTCTGCTGGCCCGGTCACCCCTAACTACCCTCCCCTGCTGGCCTGATCGCCCACAACTGCCCTCCCCTGCTGGCCATCTTGTGGCAGCCATCTTGTGTCCACATGGGGGCAGCCATCTTTGACCACATGGGGGCAGCCATCTTGTGTGTTGGAGTGATGGTCAATTTGCATATTACTCTTTTATTAGATAGGCTGTACATACTAAAAAGTCATATTGAGCCATTAAGTTTTCATGAATGACAACTTTTCTGTTAAAACTAAATAGTATGCTTCATCTTCATTGGTAAATTACCACTCATATTTTCAGCTACTATGATGGATTAAAAATTAATGCCTCTACTAAGAGTCTTTTATAAGTGATGAACAACTAAAGTCTCTCATTTGGAGAATTTATAATACATTTGTCTACTGTGCCTTTGATCCCTGTGTTGGGCAAAAAATTATAGAAGATGAGCAAAAAAACTTAGATTAGCTAAATAATTATCTTCCACTTAGGATCATAGAAGGATACTCTTTTGAATAACACTTTGTTTATAATGTTTGTTTTTAATGTTCTTTATTTTTTCATTTTTTCCTCTGTTTCCCCATTTTAAAATATATTTGTAGAGAAGAACCTCTAAGTAGAACTTTTCAACCTAAGATTTGGATAATCCATCTTTTAATTGCTTAGTAGAGAATATTTCATTACATACTTTTTCTTGTGTTTATTGGTCTCTTAAGTCTGTATTACTAAGTAATTCTTTTGATATCCTACTAAGATAAGAGTTATCTAGTCAACTACTTGCCACTTTTCTAGTAAAAACTATAGTTGTCATTGAAAGTAATTAAATTGAATTTTATTTTTAATAATTAAAGTCTATCTTATTTTATTAGTTATTCAATTAATTACTGGTTCTAAATTTTTAACATTATCCCAAACTTGTATTCCAAATTAAATTGTAAACCTTCAAATATAGTAGGTTTGTAAACCCACATGTAAAGCCACATGACTTGATTTAAGAAACCCTTATCACTTTCTACTTTTATTAATCCCACTTCCTTTCTTTGCAGGCCATTTTTGGGCTCCCAGAATATGTACTTTGTATTTTTTCAGCTCCTATCAAGTGGTTCTGTTTGGTTTGCCATAATCCTTATGGTGGTTATATGTCTGTTTCTTGATATTGTGAAGAAAGTATTTGACAGACATTTCCATCCTACAAATACTGAAAAGGCACAGGTAACCATTTTTATATACAAAACCTTTTATTTAGAGGTTTTTAACAATGAATAGCTATCATTATAATTTGCTTATATCAGAAAATAAGAAATTATTCATTTCTGTATTAAGCATTTTACATTGTAAATATTAAGTCGGATCTTTTTAAAGTTATTTTTGTTAATTGTATGACTCCTGACACATAGTAGATGCTTAAAAAATAATTGCTATTTAGTTGACTGTGCCTTGTTTGTATATTTGATTTGTACATGAGCCAGAAGTCTATCTGATTAATTTGTCTTATTACTATACCATAGCATTAGATCCATAGGCTCAAGAATACATTCTAATTAACATTTATGCTGCAATAAACACGGATTTTTTTCATCTAAATTTTTTAAATTTAGTTACATATTCTACAAATAGAATGTGTTTCCCTAAGTAAGGGTTGAGTTAGGCTTCCTATGTGGTGCATTGAGTTTTTTGTTTGTTTTGTTTTGAGGTGCTTTTTTGTAAATGCTCACCTGGGGATATTTTTCCCATTGATTTTTAGAAAGTGGGAGGGAGGAGAAAAAGGGAAGAAACATCTATGTGGGAGAGACACATCAATTGGTTGCCTCCCACCCGTGCTCCAACCAGGGTCTGGGATCCATCCTACAATAGAGGTACATGCCATTGACCAGGAATCAAATCTGTGATTCTTTGGTGCACAGGCCGGCGCTCTTAACCACTGAGATACTGGCCAGGGCAGCATTGGTTTTAATTTCAGTGATCATGTCAACATTTCTTTAGCCTTTATTTATTTATTTAGGTAACTAAGTCCTAACCAATATACATTTCAACACCATTGAAGCAGCATAGGCCTCCAAAGCCTGGCAAACTTAATTCAGATGCTGTTTTAACCATTTATAAAATGTGTGCCTTTAATCAAGTCATTTTCCTAAGCCTCAGTTTCCTCCTCTGTAAAATCAGAATAGTAACTGCTGTCATACATGATTCTTAGAGATGATGAATATAAAAACCTAACACTGGGCCTGTATGTAGTAAGTCCTCAGTAAAAACATAATTAGCCTTCGATCCCCATTCAGGGCACATACAGGAAACAACAAACGAATACATAAATAAATGGAACAAATTAATATATATCTCACTCTCCTCCCTCCCTACCTTCTTTCCTCCTTCCTCTCTCTTTCCCTCCCTTTCCTCTGTCTCTCTGAAATCAGTTTTTAAAAAAACATAATTACAAGAATGATGAGGATGTTGCTCTATTATAATTGATCTCCAAATAAGGCTAAATAATTGACATAATCTGATTACTCTACATATGCATATATTTATATCAGTATGGAAAAACTTTTCTACTCTGCAGTCTATTACTTAAATATACTAGTATATCAGAAAAGTTTACCTACCTTTTTTAATCTTAAAAGTTTACCTACCTTTAATCTTTATTTACAGTAACAAAAGAATATGTGTATAATAATAAAAGCATAATATACTAATTAGACCTGACGTCCTTCCAGACGAAGCTGCGGCGGCTGGGGGCCAAGGCAGAGGCTCCTGGCCGCCACACTGAGGCAGAGGCAGCCACCACAGTGTCTGGGGCCGAGCCCCTTGCATGAATTTCATGCATTGGGCCTGTGGTTTTTAATAATTGCCTATTATACTTTTTCTAGACCTTTATGAAGATTACACATTGGTCTCCCACCTTGGTCTATAGAAAGTTATATTTCACCAAAATATATTAACGACATCACTTTAAAAACTATTCTTTTTTTTTTTTAATGTTTTTTCTTGATTTCAGAAAGAGGAAGGGAGAGGGAGAGAGAGATAGAAACATCACTGATGAGAGAGAATCATTAATCTACTGCCTCTTGCACAATTGAGCCTGCAACCCAGGCATGTGCCCTGAGCGGGAATCGAACTGGTGATCTCTTGGTTCATGGGTCAACACTCAACCAACTGAGCCACACTGGCCAGGCAAAACTTTGTTCTTTATAAAAGTAAATAATTAGATTTATTTACATTTACCTTTAGAAATTCTATAATAGGCAGTGCATTTGCAAATTATGATGTATTTTCATAGACTTCTTAATAAAGGTGATAATATTAGTTCTTGTTACCTTTTTGATAGCCTCTTTCTAAAGGATTACATAGGAAATATTTTGTACCTTAAGGAGGACTCTTAGACAAGAAAAGGTTAAAAGTACCTTATTTATATTGTGGTTTTTTTTAAAAAAATATATATATTTATTGATTGATTTCAGAGGGGAAGGAAAAGGGAGAGAGACAGAGAAAAACATTAATGATGACAGAGAATCATTGATTGGCTGCCTCCTGCACGCCCCCCTACTGGGGATCGAGCCCACAACCCGGGCATGTGCCCTTGGCCAGAATCGAACCTGGTACCCTTCAGTCTGCCCGCAGGCCGATGCTCTATCTACTGAGCCAAACTGGCTAGGGCTATATTGTGGTTCTTTAAGGATAGGTTAAAATTAATTAAAAATGGAATGTATAATAAATCAGTCATTCTATCTGTGTGTGAAAGCTGCCATAATCTTCGTTTTTGTCCCACTTAATTTACTTTTACGCTCTATCCACTGAGCCCTAACTGGTTTGGCTCAGTGGATAGATCATCAGCCTGTGGACTCAAGGGTCCCAGGTTCAATTCCGGTCAAGGGCATGTACCTTGGTTGCGGGCACATACCCAGTAGGGAGTGTGCAGGAGGCAGTTGATTGATGTTTCTTTCTCATCATTGTTTCTAACTCTCTATCCCTCTCCCTTCCTCTCTGTAAAAAAATCAATAAAATATACTTTTAAAAAATAAATAAATAAAAAATAAAATGACTTGACAGGTCTGTTCTGTTTTCTAATCCAAAAAGGAAATCTCTGCTTCTACTCAGGAATCTTCTGTGTTTTGTTTTTTTCCTTCAACAGTATATGGTCATTCAGATCCTATGTGTAACATTATTCCTTTGCTGTAAGCAATGATCTTTATTATTTCAGCCTTATACTTTCACCTTTGAGTTCACATGATGAAGAATAATTAGAAAGTTATCAGCCATTTTATTGTTTACCAGAAAAATCATATCAAAAGAAAAGTTGTCAGCATTTATTTTGCACTTTGTTTTACTCCAGAATAACAATGTGGTGTTAAGCATGAAGAAAGCGAGTAGTCCTACAAATGTCAGTCATGTATATATACGATGTATGATATTTCCTGCTTTTATAGGGACAGATGTGTCTTTATATAGCTTGTCCTGTGTCTGTCTCTTAGGTGATGAATACAGCTCACTGACTCTTTGTATGTCCCATCCCTTTTCTGTCCACTTATAGATGTACTCCAACACAGTTGCTTTAAGTGACGAGTTCATCGCACTGCAGCCATTGTCAAGGGCAAGGAATCAGCTGAGCAAACTTAGGTAGAGTAGGAGTAGAACCTTGTTAACTTCTGCATGCTAAAGGTCAATTAAACACTATTTAAAAGATGGGCAGAGGCATGAATTAAGAGTGGGCCATTTTTTGTTAGCACAGCTCTGTCTCTAATTTGACCTTTATTTATATATATGTTAAAACCTAAAAAAAAAAATCCATGTCTTCATTGAGAAGAAAATTCAGCAGAACAGGACAGAGATCTGTACCTTGTTATATATTTTACACTATTTTTTGTAGCATAATTCTAATGCTTCTGCTTGTCATATTCCTATTTAAGAATGCTCCTGCATGTTGAGAAATTTAAGCTAACGAAATTCATCAAAATTTAAAGTTTTAAGTTTCTGTTACTTGAAAGTGAGAGTTGCTCATTTTTTATCTTGCCTTAATCTGTGTTGTAAATTCATGTGCATATTTGTCTTTGTACATTGTAATGGCTGCTGAAGCATTTCATATCCTTGCTTCTGTTTAGTGCATCTATAAATTGAACATATACTTTATATCTCTTATATATACCTTTATCTCTACAGACAGTCCCATTCTGTCAGTTACCACAAAAAACACACACCCAGTAATCTAGAGAAGTCTTTTAAAGGAAGAAAATGAAAGCTTTCATCCTAGAACTGTTGGTATTAAGATACCAAAATCATATAGTGTTAACTTTAATTCCAGTCTGGTTTGAAAAGAAAAAGTAATATAACTAAAATATTTGTTTAATTTTGGCACTCTTCAGTTTCCCATTCTATCAGTATTTTGTGGATTCTTTTTTTTTTTTTTAATATTATTTTATTGATTTTTTACAGAGAGGAACAGAGAGTCAGAAACATCAATGAGAGAGAAACATCCATCAGCTGCCTCCTGCACACCCCCTTCTGGGGATGTGCCCGCAACCAAGGTACATGCCCTTGACCGGAATCGAACCTAGGACCTTTCAGTCCGCAGGCCGACGCTCTATCCACTGAGCCAAACCAGTTAGGGCTATTTTGTGGATTCTTAATCATGTGGATTCTGAATCAGTATATATATATCGGATTTCCCAAAAAAATGTATGCACACACTTTGAATAATTATAAAGGCAGTGTTTATTAGAATACATTTCATTTTCAAAATTGAGCTTTCAGCTGTTAAAGTACGTATACATTTTTTTGAATACCCTATAGTTTTTAAGTCTTTTTTTTTCTCAAGGTTTCTAATCTCTACATTCACTTGATCAAATAAATTTTTTTTTTAAATATATTTTTATTGATTTTTTACAGAGAGAAAGGGAGAGGGATAGAGAGTTAGAAACATCGATGAGAGAGATACATCGACCAGCTGCCTCCTGCACATCCCCCACTGGGGATGTGCCCGCAACCAAGGCACATGCCCTTGACCGGAATCGAACCTGGGACCTTTCAGTCCGCAGGCCGACGCTCTATCCACTGAGCCAAACCGGTTTCGGCCAAATAAATATTTTTGACAAAGCACCACTTAACCTCTTATGGAACTCTGTGAGTTTACAATTTTGAGCTGTTCTAAAGTTTTACCAAATCTTTTAAATTTATTATTAGCTTCAAGATTTTTGAAATATTCTACTTTGAATTACAGTTATAAGAATTATAGATGAATATACAAATGAGTGTAAATGGTAGTCAACTAAATTTTATGTTTAAAACTAAAACAATCTTGAAGATTTGTCTTCACCTTTGGTTGAGCCAAATATGTATATCACATTTTATCTGTATGTGCTTTTCTGAAAACAGTGGGTATTCATTATATATTTGAACAGCTAATTAACTCTAAGACAATAAGAAAGTTCATTATTTAAAGAACATTCTTTTGTCAAGTAAAGATAACTTTTGCATTGAGAATAATCATAATATTTTTATGAAATCATATTTTACATATTGTGTTCACTTAAATCAAGCCACAAAAAAGAATGAAGTAAAAAGATCATAAACTAGAGATTTCAGGCTCCATAATCATATAACAAAAGAGTAAGTTTGACATCCATCTGTGCAAGAACACAGTGATAGCAGGCTATGTTGATCAGGTAGCCTTTGCTGCAAGCCACTCTCCAATCAGGTGGACTAAGAAAGGGGAGATAGTGGACTGTCAAATGCTAATGCAGTCCTTAGCACTGCTTCCTATATGTCCTAACCAAAGTAGTTCACCTCTCTGAGCTTCCAGGTTCCTCACCCATCAGATGGTCATTTTACATACTGTAATTTATTTCCTTACTATCAGTGTCAAAGGAAAAAAGAAGAAATGCTATGCTTAACCAAAGGCCAGGGAGAAATAACAGTTGCTTAAATAAGCAGTGAGTGACCACTGGGTGGGCGTTTGCTCACAGCTGCATGAAGAACATGTGCCCACATACATCTCCTGGTGCGTCCTATGACTTTTGAATACTTCTTGGTTTTGAACTGCATTGACCTATATTCTTGGGTGTGATCCATGGTAGCTTGATTGTTTACAGAGAGGAAAATTATACAGATATCAAGTACCTTTAACAGATATCAAATATTTAATCAGGTCAGTACCCTAAGAACCATTAACACGAAACTATTAGCAATTTTCTTTTGAATAAAAGAACAATCATTGTATTTTCTCCTCCCCTGTATAATAGGCAAAGCTATTGTGAAATGCTATCTTTACATAAACTTATTGTACCCTTGAAACCAAAAAATTCTACTACAGGCAGTCCTCGGGTTACGTTGGACTCGATATACGTCGTTTCGTGGTTACGTCGCCATCTCCCATTTATTTATTAAAAAAAATGTTTCGTCATTTCAACGTATGTACATACATATGTGCTTTATGTTTTTTATTATCTATTTACCACAAGTAAAGGTCAGGAATTGTTATCTTTAAAATTTTTTTTTTACCGTTTCACTTCATTACTGCTGTGTATGTGCTTCATGTGAGTGACGTAGGTGCTTATGTAGGTGGGTTCCAACTTACAGCAAACATTGCTTACATCGCGCCGCCGTAGGAACGGATCTCCGATGTAACCCGAGGACCTACTGTACTTTATTTTTTATATATGTATTTTTCATTGAAATAATTATTAGTCATTTCTAAAACAGAAAATACATAGAAATGAGGAAAATTCTGTGTTTTATTCAGTGAGGACTCATAATTGTAGAAAGTTTCCAATTAGTTTGGCTATTTGTAAATAGAGAAGTCTTCTGAGAAGGGAGCGTGAGAGGTGCAAAATGGGACCTATCTTTGCAATGAGAACCCTAAATCTTGGTGACAGGGAATTTGCTTAATAGAAGAACTTTAATTTTATTGAAGGAAACCTGGTTTTAATTTGTCCTTTGTGCACTGGAAAATCATGGCTTTATTTTGTGCGCTTTGTTGTACGCCCTGTAAGCAGCTGCTGCTAGCTCTCTTTTGTGATAGTAAATGAATGTAGTGGTGTGTGAACATTCATTTGTGCCTCACAGATTGTGGACCCCAACTTACTGTTTTGATTCTGAACCTGCATACAGTGAGAGTATTGTCTGTAATATGAGACTTGTTGCTTTTCTATCCTTCTAGATGGAAGAAGATAAGGGTTCAGTCAGCTCAGCATATGAATTTGCTGAAAGCAAGCACAGAGGGGAGGACAGTAGGCACCTGCTAGCTGAGGCTTGCAGCCAGCAGGACAGTTCTTACGTGCACTAGGTAGTACTGCGCTGGATCTTCCTGGGGACGTATCCGCTAAGTTCTCATGTTTGGGGCATGCTATGGGAGAACTGGCCTGATATTTTAGTTCTACTTTACTAATAACTCATTGTTTCTCACATTGTTGTTTTTGTTTACTTGTTTCCTTTTTTCTGATCTTTACTTTTTTATATGTCCATTCTGTATACTTTATTAATCTTCCTTTAGAGTTACACTGTTGAATCATACTTCATCTCAAATTCTAACCTAGTAAGGTATTTTCACAACCTATTGTCTTATATTCAAGAAGTTATTCCTTGTCACTTCTTTTGAAAATATGTCATGCTATTTCTATTATTTCTGAAATCACTTTCCCACTTGAAGTTGTAGTTGTGTATCATTTTATACATCTTAATGTAGTTAGACACTGAGTTGCTTATCTAAGTCCACCTCTTGAATTGAATGATCAAATGAATGAGTCTTAGGATTGGTGCTGAATAGTTTTCTGTTGACTGATATTCACCAAACTCTCAGTTCTTTTTATAAATTTTAATAGTTATATCTTTGTAATAAAAAGTATGAATTTATGAGGGCTTGATTAATAAACCCTCTTGAGAAATAAACCCTGGCAACCTTATTGGGATGTGCAAAATATTCTGAGTTGTAGTAATTATGGAGGACAATTCTTACCACTAATGTATTTTTACTTGATCTACTTACCATTTTGTATATTGTACAGCATGTCTTTGAATAACATCATTTCATTTAATGGCTTTTCATTGTAACATTAATGAGATGCTGTAGGGACTTAACTCTTGTTTATATCAATTAGCCTATGATAAAATTGGTTTCATCATATGTCATTTCACTTAAAGTCTCACAACCCTCTCAATCACTCTTAAATGAGGCCTTCTGTAATTACTGGTCAAGAAGGTGCTATTGTCTCACCTGGGATAAATCCTAGTAAGTGGTGAAACTTAAAAAAAAAAAATACACTATTTGTAGATTGTAAATCAAACCATGTTACAGGTATAATAATATGAAAAATCTAAATTATTTTGGAAGACATATTTTTAAAATTAGATTCCTTTATTGAATTGCCCTAAATGGAAATTGTTGAATATAATTAATCAACTCTTGGTTATTAATATTAATTGAAAAGAAATTTAAAAGAATTCTGAATTTTTATTTTGTTTCTAATGCAAATTTGGCTATTTTAAAAGACATGGGTCTGGTGCACCTTAACTTTTATATGCCCATTAAAATGTACAATACAGTTGAGAATTGGGTTCTTAGAATGTTGCTATTAAATAACAAGGGCCTGGATACTTTTTTTTTTTTTAACTATGTAACTTTTACAAAGTGAATTTTCTCATCATTCCCTTGACATTTGGTCTCCCTTCCTATAAACAAGAAGCCAGAAGAATCCTCAAACTATGAATATGACTTTAGTAAAATTGCAGGGGGTATAGCCCTGATCTGCAGTTTTTCTCTAGTTATCACTGAATTTTCATTGGTTGAATGAAATATAACCTGAATATTTTTCTTCTCATGTATTTTGCCTTTGGCATATATTTTTTTTAGATAAAAATCACTTTTAAAAATAAGTGTTATATAATATCTAATATCCTCTTTTTTTTTTCTATCTTGAAATTTCATATTTTTCTGCACTCAAAATTTGGTTGGCCTTGCAAAATAAGACAGAAGGCTATACTGCATCCTGAATGTTGCAGTGGGCTAGGGTCTTCTAGTCATCTCCCTCTACTGTCACCTGCCTCAGAGGCCTCTATTGCTTTGTCATTTTTTTGTCTCTGCATTACTGCTCTGAATGCCCTCTTTCAGGCTGTATCTAACAACCACAGGATAGCATTAGGATGCTGTGGCTGTTGACCTTTCTCATTCTGGAACCAGGTGCTTACACCTCAGACCCGAAACCTGCTACTACCAAAAAGAGAACACATTTTAAGCAATTTCAACTAACTACAAGTCCCTTTTCTCTCTTGTGACAAAGGTACAGATACTCCCTCATTTAACAAAGCAGTGACAGAAAACCTTAATGACTAAAAGACTAATTAATATTAATAAGGCTCCTCCTGTGTCAGGAACTAGATGCATGCCTGATAAATATGACTGACACTTTATAAAACTAGTATTATTTTCAAATGTGTGCTGACTTACTGAACAGCTTTTTCATCTGGAGGTTAAAATGAAGGAAAATAATTAGTATTGGCAGTATGACATGCTGTAAAATGATGATACTTAGAAAACTGAATTCTTAATATCAGCTCTGCCATGACTTGGTTCATTAATTAGTGCTATTCTGCTTTACCCCCTCCATCAAAAGTGGGGATCTTACCATTTTTCATAGATACTGATACTTTTCTTCACCTAAACTACAAATTCTGTGTTATATATTGTTATTTATGTAACCACATTATTAAAATAAAGGAGTCCATCTTTTTGAAACTAGGAATAAGCAAAATTATTAAAATAAGCTTACCTTAAAATGTAATTATTATATGCATATTTTCATAGTTAGATTTAGGCAACACGTACAGAAATCTCTTAGGAGATCCTTCAAAGACAGTGTGGAGGTAGTCTACCTATATTTTGTTTTGTTCATTTTACTTGGAGAGAAGGAAAGAAGGAAGTTTAGAGGAGTAACTGTAAGCTTGAGGCATGTTTTGGAGAAATAGGCCTTAAGTAAGACAGAGCAGTTATTAACTGCCTTCATCAAATGGCTGCCTGTTGCAATCCTATCTAATAAATTGGGAATATGCTAATTGACTGTCACGCCATCAAATATGGCGGCACCCAGTCCCCTCAGCCCTGCCGGGGCTGCAGGCGCGCGGCACGGCTGGGCCCACCCTGAGTGCCTGCCTCCGGAGTCCCCCAGTCACCTCAGCCCCCCAGTCGCCCAGGGCCAGCCCGAGATGCAGGCAAGCCTCGGATGGCGGCTGCCCAGCTGCCCAGGGCTGGCCCAAGGCCAAGGCTTTAGCTGCCGGCAGTGGCAGCAGCAAAGGTATGATGGGGGCATTGCCTTCCCCTGACCGCGGGCGGGGTCGTCTCCCACCCCTGAGGGCTCCCGGACTGTGAGGGGGCAGGCCGGGCTGAGGGACCCCCCCCCCTCCAGTGCACAAATTTTCATGCACCAGGCCTCTAGTTCTTAATAATGAGATGAAGCTATTACTTGTTTTAGGGATGTTATTATTCTTAACTAAATTTGGAATCAGTAATATTTTATGACTTTTGATTTTACCTTTAAAGGAAAAACATTTTCTTAAACACAAACTTTTCTCCTTTCATAATTATAGTGTAAGGCTCCTTTCCAAATATCTTCTTTAAGGCTATGAAGGGCACTCATTTTGAATATCAAGTATATAAAACAGTTTTAAGGACAAAAGAACAAATATGGTTAATAGCTTGGTAATTATTATCTAAACTTAAAAACATTACTTGATTTGATAGGTAATATGTAATAAGTGATTAAAAGATTTAGAAATGTACGTATAAAATTTTTTAACATTTAGGAGATTTAGGGAAGATATTTTGTAGAAGCTTCTAATGGGAGAGACTTCTAAGTGTTTACCATCACTGATATAAAAATAATGGAAATAGAGCCATGAGCCAAAATTTATTTCGAAAGGCAAGTTCTATAAACATGAAAATTGTTATTAGCCATACATAGTCATGTTGAATCTCCGTAGTTGTTTTGCTTGGGAGCCCTTCAAGCTCTAAATGACGTGGTGGTTCCCGGGAAGAAAGTGATGGAGTGTGTCATACAAATTAATCAAAATTTCTCATAAAGTTTCTTCTTTGTGCCACCAGGTAAGGTCTTACTTCCATTACTATACTTTTCTTTTTTAGTATTTACAATTAGTAAAAAAAAAAAAAAAAAAAGGATTGATTTCCTCTCTAAATGCTATACCCCATTTCCACCCCCAGTTATACTGGCAACTGTGGCAACATGTACTCTGGCTGGGCTCCCAGTTCCTAAATATGAGATAAAAGATCTGTATGGGAAAGTGATAGAGCTTGAAGGTTTGCTGGACAACAGTGTAGTGTTGTTTTATAGATCTACTAGAGGCCTGGTGCACAAAATTCATGCACAGGGCGGGGGGGGGGGGGGGAGTGTGTGTGTCCCTCAGCCCAGCCTGCACCCTCTTTAATCTGGGACCCCTCAAGGGATGTCAGACTACCTGTTTAGGATCGGGCCTAAACGGGCAGTCAGACATCCCTCTCACAATCCAGAACTGCTGGCTTCCAACTGGTCGCCTGCCTGCCTGCCTGCCTGATTGCCCCTAACCGCTTCTGCCTGCCAGCCTGATCACCCCCTGACCACTCCCCTGCCAACCTGATCGACACCTAACTGCCCTCCCCTGCAGGCCTGATTACCCCCAACTGCCCTCCCCTGCAGGCCTGTTCTCCCCCCCCCCCCCAACTGCCATTCCCTGCAGGCCTGGTCCCTCCTAACTGCCCTCCCCTGCTGGCCTGATCGCCCACAACTGCCCTCCCCTGTCGGCCATCTTATGTCCACATGGGGGCAGCCATCTTTGAATACATGGTGGCGGCCATCTTGTATGTGTTGGAGTGATGGTCAATTTGCATATTACTATTTTATTAGATAGGATACAAAAGCACAATTAACTAGCTTTCAGCATTTTCAAAGCAGCTGGGGTTTTTTCTTTTTAGGAAAAAAAAACACTTTTCTTAGTTCAAAAGGTGATCTGAGGAAGTTTATATATATATATATATATATATATATATCATATATATATTTATATAAAATTAGAGAAATATGCTAATTAGTTGGGACGCCATAATGGGTCGACCAGACAGGAGGAGGTTGCACGCAGGGCAGCAGGGACCTCTGCACGCCTGCGCTGAGGGAGGGCCTGATCAGCAGCGACCGCGGCTGCTTCAGGGCCCGGAGAGGGAGGCAGGGCCAGACCAGCAACTCGAGGGTGGGCAGTGCCGCACGATTTCGAATAGTGCGCTGGGCTCCTAGTTTCTTTATATTATTTTTGACATTTCAAGATGTTTACTCTATTGGGTTGCTCATATATTAATACCTGCCCTTAGATTTTAAAGTGAAAGGTGATGAATGCAAAGCAAGATCATTACCTAATTAGTGTTCTGTCCATCTAGCTGCTGACTTTACAGATGTCATCTTCAGTGAATTTCCATCAGTTGATTGAGCACTAGCTCTATAGGCAAAGCACAGTTGTTAAACTCCTTGATCTCTCTGGTTTCTGGTCTAGTTCAGTGCTTCCCATGTAAATGTGCATGACAAGTTAGTTGTTTGCTTGTTTTGTTTTGTTTTTAATTTCCAGTCCATCACAGACCAATACTTTTTAAAAATACAATAAAAATTAATTACTAGGAAATGAAATTTAAAAGATATATAAAATATGCCCCAATTTTAAAATTATTTTTAGATTCAACAGTTATAAAAGTATTATGTCAAAGTACCTTAAAATTTTCTAATCTTTTATTCTCAGAGTCCAGAAACACCTATATCCTCATGAGTAAGCAATTATTTTTGGATAATACTGATTTGTGGATCATGCATTGAGTTGCACTGGTCTTTTTGCAAGGGGTTAGAAATAACAACTACTCTATGCTGAGGCTAAACGTACTGAATACACATCATATTTTTCTGCCCATACACAATTATTACTCATTGTCTTCACTTAGCCTGGAGTGCTCTCTCTCCACCATCTCCAGCTATTGAAATCCCATTTGGTCATCAAGGTGTATTTCGGATGCCATCTTTTTCACCATATCTTCCATGCCCTCCCACCATTACCAGCAATAGCTGGGTGTGAGCTTTCCCTTCTCTCTTTTGATATTTGTGGTCTGCCTCATGCCATAATTATAAGAAGGCAGTATAATGTCATAGTAAAGAAGTTTGGGCTCTGGAATCAAAGAAACCAAGACTCAAGCCCTAGCTGGGTGACCTTGAATAAGTTCTTAACCTCTCTGTTTCCTCATCTATAAAATGCTTATGAATATGGTGCCTATCCCAAAAGGTGGTTATAATTCTTAGATAATCCATGAGAAGCATCTTACATAGGAGGTGGCACTCACATAATAAGCATTCCATTATTTGTTCCTGACTTCTCTATTATCCTTTATTAAGCACAGTTCCTTGCTTAATAAATATAAATTGAATTTAAGTGTTTGTGTCATTTAAGTGATGTCAACAGGCAGTGGAATAGAATCCAGAAAGAGATTACCTGATAATTGGAGAGGTGAGGGAGATTTCATGGAGATGATGGTATTTAAACTGAACTTGGTGTCGGGGTCAGCCTTCTGACCCTGATTGGTGGCAGGCCCTGGCACATCACCCCATGCAAGGAGCACTGCCTGATTGGCAGTGTGGGGACTACAGGAACATTGGTAAGTTAAGCAGGAAAGGCAGCCTCAGATCAGTTCATATAGGGCCTTAGGGGTCTCCCTAAGGTGTTGTACTTTCTCCTTTGAGCGTTATGGGGGAGCTATGGACTCCTGCTTTCTACAGAGGGTGATATTGAGATGGTGGAACTGAAGTCTAGGGACCCAAGGAGAAAACTGATGAAATCTTGTTACCTAAACCAGCATTTCCTAAACTATTCCTCTGAATATTATCATTCCTCCTGATGTTGATTAATGTTCCCTTGGGGCTTGGGGGTTGTTATTGGAAAAAGAAAAAAAGAGTTTCAGAATTGCTCGGTGTCTCACTCTCCCCTTGGAGACTGACCATGCACACTGACTCAGACAATCCTTTACTCAGACTTTTGTTGAATGGTGTTTCCTAAACTAAATTGGCCACAGAACTTTTTTTCGTGAAATGTCTGTAAACATCTCACATTTTAAGAAACAATACTGTGAACAGCCTAAACCAAGGGTATTGTAAAGGAAAAAGGAAAATTTGGTTATTTCTCAGTGCTTACCAGATCCTAGGACATTGATTGGTGCAGTCGGGCAATTCCCAATCAGGAACTGTGTTGACTTGCACTGCTTGGTATTAGGTAGAATTACTCTGTGCAGGGATTTTGCAGGACTTCACCAGTTGATTAGGTTCATTCTCAATGCCAGGTTATTTACATTCCACCCTGTCCATCTCTTCTGTCCATTGTGAGTGTCACCACAAACGTCCCCATTGTCATGCCTGCTCTCAACACTTGGTGATTCCCAACCTTAGTGAATTGCAACCCTCAAATGAATCTATTTTTCTTGTTGTTCTTCTTTTATACTTTTGAAAGATTTGTTATGCAATATGTTACATATGTAAAGGAAAGTAAATGAAAATAAGTTTATTTAAAATGACAAACCTTGAGAAATTTAGCAGTATTCTTGAATATCAAGACCAGGTTTGGGATTCATTAACTCTGTGTCATACCATTTTCCCCCTCATTTAACAGGATTAAAATTATTAGTAGTATAGCTTAAAGTTATCTTGCTGTGTTTATTTATGCCTGAATCAGTATAGATCATGCATACTTTCAGGAATTAATTTATTTTTCCATTTTAATAGTACTATTTAGTCACTTTTTAATTGATTTTAATACATGTACCATCAGTTAATTTTTTTTAAAATAAGATGAGCTGATTAAGGGTATGGTTGGCATTTAAGAGTTGCTCAGCAATTTAAGGTAAATTATGTACTTTTTTCAAGGATAATTATGAAGTGAATATATGTAAGTGCTTAGAACCTGGCATATAGTAACACTGCATAAAGTATTTGCTACTATTTTTGTTGTTATAATTATTATAGTTGTTGAAGGTTGGGATTAGATCCTCCCTGGTTGTTATTTCCCAGGCTTCAAAATAGTTCACACTCCATTTTTCTTGATTGCTAGACATTTTAGTTGAAATTACAGAAGCATTTCACCTAAACAAAAACCTCAAGAATTCCAATTCATTATGCTTCTGAGTAGTTGATGTAATTTTGGCCATAATAAAATATTGACATTAAAATCCAAAATCTTTGCATATTTAAATAATGTTCATTGTTTTTGTATAATTATTTTACTTAACCTCAAATTTAAATATTTTTGTATGATTACTCTTAAATTAAGCCTTTCATACCATATATTTTCATATTGCAGAAAACATGTTTATATACATTACTTTTAGTTTTAAAGTGCTTGTAATTTTTAATGCTTTTTGAAAAAATAACTAATTTTTTTCTGCTGCAACTTCTCCAGCTTACTGAAACAAATCCAAGTATCAAGTGCCTGGACTCCCTGTGCTGTTTCTCAGAAGGCGAAACAGCGTGCGCATCTGTTGGAAGAATGCTGGAACGAGTAATAGGAAGATGTAGTCCGACCCATGTCAGCAGGTGTGACATTTCTCTAAGTAGCCTTTGCTGCAGATGAGTGTCCTGTAAACTGGAACAGATGAACATGCATCCTAGATACCTAATAAATCCGCAGCTGGTTTTACCAACTGAAGCAGGCAGTGTGCTATTTATTAGCACTCTGATGGTAGATTTCACTTTATGGCTGTGGGGAAGGGGTTCTATCGCTAACAAAGGAAGAGAAAGCACCTTTGAAGAGACTTTTCATCTAATGAACAAAAAATTTTGCTTCATAATCTTTCTAAAATGTGGTACTAGGAGTGTGTATATGGTATTCATATTTGATTTTTATAACTTTTTACTATGCTACTGTTTTACTTCCTATATATTTTTGTTTGGTTGGTTTTTGTATTTACCAGTACAAAATAATCTACATATAATAGTAAAATCAAAAGATTTTGCTTTTCTTATTCTTGGTCTATATTTTCTAGTCAGTCATTTGAGACTTTGAGGTATTTATACACACAAGACTGTATTGCTGTTTTCCTACTCCTTTTTATCTCTGTAATAAGGTTTATAATCAGTTGTGATTTTTAAGTTTTCACTTGGTATTTATGGTCTAATTAAAAGTTGTTAAGCTAGAACAGGCTCTTTAAATTATGGTTTATTAGAATCTTTGCATTTTTGTCTCCTCTAAAATCTTTTTTTTAATATATAATATATTTTTTATTGATTTCAGAGAGGAAGGGAGAGGAGAGAGAGAAACACCAATAATGAGAAAGAATTATTGATTGGCTGCCTCCTGCACGCCCCCCAATGAGGATTAAACCCACAACCCAGGCATGTGCCCTGATGGGAATCAAACCGTGACCACCTGATTCATGGGTTGATGCTCAATCACTGAGCAATGCCAGCCAGGCCCAAATCTATTTCGTAAAAGATTTATCAGTGCTTGCTTTTGTGGGTCACAACAAACAATGCAGTTTTTTGGTAAATTCCACTTAAATTTATTTGAAAGTGAAATGTATTCATTTCTTCATATATTTCCCCAAGAGACATATTATTTAGGGGATATTATTATTTAGGGGATATTAAGGAGTAGTAATAACTTTTCACACTTTGGTGTTCTTTAGGTTGATGATATCATATTCTTAAAATCAAAACAGCAATGCAGCCGAGGCCGGTTTGGCTCAGTGGATAGAGCGTCGGCCTGCGGACTGGAGGGTCCCGGGTTCGATTCTGGTCAAGGGCATGTGCCTTGGTTGCGGGCATATCCCCAGTGGGGGGCGTGCAGGAGGCAGCTGATCGATATTTCTAACTATCTCTCTCCCTTCCTCTCTGTAAAAAATCAATAAAATATATTTTTTAAAAAAACACAGCAATGCACTGGTGTGCATGAAGGGTTACAGATGAGCAGGGATAGATGGTGATTTCTATTGTCCATAGTGCACCGTGTGAATAGTATCACTTTCTATATGTGCCATGGCTTGGAAAAGGTTGGAAAGTATAGCAAAGAAGAAATAAAAACCGGCTGGTATGGTTCAGTGGTTGAGCGTCAACCCATGAACCAGGAGGTCACTGGTTCCATTCCCACTCAGGACACATGCCTGGGTTTTGGGCTTGAGCCCCAGTGTGGGGCAGACAGGAGGCAGTGGATCAGTGATTCTCCTTCATCATTGATGTTCCTGTCTCCCCTTTTCCCTTCCTTTCTCTGAAATCAATAAACACTTTTGTTTTTTTTTTTTAAAGAAAGTACAACAAGAATAGAGAATGAAGGGTGGAGGAGGCACAACTCTTACCTGTTAATAAAGAAATTTTTAGTATTTGGTTAACTTTATGTTTTAAAAATGATGAGTATGATATTCATGTATGATAAAATTCAGGTAACTTTTACTGGTGAACTTGGTAGTTCCCACTTTGCCTTTAATTGTAGCCACGTCTTTATGGTAAAGTTGCATTTGTAAATAGTTTTTTATGTTAATATAATGTCTGTTGTTTCAGTCCTACTTAGTTATCATAACATATAATCAAAAATATTCTCATAATGCTGTGATATCATTTTGTAATAATTTCATTCCACATAAAAGAATTATTATGAGCAGTTAAATTTATTGGAATTTACATGTTATGACTTACACAATTGTATTGTAAAATGCATTATGAGAAAGCAGCTTTGTCATGTACCAGGCCAAAAAGTTTCCCAAAGGAAGTTCCAAAAGGACTGAATGTATATTATTTTACTTACTAAGACAGCTTCATTACATAGAACTAAGATGGGAGTTAGAATATAAGAATACTATAGATATCTATAATACTGTCACAGAATTTTAGAATTTTCTACTTCAATAGGAAGTTCTCATTAATGACAGGATACATCTTCACTGTTACAAAAAACTAGAATTGATTTTAAATGAGCCAAAAATATTTTTCTGTGTTATATATGTTCCCACTTTCTTGATATTATTTAGGTAATATGTCTCCATTATCTTTACATAGTCATTTTTTTACTGCATTATCCCTCTTGAGCCTGCCCCAGGCATTATGTGATTTATTTCAGCCTGTTCTCTTAAAGCTGGCTGTTACCATCTATACTTTTTTTCACTTAGAATTGTATCATATTCTTTTTTTTTTTGTAGGACTTTTTTTATTTTCTTAATAAAATCTTTAACAGTAATTAATATCTTATATGACAGACTGTAAATATCTTTCTAATTTTGTCCAACATCTAATGTTATAATTATCAGATGCTACTTTAATTATCTCCTTTTTGTTCTTTAAATTAATAATCTAAAAAGTGTTTTGAGATCTATTCATTTTTTTTCTAGTGGTAAAAATCATATAATATGTAAAACCAGTTGGTGTTTTCAAAGGGCTATAGGAAATTGCCACAATTCCATTAAGATTGTATTTGAACTTTGAAAGTTATTTTGATACATAGAGTTTTATTCCTGTTTTTTCCATGTAATTGTATTAGTGAGATATGTTTGGCATTTCTGTTTTGATTTTGAAGCAGCCTTTATTCTACATTTCTATTTTATGTCTAATTTAAACGGTAGGGCAAGGCTGGTACTTGTTACCAGATGTAGAAGCCCTTGGCCTATTCCATTAACATATTAAACATAAAAGGGCATCGCTTGAGAAATATAACTAGTGCTTTTATAGGACAGATTTCTCTGCTGATTGACCTTTTACTATCCAGGCATAAAAATTCTACTTATATTTGATTAATTGATTGTCAAAGGAATTTGCCATTTTGCAAGCTTGTTTTCAAAGGTAGCATCAGCCCTGACCGGTTTGGCTCAGTGGATAGAGCGTTGGCCTGCGGACTGAAGGGTCCCAGGTTCGATTCCAGTCAAAGGCATGTACCTTGGTTGCGGGCACTTTGCCGGTAGGGGGTGTGTAGGAGGCAGCTGATTGATGTTTCTCTCTCATTGATGTTTCTAACTCTCTATCCCTCTCCCTTCTTCTCTGTAAAAAAATCAATAAAATATTTTTTTTAAAAAGGTAGCATCAAGGTGCTATATGAAAGGCTATGTCATGTTGTACCCTAAAGAGTTATACTTTAGCAATAAATGATTTTCTGTATGTGTTTTATCAACAGTTACTTCATCCTAATCAAAACTGTTTTCTAATTAGAAAGGAGTTAATAGTTGATATGTAATTCAGGTATTTAATGTTCTGTCAAATATGATATTTGACACAGGAATGCACATGTGTGCTTTGAAAAGAAAAATAAATGGAGGAAACCTTATCTAATAACATTTTTATGTAAGCAGTAGTTGCAAAGAAGAAAAATTTATATCAAAAACATTGGCAATTTGGGAGTGGAAACTTGACTCCAGATAATTGGGGTGTTGATACTTATGTTTTATCATATATGTCTGAGCATACTTTTTCCTGCATGAATACTTATTCTAAGAAATGTTCATAGTTCTGTTTCATTCATGTATTTTACAAATACTGAGTGCCTACTATACTAGGCGAAGTTCTAGGTGCTAGAAATAGGGTAGTGAACAAGCCTTTCCTTAAACTAAGGTAGATACTGTTGAAGGTTTCCTGGAAACTAGTAAGTTCTGTAAACCATTGGTATGCTTGTTGTTTGTTTTCCTCTTTGTCAACTTTGTAAAATTTCCAGGTTCCAAACTTCATTATGACTGCTCACTTAATTGATTTAAATTTGAACATACAGAGTCTCTTAGAACAGCGGTCAGCAACCTTTCAGGACAACTGATTGGCGACTGCTGTCTTCAAACAGCAGATATGTGATAAAAGTGAATATGGGCCATTTTAAATGTTAATCTCTTCCTCTAACATCTTTGTTTAAGGAAAGTGGGAATCCTAGGAAATTACATAAAATGTACTTATTGTTAAATACTTTTAGTCTTTTAAGAAAATCTAGCTTTGACTTAGTAATCCTTAAAGTAGGTTAGGCTGTTTTAAGTATGGCAGGCTATTTTTGATCTTAAGTTACTTAAGCTTAAATTAATACAGCTGCACATAAAGTATTATGTAATGAACTAGAGGCCCAGTGCACAAAATTCGTGCACGGGTAGGGTCCCTAGCGGCTGCCAGCTGCTGGCCATGACCTCCCTTCCCTGACTGCCATCTGGGGCCTTCCTTTGTTTTGCACCGCCCCCTGGTGGTCAGCGCACATCATAGTGAGCAATCGACTTCAGTCCTTCGAACACCCAAGGGGACATTTTGCATATTAGGCTTTTATATATATAGAAGATTGCTTTATGGGCCTTATCATTCAGACAGTAGTTGACTTTTCCAGACCGGTAAAAGATCATTTGTTCTTAATTAAATGAAAACCCTAATTTCATTAGACTTAGAGGTGTCTTTGATGCCTATTGAATAAATCATTCACAACATTCAAACTAATTATGCTACAATATTTAGAATAGAATTTATAGCTGAAAAAAAATAAATTAAGAACACTGCTATTTTGTTCCAAAGTTTTTGTTAGTGTGATATTTGTTTGCTTCTGTGATGTCAAAATACAGCCTAGTTGCTTTTCATTGCATAACTCTTAATAATATACTTATTTTTTAAATTAAGGTTTTAAGAGAGTCTTATACTCTGCTACCTCTAGAAAATGTTTTAATGCTAATGAGTGTCTAAATTTTGGCTATTATTTTTATACTAGAGGCCTCAGCCTGGCCTGCACCCTCTCACAATCCAGGACACCTGGGGGATGTAGTGCACGAAGCGGCGGGCGGGCGGGGAAGAGCCCGGGCTGGGCGCCGTGCCTCTCCCACTCATCCTGGCCCCGCTGTGCCTGCCACCCCCCACTGCAGCTGCTCGGTAGCACTGCCAAGGAGGCTGGGGAGGCTCGCACCACCACAGTTGCGCTGGCCAGCTGTGAGCCCAGCATCTGGCGCCTGGCTTCAGCTGAGCAGCACTCTTGCTGTGGGAGCACACTGACCACCAGGGGGCAGCTCCTGCATTGAGCATCTGCCCCCTGGTGGTCAGTGCACATCATAGCGACCAGCCAGTTGTCTGGTCGCTTAGGCTTTTATATATATAGATAGAGGATGATTAGAGCATTGTTTTCCTCAAGTTTTGTATAATATAAATGAAATGTTTGTTAAACTCATCAAGTATGAAGAACTTCCTTTTAGCATTTAAAAATTAATCAGTGATTATTTTAATATTCAAATTGCATTTTGGTTCTAAGTTTTAGAATACATTTTTTTTCTAATTAAAACATAGGTCCTGGTGAGCAAACTTTTCTCTTATTGTTATTTAGATTATGGAGTGCATCGGATCCTTTCTATACCAACGACAGGAGCATCTTGACTCTCTCCACAATGGACTCATCTACTTGTTAAAAGAGCAGTAGTACTTTGTGGGAGCCATTCAACTCCTTTCCTAAAATTCATTGTGACATCCTGGTTGGTAATGGCCACACTAGCTCTGCAGAATTACTTTCTGAAATCTCTGTAGTTCATACCCACTCAAAGTTCTAATGGCAAACAAAAAAGGATTTACATGAAGCACTCTCAACCCCTTTAATTTAAATCTGAACGTGTTAAAATTTATGAATAGACATTTTCCATCTCTTTGGGTTGTCCCTTGTGTTTGTGGGGCTCCTAATGGCATTTCAGCCTCTTGCTGAGGCCACCATACTTTAACCCTTTGCACTCACTTGCTTTTTTCATCGAGCTGCTACTGATGCTAACTGTGTCGAGTCACACTCGACATCCGAGTGCAAAAGGTTAATATCAAGGTTGAAAAGGTAATTCATAGTTAATTGTATTTTTGAGTATTAGCTTACTTGTTGAGTCTTCTATTTAAATCTGCTTCTGTAAATTATGCTGAAAAGTTAGCCTTGAAAACTCTATTTTTTTATTAGAGTTATATTTGAAGCTTTTCATGGGAAAAGTAAATGTGAATAGTAAGAAATTTTGGTCCCTTAGTGACCATGTTGTGAATTCATTACTGCTTTCTAAGTTCATAGAGAAAATTAGGAGAATGCATTTCTAACCATTATTTACTGCACTGTGGGTAGTAAATATATACCAATACCAAACTTCTCTTAATGTACGTAACACACCAGTAAAGTTAACCATACACATGCAAAGTGTGTATCATATCTTATACATAAATTGGGAATCAAGTCCATTCACAAAATTTCAAATTGATGTTTACTGATATTTTTATGGCAGAATATAAAGTGGGTAAATTAGCTATCATTAGCATATTATTATTTGATGTGTTTTCATTTAATCTTTTGCATGCTTTAATCTAGTTAATATATTTAAATTTGCTTTTTTTTCTCTGAAAATTGTTTATAATATTTTATGACACTGTTGTAAAGTTCAACTATATCAATAAAAAACAAGTTTGGACAGTATTTAAGTATTGCAAACACTTTTAATTGTGCAAATCAAAATGTTGGAGTAATTAAATAAAAAATAAATAGAAGAGCCTCTTTCTGTGGCTTGCCTTTCAGTAAGCTAGATTATAGTGTAAAGGATGTCAGATAAGAATCCTATTATTTTTAGGTTAGTATATGTTATCTGAGTTGTGGCAGACTACTACAGCAAAGGGAAATCTGCCCAGTGTTTCATTATAAGGTATATTTTCAGGTATGGCTATAGAATGTAAGTGAAACAAAGTCTAAAACGCTAAATTTTGTGGGTTAAGAACTATTACCCAGCCCTAAGCATATTTAATGATTGTGTACATATACATTTTAAACTATATGGAAATGGTTAAATAAGATTTTGCTAAAGTTTTCCATACAGTTGACAATATAATTCTTTTTTGTAGATTTATTTTGCAGCCTTCCACCCCTTCCCCCATTTCATGAATATAAGACTTCTTGAATTGGGCTGATAGGGAATAGTCAAGAATTAAGACTTTACCTTTGTTCACTGGTAAACTATTTTCTTGCTAATATAACCTTTGTTTCAATAATGCAAGAATATTGTGTTGTGAATTTCAGCTTAAATATTAACTTTTATAAATAGTCCTTCTTTAACTTAGATATTCCAAATAGGCTCAATAAAATGTACATTGGCTACACTTACCAATTCACATTCCAGAATAGGAAATATTGCTGAAAATATTCTGTAGGGTAATTTCATGGAGGATATTATGGAATTTGCTTTTCTTAGAAAGTCTTATAACAAAATGACATTCAGTGGGGCTTGCATTACATCTACCTAGCAGTGTTTATTTGCCATCAACTAGACTGACTGCTGACACTGGAGAAGGACTACGAAGCCATCAAGCAGTCTCTAACCACTGCAGCAAGGCAAGTCAGCTGACCTGTATGGTGCTTAGGTTAAGGCGTGGTTGATGTAATTTCCTGCATTCCTATTTGAAATTATTTAAAAACTTTATATTTTAAAAAAAAAGTAAATGCATCTACTGATAATGCTTACCCTATTCTGTTGTTGAAAACCTACTCCACTTAAAGGAAGATTATCTCATAACTGTAAGAAAAAGGGTTTTCTTCTATTTGTTTAAGAGAATATCAGTGTTGTCTGTAAGTTTCCAATAGTTTTCTATTGCTAATACTCATATTGTAAAACTATTACTACATAACCAGGAAGCTCAGAAAATTTCCCCTTTGCATATTGATTTAAAATTCTTTGGAAAATACGATGTTAATTAACTTACTCTTATCTGCCAAAACCGGAGTAAGATGCTACATGTGTTATTACTAGTTAATTATTGGTCTCAAATCTATTTTCCTCACATGTTTGCCTGAAGGCTGTACCACTGAAGATAGTAGCAAGCACCAAGTCAGTTTCCAAAATGGCCCGTCAGCTGTTTATGACTCAGCAGCCTGCCACAGCTTTAGCAAGCATTAGGTTCACCCAAGGGGAGTAGGGTGTTGGCTAGTAGAACTACAGGTTTGCTGCCAGGTTGAGAATGAAGAAAGAGGAGAATTTACAGTGTGAATTTCTCTTAAAAACCATCCGCCTTGGGTTTTAATTTCCATTATATCCGAAGGCTTCCCAGACCTGACCCAAACTCTGGCACTGTCCTGGTTAGAAGATAAAAGAGGCACATCACCCTGTTCAGAAATACTTTTACTTACACCAGGGTGTTTTCTGCTGCGTAAGATTGTGAAATTGGGCTATTGGGCTTGGGTGATAAACTTGAGACTCTTATCTGATAGGCAGGAGTCAAGTGTAGTAAAAAATTTAAATTACACAAAGTTTTTCAAGTATGCTAATGTGAAAAGTTATTGGGGTCTGAAGGAAAAGGGAAAATCATGTTTGTATTTTTTTATGTAAAGATCAATTTGGTGTATGATATACGTAGGTATTGATAAAAGTAACACACCAAAGAGTTATGTAAAACATGTTTTATTAATTTTGGGTCCCCTTTTAGAGACACTTTTATTTCTATCCTGAAATGAGTTAATCTATTTTCATAAAAATAAAACATTATTAATGTGCTGTTTATGTGAGATAACTTGAATGACATTCCTACAAAAATAGAGCATAATTAATTATATGTTTGTAGTAATGGTGACTGTTAGATTTTTATGAGGAATTAGTAACTGTAAATACTGTAGCAACACTTAAGTTTAAAATTTTGGACCTCAGACACTGTGGCTGTCCAATATAAGCCTATAAAAATTTTCTGCATTTTTAGTAAATGTAGTTACTTATTGTACAGATCTCAGTAATTTTTAAAGTTTATGAAATTATATTTATCTAATAAAATTTTTCCTATATAATTGAGTGTTTTTTTCATCATTTAAGCATGTTAAGCCTCTTTGCTCATCACAACCAGCACTGCCAAATTTGTGTTGAATTACATTTTACTACATTTACCCTGCATTATAGTACAAGAATACCATTATGCTTTTCTCTAACTGCAGTTTTCAAAGTTGGTTACACAGGTTTATAGATGATCAGTACATCTCCTGAAAAAGGGGCCTGATAGAAATGCACCAGCTGTAAAGACCAACACTCTTGAACTAGAAAGTGCATCTTTCATGAACAGCTATCCAGGGAGAATTTGGAAATGCCTTGGTCCATGGAAAATATGTGCTTTCTTTGAAATATAACTGAGCCCTAGCCAGTTTGGCTCAGTGGATAGGATGTTGGACTGCAGACTGAAGGGTCCCAGGTTTGATTACGATCAAAGGCACATGCTCAGGGTTGTGGGCTTGATCCCCAGTAGGAGGCAGTCGATCCATGATTCTCTCTTATCAATGTTTCTTCCTCTCTGAAATCAATAAAAATACATATTTAAAAAATGAAATATAACTGATAGTGCACATTTATATATAAAATATTCTAACCTTCTAATTACAGTTGTTATTCCTGATGCTTGCTCAGTTGCCAGTGAAAACACACATAATTGTTTAACCAACTTTCATTTAAAGGTAAGCTGTTATCTTTGCCCAAGTATTAGTATTTGCAAAGGATGACAATGTATGATATATGTAACGTATTTTTATTTCTGAAATGAATATGATCCTGGACAAGTCACTTCATCTAAGCATCTGTTTTTCTTTAAAGGAGGTGAGGGTTTAGACAACCTTTAGGGTAATTTCAGCTTTTATTATACATCTAGAGGCCAGGTGCATGATATTCGTGCACTGGGGGAGGGAGGACCCCCAGGGATTGTGCCTAAGCCAGCAGGTGGACATCCCTCTCGCAGTCCGGGACCCATCGCTCCTTACCACCTGCCTGCTCGCTGCTCCTTAGTGCTGCCGCCAAGAGGCTCTCGCCACTGCCGTTGCACTCGCCAGCCATGAGCCCGGCTTCTGGCCTAGCGGCTTTCCTCCTGTGGGAGCGCACTGACCACCGGGGGGCAGCTCCTGCGTTGTGCATCTGCCCCCTGGTGTTCAGTTCCCATCATAGTGACAGGTCTTTCTGGTCGTTCCGCTGGAATGGTCACGTGGGCTTTTATTATATAGGTATGATAGATTGTATTTTTAATGATTAAGAGATTTAGGACAAGAAATTTTATGAGCAGCATTTCACCATAAAATTTAGTGAATTTAAAAACAATTCAAGTTTTATTTTTAAGAGCTGACTGACTTAAAAGACAAAGTTACTGTAAATGGAAATAAGTCCACATGTCTCCAAACAGCTCTTTTGGGGAGTGGCAGAGAGCCCTCTGATAAATCAGACTTTTTAATTCCGATTTTTGAGGTAAAATGGTTTGTGTTCAAGTAAAATTTGTAGACAACAAAGTGCATAGACTTCAGGACTATATTATATCATTTGTTGGCAGTCATTCCCCCAACCCAGTAAAGAACCTTTCCATCATCCCAGAAAGTTCCCTTGTGCCGATTTCAGTGTATTACTCCCTCCCTGCCCTTGGCAACCATATTTCTGTGTTCTCTTTTCATAGGTAAGTCTTAACTGTTCTTGAATTTAAAAAAAAAAAATGGAATTATGCAAGGTGTTCACTTTTGTAGGTGTCTTTATTACTCAAAATATGCTTCATTCATGTTGTTACATATACCCCCAGTTTGTTTTTGCTACTCAGTGGTGTTTCATTTTATGAACATCCTACTATTTATCCTTTATCTTGTTTATGGACACTTGGATTATTTGGAGTTGGGGTGGTTATAAATAGTTATTATGAACATGCTTTGTGGACATATTTTCATTTCATTATGAAATAACTAATAGGATTGTTGGGTCACAAAGTTTTCCAAAATGATTGTATGTGCCATTTTATGTACATTTATGTACAGTTATGAGAATTCCAGATGTTCTATTATATCCCATGATTTTAAATTGCATGATGACAAATGATGTTTAACTCGTTTTCATATGCTTATTGCAATTTGTCTTTTTTTGAAATGCTTATTCATGTCTCTGGACATTTATTTAGGCTTCTTATCTCATTACAGAATGTTTGGAATCCTTTATATAAAGATGTAAGTCTTTTGCTAGCATTTCTCCCTTGTCTGTGGCTTACCTATGTATTTTCTTTGGGGAGCAGAAGTACTTTATTTTTTATGTAGTCAATATTTTTTCTCCTTTATTGTTATGTGCTTTTTGTGTTTTGTCTATTCCAAGGTCATGAAGAAATTGTCCTTTTCTTTTTCTGAAAGCATTATAGTCTTTTATGTTTGTCTGTAATCCATCTCAAATTCATTCATGTGTATGATGTGAAGCTAATCCCCATAAAGGTATCTGTTTATTCTCATTGTTGAAAATATACATCTCCATTTAATTTTTTTGGTGCCTCTGTTTAAAATTAATTGGCTATATAAATGTGGGTCTATTTCTGGACTCTTGTTATATTCTATTCATTTATCCTTACTAATAGCAAACTGTCTTGATTACCATAGCTTTACTAATGGCCCAGTGCATGAAATTTGTGCACGGGGGGTGGGGAGGTCTCTCGCCCGGCCTGCACCCTCTCCAATCAGGGGCCCCTTGGGGATGTCCAACTGCCCTGTGGGATTGGACCTAAACTGGCAGTCGGACATCTCTCTTGCAATCTGAGACCGCTGGCTCCTAACCGTTCAACTGCCTGCCTGCCTGATTGCCCCTAACCACTCTGCCTGCTGGCCTGATCACCCCCAACTGCCCCTCCTGCTAGTCTGATCACCCTAACTGCCCCCCCCTGCTGGCCTGCTCGCTCCCAAAGGCCCCCCCCTGCCAGCCTGATCACCCCAACTGCCCCCCCTGACAACCTGATCGCCCCCAACTGCCCCCGACAACCTGATCACCCCCAACTGCCCCCCTTGCCAGCCTGCTCACCCCCAACTGCCCCCCCCCTCTGTGGTCTGCTCACTCCTAACCGCCTCTGCCTCGACCCCACCACCATGGCTTTGTCCAGAAGGATGTCTGGAAGGTCTCCGGGTCTAATTAGCATATTGCCCTTTTATTAGTATAGATATTTACCTTTGAAACCAAGTAGTATAACTTCTAACTATCATGAAGCTTGTTTTGGCTATCCTAGATCTTTTGCATTTTCATGTAAATTTTGGAATTATATGATCAGTTTCCAAGTGAAAAAAATCCTAATATTTTTATTATGATTGCTCTGAATCTATAAATCAATTTGGAAAGAACTGACAACAATATTGAGTCATTTAATCCATGAGCAAGATATAACTGTCCATTTAGTTCATGTCTTCTTTAATTTCTCTAAAATTATACAGGTTTCAGATACACAGGAATATTTTGTAGTCTCCAGTATAGTCATACTGTGTTAAGGACTTCTTATGTATATGTGCTTATGAAGGATATACTAGTAGTTCTGTAATTTCATTTTCTTAGCATATCTTTACCAGGTTTTGGTGTTTGGGTTATACTGGCCTGATAAAATAGTTTGGAAAGTGTTTCCTCCTCCCCTCTTTTTTGGAAGAGTTTTTGTACAAATGTTGGTGTTATTTCTTCTTTTAATATTTTGGCCAATATTTACCATTTAGATTATGTGGGCCTAGAATTTATATATGGGAATATTTTTTATCACAAATTCAATTTCTGAAACAAATACATAAGTATTCATATTTTCTATTTCTTTTGTCAATTTTGGTAAGTTGTATCTTAAGAAACTTGTCCACTTCATGTAACTGCAAATATTTTTTACATAAAGTTGTCCAGAATATTCTGATTATTGTTATAATCACAATGGTATCTATAATATTCCTGCTTTTTTATATTGATAGCTTTTTCTTGACTTTTTACCTGACCAGTTTTGTTAGGGGTTTAATCAATTTTTTTTATTAATCTTTTTAAAGAATCTACTTTTGCCTTTGTAAACTTTATCCACTGTTTCTATTTCTGCTCATCTTTAGAATTCTATCTTTCTATTTTGGTTTCAATTTGCTTTTCTTCTATGGATGTTTTTGAATTATAGATAATTGATTTTACTTAAACCTTTTGTTAAATTTTTTGGGGTGACATTGGTTAATAAAATTATGCAGGTTTCAGGTGTATAATTCTACAATACATCATCTAGTTAAGACTCCTTCCATCACCATTTATCCCCCTTTACCCTCTTCAATTTCCCCCTACCCCTTTTTCCCTCTTGTAATCACCATATTGTTGTCTGCATCTATGAGTTTTATTTTCTTTGCTTAATCCCATCACCTTTTTCACCCAGCTCCCAACCCTCTTTCCCTCTGATATCTGTCAGTGTGTTCTCTGTATCTATGAGTCTGTTATTCTTTTGTTAGGGTTTTTTTTTTGTTCATTAGACTCCACATATAAGTGAAATCATATGACATTTGTCTTTCTCTGGCTGGCTTATTTCAGTTAGCATAATACTCTCCAGGTCCATGTATGCTGTCACAAAAGGTAAGATTTCCTTTTTTATGGCTGAGGAGCATTCCATCGTATAAATGTACCACAGCTTTTTAATCCACTTTTCTACTGGTGGGCACTTGGGCTCTTTACAAATCTTGGCTACTGTAAAGAACGTTGCAATGAACATAGGGGTGCATACATTCTTTCAAATTAGTTTTGGGGCTTTTTTTCAGATGTATTCTCAGAAGTGGAATTTCTGGGTCATAGGCAGTTCGATTTTTCATTTTTTGAGGAATCACCCCAGTGGCTGCACCAATCTGCATTCCCACTAGCAGTGCATGAGGGTTCCCTTTTCTCCAAATTATTGCTAACACTGGTTTGGTGATTTATTGATGATAGCCATTCTGACATTAAATTTATCTAATGATTAATGATGTTGAACATCTTTTCATGTCTATTGGCCATCTGTATGTCCTCTTTGGGGAAGTGTCTATTCAGTTTCTTTGCCCATTTCATAATTGGATTGGGTTTTTTTCGTGTTGAATTTTGTAAGTTCCTTACAAATTTTGGATATTAAGCCCTTATCAGCAAATATGTTCTCCCATTTAGTGGATTGTGTTTTCGTTTTGTTGTTGGTTTCCTTTGCTGTGCAAAAGCTTTTTAGTTTGATGTGGTTCCATTTACTTTGTTTGTTTCCCTTGCTTGAGGAAATATGTATCAGGAAAAAATACTGCTACAAGAAATGTCTGAGATTTTATTGCCTATGTTTTCTTCTAGGATTTTCATGGTTTCAAGTCTAACATTTTAAGTCTTTAATCCATTTTGAGTTCATTCTTGTGTCTGGTGTAAGAAGGTGGTCTAGTTTCATTTTTTTGTGCATATCTGTCCATTAATTAAATCTTTTTAATAAAGTCACTAAATCTATACATTTCCCTCTAAGATACACTGCTTAAAATACATCCCACAAATTTTATTTTCCTTGTCATTTGAATCAGAATATTTCTTTTATGCGTTTTTTTATCCCTGGATTACTTAAAGGTGTTTTGTCTGTAAATATTTGGGGCATATACTTTTATTCCCCTTTTATGCCTTTGACTTTTTTTCTGACAGTGTTAGGCAGGCTTTCTAATACTATGTTGCACATTGGTGGTAATAATGGCTCTCTTAATCTTGTTTCTTACCTTAAAGGGAGTGTCTGAGATTTATCCATATATTGTGATATATGCTATAGGGTTTGGATATATGTAACTTTTCCCAAATTAAGAATATTCCTTTCTAGTCCTACCTTGCTAACACTTATAGACAGTTATTGAACTCTGCAAAATGATTGTTCTGCTTCAATTAAAAATCTATACTAATAAAAGGGTAATATGCTAATTAGACCAGAAACCTTCTGGACGACCATCTGGGTATTAATGGAAGAGCACAGGCCAGGAGGGAAACACCTGCCTCTGCTCTGCCATTGATCCCAGAGCCACAGCCGGTGCCCAGGGCCTCCGTGTGGGCGGGGATCAATGGTGAGCCCAGGCCTGGTGGGAGGGCCTCCCTGTGGGCGGGGATTAATGGCGGAGTGCAGGCCGGGTGGGAAACGCCTGCCTCTGCTCTGCCATTGATCCCAGAGCCCCAGCGGGTGGCCAGGGCCTCCCTCTGCGCATCATTGATCACATAGCCCTGGCAGGGTGGGCAGGCAGATGGCGGGGGCGGGGGGCAGTTGGGGGTGAGCAGGCCGGCGAGGTTGGGGCAGTTGGGGGTGAGCAGGCCGGCGAGGTTGGGGCAGTTGGGGGTGAGCAGGTTGGCAGGGGAGGGGCAGTTGGGGGTGAGCAGGCCAGCAAGGGGGGTGGACAGTTGGGAGCTATCAGGCTGGTGGGGGCAGTTGGGGGTGAGCAGGCTGGGGGGGGGCAGTTGGGGGTGAGCAGGCCAGCAAGGGGGGTGGGCAGTTGGGAGCTATCAGGCCGGCAGGGGTGGCATTTGGGGGTGAGCAGGCCGGTATAGGGGGGCAGTTAGGGCAAGCAGGCCAGCAAGCGGGGGCAGTTGGGGGTGAGAAGGCCGGCGGAAGGGGGAGGGGCAGTTGGGGTGAGCAGGCCGGCAAGCGGGGGCAGTTGAGGGTGAGCAGGCCGGCAGGGGGGGCAGTTGGGGGCGAGCAGGCTGGCAGGCAGAGTGGTTAGGGGCAATCAGGCAAACAGGCAGATGGGTGGTTAGGAGCCAGTGGTCCCAGATTGCAGGAGGGATGTTCCCTGAGGGGCCCCAGATTGGAGAGGGTGCAGGCCAGGCTGTGGGACACCCCCGCCCCGTGCACAAATTTCGTGTACCAGGCCACTAGTTATATTAAATTCCTTTCTCATTCATTATTGTGGACAAGTGTATTGATGGATTTTTCTGATGTTGAACAGTCCTTGCATTACTGAGATAAATCCTGATTCTTCATGGTGTATTATTTTTAGTGCTATGTTGGATTCATTTAACTATTACTTTATTTAGAATTTTGCATATATATTTTTTGAAAATATTTTGTTTATATATGTATATATAAACAAAATGGGCTTATGGGTTTTTTTTTCTGGTTCTGGAATCAGTATTACAATAATTTCATAAAATGAGCCAGGGAAGGCCTCTCCTCTCTTTTTTCTGGGAAAGTTTGCATAGTAAGGAATTAGCTATTTTGAAAGTTTGTTAGAATTTATCTTAAAACCTCAGGCCTTGAGGTTTCTTGAGAGGTCTTTGACTACCATCTCTAATATATAAATATTTTATTCCTCTATATTTTGTTTGTATGAATTTATTCACTGTATCTAAATTTTCCAATTTAGTTCACAAGACTTTATATGTCTGAAATAATTTTTCTTTCTAAATAATTTTTTCATGTATTATTTCTCTTTTCATTTCTTTATTATGGTATAATTGATATATAACATTAGTTTCTGGTGCACAGCATGACTTTATATTTGTATGTATATATTGCAGAGTGATTAATAAGTTAACATTCATCATCAAACACAGTCATAAAAATGTTTTATTGTGATGAGAACTTTTAAGATCTACACTCTTAGCAACTTTCAACATTCCCTATGAGAGATGGACAGATCATGCAGGCCAAAAATCAGTAAGGATAGAGTTGTTGAACTAAACAGCACCAATCAACTGAATATAATGGGCATCTATCAACTGCTTTATTTGACAGTGACAAAAAACACATTCTTCTCAAGCTCACACTGAATAGTCACCAAGATAGACCAACCAGATTATGGCCCATGAAACACCTTAACAAATTCGAAACCATACTATGTCTGCTCTCAGACCACAGTGGAATTAAACTAGAAATCAATAACTGGAAAATCCTAATACAGGGAGATCAAACACTTCTAAATAACATATGGGTCAACAAAGAATTCTCAAGAAAAAATCTACAATATTTCTCACTAAATAAAAGGGAAACCACAACTTATTTGTGGGATGCAACAAAAACACTGCTTAGAAGAAAATGTAAAACATTGAGTGTATATATTAGAAAAGGTAAAAAAATCAATAATTTAAGTTTCTACCCTAGGAAATTAAAAAAGGCCAAATTAAGTTCAAAGTAAGCCAAAGAAATAATAATCAGCAAAAATCAGTGAAATGAAACAGAAAATTAATGAAGCCAAAATTTTGTTCTTTGAAAAGATCAATACAACTTAAGCCAGGCTAACTACAAGAACACAAATTACTAATATCAGAAATGAAAGATAAGACATCACTACAAATACCAAGTACATTAAAAAAGGTAATAAAGTTTAGGACTGTATGCTCACAAATTTGATGAACTAGATGAACTGAGAGTTGAAAACACTTTTCCTGCTGTCTGCCCTGAGATTCTAGCAAGAGGTCTGCCCACAGACTTTGAGACCACCTCCAACTCTACTAGAGGATCTTCCTACCAGGCAGTGGACACACCCAAAACCCCAAGCACACACCTCCCTTCACTGCCACCACCCCTGCTTTTTTCCCTCCACCAGTTTTTTGTTTGTTTGTTTAGTGGTGGTAAGAGAAACCAAATACTATCACACAAAGAATACAATATTCCAGCAGCCAAACCCAAAGACACAAGACTGTGATCTAACAAATTCAAGATAGCTGTTGTGAAGAGATTCAATAAGCAGAAAATAAACAAATGGGACTACATCAAAATAAAAAGCTTCTGCACAGCAAAAGAAAACGTCAACAAGAGAGCCCACTGAATGGGAGAACATATTTGGCAATGATACATCTGATAAGGGCTTAATATTCAAAATACATAAGGAACTCATACACTTAACAAAAGGAAGACAATCCAATTTTAAAAATGGCAAAGGGCTTAAATAGACGCTTCTCCAAAGAAGACATACAGAAGGCCAAGAGACATATGAAAAATACTCAAAAGTCACTAATCATCTGAGAGATGCAAACCAAAACAACGAAGTACCATCTCACACCTGTCAGAATGGCTATCATCAACAAATGACAAGTGCTGGCAAGGATGTGGAGAAAAGGGAACCCTAGTACACTGCTGGTAGGAATGCAGACTGGTGCAACCATTATGGAAAACAGTATGGAGTTTCCTCAAAAAATTAAATATGGAACTGCCATTTGACCCAGTGATCCCATTTCTAGGAATATATCCTAAGAAACCCAAAACAGCAATCAGAACTTATGTACCCCTATGTTCATAGCAGCACAATGTACAATAGCTATGATCTGGGAACAGCCCAAGTGCCCATCAGCAGATGAGTGGATAAAAAAAACAAAACTGTGGTACATTTATACCATGGAATATTATGCAGCAGTAAAAATAAAGAATTCTTACCCTTTGAGACAGCATGGAGACCTGGAGAGTATCATGCTAAGTGAAGTAAGTCAGTCAGAGAAAGACAAGTATCACATGAGCGCACTCATATGTGAAATCTAACATAATAAACTGATGATCAGAGTGGATCCAGAGACACAGAAGCATGGAACAGAGTGCAGAATCTCAGAGGAAAGGCAGGGGAGGGTGGGAGGTAATCAGCCAAAGACCTTGTATGCATAACTCATGGACACAGACAATAGGGCGTTGAAGGCCTGTGCTGGGATGGGGCTAGATGGGGTCAGTGGAGGTAAAAAGGGGACATATCTAATACTTTCAACAGTAAATTTCTTTTAAACATTTTTGAAAAAAAATAAATTCAATAAGCTATAAGAAAACTCAAAAAGGCAATACAGTGATCTCAGGAATAAAATGAACAAACAAGGAATACTTTATTGAAGAGACTGAAATTAAGAAACCAAATTCTGGAACTGAAGAACTCAATAAATGAGATGAACAACGCATTAGAAAGTATTGGAAAGAACAGATCAGATGAAAGAGGGAGGGAATAAATGAGCTCAAAGATAGGAATAAAAATACTCCAGGTGGAAGTGGAGAACAGATTTTTATAAAGTGAAGAGATGCTATAAGAATTTTCAGACTCCTAGAAGAGCCAACATAGATTAATGGATATACCAGAAGGAGAAGGAAGCAGGAACATGTATATATATAAAAGCCAGTGTCGGTAACAACCCTGAGGACCAAACGACCAGTCACCCCGGCCCACAATGGGGCAGGACTGGGGATTGGCGAGTGGGCTGAACAGCTGGCCTCTTGGTCCCTGCCCCCGGCCCGCAGGCTCTGATGGATCAGCGATGGTGAACAGGGATATTGGGGTGGGTGGTGAGAGGATTGGGCTGGTTGTCAGGCCATTGGGATCACCAGCTCATTCCTGGCTGCTCGGGGGCTCAGGCCTGTGGGAAAGCAGGTGCCGGCGACTTCACCTCCATACATGTGCACCGGGCCAGCCGTTGATGGAACATGCTGCCCGCTCAGGGCTGCTCATGCAGGCACCGATGCTGCTGCTGCCACTGCTGCTGAGGCTTGAGGAGGTGACAGAAGCTGCAGGGTGTGCCTGTGACCTATCTGCCCTGGTGTGAGCAGCCCAAGCAGGCAGCGTGTTCCATCAGTGGCCGGCCCGGCGCACATGCATGGAGGTGAAGTCGCCGGCGCCTGCTTTCCCACAGGCCTGAGCCCCCAAACAGCCAGGGATGAGCTGGTGATCCCAATGGCCTGACAGCCCAGCAGCAGAGGCAGCGGAGGTCTGGGGACTGGTGAACAGGCAGAAGATAGCACTGATTGCAGGAGGCTAGACCCTAGGGACCCTACTCGCACTATTTTGTGCACCAGGCCTCTAGTATTTAAGTAATAGCTGAGAACTTTCCAAATCTGGAGAAGTAACTGGATACACAAGTCAATGAAGCTAATAGAACATCTTATTATCTCAACACAAAAACATCTTCTCCAAGACACTTAACAGTCAAAAGTCAATGATACAAAATTTCAAAGTGGCTACGGGTAAAATACAGTAAGCTACAAAGCAATCCCCTTTAGGCTATTAACAGATTTCTCAGCAGAAACTCTACAGACCAGAAGAGTAGAATGACTTGGTTGAAGTATTGAAAGATAAAAATTTCCAACCCTTTTATCCAACAGTGTCATCCTCTAAAGATACAAAGGCTTTTCCAGACAAACAAAAGCTGAGGGAGTTCACAGCCACTAGACCTACCATACAAGAATTGTTGAAAGGAGCTCTGTAAGCTGGAACACAAAACTTATTAAGATGATAAATGGACAGTCAGAATTAGAAGAATGCAACCCTTTTTAAAAAATAGTATTTTTACAATTATACTGATTAAAAGAAAGGAGCATTTAAAATAACATTACTTCACCCTAGATGGTTTGGGTCAGTGGATAGAGCAACAGCCAACAGACTGAAGGGTCCCAGGTTTCATTCTGGTCAAGGGGATGCACCTTGGTTGTAGGCTTGATCCCATGCAGGAGGCAACCAATGTGTTTCTCACATCAATGTTTCTCTCTGTGTGTGTCTCTTCCCCTCCACCCCTAAAATTAAATAGAAAAATATCCTCAGGTGAGGATTAACAATAACAAAAAACCATACTTCAATTTGGTAATGAAATTACAGCATAAAAAGATAATTTGTGATATCAAAAATATAAAAGGGGAAGAGTAAAAGGATGGAAACGTTATAAGTCAATGCAGATAAATTACGATCAGCAGGAAAAGGACTATTTTATTATATCTATACTTTATGTAACTACAAAGCAAAATTCTGGAACAATGACACAAAACATAAAAAGGAGAGATTGTGAATCACCATGGAAAACACCAACTTACAAAGATAGAAACAGAAAGAAAAGTAAACAATGGAGAGATAAAATGACCAGAAGGCAACAAATAAAATGGCAGTTATTAAATCCTTACATATCAGTAATCCCCCTTAATGTAAATGGATTGAACCCACCTATCAAATGGCACTCAGTGGCCAAAACCGGTTTGGCTCAGTGGATAGAGCGTCGGCCTTCGGACTCAGGGGTCCCAGGTTCGATTCCGGTCAAGGGCATGTACCTTGGCTGCAGGCACATCCCCAGTAGGGGGTATGCAAGAGGCAGCTGATCGATGTTTCTCTCTCATCGATGTTTCTAACTCGCTATCCCTCTTCCTCTCTGTAAAAAAATCAATAAAATATATATTTTTAAAATAATAATAATAATAAAAAATGGCAGTGGCTAGCTGGATGAAAACAAACAAAAAACAAGAGCCAACTTTATGCTGCCTACAGGAGACTCATTTCATCTCTAAAAATACATATAGGCATTCCAAGCAAACAAAAAGCAAAAGAAGGCAGTGTAGACATACTTGTATCAGACAAAATAGACTTCAAACCTAAAAGGGTAACAGACAAAGGTCATTATCCTCCTATATGATAAAAGGGTAATATGCAAATAGACCGATTGGCGGAATGACCAGTCACTATGATGCACACTGACCACCAGGGGGCAGACGCTCAACTCAGGATCTGCCCCCTGGTGGTCGGTGCACTGCCACAGGGGGAGCGCTGCTCAGCCAGAAGCCTGGCTCGCAGCTGGCAGTAGCAGGAGCCTCTCCTGCCTCCACAGCAGCGCTAAGGATGTCTGACTGACGGTTTAGGCCCACTCCCCATGGGCTGCGAGAGGGCACAGGCCAGGCTGAGGGAACCCCCCAAGTGCACGAATCTCGTGCACCGGGCCTCTAGTATGATGATAAAGAAGTCCAAACATCAAGAGGATATAACAGTCTTAAATATATATGCTCCCATCACCTGAGCACCAAAGTATATTAAGCAAATATTAATCAATCTCCAGGGAGAAATAGGTAATACAATAGCAGTAGGGGACGTCATTATTGCACTGTCAGCATTGTATATATCATCCAGACAGAAAGTCAACAGGGAAACATTGGAATGGAATCACACATTAGAAGAAATGGACTTAACAGGCATTTACATGACATTCCCTCCAACGGCAGCAGAATACACAGTCTTCTCAAGTTCACATGGAACATTCTCCAGGGTAGATCATATGATAGGACACGAAAACAAATCTTAGCAAATTTAAGAAACTGAAAATATACCAGTTATCTTTTCTGACCACAAAGGTATAAAACTACAAATCAACAAGGGGAAATTAAGAAGGTCTACAAAATATAAAAACTAAACAATATACTTTTAAAAAAACAACCAATGGGAAAGAGAAGAAATCAAAAAGAAAATATGTTGAAACAAATGAAAATGGAAATACAACATATCAAATATTGTGGGATGCAGCAAAAGAATTCTGAGAGGAAAGTTTACAGTGATAAATGCATATGTTATAACTTTATACCTTAGACTAGAAAAAGAACAGATTAAGTCTGAAGTTAGCAGAAAGAAGGAAATAAAAGATCACAGAAGAAACAAATGAAATAGAGACCAGAAAAAAAAAAATAGAAAGGCTCAATGAAACCAAGAGCTAGTTCTTTGAAAATATAAACAAAATTGACACATCATTAGCTAGACCAGTGATGGCGAACCTATGACACGCATGTCAGCACTGACACGCGTAGCCATTTCTGATGACAAGCGGCCGCTGAGGCGGCTGCATGCCCAGGGTGAAGCATTTGCAAAATAATGTTTTTTCCTCAAAGTGACACACTACCCAAGTTATGCTCAGTTTTTTGGCGAAGTTTGACACACCAAGCTCAAAAGGTTGCCCATCACTGAGCTAGACTAAGAAAAAAAAGATTCAAAATTAGAATGAAAGAGGAGACATTACAATGGATACTACAGAAATACATATGATAATAATAGACTATTATTAACAGTTATATGCCAACAAATTACACAACCTATAAAAAATGGGTAAATTTCTAGAAACACAAACTACCAAGACTGAATTAGAAAAAATATAGAGAATCTGAACAGACCAATAACGAAGCAAAGAAACTGAATAAATAATCAACTCCCAACAGAGAAAATTCCAGGATTAGGTTGCTTCACTAGAGAATTCTACTAAACACCACAATTAACACCAGTCCTCCTCAAGCTATTCCTAAATATCAAGGAGGTGAATACACTTCTGAACTCAAAACCAGATAAGGATACCACAAGAAAACTATAAACCAATATTCCTAATAAATATAGATGCAAAAATTCTCATAATATTAGCAAACAAAATTTAAAATCACATTAAAAGGATTATATGACCAAATGGGATTTATCCATGGGATACAAGGATAAACATATGCAAATCAATAAATATAATAAATCATCAATAAAATGAAAGATCAAAATCACACCATCATTTCATAGACTCAGAAAAGCACTTAACAAAATAAATCCTTTTATGATTAAAAAATAAAACACAAAAAAACCCTTCACAGATTGGGTATAGAAGGATTTTACCTCAACATAATAAAGGTCATATATGGCCATATATGACAAACAAACCTACAGCTAACATTATTTTGAATGGAGAAAAATTGAAAGCATTTCCTTTGAGATCAGGAACAAGACAAGGATGCCTACTCTCACCACTCTTATTCAGTATAGTACTATTCAGTAAGTACTAAAAGTTCTGGCCAGAGCATTTGGGCAGAACAAAGAAATAAAAGGCATCCAAATCAAAGGATAGAGTAAAATTATAACTACTTGCTGATAGGATGTTATATATGTAGAAAATCCCAAAGAGTTAGTAAAAAAACTATTGGAAATGCCCTGGCCAGTGTGCCTCAGTTTATTGGGCATCATCCAGTGCAGCAAGATTGCCAGTTTGATTCCAGGTCAGGGCACATACCTGGTTTGGGGCTTGATCCCTGGTATGGGGTGTGCAGGAGGCAGCCAATTGATATTTCACTCTTACATTGTTTCTCTATCTCCCTCTCCCTAAAAATCAATTTTAAAATACATTCTTAAAAACAATTGGAATCAATAATTTTAGGATAGAGGCAGGATCCAAAGTCACATACACTAATGATGAAGCATCTGAAAAAGAAATAAAATTATCCCACTCTTGTGCATAAATACGTAGGAATAAAGTTAACCAAGGAAGTGAAAGATCTGTACAATGAAAACTACAAGACTTTGCTGAAAGAAATCAGTGAGACATAAACAAATGGAAAGACAGTCCATATTCATAGACTGGAAGAATAAATAGTTAAAAATGGCCATACTACCCAAGGCTTTCTACAGATTCAATGCAATCCCCATCAACATACCAAAGGCAATCTTCACAGAAATATAAAAAACAATCCTAAAATTTGTGTGAAACCACAAAAGACCCCAAATAGCCAAAACAATCCTGAGGAAAAAAGAATAAACCTGGAAGTAACACGCTTCCAGATTTCAAATTATACTACAAGCCGTGATTAAAAAAAAAAAGAAAAAAGAGTATGGTACTAGTTCAGTAACAGACACATTGAACGGTAGAACAGAATAGAGATCCCAGAATTAAGTCCAGCATATACCATCAGCTAATTTTTAACAAAGGAGCCCAAACCACCCAAGGAAAAAATGGCTAATTTCCTTAACACACAGTGCTGGAAAAACTGGAGAAACATGCCGAACAGTGAAGTTGAACCCCTGTATCCGTACCACTCATAAAAATTAACTCACACTAGATCAAAGATTTAAACATGCCCTGGCCAATGTGGTGGCTCAGTTGATTGAGTGTGGTCCCATGCACCAAAAGGTCGCTGGTTCAATTCCTGGTCAGGGCACACACAAAAAATTAATTAAACGTAAGACCTGATACCATAAAACTAGATGAAAAGATAGGGAAGAATCTCATTGACAGTGGTCTTGGCAGTGATTTTTTGGATGATAACAAAAGCAAAAATCAACAAATAGGACTATATCAAACTCAAAAGCTTCTTCACAGCAGTAGAAATAATTATCAAAATGAAAGACAGCCTGTAGAATGGGCAAAAATTTTTACGGACCACATTGGATAAAGGGTTAATATCTAAAAATTATAAAGAACTCATACAACTTACTAACAAAGAAAATACAATTTCAAAATGGGCAGAAGAGCTAAATAGACATTTTTTTCAAAGAGAACATCAAAATGGCCAACAGACAAATGAAAAGATGCTCAATATTGCTAATCGTCAGGGAAATGCAACTCAGAACCACAATGAGATAGCACCTCACACCTGTTAGAGTGGCTATCAAGAAAATGAGACAGCAGGTGCTGGCGAGGATATGGTGAAAAGGAAATTCTCATACATTGTTGGCAATGTAAATTGTCCAAGCACCATGGAAAACAGTATGGAGATTATTCAAAAATTCAAAAATAGCCCTTGCTGGTTTTGCTCAGTGGATAGAGTGTCAGCCTGTGGACTGAAGGATCCCAGATTCTATTCCAGTCAAGGGTACATGCCTGGGTTGTGGACTTGATCCCCAGTAGGGGACGTGGGGGAAGCAGCCAATCAATGATTCTCATAATTGATGTTTCTCTCTCTTTCCCTCTCCCTTCCTCTCTGAAATCAATAAAGACATATTTTAAAAAATCAAAAATAGGTCTATCATACAATCCAGCAATTCCATTTCTTCATACATATCCCAAGGAATAGAAAAAAAGATTTCAACAAGATACATACACTCTCAGGTTTATCACAGCATTATTCACAATAGCCAAGATATGAAAACAACACAAATGTCTACCAACGGGTAGATAAAAATGATGTGGTCCACATATACAGTGGAATATTTAACCATGAGAAAGGAGGCTATCCTGCTATTTGCAACAATATGGATGGGCCTTGAGCACATTATGTATGCTAAGTGAAACAAGTCAGACATAGGTAAGTTCTGTATGATATCTCATATGTGGAATCTAAAAAAGTCAAATCTGAAAAAAATAAAAAAGGCATGGGAAGTGGGGGACAAGATCAATGGAGTTTAAGATGCAAACCTATAATGAGTAGTAAGCCGTAGAGATCTAAGGCACAGTATAATGAATATAGATAATACTATTGTACTATAATTATGTACTGTGACAATCATATTACAATATATAAATGTATTAAAGTAACATGCTATACACCTTAAACTTGCACAATGTTTAAGACATTTAAATAATAAAGTTTATAATAGTGCTAAAAAAAAATCCAATCCAGTGTTTATTCCAAGTATGCAAGGCTGGGTTCAACATTCTAAATTCCATGAAGTCAAGTCATTATGCTGCACATCTTAAATTTATATGGTGTTGTATATTAATTATATCAATGTATCACATCAATAGGCTAAAGTAGAAAAACTATATTATCTCATCAACAGATACAAAAAAGCATTTGACAAAATTCAACACTCATTCATGATTAAAAACCAAAAAAGCTCTCAGTAAACCAGTAATAGAGGGCAGTTTCCTCAACTGAAGAACATCTGCCAAGAGTCTACAGCTACCACATTTAATGATGAAAAACGGATTTCCCACTAGGATCAGGTACAAGACAAAGATGCCCCTTTCACCATTCCTTTCAACATCATACTGAAAGTTCCAGCTAGTGCAATAAGAAAAGGAAAAAATAAAACTGTCTTTCTTCACAGATGACATGACCATCTATTAAGAAAATAAATTTTAAAAACTTTTGGAATACATTATAGTAAGGTTGCAGGGCACAAGGTTAAAATACAAAAGTCAATCATTTACCAGCAATGAACAAGTGTAATTTGAAGTGGAAAACAATACCAATTACATTTACACCCCCAAATGAGATAATCCAATTGTCCCCATCACAGTAAATGACACCATCATCCATACAATTGTTCAAATCAAAATTTTATCTCCTTCCCTCTGATATATAATCCACCATCAAATTTTTTAAAAATATATTTTTATTGACTTCAGAAAGGGAGAGGAAGAGACAGAAACATCAATGATGGAGAATCATTGATCAGCTGCCTCCTGCACGCCCCCCCACTGGGGATCAAGCCTGCAACCAGAATTGAACCTGGGACCCTTTAGTCCGCAGGCTGATGCTCTATCCACTGAACCAAACAGCTAGGGCTCCACCATTAAATTTTTAACCCCCCGCTGAAACCGGTTTGGCTCAGTGGATAGAGCGTCGGCCTGTGGACTCAAGGGTCCCAGGTTTGATTCCGGTCAAGGGCATGTACCTTGGTTGCGGGCACATCCCCAGTAGGGGGTGTGCAAGAGGCAGCTGATCGATGTTTCTCTCTCATCGATGTTTCTAACTCTCTATCCGTCTCTCTTCCTCTCTGTAAAAAATCAATAAAATATATTTTTTTTTAAAAATTTTTTAACCCCCTTTAATATACACTGAGTGGCCAGATTATGATGATCTCTGAATGCATAAAAATCTGGCCACTCAGTGAGAGTGTGTGTGTGTATATGTATGTGTGTGTATATATATATATGAGGCCCGGTGAATGAATTCGTGCATGGGTGGGGTCCGGTCAGTCTGGCCAGGGGGAGGGGACATGGGTGGTTGGCCGGCCTGCCTGCTGGTCAAACTCCTGATCAAGGGGACAATTTGCATATTAGCCTTTTATTATATAGGATATACACTGAGTGGCCAGATTATTATGCGTTCAGATATAATAATAATATGGCCACTCAGTGTATATCTCTAGTCTGCTCACCCCTCTTCTACCATTGTCACACCAGTTTAAGCCAGCATCACCTCTAACCTAGAGAGCAACCTACTAACCGTGGGGATCATTCTCCACACAGTCATCATTTAAAAACCAAACAATTAAGTTTGCTTCCTGGTAATGTCTCCAAAGGTGTCCTGTTGTACTTAAGAAATTCAGACTAAAGTGCTGGCTCAAAAAATCTTGAGATGTGGCTCCTGCCTATCCCTCTGACCTCATCCCAGGCCACTCCCCCTTGCCCACTGCACTGACACCTCATTGCCTTCCCTTCGGTTCCTCAAACTTATGCCTTAGGGACTTTGCACTATGGTGTGCCGGTTAATAATGCGGATTTTGTAATCCAAGAAAACACCATAATTTCAAGAGAAACATCAAAAGTGTTTTATTCAAAGTAATGTCCATCACTAGCTACACATTTCCCCATCTTTCAGGTAATTGGTGGATACCGTCCCAATAGAAATTTGTTTTGAGGCAAACCATTCAGAGACCCAATTTTCCACTTCTTCGTACGTTTTGAAGTGCTGCTCAGAAAGTGCATGTGCCATCGATCGGAACAAATGGTAATCTGAAGGAGCAAGGTCTGGTGAATATGGCGGGTGGGTTAATACTTCCCAGGCAAGATCTTTTAACGTGTCTTTAACTGGTTTTGAAGTGTGTGATGGTGCATTATCATGAAGCAAAATTACTTTGCCGTGTCTTCTGGCCCATTCTGGTCTTTTCATGATCAAAGCATGGTTCAAATTGATTATTTGTTGTCAGTAGCGATCAGTATTAATGGTTTCACCTGGTTTTAGAAGCTCATAATACACCACACCTTCCTGATCCCACCAAACGCAGAGCATTGTCCTCTTTCTGAAGCAATTTGGCCTTGTAGTCAATGTTGATGGTTGACCTGGATCAACCCATGATTTTGTGCTGTTGGGATTCTCAAAATAAATCCACTTTTCATCGCCAGTCACAATTTGATGCAAAAAAGACTTTCTTTCTTGCCATTGAAGCAACATTTTACTGATGACTTTTCGGTTTTCCATTTGTCTTTCGTTCAGTTGATGTGGCACCCATTTTCCTTCAAAATCTTCCCCATTGCTTGTAAATGATAGAAATTGTTTGCTGAGCAACATTTAATCTTTCTGCAAGTTGTTTTTGAGTTTGACACGCATCTCCATCCAATAATGCTTGTAATTGTTGGTCTTCAAACTTTTTCAGTTGACCTGGACGTTCTTTGTCTTTCACATCGAAATCATCACTTTTAAAGCGTTTAAACCAGCGTTCACAAGTATCTTGAGATGGAGCATGTTCACCATAAGCTTCCTGAAGTATACAATAACTTTCAGCAGCACTTTTCTTCAAAATAATGAATTAAAACTTCCTGCAAATGCTCTTTTTGGCACAAAATTCAACATTTTTTAAGCGTAAAAATATCTATGATAACACCTTCAGAAAATTTGACATATGAAGTTTTGAAGTTTGTTGTCAATACAAAATAGCATACATATCAAATCGCATCTATATCAACATATGTGTAACTCCATCTATTGAAAAAATCCACATTATTAACCGGTACACCTGGTACATGGATGTTTCTCTCTGCTATATCATGTGGCTATATCTTCTTTCCTTTTGGAGCTCTGGCCTGCTGAACCAATTCGGAATCTAGAAACAGGACTAGATAGATTAAAAATAAGTAAACCAAAAAACTCAGATACGCCAAAGTTTGTGAACCAATAAGCTAAAGTTTTTTTTCCTTATGTCTATAAGTTTCAGATTTGTTAATGAACCCAGAAATAACAAGCATCTGAGTATCCAATAAGTTTTCTTGTTTCCCTTAGAAATACTTTTTACATTCAGTGCATGTAGTTGGTAGATAAGGCCACATATCACTGCAACATGTCCAACAGCAAAATATAGGCCTAAAGAGGAGAGGTGTAACATTCTGTTATTACATTCCATAGAGAGTTGCAGTCAGCAGCCAGCCTGTTCCATGAAGTCATCCAGGGATTCACAATTTTTTTTCATCCGGATGATCTATCATCCAAGGGCACTATCACCACCTATTTGGTTGAGGTTGCGTTGACATGGGTTCTAGTTGACAGAAGATAATTTAGAAGTCATGCTGTTTAAGACATTGGTCCAGAATTAAGACTCATCAAATCTGCTTATTCTATTGGTAAGAACTTAGTCATATGCTACACCTAACTAAAGGCAGGAACCAAACAGGTAACCACTTGCCAGCTACAACTGTGGAAGCAGGGAAGAGCAGGTTGGATGGATTCTGCCAGTGTATGTGGAGTTTTATTTTATTTAACCCTTAAGGTTACTCAAGGACATCTGTTCTACCGCAGAATGACCCAAAAGACTGGAGCTAGTTGGTTACATATATTTCACATGAAGGCATTATGGAATCAGAGATTGTTGATATAGATGGAATCCTCATTTGACTGATGTGTGAAAACAGACTAACCCTCAAAGTCACAGTGATCAGTAGTGGAATTTTTCTTATACTTGCACGTTCTCAATTCCCACAATTGCCAACTCTAATCTAGTATCAAGAGGTACACACTGCGCTAATTGGTTTGGCTCCGGGCATTGAGCACCGGCCTCGGACTGAAGAGTCAAGTGCATGTACCTCAGTTGCAGGCTCAATCCCGGCCCCGGTGGGGCCACGTCACATGTGGGAGGCAACCAATCGATGTCTCTCTCTGTCTCTCCCCTTCCCTTCCACTCTCCCTAAAAATAACAATGGAAAAAATATCCTGGGGTGAGGATTAACAACAAAAGATGTACACACTAAATAACTGGCTAGTCATACAACCACCTCTAAGCTGCTGAGACATCGTTGAGTTCATTCCATGATGTCTCTATTCCATACACTGAAAGCAGTATGCCTCTTTCTGTTGAATTAATAAAAATCGTAAGTAAAATCTATTCCTTTCTAAAAATCTTGCCGTAGAAGAAAAAAATACTGAAGATTATATACAAATGCAATATGAAACAGCTATTGTGCAGTAGTGTTCTAGTCCTTAATGACTGTTACTCATGGGTTGATTGTAAAAGTAGAATCAGGTGCTTACAAATAGGAAACTGTAACGATGTTTAAAGGCTTTGGAATTAAGTCATGGTTCAGATCTTGACTCTACCACTTATTAGCTAGTTATAAGTTACTGTCTTGGAGCCTAATTTTTCTCATTGTAAGATTTCTCATTAATAGAAAACTATAAACAAAAAGTCATTTGATTAGGGTTACTTTACAAGTGACAGTCTAAATCCACCCGCTTCCTAGTCTGTAGGGAGTAGAGAGAGCCTGACCAGCAACTTTAGAATGAGGTCAAACTACAGTCAATTCTACTAGTAATTCACAGTAGTGATGGTCTATAAAGTTGACGTAAATACTGAAACATTGCTTCCAGGGAAAAACAGGTCCTGCAAGCCTCTGGTCACATTTCCATCAACCAATCAATATAAAGCCTTGTGCCCTATCCAGTTTGGCTCAGTGGATAGAGCATCAGCCTGGGGACTGAAGGGTCCCAGGTACGATTCCAGTCAAGGGCATGTAACTTGGTAGTGGGCACATCCCCAGTAGGGGGTGTGCAGGAGGCAGCTGATGGATGTTTCTAACTATCCCTCTCCCTTCTTCTCTGTAAAAAATCAATAAATTTTTAAATATATATATAGCCTTGTTTTATGTTTCTCTTTAAAGACACTTCATTTAATATAGTGATTCATTTACATTGAACTCACAGCCTCAGAATTCTAATTCATGCCTGAACAAAGCTAACTAACACTTGTATTTTCTCTGTAAGGCACATCACAGCTTTCTTGTGCTTAGGGACACTAGACGGCACTTCAGCACTATACTTGGTGGCCATTTTAAATAGCAAAATCACCCACACACAGCACAAAAATGTGGGAAACTGAATATATCACGAAAAGACACTTGTTTACAGTCTGAGAGTTGAAACCTGATGGCAGAACATCACCTTGTTCAATTTCAGCTAGGAATGTGCACGGCAGTCAATGCAAATTTCTGTCACTCGACCTGCAGCCTCAAATGACTGCTTAGGTGCTGCCAGTACTGATGTGGGGGTTACAAATAGATTTTAGAAAGAAGGCAAATTCAATACAAAATCAGCAAATAACATTCTTAATTGGTAAATCAATACCAAAGATGTAATGTAAATCACTCTGTGTGTGCTGAAGAGTTCAGAATCAAATATAGCATAGCCTTGTTACCAATGCTGTCCTATGGTCTAATGGAAGACACACAAGGATTACCATGGTGTGTTATGGAAAGTGCTACTAAAATAATAACTAGAGAGAGAGGGCGCAGAAGCACAGAGGAAAGCCATCTACATCAGGCTGGGGCAGCAGAGAAAAGCTTCCCCGGATGGGGACTCACGAAGAGGGCTTGTTGCTGTTGCTATTATAAAAATTAGTAGGAATCATTTAAAGGAAAGGGTGTGGAAAGCGGAAACTCCAAGGAAAGACTGTGAAAAGCCCCTGAGGTGCAAACACCCACCCACATAAAGGGTGCCGTGAGCTGGGCGGCAGGCAGGTTGTGCTGTGCGGAGGGTGGGGATGTTATCAGTAAGAACGCTCTCACTTATTCCCCAGCCTGTCTCTCCTACAGAATCAATTCCCTGTCTACTGGATCTTTCACTAGCACACAACCATACCATTCTTTCTCCCATCTTTACAAGATATTTCCTTGACTATGCTTCCCCTTCCAGCTACCATGGATAACAAAACTATTTGAGAATCGTCTGTACTCCTATCCCATTCCTCTTAATTCTCTCCTGAACCCACTCCAGTCAGGCTTTCCCTTTCCGTTACTCCACTGAAATCTATCCATCAGAGTCAACAATGGCTTTCATGTTGCTAAATCCAGTATTTAGTTTGAGATATGTGTTTTTCTGCTATCTGCAACCTTTGACATAATTCCTCTCTTCCTTGGAACAGTCTCTTCACTTGGCTCCTACAATACTTCTGTTTTTCCTCCAGCCTCACTGGTCGCTTCATCTCCGTTTTCCTTGCTGTTTCTTCCACACCAAACTGATCTTAATTTGGAATGTTTCAGGGCTCAGTCTTTAAACTTCTTTTTTCTGTCCATATTCACTCTCAGTGATTTAATCCTGTCCAAAAACTTTAATCATTAAAATCTGACAATTCCTAAATGTGTATCTTCCAATTCTTACCTCACCCTTTATTACCTGATTTATATATGTAAATACCTACTCAAAATTTTATTAAATTATACAGGAATCATACACGTGTATCCTCAACTGAGCTCCTGATCCTTTCCTCCAAAACCTGTTTCTCTCATATCCTCTAAATCTTAGTTAATAGCAATTCCATTCCTCCAGTTGCTCAGGCCAAAAACCTTGGAATGGTCTTTGAACTCTGTTAACTGATAACCACACCAGCCCTCTTCCCCCCGCCCCCACCATTATGTCTTATTCCTCAGAAAATCCTGTTAGATCTACCTTTAAAATATATCCAGAGTTCAACTTCTTTTTGTCTACTCCACTGTTATTATCCTGGCCTAGGTTATCATCATCTCTCATCAAGATAATTGCATTTAGCATATTTTCCAGGTCCATCCATGCTGTCCCAATGGGTAAGAGATCCCTCTTTATGTTAAGACTTAGCAGCTAAGTGAAATAAGCCAATCTTGAGAAAGACAAATATCACACGATCTCACTTATTTGTGGAATCTAATGAACAAAATGAATTGACCAACAAAATAATACCTGAAATATGGAGGCATGGAACAGACTGACATACCTCGATGTGGTTTTGGGGGGGTGAGAAGAAATAAACCAAAGAGCTTATATACTTATATGCACAGCCCATGGACATGGGCAATAGGGTGGTGAATACCTGGGAGTGAGGGGTAGGTAGGGGTGGGGAGGGGGGGGGGGAAGAGGGGAGGAGGGAGTAGGAGATATCTGTAAAACTATAAACAATAAATATATTTAATAAAAAAGATAATTGCATTAACTTCTTAGTTGACATTAGTTATCTGTTGCTGTATAACAAATTATCCCAAAACTGAACATTTTAAAATAGACATCCCCCAGTTTCTGTGGAACCAGAGTACCTGGGTACCTCCCAGTCAGGGTCCCTCACGAGGCCGCCGTGAAGCTGTCAGTCAGAACTGCAGTCTCATTCGAAGGCTCACCTGGAAGGATCAGCTTTGAAGCTTGTTCACGTGGTTGCTGACAGGATTCGGTTTCTCGTGGGTTGCTGGACCAACAGCCTGTTCCCCACTGGCTGTTAGCTAGATGCCACCTTCAGTTTTTGCCACGTGGGCCTCTTAAAGGCAGCTCACAAAATGTCAGCTGGCTTCCAACAGTGAGCAAGTGGGAGCCAGAGAGAATATGCAAAATAGAAGCTACTGTCTCTTTATAGCCCAATTTCTGAAATGATATCCCATCCCTTTTGCCATATTCTATTTATTAGAAACATGTCTCCAGGTCCAGCCCACTCCAGGGGATCACACACCAGTGTGAAACTCCAAAGGACTGTTTTCACCTTAACCCTACACACACACACACACACACACACACACACACACACACACACACACAGAGTCTTTTCTCAACACATCAGCTAAAGCAGTTTTGTTAGAACTCATGTAACAGCCTGTTATTACTCTGCTCAAATCGACTTCCCAACTCTAAGGAAAAGCCACAGCATTAACAATGGTCCACAAGGCCACTCGGGCCTCATCTCTCGTTACCTCCCTGCCTCCTCTCCAGCCTACTAGCCTCCTGGATGTACCTCAAGGGTGGTACCAACTGTTTCTTTTAGTGGCTATTTGCTCTGCCTGCACACTTTTCTGATATATGCACGGCTTATTTCTTCAGGTATTTATTCAGCTATCTCAGTGAGGCCCTTGCTGATCACCCTATTTAAAACTGCACATCCTCCTGTCCCCTTTCCTTTTTCTCCCTGCCATAGCATTTCTCATTATATACTGCAGGATATTGTATTTATTTTATTACATCTCCACACACTAGAATGTAACCTCCATGAGGGCAATTACTTTTGTATGTTTTGTTACTGCTGTATTCCCAGGATAATGCCTGACACAATAGGGAATTAGAGGCATTTATGTGAATGACTGAGTAACTTGTGAAAGCTTTGGGGAGTCACCCAAAGATCTTAAGCCTTTTAGATAAATCATCCTGATAACAGAACAAGTAACTGGAAGAAAAACAGACTAAAGGCAGAGAGACGATCAGCCAAAGCAGGCACTTAGACAATACATGATGAACACTTAAATGACAGTGAGACACTAACCATCAAGGACATCATATGGACACGTGAAATAGTGAGGAGAAATGATGAGGGCTCCCCAAACTGGTCTACAAATTCAATACCACCATCAAAATCCCAGCTGTTTGGCTGTTGTTGAAGAAATTGACAAGTTGATGTTAATATTTGTATGGAAGTGTAAGAGGCCCCAGAATAGCCAATACAATTTTTAAAAAGAACAATTTAAAGGGCTTGCACTACCTGATTTCAAAACTTTACTAAGTTACATGAAACTATGTGGTTCTGACATAAGGACATAGAGATCGATGGGAATTGAGAATTAAAACACACACACACACACACACAAATTTATCTGTATTTTCCTCATGGGTGCCAAGACCAATCAATGGGGAGAGAGTAGTCTTTACAACAAATGGTATAGGGATGACTGGATATTCACAGTATACAAAAATTAACTCAAAATAGGTCAAGGATATAAAGATAAAAGCTAAAATTAGAATACTCTTAGAAGAAAAGGCAAGCGTAATTTTTCTGACATTGGATTAAGCCATGGATTCTGAGATTTGACACCTAAAGTGCAAGCAACCAAAAACAAAAATAAATTGGACTTTATACAAATTAAAGTCTTATGCCTCAAAAAAAGTTGTGAAAAGTGAAACGAGAATCTAGAAAATAGAGAATATTTGTAAATCATACATCTGATGTAGATCTAGAAAAAGGAGCTCATACAAATCGACAATGACAAATAATTCAATGTAAAAATGGGCACACAACCTACCCAAACTGAGTAATGAATATAAAAACTGAACAGACCAATAACTAGTAAGGAAATTGTATCTGTAGTGAAAAACCCCACAACAAAGAAAAGCTCAGAAAACCAGATGGCTTCATTGGAGAATTCCACCATATATTTAATATTGATCATCCTCAAACTCTTTCAAAAAAATTGAAGAAAAGGGAAAGCTTCCAAACTCATTCTGTGAAGCCAGCATTACCCTGATATCAAAGCCAAAGAAACACGACAAGAAAACTACAGACCAATATCCCTAATGAATATTGATGCAAAAAGTCTCAACAAAATACCAGCAAATCAAATTCAACAGCGCATTAAAAAATTATACACCACGACCAAGTGGGAGTTATTCCTGGAATTTAAGGATGACTCAACATAGAAAAATCAGTTATTCTAATATACCAAACTAACAGAATGAAAGGTAAAAACTACGTGATCATTCTAATTGGCGCAGAAAAGCATTTGACAAGACCCTTTTGGATTAAGAAAAAACATCAACAAACTAGGAACAAAAAGAAACAATCTCAACACAATAAAGACCATATATGAAAAGCCCACAACTAACATTATACTAGTACTCAGTGGTGAGATGCAAAGCCTTTCCTCTAACATCAGAAACAAGGATGCCCACTTTTGCCACTTGTATGCAACATAGTACAGGAAGTCCTAGTAAGAATAATTTGTCAAGTAAGAAACAAAAGGCATCTAAATTGAAAGAAGTAAAATTATGTCTTTAGATGACAATCTTTTATGTAGAAAATCTTTTATGATAACACATACAAAACCCTCACCTTTTTATATGAAGAAAATATTAACAGGCTTAAAGTGAGAAAAAGTAATACAATAGTAGTAGGGGATTTCTCACTACTCCACCACTTTCATCAATGGATAGATTATCCAGACAGAAAATTAATATGAAAACATTGGACTTAATGACATATTAGACCAGATTAATATCTAGAATTTTAAAAAAAAAACCTCCTGCAACTCAACAACAAAAAAATTTAAAATGATCCAATTTAAAAATGGGCAAAGGACTTGTATAGAATTTCTCCAAAGATATACAAATGCCCAACAAGCACATGAAAAGGTGCTCAACATTGCTAATCAGAGAAATGCAAATCAAAATCACAATATCACATCATCCCCATTAGGATGGCTAGTATCAAAAGAAAAAAGATAAAACAAAACAATTGGTGAGCATATGGAGAAATTAGAACCCTTGAGTACTGTGGGTAGGATGCAATTGCTATGGAAAATTGTATGCCAGTTCCTCAAAAAATTAAAAATAGAACTACTATATGATCAAGCAATTCCAATTCTAGATATATATACAAAAGAACTAAAAGGTCTCATGAGATATATGCACACTTAAGTTTACAGCAGCACTATTCACAATAGCCAAATGTCCACTAACAGATAAATGGATAAAATATGGTATACACATAAAATGGACCTCACTACAGACTGATTCATTTGCCTGTCAGCATAACTATTATTGCTCGTCTCACATTCAGTTCTTATAAATATATATCTAGTGACATATGATCTCGCTCATCTAGGGGAAATGATGAACAACATAGACTGAGGAGCAAGAACAGAACCAGAAACAAGGAGGCATCGATCGGACTATCGGGCCTCAGAGGGAGGATAGGGGTGGGTAGGGGGAGGGGGGAGAGATCAACCAAAGGACTTGTGTGCATGCATATGAGCCTAACCAATGGTTAAGTTCAACAGGGCGTTGGGGCATCCGTGGGGAGGGGTGTGGGATGGGAATGGGGGGATGAAGACAAATATGTGACACCTTAATCAATAAAGAAATTTAAAAAAATAAATAAATAAAAATAAAAAATAAATAAAATGGACTATATCCTGACACATGCTACCATATAAATGAAACTTGAGGACATCATTGTAAGTGAAATAAGGCAATCACAAAGACAAATACAGTGTAATTCCACTTATATGAGATATCTAAAATAAACTCACACACAAAATAGAATGGTGTTTACCAGGATCTGAAGTATGAATATGTATTTTCAATTCTCTTATACTAGAGGCCCAGTGCACGAATTTGTGCATGGGTGGGGGCCAATTGGGGGTGAGGCCAGCGGGCAGTTGGCCGGTCGGCCCCACCCCCTGGTTCAAGGGAAAATTTACATATTAGCCTTTTATTATATAGGAGGATTGTCAAGACTGGAATTGCTAGGTCATATACTAATTTTAACTTTTTGAGAAACAGCCAAACTGTTCCAAAGCAGCAGCACCAGTTTACAGTCTCACCAATGTTCCAATTTGTCAAAATCCTCAACACTTATCTTTTTTATTAAAGCAATCCCAATGGGTATGAAATATTTCATTGTAGTTTTGATTTGCATTTCTCTAATTACTAATGATGTTGAGAATCTTTTCATATGCTTATTGGCCATTTGTATCATTTTTTTTAGAAATGTCTTTCAAATCCTTTGTTCATTTGTAAATTGAATTGTCTTTTTATTAAGTTATAAAAGCTCTTTAAATATTCTGGATAGAAGTCCCATTATACTTTTTAATTAGTGGTATATTGATATAATTATCACAGCCTTTTATATTATACTTCATTAACTGTGAAAATATTTTCTAGCCGAAATCGGTTTGGTTCAGTGGATAGAGCGTCGGCCTGCGGACTCAGAGGTCCCAGGTTCGATTCCGGTCAAGGGCATGTACCTTGGTTGCAGGCACATCCCCAGGAGGGGGTGTGCAAGAGGCAGCTAATCGATATTTCTAAGTCTCTCTTCCTCTCTGTAAAAAAATCAATAAAATATATTTAAAAATATATATTTTCTAAAATACATTAAGTATATCAAATGTCACCTTAAATATAAATTGCATGTTTTAAAATTTAAAAAGCAACCACTGCTTTTTCAAACAAATGAATTCCAAGCCAAGGAGTGGGAAGTATGGGGACCGCTAGGTTAAAAGATTAGAGATACATACCATGTATGGACCGTCTTTGACACCTAACTTGAATTGGAGAAAAAAAAAAAAAGACAATTTTAATACTAACTAGATAATCACTAAGAAATTGTTAACACTGATGGTATTATGGTTTATGTAAGAGTCTTTATCTTTTAGACATACAATTGCTAAGACTTTCTTCAAAATAAATCCAATTGGGAAGATGGATGGCATACAGATAAAACAAGACTAGCCATGAACTGATCATGTTGAAGTAGGTTCATTAAACCATTCTACTTTTGTGTATGTCTGAAATTTTCCATTTAAAACTTATAAAGCACTACGCAATGTCCACTATGTGTAAGAACACAGGAAGCTGGCAGCAACAAAACACTACCAACTAAATTTTTTATTAAGACTTTCTGGTCATCTCAGAGCAAGAGCTCTGGGAAACTTAATAATGAGGGTGTGACATATCCATGCAGTTTTTTGTCAATGTTTAGGTAATACCACCAGTCACAGGCTAGCTAAATAGCTGTATCAACCAAATATGATACATAGAATAGCACAAAGCACCAGCCATCAGCACCCACTCCTCACCTACGCCGTCCGTCTCACCAGAGTTCACTACAGGACCAGAACTGCCACTGGAAGAGTATAACTACCCTCACTGGCTACAAAAAATACTACCTTCAGGTAAATACATGTCTATTTTAAGTAATTTTATAGCAATCCCTCAGGCCACCTCATACTCACCCAAATTGCACATCCAATAGACACATGGAAGACAGTTGGACAGTTTTTAGAAAGTTAAACATAAATTTTCCAACCAATATAACAATTACATTCTTAGGAATCTACCTAAGAGAAATGAAAACATACATCCACACAAAGACAAGTACATAAACATTCTTACCATTCATAACAACAAAAATGTGAACAATCCAATGTCCATTAACTGGTGAAGGGATAAACAAAATGTAGAATATCCATACAGTGGAACACTATATAAAGGAACTAAGTACAGGTATACACTACAGCATGGATAAACCTCAAAAATATACCAACTGAAAGCAGCCAGATACAAAAGACATCTATAATAATAAAAGCGTAATGTGCAAATGGACTGAACGGCTGAACAGTGGAATGATCTTCCGGATGACCTTCTGGACAAAGCCTTGGGCTGCAGCTGCCGGGGCTGCGAGGGATCCAGGCAGCCGTAGTGGTTGCGAGGGAGGCGCCAGGGCTGTGAAGGCCCACTCTTGCATGAATTCCATGCATCAGGCCTCTAGTACTTCAATAAAGCTGTATTTTTATAGTACCATTACAACCAACTCTTAGGACTATTTTAAAGCTCTGACAGCCTATTCATTGTAGCTTCTGTACAATAAATTCTAATATAAGAATATTATTAGCATTTGTTTAAAAACTAAACATGCTATTTTAAAGGATTCCAAGTACACACATCTCTAAACCTTACTGAGCAAAATATTACTGTTAGCTATGTATAATGTTAACAAATCATTGTCTACAGCTTACATTAGCCTTTTCTCTTCACCACTTTGTTTTCCCCTAATCTTATGCCCTACAGTATTCCTTTTAGTGAAAAATCTATTTGTTAGTGCCCAAGTTTTCCATTAGATACAAATTTTCTTAGAATATTTCATAATCTAAAATAAAATTTTAATATATATATATATTCTAAATGTAAAATAAGCATTATCCTTTTGTTTTTTTTATTTGGTGATTAAACTACTCACATGCTGCCTCTGGTAAGTTTCACGTTTTTTATTTCAAATCAAGCTTTCTTTTCATTATTTTGGTTCAAATTATTTTTTGCTTTAAACTGATCTGATAGATTCTTCTTTTCAGAGCAGTGCTGTCTTCTATGACCAGGCCAGCTTTAATTTCAATTTGATTCCATCTCTTTCCAGTCCACTGAAAAACCTGCTGAAGAGGATTTCCCTCTAAGCTAGTATTAAAAAAAAAATTTTTTAACCAAACACTTCCCCTTCCCCCCCCCCCCCAAAAAAAAATCTCATATGCAATGCCAAGTTCTACAACAAGGATTAAAGTAAAAAGCTACAGATGAAGTGGAAGAAGAGCCAGCCTGCCTGCTATGGCCCAACCTCAAGAAATACAGCAGCCTTAAGGTATGGCTTAAAAACCAATGTTCTAGGACAAGCAACATTGATTTCTGCACAGCACAAATACAAAACAAAACATACTTAAGCAAAACTCGTAAGAAAAACTTGGATATATAAATTAAAATACACATTTTATAATCTCAATTTTAAAAATAGATAATAATGATGATTCACAAAATAATATGCCTTTAAAATTCCATAAATAAAGACATTGCTTTCAGGAATTTCATCTACTACAACAAACGCTGTGCATCTTTTATCAGAATTTCCCTCATGACATAAAAAAAAAAGTCAACCAAAGAAGTCAAAAGCCACATTAACACAAAACATTGAGCCTAGTGGAAAGTTGTCATATAAATTAGCTGGTCAGCAGGAAATGCCAATTATCCAACAGGCCATTAAGAAAATAGGATGGCAAGAATGCTCTGGTAAAACCATTTATGTAACTGTGTTATAAGGTTAAAAAACAAACAAAAAACAGCATTATCTGCCTCCAGAATCAGATACAAATCAAGCCAGTATTCAACCAAAATGGCAACAAATAGTAAGGATAAATCTGGAAAAGGAGCATGTACTATTATGAATTTTCAAATTTATCTAAACTGTCAAATATAAACCCCTTCCCCTCAGAAATCAAAGGTAAAGGTACTGTAATATCAAACTTCACATTTTTATAAAATAAAAATAGAAATTATTACTATATGGTTGTAAAAATGGAGGCAAGTAAAGAGCTCAGAAATATACTTGTTTATAATCAATTAAATGATGAGCCATAATTTGAACCCTAATTATCACATTTTGTAGAAATCACAACCCAGGTATTGTGTCCTCAATTATTAAGATATATGTTAAATAGTTCACATTTTAAAAACATTTTAGCATTACATTACCAAATTTAATAAAATCTTATCAAAACATCTATGTCTTCAATATAAATCATATTGTTAAAAGTATAAACATTTAAAGAAAACTGCTGAGGTGCCAAATAAGTATTTTCTATTAAATATACACAAATTAACATTTAGAACTACATAAATTAATTCTTGCTAAAAGTTGATTCAGGTTTACAAAGGCATACTTTGTGAACTATAATAAATTTCCCCAGCACCACTTTCTTTTTTTTTATTCCAAAATTATTTCATTAGATTTAACTTTCTTCTGTCATTCATAAGTAAAAGTTACAGAAGGTTTACAATACGTAGTTTTAATAGTAACGTTTTTAAAAAATCTAAGCAAAGTGCACATTAAATTAGCTACAACTACTCAAACTTATCATCAAATAAAAAATAGAACACTTCATTCACTTAAGTCTTTCTGAGGAAAAAAATAGTATACCTTTGCTTAAATAAGGATTCCCCAGTAAGGATATTATATAAAAGATTTCCCATGTATTTTATTAAGTTTATTTTCTCTCATTAAAACTTTTTTTAAAAAGTCTAATGAAGAACACACACTTACAATGCCATATTACACAACTACAGTACTGTTAATTAAATAAAGCAGCCCAGTATAGCTGTAAACATTTTAAATGTAGTAAACAAGACTTGGCATGTCTTTTCTTCCTAAAACTTGCCATTACAATGCTCTTTCCAGGGAATTTATTCTTCCTGGATAAGTTTCAGGTATATTTTAGTCTTTAAAAGTATTACACTGAAATAATGTGTGAAAAGATTTAGGCATGGCAATTTCACTGAAGCTTTTATTGCCTCTGTTGTAATATGACAGGGATTGTAAGGAACACAATTGAATTTACAGAGATATGCTGATGATAGTCACTGAAGATAATCTTGATCTCAAGTATTTTTATATATGTGGGCACTTCTAATTTTATACACTTTAGTATTTTAAAAGCATTATATTTTAAAATGTGTACCTGTTTTGACATTTGGCAAAGAGGAAACTGTACCTGTGGTTCAGTTTAAAACAAAGAATCAGCATGGGGAGTTGACCAGAATGAAGATGGAAACACTAATGAATTAAAGCAATTCGTGTGTGTGTGTGTGTGTGTGTGTGTGTGTGTGTGTGTGTTTCAACCTCTTTCTCACAGACATGCACTCACATGCATGCACTCACACACACAACCATACGTGTAAGCATTTTTAGTACAGAATATTCCCTGTAACCAGACATTGATCCTCAGAGTAATCATACCACATTAAATCAGTCTTCTCTTTTCAGCCCTAGGAATAATATTGTTTAATTCTAAGATGCCATCATAGAGTGAACAACCTTAACTTTTATGCTACATAATTATATTCAAAGATTACGTATTTTTGTTTATAATTACACAGTAATTATAAATGTTTAGTACCAAACTGATGACAAATACTATTTTGTTGAAAAGGTCTTACATTTAAAAGGAAAAGTCTGTAAAACCCAAGGCACTAGGCCATGAACCAATATCAGACTTTTATGAAAAACAATTTATAATGGGGGGAAAAACGAATGGGATCTCATTTCAAGACACCGCATACTTGAATTAATCTATCTGAAAACAATACCATAACTCAAAATCTTCAAGACAGGAAACAAAATAATACATATATCTTTTAAATTTTTTCATAATTGAAGTTCCTCTTTATATTTACAAATATGAAATCAGGAAATACTTGAAAGGGAAGCAGCAGGATTCTTCTTTTTTCTTCCTTTTTTTTTTTTTTCTCCCCAAATAACCAATTCCAGTAACCTGAATAGAAATTTTCTTATTTTTCTTTAGGAAGAATATGATTGGAATATTAATGTAAGATCTGTGGGAAACCTTTCTAGTCAATTTCAAAATCATGTAAATAAAAAGTGGTCTTAATATGTCATTGTTCTTAAAATCATTTCCACATCTAAAACGTACTGCTAAGCTGAAGTACATTCCTTTGATAATTTCAACATTAGATCTTAGAGAGTACCTGGATACACAAGCAAAACCTATTCCTGTTAAAGTCCATAGGCATCCAACATTTGAAGTTTTACATTTTTTAACCTACCTTACAGAAATCTTTAAAAAGGCAATAAATCCTCCTTCACGTGTCAGGAAGTGAACAGGAAAATCAGCATTTTCAGCATAAAAGCAGTTCATAGGTCTTGTAATGAATATAATACATACAAGACAGAATTCTGCTTTGATGTGAAAACATCAAATTTGAGTGAAACAAAAACAGTAAAGAGACTGAATAATTTACAAAAATAGAAGCCAGATTGGTATTTTGCATCAAGTGCATGCTTGCTTGAAAATCTTTGCTCCTGAAGTATTTGGCAACCACAGTGATTAGCAGTTAAAGCAGTTTCAACAAAATAAGGTCATCAAAAATGGACTATTTGTCTGAAAAAGCAGTACCTATGAGGATTGAACGTCATGGCTCATCACAACCATTTTCAAAATTTAATTCCTACTATCTTCTTATAAATTAAGAAAATTTCATTTTTGTTCCATGGTGTGCTAAAAAAATAAAATAAACCCTCATGCCTAAATTTAGAATATTGTATTGTGTAGCAATCTAAAACATTCAAAACAAATTAAATAGTTTAACTTATTCAACAGGCATATAAGCATTTCAAAATCATAATGAAATCCAATTATGTGCTGCAGAATGTAGACAGTAGAATCTAACATTATGCAGACATTTTCTAAATAAAAGCTCCCTGTAGGACAACTATATATAAACATAGGTAAGAGTAGAGTAGGTCTGTGTGACCTTTTGAAATCGAGGGTCTGAAACACAATACATTTTTCAGGTAGGCACAAGAAGTTATCCTAAAAATTTTTCACGTTGGTTATTTTGACATTTTTTTCATCAGATTCTCTACTCACATCAACAATACATGTGATTTTCCAGGAAAAAAAAAAAATCCCCCAAACCAAAACACCATTCCAGATCTGGTACACTTAAATATATCACTCTCATTGGAAGTGCTATTAGCATAGTCTTTGCAACTAGCCCAAAGCATATATTTAAGAAGTTTTTATAAATTGTTTGTGATGTTCATGTTTAATTCTTATGCCACACTGTTTTCTGATGAAGACAGCATTGTGCTTTATGCAAGAATGGAAACCTCAAAATAATCACCATAAAGCTTCTAAGACTCATGGGAGAATAAACTAGGATGGTCCACAGATATAAGATGAAATCCACAATGTAGAATTATAAATGGTTAGAGCGGCCCAGACTAGAAGACAAGCCCAAACCACCATTAGAAGAATGGAATACGATATGGTCCAAGATGTATCCTTAAAGTTTTGTCTCAACCCTCAGTCTGAATTACGAGGATTGATCTTCAGTTCAGTCCAGCCAGCAGAAATTGACTGTGCAATTTTCCGTTGTATTTATTGTACAGACTATGTACATTCTAGAAGGTTCCTTTAGTGCTACACTGTTGTACTTTTTGTCCCAGCAATTTGAGGGCGTGCAAATTCCACAAAGTCATCAATAAGAACAGGCCATGCTCCTGGGGGGGGGGGGGGGGGGGGAATATATGGGAGGAAGGAAAGAAAGAAAAGCAGAAATAAGACTAACATTTTAATAGGTTCCTTTATATTTTAACTACCTTCCACATAATAAAGTATATCTTTATAAATATTCCCACTGATAGGACTTTCAAAATTCAAGCTTTATAGAGTTTCTACCTGAAGTTTTCTTATATTCTCTCTGCTCTATTATTCTAATACTTGATCATTCTTTCAATGATAAAAATTACTCTTCTGCTAATCCATCAATAATATTATGGTTTGCCTGGCCAGAGTGGCTCAGTGGTTGAGTGTCGACCTATGAACCAGGTCATGGCTCAATTCCTGGTCAGGGCACATGCCCGGTTTGCAGGCTCCATCCCCAGTGTGCGGCATGCAGGAGGCAGCCAATCAATGATTCTCTCTCATCTCTCTCTCTCTCCCTCGCCCTCTCTTCCTTCTTGAAATTAATAAAAATATTTCTTAAATAATAATAATATGATTTTCTGAAAGCCACTGAAGTCAGGCCACTACAGCAATTTGGTCAAAATTGGTAGCGTAAGGAATAACCATAATATACTGGCATGCTGCCAGTGCTTAAAGCATAGTAGGTCGGAGGAAACAAATTTTCAGGCATTTTTTGGAATTCTTATAAAAAATCTTAAGAAAATTAACAGCAAGTATCCAAATCTATCCTTTTTCATGATAAATACTAAAAAATTTTAAACTGCACGCCTCTATACGTCCATATGCCAACCTCTAAATCAGAAAGTTCTTCAGTTTTCTATAAGGCCTAGCAGCACAATTATCATTCATATGCAAGATTAGGCATTTCTTACTTTTTAGTGAACACTATAAATTACAATGAAAACAAAAAGAATAAAATAACATCATCTCTGGTTAGATTATATGAATGGCTCCAAGACACTTTTAAGGAGGCCAAGGTCACTGGAGATTTTTCAAAGAACACCTCTGTCTGTTCAACAATCTCAAAAACAGATCCAGCTAATTCTCAAGGGGGGACTAGGTATGTATGAAGAAGTCAATGTAAATCACTGCCACTTCTAGATAAACAGGAAGTAGATGGTAGCATCATCATCTTTACAGGAAGAAATAACAAAAGCACTTAATCTGAATATTTATTGAATGTCAATAGTGTTATAGTAGGCAGCTAAAGTACATTTCAAATTAGACAAAGTCACTAAACTTAACCTTTTGCACTCGGATGTCGGATGTCGAGTGTGACTCGACATGGTTAGCATTAGAATAAAGGAATCGAGAGAAAAAAAGCAAGCGAGTGCAAAGGGTTAAGGAGTTTACTATTCAACTTCACAGATAAGACAAACACATAATAATAAAAGATATACATATAAAAGTACTTTGCTAAGAGAACAGGTTTCCTAAAATAATCTGAAAATCTCTAAACATGAATGAAAATTACTCATGCCTTTTTGGAAGATATGACTACTGAGTTGGTATTTAAAGAAACTATAGACTGATAAAGAAATGAAGGCATTCCATACATTTAGAAGAGCACAAATAAAAGCTCAGAAGAGGGAAATCCAACTCCGAGAAAAACAGAAGTAGACAAGAAGTTCAAAGTATATGATAAAAGAAGGCAGGTAAAAACAAAAAACTCGAAGGGCAAAACTTTTTATTACCTTCCTCATCATAATTAGACATGTCATCTGCAATCATTGTACTGAAGTCTAGAAGAAGATTCCAAGTATCTTTTGGTATGGATCGTTTATGATGTTCCTATTTAAAAAAATCCAAATCACTAAAAAGAGGTTTTTTTTTAAGTCCAGATGATACTAAATACAAGAATGCAAACCAATTTGTGTATAGAAATTTTACTAATCAAAATTCTCATTCTATGTTCATTACATGCTCTGATAAGAGTCAATCATGCTTTAAAATATATCATACTTTAATTTATTTTCAAACAAAACAAAATGTTAGAGAAAACAAGGAACTGCAGAAAACATGAACTTACCAACAAAAATTTATTCCATAAGTCTAAGAATTTAAATCTTCCATTAAGCACTAAATTCCAGTAGGCAATGGCCATTTCTAGATCTGTAATATTAAAAATAAATTATGTATGTCAAATGCCATGAATATTTATCTTAAAAAAACAGGTTAGACCACAGAAAGACTAAAAAAAAAAAAAAAAAACCACTAACCCTTGTGCTCTGAATACTTACATATTAAAATTTCCCGAAAGAAATAAGCCCAAGGTTTGTAGCCTGGCTCCATCACCAATGGACGGTTCCATCAGGGCAAGAAGAATACCACTTACCTCAAAGGGTGTTTCTAAAGTTTCAATTAGATAATGTAATAAGCAGGCTTGACTAGTTCATCAGTACTCAAATGTTAATGTATACCAGTGTTTCCCAACCTCAGCACTTTTGACATTTTGAGCCAGATAATTTTTTGTTGTGGAGGGATGTCCCATGCATTGTAGCAATAGCAGCATCTCTGGCCTCTAGCCACCAGATGACAATACCAGCTCCATCCTATCCCTGGTGGTGACCACCAAAGATGTCTCCAGACATTGCCAAAGGTCCCCTGAGAGACAAAATTGACCCTAGTTGAGAGCCACTGACATACACCTACAAGTTGTAATGCAAAGAATTCCTATACACAATCCTAACCAATTTTCCAAGATGTTAGCTCTCTGATCCTGTCCTCAAGGAGACTATTAATTTTTATTTAAAAATTAAAATTAATAAACTAAGATTTGTTTTAAAAATATGATGAAATTATGTAATGCCCATTTAATGATGATTGTAGCAGAAAAGGGTAAAGAAGCAATACTGCTACATGACAAAAACCTACGCCTGACATATGACAGAGAGAAAGACCCATCATCTCTTTCAAGGAACTAAAGCAGTTAACAAGGTATCAAGCTTTAATGAGTAAATTTACATCTCCAGGTCAGGAAAAATTACATCCTAAGTAACTTAACACATGCGGGCGCATCATGAGCATTCTCGTGTTTTCATATTACACAGTGTTTTACATAAATGTTAAAGGCACACCTTAAAATTAAATACCCATTGCGTTTTGAAGTTCTTACATGTTCTTACAAGCTAATATCTTTTTAAAGTATGATACTTTGTAAAGCGTTTTTTGTACTCGTTCAATAGAAACTTATCTGGCCACTGGGTAAAGCTAGCAATAAAATTACTGGTGCGCAATGTGTTAAAAGTCCTTTTAGATATGATTTCCAAAACATTCTTGATAATCTGGGGAATCATGAGAGACTAGGAATGACTTCAAAAAGACTCACATCCTACCTGAAAAATATAAAAAGGCCATAAGGAAAAAAAAAAATCTCATCTTCATAGGATCTCAACCACTTTAAGGACAGGAACTACATATACGCAAACTGGCAGACTGAAATACACAGCAATTACTGAGAAACTGTTGAATGAATGAATGCACTTCCTATGGTCCCACGTGCAAATGTACTTACCTTCAAACCCGTCATTACCTCTTCCTTTAAACTCAATGGAGTTTTTTTCCTCCTATCCAAAGATAAGCCCCTAGCACCACTATTCTGGATCCAGTACCACTCTGCCTCTTCAAGGAATCTTGTCTATTGTCTTTTGATTAATTTTCCTCCCTTCCTACATCTTCAACTTTGCCTTCTTCTGGCTTTCCCCCTCCACAAAGAAACAAGCTCAGGTTATCAGCTATGTTTAAAAAATCTATCTTGGGTCTATCATTACCTTACTAGCTACCCTCTTTCTCCTTCCCTTCACAGATATTCTACTTTCACAATGTGTTCCTAAAACATGTCTGAAGGTCAAACTCAGATCCCCATGTTTTAAGAAAACTAGAAATATGACACCACCAATTCCTAATCACAATTCCTTTTTCATCTTTGTAGTCTGTAAAGCTCTATACCCAAAATTCCTTCCAGGTTCTTTAATTTTGTCCTTTTCTTTACCAACCGTCAAGCTTTACATGCAGTTAAGTAAAATTGCTGTTATTAGCAAGCAGAATAAGATTTGCTGTTATTAATATGCTTAATGATTTCCTTCTTCACTTCAAATGCATTAAATATATAAGAACTAAGCTCATTATTAGTGTTATCATTTTTTCTTTTTACCTAATTTTAACAAAATAATGAGAAATAATGAAATATTTAAATACCTGTAAAACATGAGACACCTATAAATGCCCATTTGTTAGCCAATACCTAACGTAAGCCTCTGACAAGAGTAGGAAGGAGTGTACACGTATGTTTGAAAGTTCAGGTTGTAAAAGACAACTTTTTGTAATCTACATTCATTATCCCATTTCCTCACCTCCACACACGATTTAATTCTATAAACTAGTCTCTACCTCTGCAACTCCACTAAAAGTGATCTCTGGAGTGGTTCCCAAGTAAACACTTTTATGTCCTTAATTTACTTCGCTCTCTGCAATATTTGACAGAACTGATCACACCTCGATAGAACTTCTTTCAACTTTAATGGTAGCACCCTACTGCTTTCTTCTGTCCTCTCTAGCCTTCTTACTCTATTTTACAGGCTCCTCTTCCTCCATTCATCCATTAAATGTCGGTGTTCTGTAACACTGTATGTCAGCAATAACCACTTCCACTTCCCTCAGATTTTTCAAACCTTTACTTTTTTTCACACTAACAACTCCTAAATCTGAAATTTCTATCTCTATTTTTCTAGATTCATATATCTAATTGCCTAAGGACATCTTCAAATGGGTAGCCCCCCAAAAACTCTAATTCAATAGGGTTCAGACTGAACTCATTATCTTACCTCTACAGACCTGCTATTCCATTTCTCTCAATAAATAGCATCACCCTACAGTGTTTCTCAATGAAACATCTCATTCTGAGGAACTGTCCTACGTATTGCAGGACATTTAGCATCCCCTTAATGTCAGCAGAAACCCTCAGTCATTATGACACCCAGCAGACATCCCCCACGTTTCCAAATAGTCAAGTGTGTTGAGAAATGTAGGGAAACTCCTTTCTTCTTCATCACATACTTCCAATCGAAGCTCTCTCATTCTGACTTCTCCATCTCCATTGGCAAGGCCTATACTAGGGTCCTCTTCATGTCTAGCTAAATCACTGCAACAGCTTCATAACCAGTCTCTCCCTCTAGTTCTGCCCCTACTCCTTTTGAAGGATCAACAGTGCTTTCAAATGAAGCTTTCAGGCATATTAATTTGGTGTCACTTCCATGTTAAATTCTTCAATGATTAAAACAACAAGATACCACTACACACCTTTTGGAATGGCCAAACTCCAAAACACTGATAACACCAAATGCTGGCGAAGGTGTGGAGAAACAGGAACTCTCATTCATTGCTGGTGGGAATGCAAAATGATACAGCCACTTTGGAAGACAGTTTGGCAGTTTCTTACAAAACTAAATATATGCTTACCATAAGATCCAGCAATCACACTCTGTGGTATCTACCCAAATGAAGTGAAAACTTATGTCCACACAAACACCTGCCCGTAGATGTTTACAATAGTTTTATTCCTAACTGCCAAAACTTGGAGGCAACCAAGATGTCCTTTAGAAGGTGCACAGATATTGACTGTGGTACATCCAGATGAAGGAATATTATTCAGTGCTAACACAAAATGAGCTATTAAACTGTGAAAAGACATGGAGGAAAACAAATGCATATTAATATTACTAAGTGAAAGAAGTCAACCTGAAAAGCCTATATACTGTAAAATTCCAACTGTATGACATTCTGGAAAAGGCAAACTATGGAGACAGTAAAAAGGTCAGTGGTTGCCAGGGGTTAGGATGGAGGAAAGGATGAGTAGGCAGAGCAGAGGATTTTTAGGGCATGATGCTATAATGGTGGATACAAGTCATTATATATTTGTCCAAACCCACAAAATGTACAACACCAAGAATGAACCTTAATGTAAACTTGAACTTTGGGTGATAATGCTTGGGAGGTGTGTGGGGGAGGTAATTAATGGAAGAAGCTAAGCATGTGTGAAAGGGGGTATATGGGCAATCTCTGTACTTCCTGCTCAATTTTGCTATAAGCCTAAAACAGCTCAAAAATTTTTATTGAAAAATGGTTTTACTCTACAATGATTTCATTTTCTATTGCCTTCAGATAAAATCTAGCATCTCTAGTCAAGTGAATTTACTTGCAGTTTCTCAAAGGTGCTCCATCTCCCTCCACATTAGAGATGACTTCTTTATCTTTCGTCCTTGAAAATGTGTAATTCAGTCTTTATGAAGACTTTGCAAACTCACCCAGACAGACTTAAGATGCTCCTGACACCATGCTCTCAGAGTAAGCAGTCAATAAATGTTGAATGAAAAAGGAACACTCAAAAAGAAGCTAAAATTAAGAGTTGAAACAGGGATAAAATTAAGTTGAGCCGAAACCGGTTTGGCTCAGTGGATAGAGCGTTGGCCTGCGGACTCAAGGGTCCCAGGTTCGATTCCGGTCAAGGGCATGTACCTTGGTTGCGGGCACATCCCCAGTAGGGGGTGTGCAGGAGGCAGCTGATCGATGTTTCTCTCTCATCGATGTTTCTAACTCTCTATCCCTCTCTCTTCCTCTCTGTAAAAAATCAATAAAATATATTTTAAAAAAAAATTAAGTTGAACAGAGATAAAATGTTTACTGCCACAAGCACAGGAAAAAGTGCCTTTAGACAGAAATGTCCGAGTGACAGAGAGAATAGCCTAACTAGAGAGAAGTGCTTTAACATAGTTTCAGCCTCTTAAATTTCAACTCCAGCACTAGTTAATGATCTTGGGCAACTGAATTCATGTCTCTAATTCAGTTTAAAATAAAAATAATTGTATGTACTCTCACAGGTTGTTGTTAAGGATTAAATGAGTTAATACATATAAAACATTTAAAATGGAGCCTGGTAAATATGAGTTCCTTACTATTACTTTTTTTTAATAATTTAAAAAAATTTACTATTATAGATTCTGAATCAGTATTGAAAAGAACAAATTCAATAATAAGATAGAAAGAAATAAAAGCAGTTAGAATAGAAGGAAAATGCAGAGAAAAGGAGACAATCCCTTACAGTAAAATTAAAAATGCAAACAGCGGTAAACCCTGTGTCATTCTTTCAAATAGAATCAAAAGGCCAATGTGGGATTTCATAAAAGATGATCAACTGAGTGTCAGATGAACATGAAAATGAATTAAGATTGGATCCAAACACTGTCCCTACAGGAAACAAAATGTTGCCAACTCACTAGGGAGGACAGGATAGTGATTAAAAATCCTATTCAAAATGTTTTCATTTACTTAGAACTATCTACAGTTAGAACAACATAGTGTAATTTTTAAAATGCAGAAACTGGAGTCAGATCTGAGGTTGAATCGTAGTTCTCATGTAACTCTAAAGTTATGGGCTTATAATAAGTCAAATTCTCTGACATGATTTTCCTCATCATGAAAAGAGGATAACAGGTTTCTTTTTATTTAGCACAAAGGGTTGTTACAAGAGCCAAAGAGGATTTTATAGATGAAAATACACTTTAAGAACAATCAATAAAATTATTCCTAAATATTAAAGTAAATGTTTAACAATGTTAAAAACTTTTTAATCATTTAACAGATGTAGGATTCTAACTGAATACCACAGTTTACAAGAAAATAACCTATAGACTTTAGTCTAATTAAAGTTCAGGATGGTCCTCAAAATGACACGGCTGTTAAAGAACAAATGTAACTTTTGACCAAATAAATAATCAGTTCCACAAGAAATAACAGACCCACAGTATTCTACATTAAACAGTCTCTGTCTGAAGTATTATGTTCAGCTTCAAGAGCTCTATTCTGAGAGAAACTGAGAGACTAGAAATGTGTCTATAGGGGACAGTAACAGGAATAATAAAGGTCTCCTCAAATGAACAGTTAAAATAATTGGGATACTGACCTGGAACAAAGGAGAAGGGTGATAGTGACCTTTTAAGATTAGACTTCCTCTGTGTGTAGTAGAGGACAAATAAGAGCAATGATCCTATCTAATAATAGACAAATATGCAAATTGACCATACTTCTGACACACCCACAAGCCACGCCCACCATCCAATCAGAGCGAGCATGTAAATTAACCCAAACCAAGATGGCTACAGCCACAGAGAGCAAGGTTTCCTAGGTAACAGAGGAAGCCAAGCTTTCTGCCTGCCCTGGCCAGGCCTAAGCCTCCACTCAAGCTACAAAGTTTCAATTATAGAAGGTAAACAAATTCAAACAAATGGCGGCAGAATGGAGCTTCAGAGAGCAGGCCAGGGTTGCCGCCAGCAACAGGGGAAGCAAAGCTTTCTGCACACCTTGGCCGGGCCCACCCACTTAAGGCAACAAAGTTTCAATTATAACCCCAACACAAATGGCTACCAGCCTTGGAGGGAGCCCCAGACTTGGCTCTGCTCCAGGCTACAAAGTTTCAATTGTAGAAGGAAAATAAATTCCAAATACCAGGGCCTCCGCTTGCGTTGCCAGGGAGCGTGGCCCGCCTGCAAACCACCACAGGCCCCTCGCTCAGGCTGCCCCACGCCCCAAGGGAACCGCCACCTGATCCGGGACGCCCTTCAGGGCAAACCAGCTGGCCCCCACCCCTGTACCAGGCCTCTATCCTATCTAATAAAAGAGTAATATGCAGATTGATCATCACTGCAACACACAATATAGCTGCCCCCATGTGGTCAAAGATCCTGCCCCCATGTGGACACAAGATGGCCAGCAGGAGAGAGCAGTTGGGAGGCACCTGGCCTGCAAGGGAGGGCAGTTGAGAAGGACCAGGCCTGAAAGGGAGGGCAGTTGGAGGTGATCAACCCTGCAGGAGAGGGCAGTTAGGGGTAACCAGGCCGGCAGAGGAGGGAAGTTGGGGGCAAACAGACTGGCAGCAGAGTGGTTAGGGGGTGATCAAGCTGGCAGGCAGAAGCGGTTAGGGGCAATCAGGAAGGCAGGCAGGCAAGCAGTTGGGAGCCAGCAGTCCTGGATTGTGAGAGGGCAGTCGAACATCCCTCGAGGGGTCCCAGATTGGAGAGGGTACAGGCTGGGCTGAAGGACAACCCTCCTCCGTGCACGAATTTCGTGCACAGGGCCTCTAGTGGAAGTTATAAAGACAAAGATGTTAGCTTGTAAGGAAGAACTGTGTGATAACAAGAGTATCCTGTGAAGAGAATGGACCACTTCCTAAAATAAAGTGCCCACTTTCCCTATGTTCAAAAGTAGAAGTTAAATGAACACCAGGTACGAATGCTACTTTAGATCTAACAGAGGACTTATGAAAGTCCCTTTCAAACATTTAAGATTCAGAAGACTATCAGAAATGGCAGGCAGGTGACTGAAGCAGATGGTGATAAAGGAAGCACCCCATCCTACTGTCACAAGAAATAAGGTTATAGACAATGACAAAAAATGAAAAACACCAGCTCTTACTATCACTCGCACAGCTCTCCTATATAATAAAGAACCAATATGCTAATGGTCATGATGCCCTCACACCATAACAACCGATCAGGAGGCTGCGTGTGCGTGCGCGGTGGGACAGAGCCACTGCATTGCTCCAGAGACAGGGAGGAAGCGGGGGGCGCCCAGAGAAGGTGGGACCATCCCGTGGCAGGGAGGGCGAGGGTGAGAGCCCATAGCGCCCCCCTCACCAGTCCTTCGCCACCCACCGCTCGCACTCAGCATGCCCACCGCCCACCTGCCAGGGGAAGAACAGCGCACGCTGCCAGGAAGCGGCGCTCAAAACCCTGCAGCAGACGTGAGGCTTCCACGCTCTCCTCTGGCGCCATGATGGGGCGGAGCCGCCACGTTGCTCCAGAGAGGGGGTGGAAGTGGGGAGGCACCTGGAGGAGGCGGGACCAGTCCGAGGCAACTCACGGAACCGAGAGCAGGACTTGAAGTGGCCAGAGAAGGTTGGAGGGGTCGGGGGCAGGGCCAGGCATGCTTGAGCGCTGGGTGGAGAGGTTAGGGTGTCAAGGCAGGGCAGCGGGCGGGTGGGCGAGGGTCACATGATTTCACGCACTGGGTCTCTAGTCCTATATAATAATCCTATATAATAAAAGGCTAGCCCTAACCGGTTTGGCTCAGTGGATAGAGCGTCAGCCTCGGACTCAAGGGTCCCAGGTTCGATTCTGGTCAAGGGCATGTTCCTTGGTTGCGGGCACATACCCAGAAGGGAGTGTGCAGGAGGCAGCTGATCGATGTTTCTTTCTCATCGATGTTTCTAGCTCTCTATCCCTCTCTGTAAAAAAATCAATAAAATATATATTTAAAAAAAAAAAAATAAAAAAAATAAAAATAAAAGGCTAATATGCAAATTGTCCCCTCGACTGGGAGTTCGACCGGGAGGCAGGGACGGCCAACTGCCTGCGGCCCCTCCCCCCAGCTGGCCCCGCCCCTGAACGACCCTTCCACCCCGATTGGGGGCAGGGCCAGACTGCCAACTGCCCGCAACCCCACCCCCTGGCCAGCCCCGCCCCCAGTCAGCACCCCCTACTCCAATTGGGGGCAGGGCCGGCCTGCCAACCACCTGCAGCCCCTCCCCCCAGCCAGCCTGGCCCGATCGGCCCCAATCGGGGCAGGCCAGCCGAACCCCACTGTGCACAAATTCATGCACCGGGCCTCTAGTCTATATAATAAAAGCCTACGCGACTGTTATAGTAGAACGACCAGAATGACCGGTCGCTATGTTGCGCACTGACCACCAGGGGGCAGACGCTCAATGCAGGAGCTAACCCTGGTGGTCAGTGTGCTCCCACAGGGCTCACAGCTGGTGAGCGCAGCAGCAGTGGCAGGAGCCTCTCCCGCCTCTGCAGCAGCGTTAAGGAGCAGTGAGCAGTAAGGAGCGAGGGCTCTCGGATTGCGAGAGGACACAGCCAGGCTGAGGGACACCCCCCAACACCCAGTGCATGAACTTGGTGCACCGGGCCTCTAACATATGAATAAACCACAGAGCTGTCACTGTTACTCTTTGCCAATTTGTTTTGGACCTCACTTCCACTCCTATGATCTTCTAATTACTCTCTGCCAAATACTTCAATATATGAACCCTGTAAACCCTTGGAAAGGCTGTCAAGAAAACTGTTTTCTTTTTAATAAAGTTCTTCAACTAAACAAGTCATTACATTTCCTGACACCCAACACCATTGCAAAAACAAAAAAAGAAACTATGACTTACTTTAATTTCAGTTTTCTTTTTTTAATTAAGACATTTTTAGTTTTAGTTTCAAGTTTATGGAAAAAATTGAGGGAAAAGTACAGAGAGATACCCAAAACCTCTCCCTCTCTTCCCATTTCCAGTATTTTTAACATCTTATAATTGATAAGCCAATATAGGTATATTATTAACTAAAGACCGTATTTTACATTAGGGCTCACTCTGTTGTACATTATATGGCTTGGGGAGCTTAAAAACAAATTTGAAAATTGTTAAATATATAAAACATGAAATGTATCATCTTAAACATTTTTAAGTGTGCAATTCAGTAGTGTTGGGTACATTCACACTGTTGTATAAGTAATCTTCAGAACTCTTTTCATCTTGCAAAACAAAAACGTTATACCCTTTAAACAGTATTACATTTTTCTTAAGCTCAATACCTACTAGATAAAAGAATAAACATATGCCCTAGCTGGTTTGGCTCAGTGGATAGAGCATCAGCCTGCGGACTGAAGGGTCCCGGGTTCGATTCCAGCCAAGGGCACATGCCTGGGTTGCAGGCTCAATCTCCAGTAGGGGATGTGCAGGAGGCAGCCGGTCAATGATTCTCTCTCATCATTGATGTTTCTATCTCTCTCTCCCTCTCCCTTCCTCTCTGAAATCAATAAAGAAATATATTTTAAAAAATAATAAACGTAATTTTTAAACTTAATTCCTCTGCATAATTTTTTACTCAATTTTTTCTGTAATCTAAAAATCCAATTTACCATATTATATCCAATTAGCTATAAAAGTTTAGTTTTGCTTTATTTTCACCATATAATAAAAACTAAGATTCAATAACAAAACTACATATTTACCCAAAAACATTATTTATTTTGTACTCCAGTAAGGGTTAGGGGATATAAGAAATAGATTCATCCCCTTTAAATCATCGATATTCACATTTTGTTTAATCTTACCAAAATATTGTTATATTTCTAAACATAACAAAAATAATTATCTTAGTGTACACATATAAATTAAACACTTTAATTGGTTTTTACATGTGGAAAGCAAAAGACTAGAAAAAATAGCTCAGTTAACTGGTGGCCACAGATAGAAGATAGAGAAACCAACCCTAGGTATACCAGCTTATTTTATCTGCAAAATGAGAAATTTTTCTGTAAGAATATCCAACCTAAACTGAAGAATCAGTTGGAAATGAGGCTTCATTGTTTAGAATTTGCTTTACAGATATTTTATAAACCTTTAATCAGTTTCAGGTTTGGTCACTCTTTAGGCCAATTCTTCCATACAAATGTTCTACATTCATCCCTTTCTCACTAATGTTCAATCACTTCCTCAGTCTAATCCCTATTCACATATCTTTTTCTCAATACTTTTTCCCCCCCTCTCATCTAAAATATAAAGAAGAATTAGTACAAGAGACTCCTAATAGCCTCTCCAACTACCGTATATTCAAAATAAAAAAACAAACTCACTTCAATCAATGGGTAACTTATTTAACCTACCTGAGTCTCAATTTCCTTATCAGCAAAGTAAGAATAAAAAAATGGCTAGTGTTCTATTATTATGTACCTGGGACACTGCAAGTGGTGAATTATTGAATGAAATAATAACTTCATCAAGTTGTTAAACATTAAATGTGGCAGTGTATGTAAAGTTCTTAGCACACTGCCAGGCATACTGAAAGCTCATGTTAAATGGAAGTTACTGCCATCATCAAAATCTTCAGTGCCTCCCCATTGCCCACAAATTCCAATTTAAACCTTTCTGTCCTGTTTTTGAAAGAAGCCTGTGGTTACTGAGCCTTAATGTGTTTCACCAATTTAATCTCCAAACAAGCACTAAAATCAATTCAACATTTTCTGGCTTCCACAAAGCCAAGTTTATTTCTCAAGTTTCAGACCCTCATTCATAACTACCCTCTCACTGGAACACCTTCTATCTTCCCTTGCCCAGCCAAAGCAAACCCTTTAGTCACATCCCATCTTCCCAGGAAGCATGTCCCAACCATTCCAGCTTTTATGCATTTCCACTTTTATCTAAAACCCTCACACACGTTATTTTATATTATCTGCTACTGTCCAATCTTTCTGGGTAAACTGTAAATTACACTGTAGCTTTTAATTCCATATTCTCTATGCCATCCCCAAATGTATAGATATTACATACAGTATAGATTAATCTAAATTGTTAACAGTAGTTATTTCAGGATAAGATTATGAATGATAATCATTTTTTTTTAATTCTTTCTTATGGCTTCCAAATAAATCATTTTATGATTCACAAATCCTATAATGCTATTCTACAGATCCATAGTGAAATAACTTATGATCCTAAGTTTCTACAATATCTTCTGGGAAATAAACAAATGGACGTACATATGTCAGGGGAATTTTAACAACTATTTATTTTCTGTACAGTTCTTTAAAAAAAAAAATCAGTGGTTCACATGTGATATCCAGGGTAACCAAGCCTATTTCTGAATGTGCTCAGTATTGGTCAAGTAACCAGAAGTTCACTGTTTCTCACTGCTTTTCAGGAACTGGTATTTTCATATTTTTTGCTCAAAACACGTAATTTTCTATTACAAAACAAAAGTGACACTGTCAATATATTTGAAACACCAAATATAATTTTTAAAAATTCTTACCTAATCCTTTTTGTCCTGGATTCTTTGCAAAATTAAAAGTAAACTGGTAAAAATCCTTAAATCGTCCTGGTTCTTTCAATTCTTGTTCCATCTTGGGTATCTGGGCCTTTAGTTTTTCTATGCTGTCACATCTACATTGTAAAATTAAGTTTATAAAAGATAAACTTTTTCACTATAAATTAAGGACTTAACTTATTCCTATGATAGCTTATCTTTATTTCATAGAACTTTTTAAAAATCAGACAGCTGTCATTCTCTTTTTACATTACATAAACAAGTATGGGTTTAGTTAGAGGAAGAAAAGGTCTGGATGAATGTTAGAAATAATTACTATTTTGGAAAGAAATGGGCCATTACTTTTAATTACATAACTCACTGGACTATTAACACACCTGAAATGTAGAAGTCAGCTGTCGTGAACAGATGAGAATATACACTCATCAACGACAATCACCAATTTAAAGTGTAGTAGATACTCCTTTGATGGTAACAAACCACATGTCTAGCTTACAAACTAACTGAAAACATAATTTCTTATTTTGGTGAATGCACTCTTCTTGAAAAGTTACTTTTTGTTATATATAAAGTTTAAGTATCTGCTGAGCGCCCTAGCATTTCCAACTGAAGTTAGGATCCGCAGTAAGCTCTTTCTATTTTTTGCAAAGTATTCAACTTCTAAGGAGTTGAAAGAGTCCAAGTACCAGTCTTATTTTCCATATAATAGCCTTAAGATAGAAATATTCTATTTCTTATATAGAGTCTACAAAAGTAATCACTCCACTTCTTCTTCTGATCTTTTTGCTTTTATTTTCCTTCTATGTTCTTTATAATGCCTCCCAGATCATTGTTTGTACATTAAAATTTTGATTTGGAAGTTCATCATGTTATACATAAATTCAGTTTCAAAAGAAAAAAAAAGGTGCGTTTTAATAACATCTGTCCTAGCATAGAAAATTGCAAGTTCAGAATGGGGCTGGCTTTGGCTGTGGAACACAGTGTCTAGGCCAGTTACTAATTTATTACCTCTCAACTTTAAACCCACTCTTCTTTGCCCTAAATTGTGACTATCTGTAGTGGACTATAAATTGTGAGATTTTCTTTTCTTGCCAGTTGGCTCACTGTTAGGTTCTACCAACAGAGGGCAATGAAAGGCTGAAAGAGGAAAGGAACTTTTCTTATCCCAGTTTGTTTTCTGCAGAGAGCAAGGGTTTCAGTGTGCTGGAAGGTCCCAGCAGAGTTTACCAATGATGGCAGCTCACATGGCCCCACAGCAAGTGGCCTCTAGCCAGTTTTTTCTTCATCAGAGTGGCAGACAAGGCAGGCATCACAAGGCTTTGTGTTCTGCAGCAGCCATGCCCTGAGATCCCTGTGGGGATCTCTTAAGTTTTTAGGTTCCTTGCTTACTCATTTCCCTCAGTTCCAGGGGTGGTGGCAGTTTCTTGCAACTGCAACCCCTGTTATACCTCAAAGCTTTCTTTCGCCCCTTTTACATAGTGAAACAATATTTTCAATTTAACCTATTCAAAGTACTGATATATTTTTGTGTCTTGTCTGGACCCTGACTGATTACAGTGCACCTCAGGCTCAAGGTCAGAGTGCCTGGGATCAAATCCTGGCTCTAATACTACCTAACTCTAGTTCTCTGTACCTCAGTTTCCTTATCTCTAAAATGGGGATATAAATACTTCTCATACAGTTATTGTAAAGAGGTAGATGAAGTACTTACTTAGCACAGTTCCTGAAATAAAATAAATGTTCAACAAATGTTAGCTATTATTATTTGATAGTCATCCACTAAAAACAAAGGGCAGCCTGTTACCTATCCATAGACTGAGTACTTTTGCAGCCTCATTAAATACAGACAACTAGAGGCCATGGGTAAAACCTCTACCCATGACTTTTCAATTTATTTATCCCAAGTCATTTAAGCTAATCAGATATCAAGATAAACTGAACAAAAAGTGATTAGTAATTTCTAAAATTTAAAATTCTAAGAGCTGTTCATAAATTCAGAATTTGCAGCCTCATATTATGAAATACCTTAAAACTTGCTCATTTCAATATGTTAAATATTAGTAATTTTATTAGTAATTAAAATAGTAATTTATTTTAATGTAAGTACAATGCAAATGGAATAGGCTGTCCTAACTATACAGATAACTTGACAAACCCAGAAAACTGGATAACATGGGAAGGAATTAGCATATTAGCCCATTTCTATTTATAACAATGTTTGTGGGCTGACAAATTTATGTTTACATTAAAAAACTCATAACATAATTCATTTCCATAGTAATTCTCATAGTAATGAACTTAATTTCCTTTGATAATTATGTACTCACCCTAATTCTGTCATGCCGTCCATGAACTCTTGCTTGGAGAACTCGCACTGTGTTGCTGCTCTGAACTTCCACGCAATGATCAACACACTAATGCTGGCTGGATCGAGGGCCAGGTCATCACAGAACTGTTGTATACCATCTATTCCAATTTTATTTTCATCTTGAGGATCTTCACAAATAACAATGCAATATTAAGTTAATGCCATACTTTATTATACTATTTCTAAAACTAAGAAGGTAAAGCTTTATGCTCCATTAAAAAATAATCACATAGACCAAAGACATGAAGCAATATTACTAAGTATCTCCCCTGTAATATTCAAAGCCAATGTGCCCTCAAAATAGCACTCTTAATATGAACAGGAGGTGATGGGGGGTGGAGGGAGCCTAATATATGGTGACAGAAGATGGTTTGACTTTGGGTGGTGGGCACACAATGCAATACACAGATCATGTATCATAGAAATGTATACTTGAAACCTATATGATCCTAGTAACCAATGTCACCCCAATAAATTTAATAAAATTGTGAAAAGATGGATTCACACTTCATGCTACATACTAACATAAACTCTAAAAGGAAGATGAACAGGAATACACAGGGTGGGGCAAAAGTAGGTTTACAGTTGTGAGTACACAAAACAGAGTTCATTCTTGTATTAATTATTGTTATTTTCCATACAAACAACTGCATTTCTACTTTTGCCCCACCCATTTTTATATACAGATGGGCACTTGATTTTTAAGTCTCATTTATTCATATGAAAAATGTCCCATACTCATACACATTCAGAAAATCAGACAGTCTATATAGAGATAAAGGATTTTTACTGAACCTATCCATATTTTAAGTAAGCATTATAAATTAACAGTATTCTATACAAAAAAATCTTTTTTCCTTAAAACTAAGTTCACTCTACCACAGCAATTACTTCTTGAGAGTATCAGAAAACCCATAAACTCAGCTATTAAATCCTAATCTCAACAATATAAATATCTGTTGTTCAAATTAAAGAAAAATACCAACTATCAATATTTACTTATCAGACAGAAAAACTTTTAAATAATGACAAACACAAGGAGAAAGAGGCACTCATATGCTGCTGCCAAGTGTGCTTTGCTAACATCTCTAACAAAAAAAAAAAAGTGACTTTTCTGATTTGGGGGAATGAGTTATGCATAAAATATCCCATTTTTGAAAAAAAATTTTAAACTTTGTGTACATATTTCTGCATAAACAAAAAAAGACATGGAAGGATCCACACCAGAATTAAGTACTGGATCCCTCAGGAGAATAAATAAGGAAAAAATGGAGAAACTATTAACTTTCTTCATTCATCTATTTTGTATTATTTAAATATTTTAAAGAGCATATTACTTTTAAGTTCTTTAAAGGTTATTAAAATTATCATGCAGGTTTTCTTAAAATCAGATCAGCTGAGTTTTATTAAATGGGCGGGGGGGGGGGCGGGAGGGAGACCTCTAGCCCCCATTCTCAAATTATATTATGGGGGAAGAAATAAAGAGGCTAAGAAAAAATATTAGTGGAAAGAGAAAAATAATTTATCTTAGATCTCTTTGAAGTAATTCTAAGATCTACAGAGTTCTGTTGAGATATCCACCTATATCATATGTTCTATGTATTATGCATATATATAAATACCTAAATATATGTTCTATGTATTATTTCTCACAAGCAGCATGTAACTTTGGAACACCTGGTTCAAAATATTTAAAGTTACAAGTAAACACTCACCTTTGTATCTATTGTATAGCTGTTCTAACTTCTTCCTGTCCAATGATCCTTTTACACTCTCTCGTATATAAAGTTCAGGATTTTGGAAAAAATTGTCTGTTGCAACATCTAACTTCCAGTCATTTTGAGACAGGCAACTTACTGCTGTTTTTTCACTAGATTGTGTGAAGATCATAAACTGACGAACTTTATCCTTCTGCGATGATTTCAACTTGTTCTATTGAAACCAGAAAATAAACTGAAACACGATATAAAAATCACGGAACACTAAAGTGGTATTTCTATATGCCTGACTAATCACTCAGCAATACTTTTCCTCATAAATTATCAAAACATTTTAGTTCAAGATTTATTTTTGACCTACTATTAATCAGAAAGACAAATTTTTAAGAAATCTAAAACACAAAATTTAGTATCATTTTGGAAAAGAAACTAGGAGAGAGGCAAAGGAAGTTCAACCATCCTGCACTTCTTCTAAAAGTGGATCCTGAGAGCACGTATAAAGGCTATAGAAGGGAAGTATAGCTACTCTCAAAACCTTGACCAAGCATGAAGTTCTAAAGGGATATACATATAACGACTGGTGGGGAAGGTGACATTATCTAGCCAGCCAGAACCATCAAATGACCCTGGGTAACAATGAGATTAACAGGTGTTTGTTGCAGTCCTAAAACCCACTATAAAAAACATAGGGTAGCCCTGACCGGTTTGGCTCAGTGGATGGAGCGTCGAAGGGTCCCGGGTTCGATTCCGGTTAAGGGCATGTACCTTGGTTGCGGGCACATCCCCAGTGGGAGGTGTGCAGGAGGCAGCTGATCAGATGTTTCTCTCTCATCGATGTTTCTAGCTCTCTATCCCTCTCCCCTTCCTCTCTGTAAAAAATCAATAAAATATATTTTAAAAAAAAAAAAAAACATAGGGTATAATTCTCCTCCCAACTCCATCCCTTGTTTTCTTGCTATTTTATAGCAAATGTGAGAAAGCAACAGACTATGAGTAGCTTCTATTTTCCTGGTGGTGTTCAGAAACCAAGATAATTACCAATAAAATTTCATAATCAGAAGCCCTTGAAATATGAACTACCATGCATCCTTCCAACAAAGGTAAACAGGATTCTCCCTTCCCCCCTGAAAGAAACACATTTTTCCCATAGCCTGAGCCTAGCATAGCCTCTCTCCAAAAAGCCTCTCTACTGTAATAATAACCTTTTCTCACTTGCCTTATGTTGATACTGATTCATTTCTCATCTGGCCTGAACCCTAAGCAAAATGAAACAAGGCAATTAGGCCCTGCACTCTCTCCCACTATTAAGGACCATGTTCTCCCTCCTCTCCCACCCAAGCAGTCTCCTATGGAATGTCAACCTCTCCACTATTATTCTTGTCTCCTAATACTATCTCTCAGCAAAATACTTGGGTTAGCTCTGGCCAAGGTGGTTAGGTTGGCTGGAGCATCATCCCATACACCAAAAAGTGTCAGGTTCGATTCCCGGTCAGGGCAGATAGCCTGGGTTGTAGGCTGGATCACCAGTCCAGTGTGTATGGGAGGCAACGGATCAATGTTTGCTTGCTTCTTTCTCTCTCTCCCCCTCCCCTTCTTCTCTCTCTCTAAAAAAATAAAATAAAATAAAAAATTTTAAACCAACTTAGGTTTTTCCTGAGCTACTACTACAGCAAATGAAGGAGGGAAAAGGATGTATGGCATACATTAATAGAGACAGTGTCCTGTGGTATAAGCAACCATCTGAGAACCCCAGAATCTTTTATCTGACCCAAAGTGACAGATCACAAACTTCAACCCCCTGATTGTACAGATGAGAAAACCGAAGTTTAAAGAATTAGTTCAAAACTTATCCAGGTTATTATTAGTGGAAATGGGACAAGAACAGAAAGGTCTTATAAATCCAAGTCATGGTAATATTATAAAACCACATTACTTGTTGTACAGATTTATAAGCCTTTTGAAATTTTCAGGAAAAAGACTACCAAAAATATAATTCCACCTATCCCAAAGTAAAAATAACACTATACAAAAATCCAACATGAAAAACTTTTATGCCCTGGAGTCTGACCTGCCAGCCATACTCCTCTCTGTAGATATGCTATTGCTTGAGATTTAGATTAAAATTTCAACCTCTGTTCATTAAACTGGAGAAACAGTAACTCCAGTAACCTTCTGTTACTTCACTAATAACTACCACCTCTGGACACCAGTAACTCACATCCCATTATACAACACCTCTCTTAAATGTCTAAGATTCTTCCCTTTTGAAAAGTGTCTCCTCAAGACATAATTCAATTCCAACAAACCCACAATGAAATCAAATCCCAAGGAAGATAACTGTCTTATTTAATATACTATTTAATTGAAAGGAAGCGAATTTGATTTCAATTTTTGTTAGTAAAAACTATTTTTTTTTTTTTAAATTTCTATACCTTTCTCTCTGGGAAGATATAGTATCCTGACATGTTTCAATCCTTCTTTGAAGAACAGGGAAGTACTGAGGGTCCCTATGGTCATCAGTGACCACTGTATAATGTACAAGGTGTTGGAGATTAACTGAGAAGTATAACTACTGTCCACATCCTGGAAATTATTTTTTAATTAAACCTGATACAAGTGTTTAGGTAGGCTGGAGCCTCATCCCATACACCAAAAAGTGTGTAACTTTCCCCCCATTCTCCTAATTGTTGTTGGAGGCAGCAAAACAATCAGGATTATTTGGGGTTTTATCATAAAGTATTAAATCCAATGCACTGTTCCCTGGAACTTGAATCACTTTTGTTGAAGAGAAGGAAAAACACACTTAAGTTAATTCCAAAAAGAGCTGTTCGCTCTCCTAATGAGTTCCTGTCAGAGAGCAAGGTATTAGAAAGTTGGGGGAACAAAGATAAAAAAATCATCTTACCCACACAAACTAATAACATTATACAAGTGAATTATTTAATTCCAGGTCATATTTTATTTGAAAAAAAGTATATGTATTAAATAATGTCTATGTATATACATAAACTATTTTAACTGGTTTAAATTTCCAGTATATGGGCAATATATATTTTCAGAAAAAAGTCTGCAGCTACCCATTTCTAGCACCATAAAAGCTAATGAGTGATACCTGGCAGAGAACTGATAATATGGGTTCCTGCAAGGCCAAGTAGTAATAAGCAATCCCATTCCTTCAAAGTCTGATCAGTATCCTCTACCTCCTTCTTGTATTTATCCTATACTCTTACCATTTCTCTATTTACTCTCTGTGCCTAGAATAAATCTTAACACCCGCTGTCCTACCGAAGAGGATGTACTCAATTCTGTGATCTCAAAGGCTGTCTTAGAGTAAAGCTGGAGTGGACTACACTGACCTTCTCCCAAGCCTATTTATGAGAGCTGTAACACTCCCACCCCTTTTCCCCGGCCATATGGGGGCACCAGGCAAGGTGTTTTGAGAGTATGGTACCAAAGGCTGTAATTTTTATCAACTTAAAGAAGAGAAAAAGGGTATCTAGCCAGCAAATAATTATTTTATAGGAGATGAGAGGATGGACAGAAAACTGAAGTGGAAAAGAAACAGATGGATGTTTTCTATTTCTACTATAAAGCCAGTGAGGAATCTTCCTAAGACCAAAAACATATGACAACTACAATGATTCAGCACTCAATTGTAGTATATGCCAATTACTTTAAGATCTATTTAAAAGAAACTAGAGTGGTCACTAAATAAAATTAGACAATACAATATTCAGTACTCAAATGTAAAAACTATCTAGATATTAAATTTTCAAGGAAATTCAATAGTGGTAAGTAAACTGTATAAAATACAGGGTATATTCTGATTATTTTTCATTTTAGAAAAATAAAAGGAGACGGGAGGAGGAAGAGGAAGAGAGAGGGAGAAAGGAAATGAGGGAGAAAAGAAATGCTGTCTATTGTAATAGAAAGCTACTTCTAATTGTATTGAAGATTACCAACATTAGAAGTACTACCATAATCTGGACAATAAAAAGCACTTATTTGCCTTAACCGGTTTGGCTCAGTGGATAGAGCGTTGGCCTACGGACTCAAGGGTCCCAGGTTTGATTCCGGTCAAGGGCATGTACCTTGGTTGTGGGCACATACCCAGTAAGGAGTGTGCAGGAGGCAGCTGATCGATGTTTCTCTCTCATCGATGTTTCTAACTCTCTATCCCTCTCCCTTCCTCTCTGTAAAAAAAAAAAAATAAAATATACATATATATAAAAAAAGTACTTATTTGCTAATCTTTCCAAAATAAAAAAAAAATGGTTTTTAATACATATTATTTAATACTTAAATCTATCACATGCTTGTAAATTTTTTCACTCAAGAAATGTAAAAATCACATTTAAAATAACAGAGTAGGGAAAAAAATCAGACAAATACTTTGAATGTTGCCAAGAATCATATAAGTAGTCAAGTATATCTTACCACTGAATCTATAAAGTCTACTGTGACAAAATATGGACTCAGAAAGACTCTATGTAAGAAAATAATAATAATCATAAAGTTAAATTTCTCACATAAGTATTTCTCTTAAGAAAAATAATAAACATGATAAATGATTTTCTAGTTAACTAAATCCTGACAATTTGAAATGAAATAATTTTAATGGGTAAGTGATATTTTTAAAAGCAAAAAATTAAGACACATTTTATTATTTCTATTATTCTAAATTTTCATCTTCTCACCCTTGACTTAATTCTAGTTATCTCAGGAGTTGATGAATATAGCTCACAAAAGGCAACGTTTTAACAATCAAAACACTGTAATGACCACTCATAATTCTCACTAAAAGCTCTGTGTTTTCCATAAGACTAAGTTTAACTTCATCTGAAACTTAAGAACTAGTTTAAGTCCAGAAAATCATACTTTCCATATACGATACATAGTATTCCGTAGATAAAGCCAAGTATTACAATATCCCAAACCACTCATCTATAAAAAAGAAAACTTCCCATAGATTAAAGGTCTGAAGTCAAAAGCGCAGGAAAAAATCAATTCAACTGGAGAAACCAAGATGGCGGCATAGGTAAGCACCTAAACTGCAGCCTCGCACAACAATTTCAAAACTACAACTAAAAGACAGAACGGACATCATCCAGAACCACAGGAAAGCTGGCTGAGTGGAAATTCTACAGCTAGAAGGAAAGAGGAAAGCTCACGGAGAATCAGAGGAGCTGCAAAGGGCTGAGGTACGGAGACACGCGCACAGAGAAGAAGGGCGGCCGAGTGCCTGGCTGGCTTTCTCTGGCTGGAGGGAGAAGGAAGCTCCCGACTGCACTGAACCCCAGTTCCGACTGCACTGAACCCCAGTTCCAGGCGAGGCCCTGTGGACCCAGGCTCATATGGGGGGAGTCTGGACTGTCAGGTAGAGAGAAAGGCACACGGAGACTCGGGGGAGCCGTGGTGGGCAGGGGTCTGGAGGCGCACGCGCAAGTGCGCACAGAGAGGACTGACTGCTGAGGTTGCCACTGGCTTTCCCTAGTGGGAGGGAGTCGGAAGCTCCCGACTGCACTGAACCCCAGTTCCAGGCAAGCCCCTGGGGACCCAGGCTCTTACGGGGGGAATCTGGACTGTCAGGTGGAAACTCAGGGGAGCCACGAAAGGCAGAGGTCTGGAGGCGCACGCGCACAAGTGCGCGCAGAGAGGACTGACTGCTGAGTGCGCCGCTGGCTTTCTCTAGCTGGAGGGAACCAGAAGCTCCTGACTGCGCTGAACTCCAGTGCCAGGCGAGAATCTGGGAATCCAGATTCATTGGAGGAGAATCTGGACTGTCTGGCAGCGGGCAAAACTCGAGGGCAGCTTTCTCTCAGAGGTGCTTGCAGCAATTACCGAGGGACACTGAGACCCAAGGGCCTCATAGGGCAGGGCTGACAGGAAGCCAAGACTGTCTGCTCAGCCCTGAGACTCCGCCCCATCCAAGCTGAGCACAGAGGCTTTTGCAATTTTGCAAGTCTTCTCTCATAAGGCTGTCTCCAGCACAGAACTTCTCCTGGTGTAGACACAGCTGATCCTCACAGCCAACTGGCCTGGAGGTCAATTCCTCCCAGTGATACCAACAACAATCAAGACTTAACTACAACAAGGCTGTACACACAGTCCACAAAGGGGTGCACCAAGAGTGTCCACCTCAGGTAACTGCTAGGAGGCTGAGCCACTGGCCAATATAGGACAACTAGCACACAAAGCTACCCTACCAACTCAGGGAAGCAGTGAAAATGCGGAGACAAAGAAACAGATCACAAACGAAAGAAATGGAGGAAAACAAACGACTGGATATAGAGTTCAAAACCACGGTTATAAGGTTTTTCAAGAATTTCCTAGAAAAGGCTGATAAATTTAGCGAGACCCTCGAGGATATGAAAAAGGACCAACTAGAAATTAAACATACACTGACTGAAATAAAAAATATTATACAGAGACCCAACAGCAGACTAGAGGACCACAAAAATCAAGTCAAAGATTTGAAATACAAAGAAGAAAAAAACACTCAACCAGAAAAGCAAAAAGAAAAAAGAATCCAAAAAGTTGAAGATAGTGTAAGAAGCCTCTAGGACAATTTCAAGCGTACCAACATCCGAATTATGGGGGTGCCAGAAGAAGAGAGAGAGCAAGATACTGAAAACCTATTTGAAGAAATAATGACAAAAAACTGCCCCCACCTGGTGAAAGAAATAGACTTACAAGTCCAAGAAGCACACAGAAACCCAAACAAAAGGAATCCAAAAAGGACCACACCAAGACACATCATAATTAAAATGTCAAGAGCAAAAGACAAAGAGAGAATATTAAAAGCAGCAAGAGAAAAACAGTTAGTTACCTACAAGGGAGCACCCATACGATTGTCAGCTGATTTCTCAACAGAAACTATGCAGGCCAGACGGGAGTGGCAAGAAATATTCAAAGTGATGAATAGCAAGAACCTACAACCAAGATTACTCTACCCAGCAAAGCTATCATTCAGAATTGAAGGGCAGATAAAGAGCTTCACAGATAAGAAAAAGCTAAAGGAGTTCATCACCACCAAACCAGTATTATATGAAATGCTGAAAGGTATTCTTTAAGAAGAGGAAGAAGAAAAAAGTAAAGATAAAAATTATGAACAACAAATACATATCTATCAACAAGTGAATTAAAAATCTGAGGAACAGAATAAACTGGTGAATATAATAGAATCAGGGGCATAGAAAGGGAGTGGACTGATAATTCTCAGTGGGGAAGGGGTGTGGGAAGAGACTGGACAAAAATCGTACACCTATGGATGAGGACAGTGGGGGGGAGGTAAGGGCAGAGGTGGGGTGGGAATCGGGTGGAGGGGAGCTATGGGGGGGGGGAAGGAGAAATAATTGTAATAATCTGAACAATAAAGATTTATTAAATTAAAAAAAATCAATTCAACTAATAAGCAAAGTTCTGCAAGAAAGCCAGGCTAAGAATCTGAGGAATAGCTAGAAATCCTCTTCCCTTTCACCTGTACAGAGGCAGTATATGGTTAGTGAAGAGTGCAGACTCTCAAGCCAGACAGGCAGCATTTCAATCCTACCTGTGCCTCTTAATTGCTGTGTGATTTGGGGAAAATTACTCAATCTCTGAGCGCTTCAATTTCTTCATCTGTAAACAGGGTGTGAATGTTACATTAATTCAGGTTAAATTCTAAGAACTGTAACTAGCACATACATAGTAAGTCCTCTTTACAAGTGCATGACCAAAGAATAATAAACACTCCAGAGAAAAAAAGTAATTGTGTAAATGGTAAAGTAAGAATGATAACTATAATCAGAAAACTAGCAGCTAATATTTATTTGAACTCTTACTGTGTACCAACTATGCAAGGTGGTTATCTTTGATTCCATTTTACAAATGAGGAAACCAAGCCTCAGAGCTCAATTTATCTAAGGACACAGACTTGTCTAAAAGGCAACAGAGCCTGGTGCCTCACTTCAAGGCAGGGTCTTTCCATTTACTCTATCTACACGGTCATCAAGTAAAAGAGGAAAAGGGCAAAAGTGCAAACACTGACTGTGTGTGCACTGGGGGGAGGAGGTGAATTGTGAACAATATTTCTTCATGTAGTTTTATAGAAAAGTTAAATAATCAATTGACCATTCCCCTTTCAAATGTAAACAATCTGCATTCTGAATAAAATGTACCCATTAAGCTTATAACCGAACTAAAAAGGCTAATTTAGGGATGGAACTTCCCTTTTAGAGTTTCCTGGGAGGGAAGAGAGTGGGAAAAGAGAGGGATAGGTTATTTTTAAGATAAGTAATTCAACAGGAAGAAAAATGTATTTGTAGTCCGGTAAGTCTGTTTTTTAAAAGATGACCATAATCTATAGCTTTAAATGTGGAGAAGAGGCAATAAAAGTCAGGTTTCCTTTTCCAATGAGAAGACTTGAAACCCAGAGGAAAATACAAATACATGTACAGGCTATGGCCAGAAAATATAAGCAAATATATAAAATTTCAAATATTAAGAAAGACAAAACCCCTCCATATTCTTTTAAATGACAATCTACAGTTTAGAAACATTACTTCTGGTTTGGCCTGTGACTCTTATCATTCATCTGTAAACTTCCTGCACTCTGAAGGACAAAATGAACTCTTCTTTAAGAGGTGCTATACTACTATTATATCAAGTCAAATATGGAATATATAATTATTATATACTATACAATTAGTATACCCAATGATGTTTTATATTATGGCAATTCACCTGGGAAAAAGTTCAGAAAGTATACCTGTAAGATCCAAACTTACAATCTGTATTTTTTTTTAAGAACTTTTCTCACAGGCTTAAAAAAATTCTGTTAATGGAAATTTAAAGGTTTTTCTCTTCCCCATTTACAGAATTAGATTATTCAAAAGATGACTACCACGTAAATGTAATGTTTTGATTCTGGTTCAGAGAAAACTGTTTTGCCTATTAAAAAGTTATTTTTGCTAATTCCAGATTATCTACGAATATAGGATAGAAATTACCTCCTTAAAATACTTGTGTTAGTTATCACATTTCAATTGATTCTTCCAAACTTACTGCTTCAACTTCTAACAAGCAGTCAAGGTAGCTCCTCTCCATACACATCTTTTCTTTTTTTAAAAAAAAATATATTTTTATTGATTTCAGAGAGAAGGGAGAGGGAGAGAGATAGAAACATCAATGAGGAGAATCACTAATCGGCTGCCTCCTGCACACCCCACACTGGGAATTGAGCCCACAACCCAGGCATGTGCCCCTGACCTGAATGGAACCTGAGACCCTTCAGTCCGCAGGCCAAAGCTCCATCTACTGAGCCAAACCAGCCAGGGAAGACATATTTTCTTTAAAAAAAATCAGCCCTAGCTGGTTTGGCTCAGTGGATACAGCGTCAGCCTGCAGACCAAAGGGTCCCAGGTTCGATTCCAGTCAAGGGCCCACCGTAACTCGGTCGCAGGCTCCTCTCAGCCCAGGCCCTGGGCGGAGGGCATGTAGGAGGCAACCAATCAATGCGTTTCTCTCACAGCAATGTTTCTCTCTCTTTCCCTCTCTCTTCCTCTAAGAAATCAATAGAAAAATATCCTTGGGTGAGGATTAAAAAAAAAATCAAAATACAATAATGTTACTAACAAAAAAATAAAGAATTAAATGAGAGTTTTAAGTTCCATAGTTAATGAACTTATGATAATGACTAACACTCAACAGTCACGCAATATGTTTCATAAAGAGAATAAATGATCCTGAAAAAAATCAAGTCTCCTAATTCTAATATTTAGTAAGTTCAGAAATATAGGAATCTTATGAATAATAGATAAGCCTCTAAATGTGTACCGAAATGAAAAATATAACAAAGGAATGGGCCATGTCAACTTATCTCTGTTGCTGAACACTTGTTCAGTGTTGAGGGCTGAAAAGTGTATTACAAGAGTGCTTTTCCAAAGTTAAGTTCTTTAGAAAAAACTCTTTAAATCTCTTAAATTTTTACAATGAAAACAAGCAGCCTAATCACTGATTACGCACTAATTATATAAATGGGTTCCACATAGTAATAAAAGATGATTTAGGGACATTTTTTCCCTTCTGTTTTTGCTTTTTCTTAGGTGGGGGGTATACACCTAAAGTGACTAGGCAAACTGGATAGTCAGCAGGTTATTCAAGAGCTTGTTTGTGTCCATAAAGCAACTGAATCCTATTTGGAACTGTTTCTCTTCTTCAAATGTCATGGCTAACACTATCACAGGGTGAACAATACATACTGAAACTTAAAAGGGGGATTTCTCACAGATTTTCACTATGGACCTAATCTCTGAGGCCACTTGACTCAAATAAGCTCAGCTGTTTTAAAATTTAAAAAGAAGACCACTACTGCAATGAGTTTATTTTACATTCAACTTTTTTACTGTATGTACCAAAAGTTTTAATTTTTCAATTACTTAAATGTTTAGGTGAGATAACTTGATTATGTATGGAAATAACTATCCAATATAAGGAAGAAACCAGAGTGAAACTAATAAAAAAATTCCACACCTATACCAAAAGGGTGCTCGCTGAGTTGTTTGTTGGTGTTTTTTTTTTTAAGAGGAGGGGGTAAGGTGTGTAATGAGAGACCAAGCTTCTAATCCCTGCTCTGCCACATACTGGCTCTTTACGCTGGTCATATCATTTAGAACTGATAAACATTAATTTCCACATATGTTAAGAGGAAGTAGCAGTAACTACCTCACAAACTGGAGTGGAGAATAAAATAACGGTGGTAAATTAACCAGCAAACAGTATGTTCTCAATAAAGGTTAATATCCTCCTTTCTCCCCAGTGGCCCAGTTTTCAGCATGTAGCCATTAAACTATACACAAACTACTAGAACATATTCAAAAGCAATCTATGAAAGGTATTTCTGTGCTGTTTTAACTAGGTAAAACTCAACAGCCAACTAGTTTTTACTGAATATTGGACAGTCATTTTAAAGAGAATTCAAAACTCACAGAAGCTTCATGGTAAAGAAAACTATAATATGGGTTTTGTCTTCAAAAACTGCTTTAAAAATAATTATTATTTTTAAATAATAATTTTTAGTTGAATGGAACTTTAGAATCATCAAATCCAATTATGTCATCTTAAAAATAAGAAAACCCAAATACCATCATACCACTCAGAATCCTTCAGTGGGTTCCCATTTGTCTTGGAATAAAATCCCAATATCCTTTTAATGCCCACCCAAGCTCATCTCCACTCCTCATCACTCAGACCTCATCTACTCCAATGCTAACATGACACTGTGTGGGGGAGAGGGAGCCCCATACAAACTGCTCCAGCAACACTGATCTCAAGGTTCCTCAAATCTCTCCCCACCGTATTTCTGTGGGACTCACTCATTCATCTCCTAGTCTGCTCAAAATTCACCTCACCAGTAGTGAAGACACCATTTTGCAACCCCACTTCCACTGCACCCCAGCACTCTCAATTCCCCTCCCTAACAGGGCTTTTCTCCCATAGCACTTAACACCTTCTAACATAGTAAGGAAGAAAAAGATATACTATGTTTATTATATGTCTCTGCTGACTAAAATGTAGCTCTCACCAGAGCAGGGATTTTCATCTTTGAGTTAAACAAACTACATATACACACACACACACACACACACACACACACACACAGTGCCTAGAACAATGCCTGGCACCTAATAGGTATTTAATAAATAATCAACAAAATTAAGGCCTTTCTTTAATTTGCTTTTATATATATAGTCAAACAAATGTAAAACAAGTTCTTAAAGAGACAATCTTGAACAGGCCTATAGTCATTCAGACTTATAAACACTGGTATTTTTGTTCAAAAAACAATCTTATATTTCAAAGTCCGCACATTTTTAAAAAAATTAAAAAACAGTAATTAACATCATTAATCATTCATTCATTTAAATTTTATTTAAAATATTCACCAATAATACTTGGGTTTTCATGTTTAAGTGAGTAATATATTTTATTTTCAAATCCAATTTTCAACCATTTCTACAGATTTCATGTGAGTCAGAAGACTGATTGTATCACAAATACTGGGGGAAATAGTAAGCCAGGAGAAAATAGTTTCAATTCTACAACAAACAATTTTGCAACCTTGAACCTCAAAACCTCCTTGATCCTCAATTTCTTCTTTTGTGAAGGGGGAGTAAATAGATGATCTCTGGAGTCACTGTAGGTCTAAAAATTCTATGATACTGTGAGTCAAAAATCTAGTAGGTTACACAGTCTACACACTTCTCACACCTCTAATAAAAATCATGCGGATGGCTCAGTGATTGAGCTTCCACCTATGAACCAGGAGGTCACAGTTTGATTCCCAGTCAGGGCACATACCCGGATTGCGGCCGATCCCCAGTGTGGGGCGTGCAGGAGGCATCATTGATGTTTCTCTTTTTCTCTCTCTCCCCATTCCTCTCTGAAATCAATAAAATATATATAAAAATCATTAGAACCAAAATTTTTAGTTGAATGGAACTTTAGAATCATCAAATCCAATTATGTCATCTTAAAAATAAGAAAACCCAAAAATTCTGACCACTTTTTAAAAGATCTTCAAGAGTAACAGAATATTGTCTACTTTCTGAATTATTTTTAAAGTTATCTGAACAATCTTTCTTCTTATACAAAATATTTCAGATTATCCCATCATTTAAGCTTGCCCCCAAATTGACAACACGTGTCCTAGCAATGGGCTGCATTACACACACAGCAAAACAAAACAAAAAAACATGAGTCCAAAAACTACATTGAGAAACAATTATACGAAACTTATAAAACAATTTTTAACCAGAAAATTCTTATGGCCTCACTTCTATTAGGGCCCACGGTGATTTAGTTTCTAAACTAACTAGAGCATACCAAGGCAATTCTAGTGACATGATCTGAGTTCAGCCACAGAAGTGTTTTAAATTAGTAATATCTTGTCACTACTGGTATAATTAGATGAGTTATGGCTAAGATCCAAAACTAGCTATTTAATATTAACAAAAGGACAGAAGCTTACAAGCTCCAATCCAAGCTGAACTCTCAGGTGAAGCACACGAGAAACCTGAATTCCTGAACAGGTGATGCGCATTATCAGGACCTTGGCTTTCAAGAGGATGCTGCTGACTGGGAGGTTGCTAAGAACAGAACACATTTCCATGCCCTGTCAGTGCTTACGGGGAGTTACATCTCCTCGCTTTAGGCTTACTAGGCATCTGCATGCCAAGCGTCTGGGAACCTGAGGAGTAATGTCTAAGACGGTCATAACACCTAAGACACTAGAAACTGTTCAGACGCCCTAGTGGACCTTTGAACGCTGTAATATCAATCCCGACACTGACCTGTACTTGATGACCAAGTTTTCTTACAAGCAGTAAATTTGTATGGAACTTCCCCTAGAATGTAAATCTTGAAAAAAAAATATGGCAAACTAAGCGACACATCTGCATGACACCAAAAATGTTGCCAAGCTGGGAGCTGGGGCCAGATTTAAGTGTCATTCAGCAGAACTAAGACCAACTAAAAACAAAAGACACTGGGGCATTCCCTTAGCACAGACACACACACACGCAGGCACCCTCCTCAAAGAGGCCTTTATGCTGCCCGTGAGCCCACGGACAACAATATCATCTTTACTGTCTATTCACACAGTAACCTGCCTGGAATCCAACTCATGCTCAGACTCTAAGGACAAGCATCGCTTCTGAAAAACAAAAGAGTCCCACGGAGTCAGGTACATCACCACCAACATGTAAACATTTAACTTGACCACCGCGTTAAATACTGTGTTGTGTTTTCCCCCAAACAAGCAAAAAAAAAAACCAAACAAACAAAAACAAAAAAAAAAGGGGGGGGGTGGAATCACTTGACAAACTGTTTTTTAAAAAATCACAAGTGATCTTTTTCACTGGCGCAATAAAGCAACCACTCCTCCCACCCCCAAGCACATAAAATATGTGCTCCAAAGCCAGCAGGTCTGTTTCTCCTCCTTTCATGAAATTAGAACAGGTTGCACTTCCGCACTCCCCGCCCCCCCCCCCCCGGCCCCGGCCCCGGCCCCCCGAGCCCCGCGGTCTCCAGGGCTCCCGGCGGAGAAGTCAGGACCACCGCCTCCAACGGGCCGGAGAAACTCCTGCTCCCGCTGGGGACGCGCGGCGCGGGGATGGAGAGAGGCGAGGGCTGACCCCCGCCCGCCCCAATCGCGGCCGCCCGAGACCCGCGGGGCAGGCGCCGGCGGAGGGGAGCTCGGCAAAGTCCTTCCCTCTGCCGGGGCGGGGGGAGGCTCCGCACCCGGAACCGCGACCCGGTCCGGGCCAGACACAATGGAGCCGGCGGCCCGGCAGGAGCGGGGCCGTTGCCGTCCCCTCCCCTCCCCCCCCCCCGCCCGCCAACGCCTCCCCCCGCGCTCGCCCCGGCGACGGCACCGGGGGCCGCTCCGCGCCCCAAACTCCCGGGCTCCCGACTAGGCCCGGCTCCGCTCCGCCTCCTCGGCTCTCGCGTAGCGGCGGCGCCGGCGGGAAGGGGCGCAGGAGGCAGGGAAGGCGGGAGCCGAGCCGCCGGGGAGCGGAGCGGAGCGCAGGCCGCGGGCCGGGCTCGGGGCGGCGGGGTCGCCGCGGGGCGGAGGGGCGGGCGGGTGCGCGGCGGCGCGGCCCCGGCGGCGGCGGGCGGGCGGGCGGGCGGCCGGGTGCCTCACCATGTTGGTGTCCTCCAGGCCTCTCCCCTCCTCCTCCGGCTCCGCAGCGAATGGACGGCGGCGGCGGCGGCGGCTCCTCTCACGGGCTCGCCGGGCTCCCGCTCATGCGCAGTGCGGCCGGCCCGGCGCGGCCCGAGGAGGCAGCCCGGGGCCTGGGAGGCGGAGGGACGGGCGGGGGGCGGGAGCCCCGCGCGGGGGTTCCCCGGGGCGCGGGGTCTCCCGGGCGGGGCGGGGGGGGGAGGCTGGGGCGGGGACGCCGGCGGGGCAGGGGGCGACGCACGCCCTCCGCGCGCCGACATCCTCCCGCCGCCCGCGGGCTCCGGCGGGGAGGGGGCGCTGGGCACCCGCTTCCTGCGCTCCTTCCGCCGGCGGACCGCCCGGCCGGGTCTACACGGGCTCCGGGAGGCGGGAGCCGCGGCCAATGAGTTGTGCAGCGAGGGGCGGCTGGAAGGGATCGGACTAGGGGCGCTAGCTCCATCCCAAACCACCCCATCCGTACAAAAGAAGCAGAAAATAGCGAAAGCCTCACCCCACGTTCCCTTCTCCCCTCCACCCCCAGTTCCAGTATCTGGACGGCATCAGGTCCCCCACGTGGACGCGCTGGGGGAGACCTCGGTCCCGCCGGGCGGGAGCTGCAATGCCCTTTAGGGTGGCGCAGGCTCTCCCCAGACAGAAGCGGCCACGGCGAGACCGGGAGCAGAGTCCTGGGGTTCCAGGCGATCCACACCCCACACGCATTGGATGCGGCTAGTGGGGGAAGTTGCAGTATCAGCGTCGCTGTTTGCTCTAAATTCCCAATCAGTTCCCCCTTCCTAGGATAAGTTTTGGGAAGTAATGAACGTATTTTTTCACTGACGACTGACGGACGTCAGGGTGGGTGAACCGTCCAGGCTTGGTTCTAAGTCTCGTGAGGATGAGGGCGCCAGGATTGTGAGCTGGGGTCAAGTGGGCAAGCATGGCTGCAGGCAGTACAAAAGGCTCTGTGAACTGCCCGTAAGAAACTATCCTACTGGAGAGATGAGACACCTTTCACACACGAAGGAAGGAAATAAAGAGATAATAAAGCAAAGGTCAGAAAATCACAACCAGGAATCAGCCCAAAGTGAAGGTGTTTCAGAACAGAATCAACCTCAGTGGAGGTGTTACCACCCTCACCTCTAACGCCCTCCCCCCCCCCCCCCCCCCCCCGCCCACACACACACACCTCATCCCCCAACAGGGCCAGGTATAAGCTACCAGGTCAACAGTATAACTTCATGACTTTGAAGTTCTTATTCAGGCAGTAGAACTTGGGCAACTCCTGGGGGCCTCCTAATGCTTCCTGGAGCCCACCAATATCAGGAGTTCCCAGGACTCTGCCAACACAGATAGTATCATCCATTCTCCCCACCAATCTTGAGTGGGCACATCCTAATAGGCCACACTGCTTGCTAGCTTTGGGAAATCAGCTCTTGTGAGGACAGGCCAGATCTGCCTCATGCAGCAAGGCCCAAGCTGGGCCACATCCATGGCCTTTGACCTGAAATAGCAACTACACCTAGGGTCTTAATGAAGAAGATTCACTGTATCTCTTTCCCTACACTGTTATATTTCGCTGAGATATTAGCTCATAAGTTTTCTTAAGCTTTTGCCTAATTGCCAACTCCAGTGGACAGGCCTTAGTTCACATTCTATTTGACCTCTCTCTTGCATTTAAACATTTCCGCAAGTTTCCTCTCCAGCATTTATCATGATCCACTTTCTTCCACATTTCCCCCTTCCCCTGTGTGCACTCTCTCCTTTGCTGACGCAACTCTCATTGGCTCTCAAATGCTCGGTTTTCCAGAAGCATCCCTGAATCTCTTCCTGCATACAACTTGTGTCATGCTCTCACTCACATTCCCACAATGTCAATTACTACCTTTTTGTTGTTGTTAATCCTCACTAGAGGATATTCTCTCCATTGATATTTTTAGAGAGAGTGGAAGGGAGTGGGAGAGAAAGAAACATCGATGTGAGAGAGACACATTGATTGGTTGCCTCCTGAACGTGTCCCGACTGAGACCAGGGATCAAGCCTGCAACCGAGAGGCCCTTGACTGGAATCGAACCCAAGACTCTTTAGTCCTCGGGCTGATGCTCTAACCACTGAGCAACTGGCTAGGGCTCAACTACTGCCTTTATCTGAGAAGTCCTAAATCTTGGCTTCCAGCTCATTTTGGTCATTCCAGAAGTCCATCAATATTGACAAATCCAAACCTGCTTTTCCTCCTGTCTTTTTACCAAATCATCCAAACTAGACCTGTAAGAGTCCTCCACACCTTCTCCTACCTCATCCTCCTTAATCTAATCGGTCACCAAGACTCACTTTTACCTCCTAAATAACTTTGAATCTGCACTCTACCCTCCCCACCCCTCAGCCAAGCAGTTATCATATCTCTTCTCATCTTATCAGTAGCCTCTTGACTAATCTCCTGGCCTCTACTCTTTCCCCACCTCTCCGTAATACAAATCTGAATTTGTTCCTTAAAATACTCCAGTGGCTCCATAAACTTGAGCCTCTATGGTGTGGCCTATAAGGCTTTCTCCCCATAATCTGTCCACTCACCTGGCCATTTCCCACCACCTTCCACAGCACCTCAGATGTCAGTTTTAACAATCCGAAGGTGCCCTGCTCCTTCATGTCTCCTTGCTTTCTCTCATTCTGCTATCCTTGGCGTACTTGCTAACACTGACCAAGGGCTTCCCATGTACCATGGACTAATTTAAACCAATGATACATACTAACTCACATAATCCTCACTTTGATCCTATGAACTATGCCCAGTGAATATGCCTATTCTGCAGAGAAGGCCCTAAAGCACAGGAGACTAAATAACATGCCTAAGGCTCCTCCGCTGGAATGTAGTAGAGCTGGGATTTAAACCCAGATACTGCAGTGTGTCTACAGAGTCTATTCTCTTCACCACCACGCTGTATTTCCTACCAAGTCCTCATACTCAATTCAAACACCACCTTCTCTGTGTCTCCTGACCTCATTCCTGATTCTAGCACTTCTGTGACACCTTGCATATACTTTGTTGCACTTATGACATCATATGATAATCCTTTGCCTACATGACCACCTCCCCTGCCAGACTGTGTACTGCTCCAGGCCAGAGACTCAGTTGCACACATCTTCAAGTTTTCAGTGTCAAAGTGAATGCCTGGCATATATGACACATATATGCTACATGGTAATGGTTGCATAAATTAAAAGGAAGAAGATGTCTAACTGATGTCTGTCGATAAGCCTTAAGACTATGCCTACATTGTTTGTTATTGTAATGGAATTTCTGTCCTCCTTGGCAGATGAATATTATACCATATGATCAGATGGTAAATGTAGTAGCAACTGTATCCATTACTGCACTTCCAAGCTATAGTAGTGAATGTGAAATGGAGACTTATTACTCAATCACTGTTATTGAGTGAGGGAAACATTTGTTAAAGTTATCCTGATTATTTTTAAAATGGAAAAATCCTGAAGATAAAGCATAAATTACAAGATTTGATTAAATAAAGACTATTCATTTAACATGTTCATAATACTTTCTTTCATCATGAATTTTCAGATAATTAAGGCTTTGAGATTGTTTTAAACACAAAACTCATAAAGATTATCTTCTGTGGTGACAAGCTCAATACCATAATAAGAAATCAGAGGGAAATTTCTAACTAAAATCCACTATCCTCATTCTCCCTCTCTCTATGGACAGACATAGATATATATATTGTATATCTCTATATACACACATATATGTGTCACATAGCTCATACATACATATATATTCACTGTACACCTCTAGCTATATAAACAAATTAGTACAGAGTATTTGTAGATAGCGTACTTTTTCAAGGTAAAACAAGCAACTATTTGAAATAACTGTTACCTGAGATCCTTAAAAATCCATTTAGGCTAAATATATTCACTGATAAAATTGTTGCAGCTCTGTTTAAGGAACTGTGTAAACCCAAGAATTCCATACTTTTAAAATCTGTCTTTTAGCAAAGAGAAAGAGCAGGAGTGATCTGAGAAGACAGACTGCTAACATATCTGGTAAGTTCATCCAGCTAGAATTAAGCCTGCAGGGTAACTATGTGTACATGGTTACAGTTCAAAGGCATTATGCTGGGATGCACCGCCACCACCTTCCCACACTTAACTTGGGTGGACTCAGTTTTGCCCAACATTTACATAAATGTGCTTATTGAATTCAAGCTTGCCTATTTATAAATACGTAAGAGTAAGACATTTTAAAGGGTGAAGCAGGCCTCGGGGGCAGGGGTAAGCCCAATGTAGCTGCAGGAAATCTAACGTGAGAGCCAGAGTCCCAGATTCATGCCAAACTCACCAGAATAGTGGAAGCCTTTTGGCTCTCCCCTTCCTGACAAGCGTTACCGGTGAAGCCGAAGAAACGACTGACTGCCTGGGACTTTCTCCCCCACATTCTGAACCATTTGAAGAGGAATCCTTAATCAGGACAAAGGGATAAGCCTCAAGGTCTGTCCCTAGGAAACTGGGCACCATTGTCCTCTTCACACAAAAGGGCCAACAAAAGCAGTGTTCCAGGGTCACCTTCTATATAGGAAAATGGGGATATTTACCAGAGCCAGTCTGTCACCTCAAGGTACATGTGGGTCTGTTGATTTTAGCTGCTCCACACTCATGGTAGAGGAATGGACTTGCGGTGACAGCTCAGACTGGAGGGCCAGCGATGAGAAACCAAGCCCATCACTGATGATGTCACAATGTCCCACTGTCCGAAGGTATTCATCCTGGACCTCCCTGCCCAGCCCAGCCCAGCCTTGTCCCTCCTACATGAGACTGTGGCTCAGCCTGGTGTCTGTCTCGGACAGCTCTAATCAGTTGCAAAGAGTGAATTCATTGAAATCGTAATGGCTTTGAGGTTGTTTTAAGCCATTACAGTACTACTTGCAGTAGTCCAGTGGATGACTCAGTAGTACTCTGAAATCCAGGCTGTTTGTGCCTGGATACTTCTGGTATCCTCACCGAGGCATTTTTCACTGGTGATGACAGAGAAAATGCTGGTATTGAATCAACACCTTGCTTTTCTCTCTTTATTCAGAGGGTAATGCATAAGGCTACCTTCTGGGACTCAGTATTCTCAATTACAAAATGAGGTTGAATTGTATTATTTTCTATTAAACCCTAAGTTTATTTGATTTTATCCCAGTAGACTATTATGAGCTGTCCTTAAAGATCAAGAAAGAATAGCTTGTCTCATTCACTCATTCATTCATTCATTCATTCATTTTTAAGTGTATGAAGCACCTAAGCAAGCACTGTCTGACAAATACAATGCAAGCCACAGTGTGAGGCACATATGAAATTTAAAATTTTTAGTAGTGACGTTTATAAAGTAAAAAGGAACAAGCTTCACTTGTTTTGTTTTTAATATTTAACCTAAGATATTGGAAATACCAGCATTTCAACATGTACTCAATATAAAATAGTATTCAGACATCTTACGTTCTTTCTTCATAGCATGTCTTTGAAATCTGAGGTGCGTTTTGCACCTAAAGCGCATCTTCATTTGGACAAGTCACATTCCAAGTGCTCAGTGACCACATATGGTACTTGCTGCTATATTGACCAGCATAGGCCTGGGCAGGGGCTGGCCTGGAGAAGATGCTCAACAAATGGGAGTAAATAAGTACTCTTACTTTCAGGAAATAAATGAAAAGCTGGGATATCTACAGATAATCAATAGTATGCATAAAAATATTTAGCATTCAGGAACCTAGCACAGTTGAGTTGGAGAAAACATGTATCTGGGATACATGTTTTCAGTGTGTATAGCAAACTAGGAAAATGACCAGTGCAAATTTGTCTACCAAGCACCAGTAATGTGCCTGATCATGAACATGTCTTCCTGTTAAATGTGATTTCTGTATAAGAATTGTTCAACCAAAATAAGACATATATGAAGCACTGAAACATATCCCACAGGTACTCTGGAGTTTTGAGGTGTGTTTTTCAGGGTTATCTAGTAAATAGGTAAATGGCATTTTCTTTAAGACATGTTTCCCTTTTCAAAGAAATTATTTGGGATGGATGAAGAGAGAAGAGTTTGGTTCAAGGGAAGGTTTCTGTGCAAATATTGTAAAACTTTAAAAAAGTTAATAGCAGGGTCAGATTAGCCTGTAGCACTGTGAAAGAGAAAGACAAAAATAACAAAATATGAATATTATGAGATTATCATTTTGAGAATAAATACACAAGAAAGAAGAAGTCAATGAAAGAATCTAATTATGAGGCCTAAATGGGTCAATTTGTTGTTGGAGATCAGGGAGAACCCCTCAGGATATTTGAGAAAGAAGATGATTAGGCAAAGTTCTTTGGAGATAAAATGTGATATGGCCGCTCTTAATTGACCAAACGTGAAAGAAAGGAAAATGCTGTGGCTAAAGATCACCACTTCAAGATAAAATAACAAATTTGGGAGAATTTGAAGAGGTCTCTTGATTTTGTTGACAACCTGACCTGGAAGCAGGGTGTGTGGGATGGGGGTTGCGTGGAGAGGAAGGAAGCTTGAAGGTCCATGGTCAGGCCGGACAGGTGAGCTCTGGGGAGGCGTTGGTGACAGCACAATTGGCAGATCAGGTCTGGCTGGAAAGAACACCCCGCGGGAGGGGTCAGGGGAGAGGAAGGGATTCTTTTCATTCCTGATGGATGGCATATAGCCCTGCAGAGTAACAACGTAGCTGTGAAATGTGTAAGAAAACACCCCGCTCAGGCTGGGCACATGTGATGGGGCCACATACCTTGGGTGAAATGTATGTATGGCTCAGAGCCCAGGTTCTTGGGCCAGGTGTGTGTTATTTGGTTGATTTTGACAAGAGTCTAAGAATTGATCCCAGTCCTTCAAGTGAATGATTTCTCAAAAGCAATAATAAATAATATTAAGTCAATTATGAAGTCACTGCAGTTGACGTTTTTCTCTTTTAAAATTTTTTTCATTTATTTTTTTTGTTTTTAATTTTCTTTTCTGCAGTTGACATTTTTTTTTTCATGCAATGTTATCTTTACATTATTTGAAGTTCAGATCCCTTGCTATTTTCTTTTCACATATGTGTTGTCTTCTTTGAGCCTCAATTCCCCTGACTGGAAATTTTGGATTAGATAAATTTTTGGTTTGCTTCCAAATTCAAATGTAAGCTTTCCTAAAAATTCCAGGAAGTATGCCCTGGCCTGTGTGGCTCAGTTGGTAGGTGTCTGTCATCCTGTACACTGAAAAGCTGCCAGTTTGATTGCCGATCTATGTTTTGCTCTCACATCCATGTCTCTCTCTCCCCCCCCTCTCTCCCCCTCCCTCTCTCTCCAAAAACTCAATAAAAATTTTTTTTAAAAAAATATGTCTTTACTAGAGGCCCATTGCATGAAGATTCATGCAATAGGCCTTCCTTCCCCTGGCTGCCAGCACCGGTTTTCCTCTGGTACCCAGGACCCAGGCCTTCGCTCTGGCCGGAGCCTTCGGTCTTAGCTCCAGCCAGAACACTGCTCCTGTAGCTCCCTCTGCCCTCCACCCTCCCCCCTCATAGCAGACGTCCTGCCCCGCCCGGCCGCTCTGCGCCTGCATGCATGCTGCCCAGAGGTTCAGAGTGGCTGGGGCCGCCGCCATATTTGTCAGGTTAATTTGCATACTCACTCCTGATTGGCTGGTGGACATCGCAAAGTGATGGTCAATTTGCATGTTTCTCTTTTATTAGTGTAGGTTGATTTTATTTATTTATTTATTTTTTTTATTTTCTTTATTGATTAAGGTGTCACATATTTGTCCTCATCCCCCCATTCCCATCGCCCCCCCTCCCCACGCATGCCCCAACCCCCAGTTGAAATTAAACGTTGGATAGGCTCATATGCATGCACACAAGTCCGTTGGTTGAACTCTCCCCCTCCCCCCACCCTCCCCTATCCTCCCTCTGAGGCCCGATAGTCCGATCGATGCCTCCTTGCTTCTGGTTCTGTTCTTGTTCCTCAGTCTATGTTGTTCATCATTTCCCCTAGATGAGCGAGATCATATGTCACTAGATATATACTTATGAGAACTGAATGTGAGACGAGCAATAATAGTTATGCTGACAGGCAGATGATTCAGTCTGTAGTGAGTTTCTTTCTGGACCAACAGTTCTTTTGAGACCCAATTTCAATGTCCACCAGTTCCTTATGTGTACATGTCAGCAGTAACCCCTCAGCTCTGGATGGTGGACAAATGGTGGTAACGGAGGTCCGACTCCCTCTGGTTTGGTCTCGGCCGGACCCAGGGGCACGGCTTCACCCGGACTAAGGGGCACGTGGCCTCACCCGGATCTAGGGACACATGGTCTCACCCGGACCCAGGGACGCTTGGGCTCTCCCAGACCCAGGGGCACGTGGCCTCACCCGGGCCTAGGTGCACGAGGCCCCACCCGGATCCAGGGACACATGGTCTCACCCGGACCCAGGGACGCTTGGGCTCTCCCAGACCCAGGGGCACGTGGCCTCATCCGGGCCTAGGTGTACGAGGCCTCACCCGGATCCAGGGACACATGGTCTCACCCGGACCCAGGGACGCTTGGCCTCTCCCAGACCCAGGGGCACGTGGCCTCACCCGGGCCTAGGTGCACGAGGCCTCACCCGGATCCAGGGACACATGGTCTCGCCCGGACCCAGGGGTGCGTGGCCTCTCTCAGACCCAGGGGCACGTGGCCTCACCTGGACCTAGGTGCACGAGGCCTCACCCGGATCCAGGGACACATGGTCTCACCCGGACCCAGGTGTGCTTGGCCTCCCCCAGACCCAGGGGCACGTGGCCTCACCCGGGCCTAGGTGCATGAGGCCTCACCCGGATCCAGGGACACATGGTCTCACCCGGATCCAGGGACGCTTGGCCTCTCCCAGCCCCAGGGGCACGTGGCCTCACCCGGGCCTAGGTGCACGAGGCCTCACCCGGATCCAGGGACACATGGTCTCACCCGGACCCAGGGACGCTTGGCCTCTCCCAGACCCAGGGGCACGTGGCCTCACCCGGGCCTAGGTGCACGAGGCCTCATCCGGATCCAGGGACTCATGGTCTCGCCTGGACCCAGGGACGCTTGGCCTCTCCCAGACCCAGGGGCATGTGGCCTCACCTGGACCTAGGTGCACGAGGCCTCACCCGGACCCAGGGACACATGGTCTCACCCGGACCCAGGGGCGCTTGGCCTCTCCCATACCCAGGGGCACGTGGCCTCACCCGGGCCTAGGTGCATGAGGCCTCACCCGGATCCAGGGACACATGGTCTCACTCGGATCCAGGGACGCCTGGCCTCTCCCAGACCCAGGGGCATGTGGCCTCACCCGGGCCTAGGCGCACGAGGCCTCACCCGGATCCAGGGACACACAGTCTCACCCGGACCCAGGGACGCCTGGCCTCCCCCAGACCCAGGGGTACGCGGCCCCACCCGGGCCTAGGTGCACGAGGCCCCACCCGGATCCAGGGACACATGGTCTCGCCCGGACCCAGGGGTGCGTGGCCTCTCCCAGGCCCAGGGGCACGTGGCCTCACCTGGACCTAGGTGCACGAGGCCTCACCCGGATCCAGGGACACATGGTCTCACCCGGACCCAGGGGCGCTTGGCCTCTCCCAGACCCAGGGGCGCTTGGCCTCACCCGGGCACGGGACCCAGCGTCATCCGGGTCCAGGGGCACTTGGCCTCACCCGGACCCGGAATCCGGCCTCACCTGGACCCAGGGGCACGCGGCCCCACCCAGACCTAGGGACGCGAGGCCCCACCCATACCCGGAGGCGCGCGACCACTCCCGAGCCCAGAGGCGCGCAACCCCGCCCGCACCCGGGTCCCAGCGGGGCCCCGTCCTCCCGATCCCAATTCCCGCCGGTCAACCCCCCCCCAGCAACCCCCCCGGCCATCCTGCCAGAGCTCCAGGACGGCCGCCGCAGAACTCGTCGGGCGGCTGCTCGGCGAAGCTCCGGTGCGCCCGGTGTGTGGCGGCGGGCCGGTCCGGCGTCGCCGCGCCGGCCCCTGGGTCCGCAGCGGCGGCCGGTCGCCGAGCATGCGCACCCGTCCGCCCCCGGGGCACCGAGATTCCTGAAGGACTCGGAGGCCAGCAAGCGCGGAGTCCCCCACCCCACGTCTCACAGGGGCCCGTCTGTCCTTGCTCGGCAGCCAGTGGAGCTGCCCCCTCAGCCAGAGACCGCCGGGGGGACCGCGCCGAGCACGCTCCAGGTCGTCACTGCGTCGCCCGAGCCGCAGTTCCCAAAGTGTGGTCCTTGGGTCATCTGCATCAGCATCATCCCGCATACCCCTCTTTTATTCTAGCTGCAGAGCATCCACTCAGCCAGCCCTACGGTGGTCTTGGGTGGTGTCTGCTCCGCTCTCCTGTCGCAGCCTCAAAGTTGTTGTGGCAGGCAACATCGAGGCCTCCGCCCTATGCCTCCATCCCAGTCCTCCCTTGTATAGTTAAGTCTTGATTGTTGCTGGTGCCACCGGGAGGGCTCTCTTTGTCTATAAAGGAAGAGTTGCTGTGCAGGAGACACTCCTATGGGCCGGGTCTTGGTGCAGCAAGGCTTTGGCGCTCACTGAATCTGCCTGTTGGATGTGTCCCTTATGCGCGTGGTTGAAGTCTGGTGTCATTTCCCACAGACCACCAGATGCCCTCATTTCTGGGTCCCCAATGGGGCGTAGATTAGCCACTGCCTTAGGCACTCAGCAGGGATTACAGCAAAAACTGTAGTTTCCTCCTCCTGTCTGAGTGGCCCTGGAGCAGTCCGACTAGAACAGCAGTTCATCTGGTCCGCTGCCAGAGGGCAGGCCACCCACATGCATAAGCCGTTGCTTGGAGCGTAGGTGCGCCTGCAAGACTTGCGGGGCGGGTCTTCAAAACGTGCGGGGCGGGTCCCAGGGCAGGGCGGGTCTCAGGGCGGGGCGGGTCCCAGGGTGGGGCGGGGTCTCAGGGCACCAACAGGCCATGGTGCGGCGAGCCGCAATGGCTGCGAGTCTGCTCCTTCTGCCTTCCAAGTTTCTAAGTCCCTTCGTTCCGCGCTCTAGCGCAGCAAACACTGATTGCTGGGCGCACTTCCGCAAGAGTCCCGCCTCTCCCCGCAGGCATCTGGGTCTCCCGCGGGTCCCCAGAAGCTGGATTTCAGGGTGATGGAGAGCTAATCTCCCCTAGGTTTGGAACAAAAGCCCCTTTCCCCCGCCACCAGCCCGACCCACGCGCCTCCGCACCTCGTCCCCTCCGATTTCGCTGGTTTCCTCTTCCCTCTTAGCTGTAAATCTGCCATTCAGCCATCTCTCCTGTAGTTCTGGGCTGCAGACGCTCCGTCCTCCAGTCGCGCCCCTGAAACCCGCAGTTCGCAGTTCCTTTGTTTAGCCCAGCCGTCCTCTTGATTCTCCTCCGTCAAAATGGCTAGAGGACTTGAATGTAAGATGAGAACTCCTAAGAATCCTCCAAATCGGTGTTGGCGGCCTCCGGGGCCCCGAGGATCTCAGTGCGCAGCTCGGCCAGGTCGGTGGCGCGGGTGAGCCCCTCCTGTAGAAAGATGGTCTCTTCCTTCACCGAGAGCCGCGGCGCCCACGAGTCCATGGCCCCGGCTGCGGTACTGACTGAGAGGAGCAGCTGCCCGGTCTGGGGAGACGCGAGCAGCAGTCGCCACCCTCACCAGTCCATGTTTCAGTTGTATTTCCGAAACTGCCATGCGAGGCAACAGATCAGCCTTTCACCTCCGCCGCCATCTTTTCTCTTTTATTAGTGTAGGTTGATTTTAGAGAGAGAGGAAAAGATAGGGATAGAAAAATAGAAACATCAATGAGAAAGAAACATTGGTCAGCTGCCTCCTGCATGCCTCCTACTGGGGACTGAGCCCACAACCCGGGCATGTGCCCTGACCAGGTATCAAACCAGTAATCTCTTGGTTCATAGGTCAATACTCAACCACTGAGCAACACCGGCTGGGCTCAATAAAAAGATTATTTTTAATTCCAGGAAGTATCATTGTTTTCACTCAGTCATCTATTTCAACATTCATTGAACACCTGTCAGTGAATACATGTCACAACAGTAAGAAGCCCTAGAAATACAATGAAAGAACCAAACAGTCCCAGGATCCCTGCCCACACACCCCGGGAACTCATTGTGGAAACTATGAGAGGTGGGAAAGGGTTGTACAAGCCTTGCATCTGGGAAGCCCAGCAGGACTATGGGTAGAGGGGAGTCTGTGTGCAGTAGAAGAGCGTGGGCTGCGAATAACCTGAACCTGTGCTTGAGCCAAATTCTACCATTTATTATGAGGGTGATGTTGGCATATTTCTTAATGTGAGCCCCAGTCCCTTCATCTGTAAAATACCCACCTCAGGGTATGGTGTGAAGAGTAAATGAGACAGGCCCTTGACAAGTTGGGGTTGCTCATATGAACAGACTAAGGAGTGAACAAGCCATGAGTCTCAAGCTGAGATGACTTGGTTTTCAGAACAAGTAGTGAGGTTTAGAAAGGAGTAGTTCTTTCCTGTTACATTTGGATGTCTCTTTAATCCAAAAGCCCCCTCAAGTAGAGCATTGTGATTGCTCTTCACATTTCATAGACTGTAAGATAACCCAAAGCAGCCAATAAGTATTAGGGTTGGCATGCCAGGACCTACATATAGATCAATGGAATAGAATAGAGAACCCAGAAATCGACCCAAACCACTATGCCCAATTAATATTCGACAAAGGAGGCATGAACATACAATGGAATCAATAAGTATTAGGGTTACATGATGAGGCAAACACAGGTTAGACCAGTGCCCTCCAAACACCATATCAACACAGATTCTTCTGACACTTGATGTGGCTCTGACATATGCAAACACTGTGACCAGTAGAGCCAGCTTGATTGGACACACACACACACACACACACACACACACACACATACACACACATCGTGATCACATTTCTTCCCCAAATCTCAAAGGGCCATGATACAAAGTTAATGATAGTTAATGCATACTCAGAAGACATGAAGCAGAAGGTGGCAGCTTCCTCCTCTCCTGTCTGTGATCAGTTTAGCAGTTTGAAATATGTAGGTCCTGGCATGCCACCTGTCTCTGCTCATGTCTGCAATAGACAGACACTTAGTGTGATAGAGGACTCTGGTCAGGTTCTCAGAGGGAACATTGATTTTATTTTGATGGCCAAACCGGTAGATAAGATCTGGTTTCTACTTTTAAAATAACTTATGAAATTTGTTTCCCCAAAGGAAAAAGAAACAGTTGAATAAATGCAGGAATTACAATAATACAAATTTTTATTTACACATGTCTGTAGAAGCAAGGCAGATGCCAGTCTCACAAGACCAGTATTTTCCTGATTCAAAACAAACAAACAAAAAGACATCAAATGAAATGAAACTACAGGTGAATATCCCTCAAACACACATGCAAAAACCATTTTAAAATATTAGCAAACTGAGTCAGTGGAGAGAGTGTCAGACCTCCCACTGAATGGTTGTGGTTTCAATTCCCAGTTAAGGGCATGCACCTGGGTTGCAGGTTCAGTCCCCAATTCACGGTCTTGGTGAGTGCGGAGGCAACCAATTGATGTATCTTTCTCATATTGATGTTTCTCTCTCTCTCTCTCCCCCCCCCTCTCTCTAAAAAGCAATGGAAAAATATCCTTGAAGAAGAACAAAGTAGGTGGGATCTCAATTCCAGATATCAAGCTGTATTACAAAGCCACTGTTCTCAAAACAGCCTGGTACTGGCACAAGAACAGACACATAGATCAATGGAGTAGAATAGAGAACCCAGAAATCGACCCAAACCACTATGCCCAATTAATATTCGACAAAGGAGGCATGAACATACAATGGAGTCAAGACAGTCTCTTCAATAAATGGTGTTGGGAAAATTGGACAGATACATGCAAAAAAATGAAACTAGACCACCAACTTACACCATACACAAAAATAAACTCAAAATAGATAAAGGACTTAAACCTAAGTCGGGAAACCATAAAAATACTAGAGGAATCCACAGGCAGCAAAATCTCAGACATATGCTGAAGGAACTTCTTCACTGACACTGCTCCTAGGGCAATGGAAACTAAAGAGAAAATAAACAAATGGGACTACATCAAAATAAAAAGCTTTTGCACAGCAAAAGAAACCATCAACAAAACAACAAGAAAGCTCACTGTACGGGAGAACATATTTGCCAATGTTATCACTGATAAGGGTTTAATCTCCAACATTTACAGGGAACTCATATAACTTAACGAAAGGAAGATAAACAATCCAGTCAAGAAATGGGCAAAGGACCTAAATAGAAACTTTTCAAAAGAAAACAGAAGGAAGGCCAAGAAACATATTAAAACATGCTCAAAGTCACTAATTATCCCGAGAGATGCAAATCAAAATGACAATGCGGTACCATCTCACACCTGTCAGAATGTCTATCATCAACAAACAAATAAACGACAAGTGTTGGCGAGGATGCAGAGAAAAAGAAACCCTCGTGCACTGCTGGTGGGAATGCAGACTGGTGCAGCCACTGTGGAGAACAGTATGGAGTTTCCTCAAAAAACTAAAAATGGAACTCTCATTTGACCCAGTAATCCCACTTTTAGGAATATATCCCAAGAAGATAGAAACATCAATCAGAAAGGATATATGCACCCCTATGTTCATAGCAGCACAATTCACCATAGCTAAGATTTGGAAACAGCCTAAGTGCCCATCAGCAGATGAGTGGATTAAAAAACAGTGGTACATCTACACAATGGAATACTATGCTGCACTAAAAAAGAAGGAATTCCTACCATTTGCAACAACATGGATGGAACTGGAGAGCATTATGCTAAGTGAAATAAGTCAGTCAGAGAAAGATAAATATCACATGATCTCACTCATCTATGGGTAATAATGAACAATATAAATTGATGAACAAAAGCAGATCCAGAGACAGGGAAGCATCGATCAGACTGTCAAACCTCAGAGGGAAAGTAGGAGAGGGTGGGGGTAAGGGGGAGAGATCAACCAAAGGACTTGTATGCATGCATATAAGCCTAACCAGTGGACACAGACAACAGGGGGGTGAGGGCATGAGTGGGGGGGGGGTTGGGAAGGTAATGGGGGGATGAGGACAAATATGCAATACCTCAATCAATAAAGAAATTAAAATGAAAAAATATATATATAAAAAAATATCCTTGGGTGAGGATTAACAACAACAAAAATTAGCAAACTGAATTAAATAATGTATCAAAAGGATTATGGACCATCACCAAGTACCTAGGAATGCAAGGTTGATTTAATAGTTTAGAATTAATTAATGTAATACCGTAATCTATAATAATAAAAGCCTAAGCGACGATTGCAACCAAACGGATGACCAAACAGGCTGTGTGGGGCGACCAAACAACTGAGCAGCAGGCTGTGTGGGGCAGCCAGGCCCGTGGGGGGGCAGTTTGGGGTGACCAGGTCAGCAGGGGGGGGCAGTGAGGGGCAACCAGGCTGGCGGGGGGGGGGGCAGTAAGGGGGCAACCAGGCTGGCGGGGGGGGGGGCAGTAAGGGGCGACCAGGCTGGTGGGGTGCAGTTAGGGCAACCAGGCTGGCAAGGGGGGACAGTTGGGGGTGACCAGGCCAGTAGGGGAGGCAGTTAGGGGCGATCAGGCCGGCAGGCAAGTGAGCAGTTAGGAGCTCACTCATGGTACCGGATTGTGAGAGGGATGTCCGACTGCCGGTTTAGGCCCGATCCCCAGGATCAGGCCTAAATCGGCAGTTGGACATACCCCAAGGGGTTCCGGATTGGAGAGGGTGCAGGCTGGGCTGAGGGGACCCCACCTCCCCCATGCACGAATTTCATGCACCGGGCCTCTAGTCTATATAATAATAAAAGCATAGTATGCTAATTAGACTGGACATCCTTCCGGACATCCTTCCTTCCGGACATCCTTCCTCCGGACAAAGCCGCAGGGGGCGGGGGCCATAGCAGAGGCAGCAGAGGCTCCCAGGCCATGGTGGCGATGTGGGGAAGGGGAGCGGGGTCAAGGCCCTTCCACAAATTTCACGCATCGGGCCTCTGATAATAGGATAAAAGACAAAACCACACAATCATCTAAACAGATGCAGAAAAAGCATATAACAAAATCCAACAACCATTCCTGGTGTAAATTCTCAACAACTAGGGATAAAAGGGAAGTTCCTTACCTGATTACAAAAACCTGTTGCTAATATCATACTTAATGATGAAAGATGGAATGTTTGTCTCTAAAATGGGGAAAATGCAGATATTTGCTCGCATCACTTCTAATCAACCTTGTACTGAGATTCTGGTCAGTCAAAAAATTTTTTTAAGTCATCCAGGTTGGAAAGAAGTAAAAATCATCTCTATCCTCAGTGACATTGTCCTCTATGTAAAAAAACCCAAGGAGTCCCCTGCCTTCTGCCCAAAACTGCTATAATTAAAAAATGAATACAGCAAGGCAACTGGATACAGGATCAATATTTTAAAAATCAATTGTGTTTCTATATTGTAGCAATAAACAATCAAAAATTAAGAAAAAATTTCATTCACAAGAGCATGAAAAATAATACTTAAGTCTAACAAAGAAGTGAAATAATTTATACACTGAAAATTATCAAATATTGCTGAGAGAAATTAAAGAAGATTTAAAGACTCATGTCCATAGGTTGAAAGACTCAATATTGGTAGGATGGTAGTTCTCCCCAGATTGTTGTACAGATTCAATGCCATCCCTATAAAAATGCCAGCAGTCGATGTGGAAATTGATAAGTTGATCCTAAACTTTATATGGAAATTCAATATCATCAGTCCTTAGGGAAATGCCAATTAAACCTCAGTGAGATGATTCTGCATATCCACCAGAATGGCTTTAATTTAAAAAGACAGTCCTTCCGAAGTTTGAGTGAGTAGCTGGAGAAAGTGGACCCCTCAGGCATTGCAGATTGGAATGTAAAATAGAAATTTAAACTGTGAAAACTATTCTTAAAATTTGAACTTACTGCCCTGGCTGGTATGCTCAGGGGTTAGAGCATTGGCCTGTGTACTGAAGGGTCCCAGGTTTGATTCCCGGTCAAGGGCACATACCTGGGTTGCAGGATCCATCCTCAGCCCCAAGGGGGCATGTGCAGGGAGGTAATCAATCAATGTATCTCTCTCACATCAATGTTTCTCTCTCTCTCCCTCCCTCCCTCTCTCCCTCCCTCCCTCTCTAAAAATCAATGGGGAAAAAATATCTTCACACACAAAAAAATTTTTTTTAACTTACAACCCTGGCTGGTGTGGCTCAGGTGGTTGGAGCATTGTCCCATGCACCAAAAGGTGGCAGGTTTGTTTCTTGGTCCCGGGACACACCCAGGTTGCAGGTTTGATCCCCAGTCACCCAGTCAGGGCCCATATGTAAGGCAACTGCTCAATGTTTATCTGTCACCTCTCTCTCTCTCTCTCTTTCTCTCTCTTCCTCTCTAAAATCAATTTTTTAAAAATTGAACTTACCATATGACAAAGTAATTCCACTACTAGGTACTTTTCCAGGAGAAATATAAGAGGTATACCAAAATGTAGCATTGTACATAATAGATGAAAAGTGGAAATTATTCAAATACTTATAAATTGGTAAATAAAGAAAATGGCATATAGTCATACAGTAGAATAGTACTCAGCAGTAAAAAGGTGATTCTGTGTGGCCCCTGCTTCTTCCTACTCTCTTACAAATTGGAGTCTCCCTGGATTGACAGCAAGCGAGGAGTGACCTACTGGCTTCCGGTAGGAACCTTCATGTGGGAAATTCCCCAGACACAGAAAGTATTTTCAATGACCATTGTTGGGTGTCACAAAACACGACAAATGTCCACTGTGTTCTCTTTAGGACCCCATCTAGGGTCACAAACTTGGGGCTCTGACCCAGGACACTGAAATTTCCAGGGCTGAAGAAAAGGGATGGGACAAGCATCCCAATGTCAAAGGCAGGCAATGCTTTGTATGTAGACCTGCCCTCTTCCCCACATGCGCAAAAGCAAGCTTTGTGCCCTGGCCCCCAGCAGTAACATTTCTAGGCACGGCTCTGCCACTTCCCTTTCCACTCCAGCCTCCTGGACCCCCTTGCCTCCTCTTACTTGGCATTCTGAGCTCCCCAGTCAGGTCTCCAATCTGTCCTGCCTACCACTACAGTCTCATTGTCCTCAAGGTCAGTTCACCCTTGTCACTTCTAGCACACACACAAAATAAAATAAAATAAAATAAAATAAAATAAAATGAAATAAAATAAAATAAAATAAAATAAAATAAAATAAAATAATTCCAGTGGCCACTTACGTATTGTCTGTATCACCCAAAATCTTCAGCTTGATTTTTCGAAGCCAGTAGGTCACTCCTCGCTTGCTGTCAATCCAGGGAGACTCCAATTTGTAAGAGAGTAGGAAGGAGCAGGGGCCACACAGAATGATCTTTTTACTGCTGAATACTATTCTACTGTATGACTATATCCCATTTTCTTTATTTACCAATTTATAAGTATTTGAATAATTTCCACGTTTTATCTATTATGTACAATGCTACATTTTGGTATACCTCTTATATTTCTCCTGGATAAGTACTTAGTAGTGGAATTACTTTGTCATATAGTAAGTTCAATTTTTTAAAATATATTTTATTGATTTTTTACAGAGAGGAAGGGAGAGGGGTAGTTAGAAACATCAATGAGAGAGAAACATCAATCAGCTGCCTCCTGCACACCTCCTACTGGGGATGTGCCCGCAACCAAGGTACATGCCCCTGACCGGAATCGAACCTGGGACCCTTCAGTCCACAGGCCAACGCTCTATCCACTGAGCCAAACCAGTTAGGGCAGTAAGTTCAATTTTTTAAAAATTGATTTTAGAGAGGAAAAGAGAGAGAGAGAGAGAGAGAGAGAGAGAGAGAGAGAGAGAGAGAGAGAGATGAGAGATAAACATTGATCAGTTGCCTTACATATGGGCCCTGACTGGGTGACTGGGGATCAAACCTGCAACCTGGGTGTGTCCCGGGACCAAGAAACAAACCTGCCACCTTTTGGTGCTTGGGGCAATGCTCCAACCACCTGAGCCACACCAGCCAGGGTGGTAAGTTTAAAAAAAATTTCCTTTCTTGCATGTTTTCCATTAGGATGGGCCAAAGGAAAACTCCTGGGAGAGTCAGAGGGCAGATAGGAAGCAGCAGCCATTTGGGACTCAAACACATTTCAGCTGATCTGCTGAATCATCTTATTGGCATGAAGCAGCAGCTAGGCCTACAACTTCTCTCCTTTCCCCTGGATCCTCCTTCAGCTCCTTTAACACAACAGCCAGGTGTTTGAGCTCAGCTGTGACATAGGGCCCTCGCTTCTGCAGAACAGCCTTGACACCAAGGTCAGAGGTGATAAGGACTGACACACCTTTCAAGTTCATCCTTGCTCATGCTCGTGGGTTCCAGCCTTCTCTTGATCTCTCCCACTTTACATTCATCATCCCTTCCTGACTACCTACACAGTGGACTTCAAGTGTCAACATTAGACATGGAGACAATAGCCTTACAGAGACTGCTTAACCAGCTCTCACAACTGTGCAAGGCCAACTCCCTGTAATGATGAATGATGGATGGATGGATGGATGGATGGATGGATGGATGGATGGATGGATGGATGGATCTCCTATTGGTTCTGCTTCTCTATCAGGTATACATTTGTCCCCATCTCTACCTTCTACAGGTGTCCTCTTCTTTCAACACCCAGTTTCTCCGTAAAGCTGACCCAGGACCTAGAGCTAAGAGTGACCCTCACACATACACGCACAGAGAAAAAGTTGTGCAGCCCACGCAGGCTATTTGAGATCCCTAGAGCACTGGGCTAATTTTGCCTCATCTCTTAGATATTTCTGCCCATGTCATTTTCCCTCTATTAACTACCGGTCCCTCCAAGGGCAGGGACTGTGTGTCATACATTTTTAGGTCCCCCAGAGTATTTTCGACTGGCCTAGGGCTCTGTGCAATGAACTAAATTGAATGGGACTAAAAACTCAAGGGAAAAGGAGGGTTGGTAGGATGATAAGGACTTCAAAATAAACTACTTTTAAAAAACATTACCACCTGCCTGCCTGGTGAATGCATGTCCACATGTCAGCCTCGGGATTCCTCTTCTCTCCAGCCACAGACAGGGACATCGGCTTTCCAGCAAGGAAACACAGAACGAAAAGAATGTGAGAGCGCACACCTCCCTCCCCCAATTATTTACTAGTTCATGCAATTTGGTGTGTAATGATGCCTATCGATGAGAAGTGGGAAATATCACCTGCAATATGATTTTTTTTTTTTTTTTGCTACCAAGGCTCTTTTACAAGGAGCCCTGAATGATATGATTTAATGAGTGGAACTATTACTCCAACTATTGTCTGTAAGGTAGTAATATGGATCAGAGACCATTTTCAATATGTAAAAATGTCTAACAGTAATGTTTGGATAAAGAAAAAAAACATTCTACTGCTAAAAGATTAAATTTTTTTTTTTTTAGCAGGGACTATTTTCATTCAGGTTGGTAATACACATTACTCCCAAGCTCATTATAAACCCTATATGTTATTCAATTACTTTAATAAAAGGAGAAATTACTCGATAACTTCTTAATAAATATATGTAATTTGTTAGGGAAATTGTTTTAACACCTCGTGTCCCTTCAATTGAAGTAATTGAGGAGACTCTAAAAGGATAAAAAGGTTTAACCACTATACTAGATATTAATACATATTAGAATAGATATTAAAAACTGAGTCTTCAAAATATTAAAAATTCACTCCCTTATTGTGTATAGTATAAATCTAAAATCAAATAATGCAATGAATTAAAGGAAACAATTTCAACAAAGAGGAAATATAACAAAAGAAATAGTTTCTGATAGTATTACAGGTTTATACTATCAATTTCAATTTTAATTCAAAACAAGTTGAATAAAAAAAAAATGAGTCATTTTCACCTGACTTGAAAAAAATTGCAGGGAATCAAGCTTTTGTTCTGTAATTTTCCATTTGGCTCATTGGAAATTTTTTATTTTTATTTTTTTGTTCTGTTAGCTGTGTGCTCTATTGATTAATTCAATCCAATGCCAAGGAAGGCAGGAATCGAGATGCTGGCAGATGTTGCCGCTTCTAACAGAATATATAAGAGAAGAGCCAACTGGTTCCTATGTTGTGGTTTCAATTAGAGCTCAGAATGAATAAACTCATCCCAGAGAATTCAGGATTCCACTGGCCCTGAGGAAACTCATAAGATGAATCATTTCTGTTTTATTCCCAAATAAACATAGAGTTTGAAGTTCAGACAGGAGTCAAGTAAGCACAGTTTCTCACTAACCAAGCTTCTGTGTCATCCTCTCCCTTCCAGGTGGATGCCCCTCAGTGCTGCAGGACAGATGCTGCGACCCCAGCAGCGGAGTCGGGGAGAGACCCAGGCAAGAGCACAGGCAGGCAGGCTGGGACATAAAGGTGGAGAGAGTGTCGAATGGCGCGTGGTGGATTATTGGGGCTCTGGTCATACTTAGAATTTACTGGGACTCGGCAAGGGATAATTATGCAGTTTTAAAAATTAGAATGATGAAGATCATGTAGCAACGTGGAAAATGCTTATGATATGTTAGGTAGAAACAATCAGGATTGAAACTTTAGAAACACTATGATTTTAACTATGTAAAAAGTGTGCCTATAGCCCTAGCTGGTTTGGCTCAGTGGATAGAGTGTTGGCCTGTGGACTGAAGGGTCCCAGGTTCGATTCCAGTCAAGGGCACAGGCTTGGGTTGTGGGCTCGGTCCCCAATGTGGGGCAGGCAGGAGGCAGCCGATCAATGATTCTCTCTCATCATGGATGTTTCTATTGCTCTCTCCCTCTCCCTTCCTCTCTGAAATCAATAAAAATACATTTTTAAAAAGTGTGCCTATAAATTAAAGGTTGAAAGAAAATGCAATAAAATAATAACAGTGGTTATGTTAATGTAGGGAAATTATGCATGATTTTTAAAATATGTATGTCTGGTCTCCAGTAGATACCAACCAATTTCTTCTGTTTTTCTGTTTCTGCTACCTAACATGTTTTAAAATTGTATGATTGTAAATTAATCATCTTTAAAGCTAAATTTCCTTCTTTTTAAAGCCTGTATCCAGTATATGTGTATTTATATTTATATTTTTTCATTTATATGTAAAACAACAGTGAAAGAATACAATTAACTTTTAAAAAAATTCTCACCCAAGGATTTGTTCATTGATTTTAGAGAGAAAAGAGGGTGGGAGGAGAGAGGGAGAGAGAGAGAGAGAGAGTGAGAGAAAGAGAGAGATAAACATTGATGTGAAAGAGAAACATCAATCAGTTGCCTCTCGTACGCACCCTTACCAGGAATTGAACCTGCAACCTTTTGATATACGGAATGATGCTCCAACCAACTGAGCCACCTGGCCAGGGCCAATTTTAACTTTTAAAATATGATAAAATATAGGTATTTTATTTCTTTCATTAAATTTTACTTAAATATTAAATAGCAAATAATATAATGTACTTAATAACACAATACCTAGCAGGGATCTTACACACTTAGGCCTTTGATATATATTGGTTGAATAGATTTGAAATCACTCATTCGTTTGTTCATTTATTAAACAAACATTTATTGAAGACCTACTTCACCCCCATAAAATGAGTATTTTTTGCTGACTTAGAAAAGGACCAAATGATTTTCTAAGTTATAAAATATAATTGTGTACTTAAAGGTGCAAAAAACATGTGTACAGTTTATCAAATTGTTGTAAAATGGCCCTAGCTGGTTGCTCTTAGTGGTTAGAGCATCGGCCCACGAACGGAAGGGCTGTAGGTTCGATTCTGGTCAAGGGCATATACCTCCATTGCAGGCTCAATCCCAGCCCCGCTCTCTTGCTCGCTCTCTCCCTCCCCTCCACTCTCTCTAAAAATTAACAGGAAAAATATCCTCGGGTGAGGATTAACAACAACAAAAAAGTTGTAAAATGAATCCCCTTGTAACCAACCTTCCCACCCAGGTCAAGAAGTAGAACATTGCCGGTGCCCCAGAGCTATAACACTTCTGGCCCGATCCTAACCTCTGCCTGTGCCCCAGCGGTCACCAGGACAGAGGCCAGTGTGCGGCAGCTCAGGAAGCTCCAGGCCCTTGCATTTGTGGGCCCTTCCCAGCACATTCACTTTTCTTCATAAAATTTGCAAAAGTCAACTGTTAGGGTGGCCGAAGGAGGAATGCACGAGGCCCAAAGTGGTAAAGGTTTATAAATTTGTTAGGTCATCTGGGGACCACATGGGCTGAGGCCCCAAATGGCGCCAGCACCCATGGATGAGGAGTCGGAGGTTTTAAAGGACTCTAGGTGGGCTTTTTCGGTGGGGGACTCTCTGGGCGGTCCGGGTCCTGGGAAAGTCCGGAGGGGAAAGATAATGGTCTTAGTAGATGGAATGTGGTCTAAGCGAAAGGGAATGTTGGTTGTGAAGTGGCCTAAAGGTCAGTTCCCAGGGGAGCGGGTATCCATTCAATTATTTGATCAGACCTAACATAAACATTTCCCCACATTCAGTTAAGACCTCTTTGTACTTTCATAACTAATTCATCATGTCCCATTCTTTGTCTTAAATAGGGTTCCCCCCCAAATTGTATTAGCTTCAGGGCCCACAAAATCTAGATCTGCCCCTAGACCCACTGTCTTGATCCTGAGGCATTCTTTGCTTCCAGATGGATTACACAATGTGAAACTGTCCATTTCCCATTTTAAAATGTTCCAGTATTTCCATGAGCTCCGACCCTTGGCTGCTCGGGGAGCTGCTTAGAGAGAATGGACTGGCTTTTCACAGCAGCACGGTATATGGTTTGGGGTTTGTTTCACAGAAATGGACCACTCGAGCTGGGGACAGGCCTCTGCTTGGCTTTCTCTTCTTTATGAGACAGACAGGGACCCACAGAGCGGAGCGAGGCCAGTCAGTCACCTCCCGAACTCGTGCCTCCAAGGCAGAGTCGCTAACAGAAGGCTAGCTTGTTAGACACAGAATATTTACAACAAATTTGAATCGTCTGCCACCATTTAAGAGTCAAAAGATTTCACGCAAAACATTGGCTTTCTGACTTCCTCTGAGCATGTGGAAGATGTGACCACTCTGGCCCACATTCCCTGAGGGCCGAGGGCCCGGCACTGACTGGGTGGAGCTGAGGAGCAGCTGCTTGCTGAGGCCACGCCTCCTCCCTGAACCACCATTCCCTCACTTAAGGGTGTTATCTGAGTGTTTGGTCCCTTTAGGCATTTGGGAACCGGCTCTAACCTAGTATCTTGTGTTAGTACAAAATGGTCTCTTCGGTGATTTTGAAAAATTAAATTTAAAGCCAGCAAGGAACAGGTTCTCCCAAATACTACAAGATGCCTTTCTTGCCTATAGTTCCTGAGCTCTTTACAAAGCTGCATGTAAGGAACCTCCCCAAACGGAGTTAAATGATCTAAGTGTACACACGAATAAAATTAGAAATGTACAAAGGTTCATCTCAAGTGACATAACTTCCCACTTAGAAGCAGTAAGAAGCACTACGTCTAACTCTGTCATTCCTGAATTTTTGTGTGAATCAAAATCTCACCTGGAGACCTAAAAACAGATTGCTGGGCCCATCCCCAGAGTTTTTTTCTGGCTCAGTAGGTGTAGAGTGGAGCTGAGAGTGTGCATTTGTAAGAGGTTCCCAGCTGCTGCCCATACTGCGGGCCCTGGAGCACTCCTTGAGAATCCCTGATGCGTGCCACTCAAAATGTGGTCCCCAGGCTAGATGCCCGGGAGCTGGCCAGGAATGGAGACTCTCGGGCCCTCTTTAGACCAGTGGAATCAGGATCTGCAGGTGGTTTGCAGGAATGTTACATGTTGAGATGCACTGGACTAACTTGTCCATTACAAAACCTTCCTGGTTAAAGAAAAAAAACAAACACAAACCCTTAGGCCATTTGCTAAATATACAGAATACCAGGCCTTTCCCTTAGAAATTCTTTAGAAATCTATTTTTCCAACCATTCCAGGTGATTCTTATCATCAGGAAAGTTTAGGCTAAGGATAGTATTAACCTTTTGCACTCAGATGTCGAGTGTGACTCGACACGGTTAGCATTAGAATAAAGGAATCGAGAAAAAAGCAAGCGAGTGCAAAGGGTTAATAAATCTAAAGAAAGAATCATATATATAAAAGCCTAAGCAACCTGAACATCCGGAATGACCGGTGGCTATGATGCACACTGACCACCAGGGGCCAGACACTCAATGCAGGAGCAGCCCTCTGGTGGTTAGTGTGCTCCCACAGCCAACCTCCCTAGGCCGGCTGACCTCCCATGGTTCCTCCTCCTGGCCAGCAGGCCCCAATCACCTGATCGGGGCCAGGACCCAGGCTGGGACAGGGAACCAGGGGTGGGTGGTGGTGGACATGGCCCCTTTCCCATGGGGGCCGAGGGCCGGCTCCCTCCTTGGGGCCAGCAGCCAACCTCCCATATCCCGTCCCTCCTCCCAGCTGGCAGGCCCTGATTGGCCCACCACCCACCTGCCGTGGTGGCGGTGCGGTGGTGAGGGAAGGAGGAGGGGGGGAGGTGGAGAACCCTGCGGCGGCGGGGTGCTGATGATGGTGCCATCGGCATCTGGCGTCTGTTCCTTCCACGCCTGGCCCGGCGACCATCACCTCCTCTCTGGCCTGGCCCCGATCGGCTCTGATCACCGGCCAGACCTAGGGACTTCACCCGTGCATGAATTTCATGCACCGGGCCTCTAGTATGTTAATAAAATGAGATGAGCAAATGAAACATAAAAAAACTGGGAAATTCCAGGGGAGAAAATTGGTAGCATGTCTTCAACCATGTGGGGCTCTATAGCTGCTGGTATGCATTCCTTTTGTGGAGAGAGACGCATCAAATCATCAGATCCTCTAACAAGCACCAAGCTCCTTTTATCTGGGTCCCTTCTCCTCAAGAAAACTTGTCATTATAATTTGGCTTCCATGTGCTTTTAAAACCAGGAGAAACACACCAGTCAAATCAATACTCTACGTATTCTGATGTGAGTGACAAGTACATTTCTCACTGGGAATCAAGAAATCAAGGTGTTGACATATTTTTCTATAGGTTCTATTAGTGTTTTCAAGAGATCAAAACACCTTTGTTTTAATAACAAAATTGAATTGGTAGGCATGTGTTTATCTTATTTTATTTGAGGAAAGGACAAATAAAGTAGATTTCACTATGTTGTTTAATATACATTCATTTAAGCAAGTCGGATTTTTTTAAAGGAAAATTACATTAGCAAATAATAGAAGTGTGTAAAATATACAAGAAATGAAACATCTAAAAAATAGTGGATGAGGAAACTATCTTTAAATGAATAAATTCCTCAGTGTTGCCCTAACTGGTGTGGCTCAGTTGGTTGGGTGTCATCCCAAGCACTGAGGGGCCCGTTCCATTCCCAGTGGGGTGTGCTCAGGAGGCAGCTAGTCGATGTTTCTCTCTCTCTCTCTCCCTTCATCTCTCTTTAAAATCAATTTAAAAAAACCTCATTGTTTTTATTAGTGAAACATCAGCTTTAGTTAAGTCACATTTTCCTCCTTCACCTGTCTCCACTATTCTCCAGGAGGAGGGTGACATTTTACCCTTCTGCTTAAAAGAACTGCACCATCAGAGTCCACCTACTATACATTTTTTCCAGACATCAGGTATGTCCGACATCCTTTCCCAAATTCCAAATCTCTGAGAGTTGCACTCATTGCCTGTCCATCCACCACTCAATCCCGCAGTTTTCATCTGAGAGATTAGCAAACTCCCTGTCAGTGTGGAAGCATGGTATTTCTGTTAAGGTTTCAAGTGAATAATCTTATTCTAGAAAAGAAGCAATCAGAGGACCTGTTTGTCTGGAGGATGTTTGTCGGGAGGAGTGCTCCACCCAAGAAAGGTGGTGTCTGTGATGTGGGGAATGACTCAGCAGAGGAGTCCCCTCAGCTCCCTCCACAGAGCTACAAACGCCAGTCTCTTCTCACTCAAGCCTACTCCTCTCCACCCTCCCTCCACCAAACCCAGGGGGAGTGGCTGAGAGTGAGACTTTGTGATTGGCCTTTTAAGAGGGTGTCTGTGTCCCTAGCAGACTCCTGTCTGTGCTGGAGAACAGAATCCCCACTGATTTTCACAGCCAGATGTTATGTGGGTGCCTCTTCCTTTCTCTGGTGCTGTGGGCTAGGAAGCCTGGTTTGAGGTTGAGACCCCACCCTTCTCGGGGGAACTTCGCAGCTGGATCTCTCCCTAGAATCTCAGCAGCCACCTGTGGGAGCGGGACCAGCCCTTTTCACGTCTTCGTCCTTCCTACCAGGCTCCATGTGGCCTTTTCTGTAAATCCTTGGTTACAAGACTTCTCTTCAGCTAGTCTTCAGTTGGCTGTTCAGGTTGACTGCTCTATATTTAAGTTGTAATTCTAGTTTGGTCCTGGGAGGAGGTGAGTGTAACCTACCTTTTAATATATATTTTTTTTATTTGGAACAATGGGAAATGCACTATCTATTCAAAAATTAAATTAATACTTCTTTGAGAAGAGACTAACAATATTTACATGACCAAGGAACTAAAGACCTGTGGCTTATTTTGCTATAATAGATCTTCAATAATTATTTGATGCCTTGTATTAATGTGAAGTGACTCCAGGTGAAGGTGTGTGATGGGCCAGGCCTTATGAGAGCAGAAGGGAAGGTCCAGGGCCAGTGCTGCCCATCATGGAGGAGGCAGTCTGCGTACACTGGCACATCCAAAATGGGTGCTCCAAGTGGGGCCGGGTGGGCACTAGGGGAACAAACTTGGGCGGAATGCCAGTCTGAATTACAGTGAACATGAAGCCTGCTTTCAGCAATAGAAGAAACCACATGCTCTTATGATAGAGGTGGTAATGATAAAGGATTAAGAAAAATTGAGAGAAGTCCCCAAGTTATCTTTTTGTTGTTTTTAGTGGTGTTTTGTTTTGTTTTGTTTTGGTGAAGAGGGAGTGAATTTGGAATGAGAATTATAATTATTTCTAATCTAATCAGAAGGGTGGTATGTATGAAGAATGATGTTATCCACCTAGGAAGGAGGGAGGTACAGCAGGGCTGTGGCTTGGAGGTTTAAGAAGCAGTACTCACTGTGAGAGACTGAGCCAGTGAGAGGCACCAAGGCATCCTGATTCCTGGGATCCAGAAGGTGAGAGACAAGTGTCTGGGTGACAGGGTAAGCACTAGTATCAGGACTGTTTTGCACCCCCTGCTCCAGAAGGAATGGTGTCCCAGGGTTATTCACAGGGAGGGGGCTGTGTGACTGAGAGCTGTGGACCGGGCCCCCTGGGATGCCCTAAATACAGTCTGGTGGGGAAGTGTCACTAATGCCCTCAGGGAGCAGTGAGTCATCAGTAGGAAGAAACCAGTGACCCAAGGTTCCCTGCTCTGGGCACGGAGCAAGCTTTTGGGCACATCCAACTCCTCCTCTCTCACCATTTCCCTCTTTCTGGGTGTCTTGAACTTTGATGTGAATATCTAGTACTTTTTTGAGATCCTCTGATGAAAGGTGCAACAGAAAGGCAAAGTATTACTATTAACACTGTAAATATTTTAATGACCAGAGCAGAAGTGCCACAGAACATACACTGAGTGGCCAGATTATTATGATCTCTGAACGCATAATAATCTGGCCACTCAGTGTATATCCTATATAATAAAAGGCTAATATGCAAATTGTCCCCTCGACCATGAGTTCGACCAGCAGGCAGGCCGGCCGGCCAACTGCCCATGTCCCCTCCCCCTGGCAAGGCTGGCCGGACCCCACCCATGCACGAATTCATGCACCGGGCCTCTAATATATATATATACACATACACTGAGTGGCCAGATTATTATGCGTTCAGAGATCATAATAATCCGGCCACTCAGTGTAGATGCATATTTCAACTTCTAATATTTCTAAAAGAACGAGTTAAGAATAGCAAGAGTGAGAAGAGAAGCTGATTGTGGAGGAAAAAAAGATGGTGAGTTCAACTAAGGAAGAGACCTCCCTGTTCTGGTCCCAGCAGAAGTGGTGATGCCCACCCACCCACACGGAGGCTGAAGCCAGACACCCGGGTCTTTGTTCCTATGCACACGTGTGACCACTGATGGGGGCAGATGGAGCGAGTCCAGGCCCAGCCTTCATGCAAGAGGTGAGCTGCTTCCGGGCGTGCTGCTGTCCGCTGGTGCACAGGCCAGCCTGGGAGCAGTGTCCCAGAGGGCGGGGAAGATGGGGCTCCCCCTGACAATACCACCTGGGAGACACTGGAGCAGGCTAGAGCTGTGGAGGGGGCAGAGAGGGGACAGGGCGATGCATGTCCAGGCAGGGTGCTTCACGCCTGCCGGACCTGGGAATTTTGCTGGCAAGAGAAACCAGCTGTGCTAAATTAGAGCAGTTTCGTAATTGCTCTCGAGCAATAACTGGCGTTAGAAATTAATAACTACCAGTTGAATATAAATGATGTTCCAGGCACAGCGCTAAAGGCAACCTCTACATTTTCTCATTTATTCTCCAAAACAACCCTATGTGGTCGTGCTGCCGGCCCATTTTACATGGGGAGTGTCTTGCCCAAGACGCTACTATAAATAGCATGGTTAGGGTCTGAATGCAAACATTTTAACTTCAAAGTTGCTTGATTACAATGCTATGCGGCCTCCCCAATGATTAGAAAGCAGCCATCAGGGCTCTTAAATTTTGTTGTTTTCTTGCTTATTATAGGCCTGAACACATTGCATCGAGAATGCTATTGTCAAAGATAAGGTAGCAAATTGCTTTCTTCCAACTCTATGGCTCTGGTTTTGATCCATGCCTACAAATGGGTCTTATCCAAAAGAAGAGCTACTTCCCCCTGCCCCCCCCCCCCCCCCCGCCCCCACTGATTTTTAGAGAGAGTGGAAAAGAGCGGGAAAGACAGAGAAAAATATCAATGTGAGAGAAACACATGGATTGGTTGCCTCCTGCACGCACCAGGACTAGGGCCCAGGCGTGCCCTTCACTGGAATCGAACCCAGGACCCTTCTATCTGCAGCCAGCACTCTATCCACTGAGCCCAACTGGCTAGGACAAAAGAAGAGCTACTTTTAAGTCAAGAAGATGTGTACCAAGGTCTGTCTTCCCTACCGGACCACAGCCCAGGCTTCAGTATTTGGTGCCTCTTTTGGACTCACTGTCTTGTCTTCTATTTTCCAATCTGTACTCCAGACTGTGGGCTGAAATAACTCTGAAAAACTTGTCGGAGAATCTCCAGGACTCCCAATTGCCTCCAGAATAAATCCTTTCCCTGCTGGGCAGCCACTCCCCAACCCCTCTCTGCCACACCACAGAGAGAGCTGCTGGCTCTCTCTGTGCCGGACACAGTGTGCTCTCAGGCCTTAGTTACTAGCCCTTGCCAGTCCCTCTTCCTGTAACGGCCTTGCCTTACCTCCTTTCTCCATCTGGCCAATGGTTGTCCTGCAAAGCCCAGGCCCAGTGTCACTGCTGCTCCCTCAGCTTCCTGACCCAAAGCAGGATTTATATTTCCCCTCACCTGGTCCACCACGGCCCCTAGTGCACAGGTGTATTATATTACTACCAATCCATTCATTATAGGCCTTTTTCTGTGCAGCTGGATTCTGTTTCCATTCCTTAGGGTAAGGGCAAAACCTACTTCTTACCATCTTTGTTTCCAGAGGCTGTAGAACACAGCAAATGCTCTATCTTAGGAAGAAACAGAGGAAGTCACATACCAGGGAACTGCTGACACAGCACACAACTGGCGATGAACGGATTCAGCCGGTAGGTGGGCAACTGGCCTAACTGGCTTCAAATTCCTTCTTACACATTATCACCTGTGAGCAACACAGTCACTTAATGAAATAAATACCTTAGAGCAGTGGTCGGCTGCCGAAAACCGATCATTGTCACTAATAGAGAGATGTGAACAGGGATTGTCACTAATAGAGATATGTGAACAGGGAATCCGGAAGGCTGGTCAACCTTAATTGCTCTGAGAGGTCGGAGCTAATCACTTATTGCTTAGTTGAGACATTGGTAGCTAAAGCAGCCTCCACCTGTTACTCTTATGTAAATTCTTGCTGATTGGCTATTATTAGAATTTCCTGCCTAAAGGATATGGGTGTATCTCATAACCTTAATAAAAGGGATAGCAAGGCCAAAGCAAGGCGGTAATCCTCCCCCTAGAGGTGGACTCCCGCCTGGCCCCCAATATTCCCAAATTAATACTTTTCTAGTCTCTTTCATTTGTGTGCGGCCTTCTCCAGAACCGGAACCCTGAACCACACGGGCCGTGAAAGGGGTTCCCACAGTCGGCAAACTCATTATAGTCAACAGAACGGCAAACCGTGGCTCTCGAGCTGCATGTGGCTCGCGAGCCGCAGTTTGCCGACCACTGCCTTAGAGGACTCTACCTTGTTCCACTGAAGGATATGAAAGAGTGAAAAAGCAACTCGAAATTTCTACCAGAGCACCTCTGCTTTTCCCTCAATACAGTTTGGTTTGGACAGGAGAAAAGACTCTGTTGCTGAGACTATAGTTTAAAATGCAGCCCTAATCGGTTTGGCTCAGTGGATAGAGCGTCGGCCTTCGGACTGAAAGGTCCCAGGTTTGATTCCGGTCAAGGGTATGTACCATGGTTGTGGGCACATCCCCAGTAGGAGGTGTGCAGGAGGCAGCTGATCTCTGTTTCTCGCTCATCAATGTTTCTAAATCTCTATCCCTCTCCCTTCCTCTCTGTAAAAAAAAAATCAATAAAATATATTAAAAAAAAATAAAATGCACTGGTTTGGATGGCCTAGTCCTTACCTATCTCCCACCTACGTATCTGTAAGTACTTCTTCCTAACTAGTTTCCCAGCTGATAGTCTTTTCTTCCTCCATCCAACTTGCATATTGCGTATTTGAATTATAAAAGTTTACATGGAACATGTTAATTACAAAACAGAATGATAGATCCTCCCTTCCCCCAACTGATGGACGGAGTATGACGTAAACTCCACCTGCAGCACGGACATTCCTGAACACCTAACCAGGCACCTTATATGGACTGTACATTGAACCACCAATCAGCACCTGCCAAATATCCTAAGCCCCCGATTCCTAAGTCCCTAGGTGCCTAATCATGTGTCTTATATGAAACCACCAATCAGCGTGTGCTGAGTGCCCTAAGCCCCGTCCCTTCCCTTTCCTCCCCTCAAAAGGCGTGTTCACCCCGGCACGTGTGCTTTTTCCCCTTTGGAAGGCAGTCGGGCAGGGGTCTTCTCCTCCAATAAAGCCTGTGTCCTGGTTTTCTCCGGCCCTCTGTCTCATCTTTCACAGAATTGTATAATAAATCAAACCAACCAACCACCCAGTCCTACAACTAAAACATTAATGGTAGCTTACACCTCCCTGCATCTACCTCACCAAGCTGAACCCTGTGCCTAATACCGGGAGCTAATCACCGTCTTCAACTTTGAACTTTTTATTCTATAATCATGCATTGCTTAACAACAGAGGCACATTCTGAGAAATGTGTCATTGATGATGTTGTCATTGTGCGAACATCATAGAGTGCACTTGCACCGACCTAGATGGTATTGCCTACTTCACACCTGGGCTGTATGGTCTAGGGCCTAGACTCTAGGCTATAAACCCATGCATCATGTTACTCTACAAAACAACATGAGATCAAATCAAGCACAAGAGAAAATGATTCAATCAAGAGACTCCATGAAGAAAAGATGTCTGAGGCTGCTGCTGGTGTGACATGGCACACTTTTACAGTAAACTTTTATAAGTAGAAAGAGTACATTCTAAAACAACAATAAGAATATAGTAAATACATAAACCAGGAACAGTTGTTTATTAGTATTATCAACTCTATGTACTGTATATAATTGCATGTGCTATACTGTTATGTGACTGGCAGTGCAGGTGTGTTTACACCAGCATCACCACAAACACGTGAGTCATGCGTTGACACTATGACAGCTGGGAGACAGCTCCACTATAATCTTACGGGACCACCGTGTGGATGCAGTCTGCTGACTGCAATGTTGCTCTGCTGCCTGTGACTATATATGCATACACATATGTGTACACATACACACATATGTTTATATATGTTATCATTATAAACTATGTGCTAGAATAGATTATTAATATTTAACTTGGATACATTTAGAAAAAGTAATTTTACAGAAAGTGTGGCTAAGCGTAGAAAGCCTCACTGTGCTAAATACTTTTTTCATGCTTTCATTAGGAAAAAGATTTCTATTTTATTTCTTCATTTTTGTCTAGACCCTGTTTGTTGCTATTACTAATAGTTATACGGCCCTCTGCATTTTCCCATTTCCACTGAAGTATTAATTGTTTGTTGAATGAGTTATTGCTGCATATGAGACTGTATTATATGTTGTGGAGAATACAAAGAAATATAAAAGATGGTCTCTGCTTTAAGATGCCTATGATTTAATTGGGAAAATAAGACATAATTATGTCAAAATCTATGTGGGAAACATCAGGTTCAAAATTAATCTGTCTCCTGGCTGCCAAGGAAGCAATTCTGTTGTCAAGAAAGTGATGAGAAAGGTACCAAATACTAAAATTGGAAATGCTGAGTTCTCAGATAAATCTGATTACACAGCTTGGTTAGAATGTTCACTTTTCCAATGAGGCACCATGGAAGTCAGTACCCTGAGATGTGAGTGGGGAGAAAATGGATGCCATCTGACTGGTGCAGAAAACAGGTATTGCAGGAGCCAGGTACCGAGTTCTGTGAGCAGCTATGATCAGGTAGCGGTTACAAAGGAAGGAGAACCCAGGGGGTAGTGGTTGGGGGGGAGGGTGGTGGAAGTCAGGGACTAGCAATGAAGAAGCAGGGATTCTCTGCTGAAAATGAGCGAGCTGTGTTCTACATTTAGGAGGAGACCTGTCCAACTGGAGTGGGAGGTGCTTGGGGGGGGGGGGCGGTGGGCACTCTAAGGGAAAGGTGTGAAATTTAGGTTGGGGCCCCACTGAAACTGGCAAGGAAGGGCAGGTTTAGATTTTATCTTGCAAGCAGTGGTTGCATTGAATTATTTGTTAGCGGGGAAGTTTATCTGGCTACTAGAGCCCCTTTAAGAAACTGACATCATTTCACAAGGTTGAGCATGTGCTACCCTATGACCTAACATCCCACTTTTATAAATGCACAAATGCACTGGTGCACTAAGAATGTGCATTGCTGCCCTGACCGGTTTGGCTCAGTGGATAGAGCGTCGGGCTGTGGACTGAAAGGTCCCGGTTCGATCCCAGTTGAGGGCATGTACCTTGGTTGCGGGCACATCCCCAGTAGGGGGTGTGCAGGAGGCAGCTGATCGATGTTTCTCTCTCATCGATGTTTCTAACTCTCTATCCCTCTCCCTTCCTCTCTGTAAAAAAGTCAATAAAAATATATTAAAAAAAAAAAAAGAATGTGCATTGCTACATTTCCCACAATGGCAAAGCACTGGAAACCATCTGAGTTGTTCAGCGGGAGAAGGGGTAAGGAATTGTGGTATGGTTCCCACTGGAATACTATGTAACAACAAAATAAACCGGCTAAGAGCATCAACAGGGGTGAATCTTGGAATCACAATACTGAGTGAAATAACATGTTCTAGGAGATACAGTATGGCGCTACTTTTACAGACTTCCCAAATCAGCAAAATCAACTATATGTATATACACTGAGTGGCCAGATTATTATGATCTCTGAACGCATAATAATCTGGCCACTTAGTGTATATCCTATATAATAAAAGGCTAATATGCAAATTGTCCCCTCGACCAGGAGTTTGACCAGCAGGCAGGCAGGCCAATGCCCATGTCCCCTCCCCCTTCCCTTCCCCTGGCCAGGCTGGCCGGACCCCACCCATGCACGAATTCACATACACACACACACACACACACACACACACACACTGAGTGGCCAGATTATTATGCATTCAGAGATCATAATAATCTGGCCACTCAGTGTATATATATGTAGACTTCAATTTTGACTTAATTTATTCTACTTCTTTTTGTTTGTTTAATCCTCACCTAAGAATATTTTTCCCATTGATTTTTAGAGACAGTGGGAGGGAAGGGGAGAGACAGAGAGAGAAACATTGATGTGAGAGAGACACGTCGATTGGTTGCCTTCCGCACGCACCCCGACCGGGGCCAGGGAATTGAGCCTGCAACCGAGGTATGTGCCCTTGACTGGAATTGAACATGGGACCTTTCAGTCCATGGGCTAACACTCTATCCACTGAGCCAAACCGGCTAGGGCAATTTCTTCTACTTTTTACAGAATATATAGTAAACTATATTTTTAGAAAAGTAGTCAAGTGCTGCACAATGATGTTTTTGTCAAGGACTGCTTACATCTAGGACAGCGGTCCCACAAGGTTAATAATGGAGCTGAAATGTTCCTATCGCCTAGTGACACAGCCATCGTAGCATCCTGGCGCAAAGGCTGCAAAACCCAACAGGGCTGTGGTTGCCACGGCAAACAGCTTTACGCTGGGTGTGGATGCGGGTGACACTGGGGAGCTTCTAGAGGTGTTCTGAGGAATTAGCTAATGAGGAGTGCATGGCTGAAGAAGAGGCAAGAGAAGAAGAACCGGCAGAAGAAAAAAGGAGGCCCAGCCCCCAAGGAACTTCTTAGTGAACGCTGTTAGCAGAAGCTTTTGCAGACTGCATCAGGCTCCTTAAAAAGTTCGAAAACACGGACCCCAACACTGAAAGGTTTTCATTAATAGGAATGTTCGTGATGCCTTATGTACTTGCAAGCGAATCTCTGATAAAAAAAAAAAAGAAACAAATGAAGCGAATGACCACGGACGTATTTCCGAGGAGCAGCCCCTCCTCAGGAGGAGCCTGGGGGTCCTTCCGGAGGCGCTCCAGAAGACGGCACTGCCATCGCAGGTGACAGCTCCTGAAGTGGCACAGCCCTGAAGACACGGCAGGGGGACCCGCGGCGGACGCGGACGAAGACACATCTTGATGACCCTGACCCTGTGTAGGTCTAGGCCAGCGGTCGGCAAACTCATGAGTCCACAGAGCCGGATATCAACAGTACCACGGTTGAAATTTCTTTTGAGAGCCCAACTTTTTAAACTTAAACTTCTTCTAACGCCACTTCTTCCAAATAGACTCGCCCAGGCCGTGGTATTTTGTGGAAGAGCCACGCTCAAGGGGCCAAAGAGCCGCATGTGGCTCGCGAGCCGCAGTTTGCCGACCACGGGTCTAGGCTGACGTGTGTTTTTGTCTTAGTTTTTATCAGAAGGTTTAAAAAGTAAAAAAAAAAATAAACTTAAATAGAAAAACGCTTATGGAATGAGGATGTAAAGAAACACTGTTTTCGTACAGCTGTATAATGTGCTCGTGCTTCCCACTGTGTTACAGCTGCCGACAGTACTCCGTACAGTATCTGCCGTTAGGTGGTACGAGGTTGTATATATATTTGTACAACCTCAGTGGGTGCAATAAAGGCAAAAGCAGTCTGGACAGAAACTTTCCCATCACAAAGACAAGAGCTAACACCCATGCCTGTAAACTCCCCAATAAACTCCCTAAGAAGGTGAAAACAAAACCTCGGTTGAGTTTAGCGCTGAGCCACCTGTCCCTGAAATGTGTTACTGTCATTTCTGTCATGAGTGCAACTGGGAAATAACCCACTGAGTTAAATGACCTTTTCTCCTCCACTCATTCTCTTCTGATAAAGTTGCGCCCGTCTTCCTAAAAGAGACCACACTGTATAAAATTTGAGGCAGGAGCAAGCCGTAATCGCTTCCCATAAAAAAGTATAACTCAATTTTATTAGTATGAAATACTTGAAGATAATTTATTACTTGTGATCCAAGTGTATGATTCTCAAATATGAAAGGGCTTTAACGTAATCATAGAATCACTGAATAAAACTGCTGTTTCCAGACCCCGAGAAAAGCAGGAAGGCACTTGCTCTTTTGGTGGAGAGATACTGCACTTAAGATAATGTCTCGCCGGCCGTCTCTTTGACGGGAGTGTATTCTGCTTCCCCTGCGTCAGGTTCCTCTTACTCAAACTCGACTAGAGGAGCGTGTCGGCTGGCCTGAGCGCCTTCTTTGTAGAGCACTCTCTTGATGGTGCCGTCCTTCGGAGCCTTTATGGTGTGCTGCAGGGACACAAGACACCACAGGTGACGGCTGTGACACTCATGAGGACCAAGCACATGCCGAAGTCAGAGTGAAAAATGAAGCCAACGGCTCTGATGTTTTGTTGTCTATCCATGTTTCCCAGCCTTGCTCACGTCACAGAACAGAGAAAATAACACGTTCCTGGCGCGCCCGTGGGCTGACACACCGGAGGCCCACCCAAGGTCACCAACTAGGAAGCTCCCAACCTTCACAGGAGAATCGCACCTGGGAAGCTTTTAAAAAGCGTTGGGCCCCTTTCTGGGAGATCCCAGTTTCAACGGGTGCAGGGAAGTAGTTTTCAAAAGCTCCCAGGTGTGGCTGACAAAGTGTGGCCAGGTCTGAGAACCACTGGCCTATAACTTCCCACCACCTGCAAACCTGAAGAGCTAATTTCATATGACGGAGGTTTTCGCTTTGACACGGAGCGTGGGCACCCTAGGTTTGGCCGTGGAAAATACCCATAGCGAATATTCAGTTGGCTTATTGCCTGAATCTAAGATATTAATGATTTCATTAATTTCAGAATCAAACGACAGGTGCGATGTCACAAAATTAAAATGAGAAGAATGTTTGTTTTTTTCCCCGCAGTTAAAGCTTCATCAGCCCATGGCCCTTAATATGTAAAATGGTAGTAACTTACTAAATAGGGGAAAAGAACAATTAGGTCCGCTAAGCGCCCACAGTTTACCTGGCAACGGACCTCACGATGGCACGTACTTACCTCCATCTTCATGGCGATCATGACCATTAGAGAGTCTCCAGCTTTCACCTTGTCTCCAGCTTTTACAAGCACCTAGAGGTCCAGAGGGACAGGTTAATCCTCGGACACACAGAGGTCCTCTGTGGCCCACAGAGCTGACACATAAATGAACATTGCGGACGCGTGGGTCTGTGGCTGTCCTGTCTGCCAGAGACAAAGGCACCAGCGGAGACCTCCAGGGCAGCCTGGCATCGCGGGCACCGTTGTCAGGGGGAGGCACTACCTGGTTCCCCATTCCCACCCCCAAGCCATCTAGTTTCCCTGGAAACAGATTAATATGTCTTATGTATCTTGAGACCCTTTTGTTTTCTTCATGAGGGTACAGACAAGACATACCACCCATGCACATGGACAGCAGTGTGGTGACTGTGGAGGGAGGGCGGGTGGGTGGAGGTGGAAGAGGGCATAGAAGAGATAAATGGTGATGGAAAAAATAAAAGAGAGAGAGAGAGGGAGAGAGAGAGAGACAGAGAGAAAGACAGACATACGACCAACCGGGGAGAACTACTATACTTGAATGTCTTCACCATAGTGAGAGTAGGAGGCCTTGCCTCTGTTTGTCTAGTTTTTAGGTTGTCTAGGATACCGTGTTTCAGGTCCTCTGGCCCCGTGCAGTAAATGTATAGACGATCTTCAGGTGAAAGAATTATACTTGTTGGCAACGCCAGGAAAATCTATTTTCCTTTTTATATGTATAAATGAACTCATGCAGCCCACCTGGTCTCACTGTTTGCTTGTTTTTGCTAACAGTTATCAAGGAGTGTTTGGAAACACAGTAAACTCGGGCTCTACAGAACCAGAACTATGAAAAACAAGAAAGAGCCGTGAAAGCCCCCCAAATCTGCAATGCTGGGTGAGGCCTTGGTGTCAGAGGAAATCAATGGTCTGGGTTTAGGGCCCAGTTTTGGGGAAAACATGCATCTTTAAATGTAAGACCCTATTCTGCACCCTGTGCAGCAATGCCCACGTCCTGGGAGGCCTGTGGGGACTGAGAGTGAGTGAGTTAAAGGCAGAACGGAGTCTCCAGCTCACACTGCCTCTCAGCAAACATTTCTAGGGGAACGTTCGGTGAAATCACTCAAATCATTTATTTATTTATTTGTTTGTTTAATTTCTTTATTGATTAAGGTATCACATATTTGTCCTCATCCCCCTCAAATTATTTAAATAGTTTTCTTCTTCTTTTTTTTTGGAGTGGTACCAAGAAGATACAGTTGAATTTTTAAGACTTAAATGAATTTGAGGGGACGCTACTACATTCAAGTACTTAAAAGGAGACTTCTGACCTATTACCACTTGAGGGTGTATCAGTATGGATCTCAACTCTGGATACATACGGCACTCAACACCAAACCACGTTGTTCTCCACCAATATCAGTCTTTCACATTTTAACACTGATGCAGTTATGTACATTAGAGAAAAAGTCATTATTCATGATAAATGGCTGTTAAATTTAACAGTACAAAACAGCCCTTCTGCCCTGGCCGGTGTGGCTCAGCTGGTTGAGCATCAAGGTCACCGCTTCGATTCCCAGGCAGGTCACATGCCTGGGTTGTGGCCTTGATCCCCAGTAGGGGGCGTGCAGGAGGCAGCTGATTGATGTTTCTCTAATTGATGTTTCTCTCCCTCTCCTTTCCTCTCTCTCTTAAAAAAAAAAAAGTCAATGAAAACATGTTTAAAAAAGACAGCCCTTACGAATAATGCTTGGTGAATACTCTTATTTTAATCATAACAAGACAATTTAAATGATTTGTACTTTTATGGAAATTCCCATTTTCAAAATTTATGTTAACAGTGTTTATTGTAAATTAGGTAAATTGGTATTTTCACTGAAGACTGTAATATAGAACTTGAATCTATCATAGAGTCCCTTGATTTCTTGAAATGAATGCTTTCCAATGAATGATATTTAGAGAGGAGAAAAAGAACATATACGGTATAGTTCAACAAAGACGTCTATTGGGTCTTATTGGGCATTATTCTGCACACGTTCGCATGGTTACCTTCTCAATGGTTCCAGTCATGGGCGCTATGGCACCTGCCTGAATTCCTTCTGAGCTCACTGAAGACAAGTATTTGGGGACTGGAATGTCAAACTGAACAGTTCCTTCCTATAAACAGGAAACAAACCAGAAATGAAATCAATATCTTGTTCCTGTAATTTTACTAATATACCTGGCATAAGGATTATTTTCAAGCTATCTATTAAATGTTAGTCATCTTTAACACCAGGGTTCTAACCCAGCTTTGTGACCTTAAGAAAATTACTAAACTCCTTGGTTTTGGTTCCCATTATGCAGGAGTAATGGTATACAAGCCTCAGAGGGGATGCAAGGGATTAATATATATAACTGTTGGTAAAAGATAGCCACTGTCTGGAAGTCATTTTTAGTAACATCTCCGCCATCAAGTGCTTAGCCTGAGGGAGGAACTGTTCTTAACAATTATATTTATATAATTGTCACAATAACCTTATGAGGTAGGTATAGTTATTATTCCTGTTTATAGATGAGGGAACTGAAGCCCAAGGTCACACAGCTGCTCGGTGGTTTGAATGTGAATGAAAGCAGCTTCGTTTTCCAGAACGTAAGCTCTTCGCCACTCACCATCCTGCCTCCTCCATCACATGGTCACAGTGTACTGACTACGGGAAGGAATGCCTGGCAAAGTGAGGTCATCCTCGACTCCATACACTTTACTTGATGACTAAAGGCACCTCATCACTAAGGGCTGTGGTCTGTGAGATGGTTCCCAAATGTGAGAAGACTCTGAAGAGACCACAGTATAGCTGATAACCCATGCAGAACCCTAAGGTCTCTTGATAAACTCGCAACCAAATCCACGCAAAGCCTGCCTCCATCATCTGCCAGGAGAACAGCACTCACCCCACTCCCTTCCCACTGAACACCTTGCCCACAGGGAACACCTGGTCCAGCTCCTCTCCCAATGGCCACCTCCTCCCAAATCCCCAGGGTTTCAAGTATCAGGAGGATGGCGGTTGGGGAAAGTGTTAAGGTATCAAATCCCTGAGAGAACAGGCCCACTGAGCAGGGAGATATTCTGGCAAGAAGGGTGTAAGGACATGTTTCAGAATTAAAGGAAGAAAACGAGTACGTGTCTATCCATGAGAATCTGTGTGAACAAAAGAACAAGAGAAGGCGGGAAGATGGCAAAGAAACAGATCGGAGAGGGAAACGCAGAAGAGATTGAAGGAAGTGGATCGTTCTAATCCCCTTATCTCTGGCCAAGCAATTTTCTCCCAACACCAACAGAGATATTACAAAGAAGAGACCTTACCACAGAAAATAGGTAAATTGTGTTTTCCAGAATAATTAACTTAGTTTTACTAGAAACTCCATTTATAGAACATTTCATGTAAGTACAGTCTCCCTCACTATGAAGATCACCGAGTACTTGGAAAGTTTTATCTCCAATCTAAAAAAAAAAAAAAATAACAGCGAAGATCCGTAAAGTAAACGAACAACACTACATAATTAATAAAATCAGAATTAGTTTCAAAAGGTAACAGGTAAAATGTTTGTTGTTTTGTTTTTAAAAGTCATGTAGAAACTTTCCCCTTAAGATTCATAAACGAAATACTCTAGGTAGAGACAGCAGTAAGATAATGAGAGGAAAACATAGTTACATAACATATTCATAGCACTCACAATGCTACAGGTAAAGGTTCATGCAAGAATAGCAATACATGTGAAATAGAAGCATAAATCAAATTAAGCAAAATTATTAAAATTTTGTTGGGTATATATATGTATTACATGTTTGCATTCATTTCTGAGTATCCAAAGTCAAGTTTAGTTTTACTGTGCCAAAGTCAGTAGTGAAAAAAGCCAGAACCACATAATTAGATGGTATTTCTTTTATCTCACCAGCATGTAGATCCTATTTATGGGTTTCAGTTATGATTTAAGAAGATAAGTTAGCTGGATATTGACCACAATTTTCTCTAAGAGAGAGTTCCAAAGAACAGATTTTACACTTAAATCTTTCAAGGTAGCTGGCAAAAGGACATGAAACCATTCTGTTTTAAAGAATGTTTTCTCTCATATATACTCAAACAAAATTTCCCTTACATACAGAAAATCCACTTAGAGCTTCTGTGTTTATTTTTCATCTCAATTCCCATGATGTTAGTGTCAAAATCCCATGGCTACTCTTTTCAAATATATTATGTAGGCTAAGGTGAAATAGGTTATACTGCAGTATTTATACACTGCTTTCATCTATCCTAAATTAAATATGCTTTGTAACCAACTCAAACGGCCATATGAAACTTGGTAAAATTCTCAGGATATAAAGGTTAGATTGGGAACAGTTTTGTTTAAAGATTTACAATAGCACATTGTAAATTTGTGAATGTAGTTCCATGAGCAGATTAGAACAAATCTGCCAATTTACCATTTGTCAAGGGACAAAAAGGGGTCTCCAAATCAGTATTATATAAAATTTATTATATAACATTTAAAATACTTAGAAAATTCTCAATTTTGTCATACTGAATGGCACAGACACTCCCCAGATAGCTTTAGGAAACTGAAGTTATTTAAAAAAGGGGATGAAGAGTCACAGGGATGTAAAGTACGGCACAGGGAATATAGTCAATAATCCTATATAGTAAAAGGCTAATATGCAAATCGACCGAATGGTGGAATGGCCGGTCGCTATGACGCGCACTAACCACCAGGGGGCAGACACTCAACACAGTAGCTGAGCGCCACTCAGCCAGAAGCCGGGCTCATGGCTGGCAAGCACAGCAGCAGTGGCAGGAGCCTCTCCCTCCGTGGCAGTGCTAAGGATGTCTGACTGATGGTCTAAGCCAGGCACTGGGCCTCAGCCAGCAGTGGGACATCCCCTAAGGGCTCCCGGACTGTGAGAGGGTGCAGGCCAGGCTGAGGGACCCCCCAAGTGCATGAATTTCGTGCACCAGGCCTCTAGCATTATAATAATGCTGTATGGTGCCAGATGGGTACTAGACTTATCAGGGTGATCACTTTGTAAGTTATATAAAAATCTGATCACTTTGTTATACACCTAAAACTCATATGAAACTGTATGTCAAGTGTAATTGAAAAATTTAAAAGGGGGAAAAAAAGTACCAATATGAATTATAACTCTTATAATTAAGGGAGGTAGACTTCCCATAATTTTTCTGACTGACAGAAAGAAAACCAATGTGTCTCTCCAAGTGTTGGGCAATCAAAAGCTTATCTATAATAATAAAAGCGCAATATGCTAATTAGACCGGACAGCCGAACAACCTTCCGGGTATCATTCTGGACATCCTTCCAGACGAAGCCGCTGTAGCGGGAGCTGAGGCAGAGGCAGTTAGGGGCGATCAGGCAGGCAGGTGAGCAGTTAGGGGCGATCAGGCAGGCAGGCAAGCAGTTAGGGGCAATCAGGCAGGCAGGCAGAGTGGTTAGAGGCAATCAGGCAGGCAGAGTGGTTAGGGGCGATGAGGCAGGTAGGCAGAATGGTTAGGGGCAATCAGGCAGGCAGGCAAGTGGTTAGGGGTGATGAGGCAGGCAGGCGAGCAGTTAGGAGCCAGCAGTCCCGGATTGCGAGAGGGATGTCCAACTGCCAATTCAGGATTGGGCCTAAACCAGCAGTTGGACATCCCCAAGGGGTCCCAGATTGCAAGAGGGTGCAGGCCAGGCTGAGGGACCTCCCCCCCCCCATGCACAAATTTCATGCACCGGGCCTCTAGTCATTAATAAACCCATTTTGCAGGATTTGAAATCTCTTAGGTCTTATTAATAATGATTTATTCAATTCTCTGAATTTGTACCTTACTATAGAAATTTGCTTGAGTTCTCACATTGTTGTTTAACTCTTTCAGCATTTCATTTTGCTAGTGCAATGGACTTCTTTTACTTGAGGGCTAGTATAAAAATTTTGACTAAAGATTCTCAAAGAATGACCTGTGGATCACTTGGGGTTCTTTCAGGGGGTCCATGAAATCAAACTATTTCATAATAATATTATGTAATTTGCCCTTTTTAGCCCACATTCTCTCATAAGTATACAGTGGAATTTTCAGAGATGCAGGACATGCGATAATGTTATCACTCTGTGGCAATGGAATGTGTGCTTGTGTAATCTTAGGTTCTAAACTTGTCTCAATTTATCCTACAACTCAACAATAAAAAAACCAACCTGATTTTTAAAAAATGGGCAAAGGACTTGAATAGACATTTCTCCAAAGAAGACAGAGAAATGGCCAATTAGCACATGAAAAGATGTTCGACATCATCAGCCATCAGATAAATGCAAATCAAAACCATAATGAAATACTACTTTACACCCATTAGGATGGCTTTATAAAAAGAAGGAAAAAATGTTGGCAAGAATGTGGAGAAACTGGAACCCTTGTGCACTGTTGGTGGGAACATTAAATGGTGCAGCCACTATGGAAAGCAGTATGGTAGTTCCTAAAAAAATAAAAAAATAGAACTATCATATTTATGATCCAGCATTTCTACTTCTGGGTATATGCCCAAGAAAATTGAAAACAGGGTCTCGAAGAGATATTTATACACCTGCTAGTATGTTTATAGTAGCATTATTCACAATAGCCTAAAGGTGGAAGCTACCCAAGTACCCATCAATGAATGAATGAATAAAACAAAAGTGGTATATACAGTCAATAAAATATTAGTCAGCCTTAAAAAGGAAGGAAATTTGGACACAGGATACAACATGGGAGAACCTTCAAGACATTATGCTAAGTGAAATAAGCCAGTTCACAAAAGGACAAATGCTGAATGGTTTCACTTATGAGTCACCTAGCAGCCAAATTCATAGAGACACGAAGTAGAATGGCAGTTGCCAGGGGCTGGGGGAAGGAGGAATATGACGCTCTTGTTTAATGGGTATAGTGTTTGAGTTTTGCAAGAGGAGAAAAGTTCTATGGGTGGATGGTGGCGATGGTTATACAACAATGTGAATGCAATGCTACTGAACTGTACACTTAAAAATGGTTAAAATGGTAAATTTTGTTACTTATACTTAAAAATATACATCAAAATAATTAAACATGTTCTCAGTTTAATTTTCCGTACAGTAAAAATTAACAGATGTAACTAATACAAACAAAGCTCTTTAGGGCGTTTCAGTGATTTTTAAGAATGTACAGGGGTCCGGAGACCAAAATGATTGAGAACTGCTGCTTTAGATATAAATATATCCACACACTTCAGTGTCTGACTCAAAGCTATTATTTTTTGCCAACTTTTGAATCACAGCCAAACTGAGTACAAAATCAGAAAATGTATAGGGGGTAGTTTCCTCAAATTGGTCTGAAATAAAAGCACATGACATTCTCCTAAGTATAGACAGAACAGTCAGTGGCTTAAGAGAAACCGGGGAGCATAAAAAGACCATTCTCAGTATGAGAGAGATCAGATGTAGAACAAAACCAGTAAGGCTTACCTGCATGCTATATGACCCATCCTGATTGTATGTTACAGCTATGGCTACATCTTCAGGGGATAAAAATTAAACAAAATTAGAAGACCTTCATTTATTCAGTAACTGAGATTCCAAAAATCTGATTTTCAACATAAAGATAACTAGCTGTTAGGGATAGCAACATCTGTTAACTCCCTGGCAATAAAGATTAAAACAAAACAAACAAAACAAAAAACACACAACTTATCAGGCAGGTTTCACAAAAGGTGAATTTCAAACTTTGCCTTTTTAGAAATGGAGTTTTAGCTTTTTAAGACTGTAGGTTATTTTAGGTTTGTTTGTTTTTTCTATAAGAAAGGCTGCATTGTTATGGTAAAAACTGTAATTAATTGGGAAAAAGAAGTTCTGGCTTAAGATCCAAATCGGCCATCTGTGTGGCATGATCATCTCTGGGATCTTGACTAAGTCCCTTAAAATCTCCGGGTCTTGGTTTTCTGATCCATTTGACCCATTAAATGGATGAGATGTAACAATGATGACATCAATGTGAAAGTACTTTATAAACTGTAATAGACTATACAAATATAATATACAATATATTCATTATTATGTGACTATAGAATTGGTTCAAGACTATTCAGGGAGATGGAAATTGAAACTTTTGTGGGCTACAGAATGGAGACCAAAGTCATTCCATCTAGTCCTGACACTTCAACCGTCATGTTGAGGCTGCCAGCTCCTATCTGTCCCCAGTCTTTCTGCAGAACTCTAAGTCGTGTCCAGCTAAATGTTCCATCTGTACTTTAAAATGAACATAGTGTGTCCAACGAATCATCTCCCGCCTCCGCCTGCTTTCCCTCCTGCCCTGTGAGCGCCAGGACTGGCAATGTTATGCCCCTTGTCACCCAGGTTTAAAACCTGGCATTCTTACCTTCTCCTTTGCTTTCTACTTCCAACGGTCACCCCATAACTGCCGAAGTCCTCCCTTTGGATGCCTGGACTACCCATTTCTTCCGCCCGCCCCTGCTTCAGACAGCGGCTTCAGGCCTCGCTGACCTGAGGAGGTCCTGCCAGGACTTCCTTCTCCCTGTACCAACCCTTCCAGCTGATTCCTAGCAAGTCCCCACCACAGTGAGAGCACCAAACTCTGTCCTGTTTCCCACCATTCTTCCACACAGCCCTGTGTCCAACCAAATGGGAAAACGGGTCAATTAACATTCTCCTGGTGTCTCTATCCTTCCCCTCTCTGTGCCCTTTGCCCAGGCCCCTCCCACTGACCCCCCACCCCTCCTTCACATTGCGCTCACCGGGGAAGAGCCTCTCTGGGTGGAATGAACCCTCTCTCCTCTGCACATTTAGGCTTCTACATATAAACACCATTAGGATTCTCCCCTCAGCAGGGTTATGACAGAGTGATTTTTCTCTTTATCAATTGTTTTTAAAAAATCGCAAAAATAAAACTGTTCACAAGGCCTAAAAGTCCTCCCAATTGCCCAGATGTAAGTACTATTAAACGCTGGAGCGTGCGAATCCTTTCGGACCTTTCAAAATACACATGCAGGTTTGTATTTTTCTTTTATAAAAATAGGACATTGCTATGCATGTTGTTCTGCAACCAACTTTATTGTAGTTAACATGTGACATACAGACCTACTTGGTTCTTTTAACAGTAGCGAGGGAATAGTTTAAAATAATAGTTATGAGGATGATGACAGCTAATGTTTGTTGACTGCTCGCTACATGCCCTTCAACGAGCTAAGTGCTTCACACATGTTGTGAAGTAATTGCCACTGCCATGCCCATGTACGGCTGAGGACAGCTGATGCTTACAGAGTACGTGACTTGCCCAAGGGTCACAGAACACAAGGGAGCCAGAATTCAAACCCATACTGTCTAACTCCAGGGCCGCATCATTACCACTACGCCATCCTTCTTCCCAACACACACTTCTTTGCCAAGTGGCAAATTCCTTAAGAGAAAAACATAGGAACAAAGACCTCTTTTATCTCTTCTTCCCGTTGTTCAGAATATTTATTTTTTCATAAGCTTTGTACTGAATGTATAAATGAATGAAACGTTCTAGCCTGTATCTTGTCAATAACTTTAACTCTTTTTAAGAGAAAATGCAGGGGTCAGGGAAAAGGAGGGGGAGGGAGGAATTTGAAGAGGCTATGAAGCTGTTACACGGCCAGCTTTGGAGACAGGAAGGTAGAGGGGCCCCGAGTAAACTAAAGCAAGCAGCCTCTAGAAACTGGAAAAGGAACCAATTCTCTCTTTGAGCCTCCGGATGGAGCACAGTCCTGCCTGCACTTTGATTTTAGGGCTCCTGACCTCCAAAGCTGTAAATTCGTGTTATTTTAAACCACTAAGTTTGTGGCAACCTGTTACAGCTGAAAAAAATCAATCAATCAATCACATCTTCAAAACCTTCCTATTCATTCTGCCGTCAGAAAGATCATTTTCACTTGAATACTGGATTTTCTCATTACCTTGCCTACATTTTTCTCCCCAGGATTAAATAAAAATGCTGGCATATCACATAAGGCTCCTTAGTCTAGGCCCCTACCCGTCTACCCAGGCTCATCAACCACCACTCTGCCTAAGAATACTTAGCTTCTCATTTAGCAAGCCGTTCTTGATTTCCCAACATTCCACACTCTTTCCAGAATCTGTGACTTCTGCCCCAAGGATTTTCCTCCACATTATTTAGCAAGCAAATCTCTACTCATTCTTAATGAATTAAATCTATCATTACCTTTTCTGCAAAGCCTTCCCTGACTTCTTTAGTCAGGATGCAGACCCTCTCTTTGAAGATCCCATAAAACCTGTATTTGCAGAGTATATTACACATTTTCCCTTGAAAATCTGCCTCCAACGAATCTGTGAGCTTCTCGAGGGCACAGATCATGGCCCTCTATTGGCTTACTCCCCTTTCCTAGTAAATATTAAGTACTCAATCAGAGCTACTGAATGCATATATACTTTAATGTTCTTTCAATCATAATAAATATGAAGTCTTGTAATAACATGAATGCCAATAGAATCACAGTAAAGACATCGCCAGAAAATGTCTAAATTCTCTTATGTATAGTAGGGTAACTCAACTTTTTCCCCTCTCCCCTAGATATCTCTTGACCGCCCACAAGAGAATCTTAGACACCTCTTATGTATTTAATAAGGTATGAAAGTTTAACATGATGCCGTGTTAGGTAAGCACAGGCACCTTGAAGTGTGGGTTCAAATTCTGGCTCTACCAATTCCTTTTGGTGTGATTTTTAAGGAAATGATCATGCTCCCTAAGCCTTTTACAAAGGTTTTATAAAGTTGACACTAATAAGAACACCAATTTCACTGGCCTGTTCTGAAAATGCAAAAGAAATAATTCATGGAAAGTGCTTAACACAATATCTCACATAGACCAAACAATAAGTCTTAGCTATTATTATTATTGAGGCCAGGGCAGGGTTCTGTGAAACACGGCCACTAGTAACAAAGTGAGAATATCTTTCAGGCCTTGGTCATTTAAAATACTTGGCCATTCTCACTGAGACCATTAAGCGCTGGTTCTACTTTATATTCATAAATGCTTCTGGGCCCTTAGGCTTCTTGTTTGGCGCACTCCCATCCGACCACAGTCACTGCGGATTAGCCTGACAGTTCTGAAAACTGTGACATTCAGACCTGGATTATGGTTGGAAAATACTGCCAAAAGGAAGTAGTGAACAGCAATCATGTTGGCTCTTCAATTAATTTTTTAAAATTAAAAAAAAAAATCCAAGAAATGCAATATAATTCAAAACACGGCTCGGTGCCTCAGTGAAGATCCATGCCAAATAACACAGTTGGCTCATCTGCATTATAATCACACAGGCTGTTTTCCTGTTTAATGTAGATTGAAGAGGCCACTTAAATTTTATTGCTGCTGATACGTGTATTCAGCATATTCAGCCTAGTGTAAGATACTTTCACATTTGGGAGGCTGTTTTTTAGGATGAAATGAATAAATACACCCGCATAAAATGGATAGCTTAACCATGTGCAGAATGCTACTCTACAAGGGATGTTTGCAAACTTCCTTTCCAAGTGCTCCGTGCACTTCAGGTAACGACCATCTAGGCTCAGGATGAAAAAGATATCTAAAGAGCTGTAACCCAGTCAACTGTGAACAAGGAATTTGTTAAGAAGTGAGTGGATGTCTACATAGAACTGGGGTAGAGAGGAGGGTACTGTGATGAGCTGGCAGGAAGATTCTGTTCTACCTGATAGGCACATTTTATAATGGAGTTGTCACAGGTCAAGGATACTTCACCTTCAGGGTTACCCATCCTTCCTGCTCTGTCTCTGTCCCCCTCTGGCTTCCCATGAAAACTGTATTGCAGCAGAAGGCATATAGCCACCAGCTACCACGTGATTCTGGTCCCTCTGGTACACTGTTCCAGTCCAAATTTTGTGTCAGCCTCTCCTAACTTCAGTTACAATAAATCACTTCCCACCCTGAGCCTACTCAAATTAGTGTGCAATCAAAAATCAATTTGCCACGGGAAAGGTGGTGGAAATAGCATAGGAATCAGGGTCAGAAAGATTAGGTGTCAAACATTGGCTCTGTCACTTACTAGTCTTGAATAAGTTATTGTACCTTCCATGCCATCGTTTCATCAGCCATACGTGGCTGTAACAGTGACTCCCCCTTATTAAATTGTGAAGATAAAATTTACATGTGATAAGGCACTTAATAATAAATTACATTTCTTTATTAATCCACTCCCACCTGAAATACTGCCTGAGCAGTGGGTAATCTTTCTTGCTTAGAGTTTTGGATATTGTTTTTCTTACTTAAAGGAATACATGCTCACCCTGGCTGGGGTGCTCAATCGTTAGAGCGTCTGCCTGTGAACCAAAGGCATGTGCCTCTGTTGCAGGTTCGATCCCCAGCCTCAGTCCTGGTCGGGCATGTGTGGGAGGCAACCAATTGATGTGTCTCTCTCTCTCACGCTGTTATCTCTCTCTCTCTCTCTCTCTCTCTCTCTCTCTCTCTCTCTCCCCATCTCCCTCTTTCTCTGCCCTCCTTCCTCCTTCCTGTCCACTCTCTTTAAAAATCAATGGAAAAAATATTCCCCTGTGAGGATTTAAGGAAAAAAGTAATACATTCTCAGGAGGGAAAAGGAGGGTAAAAATAAATAAATAAATAAATAAATAAATAAATAAATAAATAAAAAGTACTGCATTCTCACTGAAGAAACACAAAGCAAAGAAAGTACACAGAAGCATGGTGGGGGGAAAAAGACTGCTTCAAATCCCACCACCCAGTGGTAACCTCACTAAAATGTTGGCAAATTTCACTTCAGTCATTTTGCTATGTATGTTTTATAACATATTTTTAGAATATTTACAAAATACAGAAAAAGTGTAATGAAGAAAAAAAAAAATCAACTCTACCACCCAGAGCAAATCAATTCTATCATTTTGGCATACTTCCTCACAATGTGTAGGCCAGGGATCTTTAAAAAATATATAATTGAATGATTGTGGCTGAGTTGAAACCATTTTCCCCCCAGGTAAATGTGATCTATTTCTATAAAGCACATTTCCCTTCTAATAAAACATTACTTACTGTTTTCACCATCCCTAAGAGTCATGTTTCTGGTGTAAGAAATATTCAGTCTTCTTCCACTGCTGGATGCAAAGGGAGAATATTGATCTAAAAGAAAATTCAACAGCAAATTTACGAACATCAAGCCTACTAAATTTATACCTTACAAAGAAAACAGGAACACAGTTCCCATACTGGCAGCTCGTATATGTTTTCTTTGTTCTTCTCATTGCTTTAAATTTAAATGAGATATTTCAATTTACATCTCAGGAGGTTTCACATGAAAAATCCCAGCTTCTCTTAAAAAGTGAGAATATGTGCAGCCTGAACTCTCATCCTCTGACGGCATGAGCTGCACAGTAGCCATCCCTTTTGATGGGGCTACTGCATTCCAGGTCGCCCAGATCTCTACCTCTCGTCATTCTCCTTTCACGTGGCCTTATTCTCCTATGTTACTGGTCCACCTAGAGGGGCTTGAGTGTACATCCTCTGCTGGACAATATCCAGAAGCTACAGCATGACTAAATTGAAGCAATTTACTCTGAAGTTCCTATCTGTGCTGCTTATAAATTTTAAAAAGAGGTGAGAGTAAGAAGACACTCCATTCTAAAAAGGCCAAGAACAGGCAGGCTTAGGAATGCCATATGGAGCACACTCAGATGCATTTCATTTAATGTAACAGGACAAAATGAGGAGAGAGCACAAATCTCCTAAAGATGTAATTATGTGTTTTAAGTTTTCAATATAACTTTCTTGAATGAATCTAGAAATTAATGATCCTAAAAATAGGATCCTATAATAATATAATAATTCTAACAATAGTGAAGAGATAAGTGGATTCCATTTTTTTTTTTCCTATTTGCTCCAAAAGCCAGTTAGCGTAAATAAATATTATTGAGCCAAGTTTGGGAGAGCTCAGGTTTTGCTCAATTTAGAGAAAAGAACTGTTTAAAGGAGAACTGACTGAAACTGTAATAAGCTAGTGAATTTTCATCATGAATTTCCAGCTTCCAGGGTGTTAGGAAGTTGGGCACTGACTTAGTGAGATGCTGAGGCAGGCAGTCAGGACGAACCTCTGCCTATCTCTCCCAAGCTCCGACTCTATGACACGATGGAGTAACTAGGTCTCTAGTTAGTCAGAAATTTGATCACAGAATAAAAAAAGAGCGGAGGAAATAACCATAAATCATGGGTAACCCAGAGGAATCTGAGTGCCTCCTGGACCCGGGAAGTTGCTGCAAGTACAGAGTCTACAACAAAGCAGGCCACAGGGTGTGGTGGATAAAAGAAGTTGGAAGGGATCGGCATGGGCTGCAGCAAGCACTGGTGTTTGGTTGACAAGAGATCCATCTCTATGTTGTTAGGTGATTAGTTAAGTAATACCTAAGGGGTTAGAAGTGTTTATGGAATGTATCCAGAATATGTGAAGAGCTCTCTTCGTCCTAAAAGTCACATTAGCAGAGGATGGTGTCAATCACTGAGAGAAGGGAGGAAAGAGTGGCATAAAGAGAAAAAAATGTATGGTCAATAATCTATATTTATATAAAAGCCTAATATGGAAAGTGTCCCCTTGGGAGTTAGACCAACTGGGAATTCGATCGCTCACGATGATGTGCGCTGACCACCAGGGGGCGGTGCGGAACAAAGGAAGGCCCGGGCCGGCAGCTGGCAGCCACTAGGGACCATACCTGTGTATGAATTTTGTGCACTGGGCCTCTAGTTATTCATAAAATCTTGATAAGCAGGGGAAACAGAAATGCATTCCATACCTTCTGTCTGAATTTGGAAAACATCTGACATGGCTTTCTCCTTGAGGATGAGGCCCAGAGCTGCCTGGCATAAAAACTCTTTGGCTGTGGCCTTCCGACTGGGCAGCAGTTCTTCCCGGTGCTGAGGGATGAAGTCAGTGTGCACGTTCCCAGCTTTGAACTCTGGGTGGCCAGCCAGCCTGAGGAGGAAGTCAATGTTGGTGTGCAGTCCGACAACCTAGAAAGAGAATCAAGCCCACGTCCCCAAGGAGTGGGGGAAAAAACGTATTCAGAAAAACATTTGTATGGCTTCTGCTCCTTTTACTGAGTATCTTCTACTATCGACAATTCTCAGGCAAACAATAAAAACCTCACTTCACCATCACTATATTTCTGGACTTAACACTTAACCCTTTGCACTTGCTTGCTTTTTTCTCGATTCCTGCTACCGATGCTAACCGTGTCGAGTCACACTCGACATCCGAGTGCAAAAGGTTAAAGCTACATCTACTATGATAAAGAGGCCACAAGAAATGGTGTTAGTGTAGGTAGTGTGCAGAAGACACTTAATTGACTTGGACTAGGAAAGTGATAAATGTGAAGAAACTTAAATGAAATTTATTGGCAAGACTTTGAAGACCTGCCGCTCAGAACACTCCCACAGCAGAAGGCACGATCACTACACTGGGGAGGGGATTGGATGAAATTACCTCCAAAGAGCTTCTGTCCAACACTAAAATCCAAATGTTACATACCAATATTAAAATAAAAAGGTATAAAACATAACCCAGTAATGGAATCAAGGGTAAAGCCAGCTATCTGAGCCTCGAGTTCCTTCGTTTGTTTGTTCATTCATTCATTCATTCGCCATATACTGAGCACCTTTTAGGTGCCAGAACTTCATCAAGATACTGGGGACACAGTGAAGAACAAAACACACAAAGTCCATACCTCACAGAGCCTACAATCTAAGGAAAGATAATAAACAATATCTATAAACAAAATTCTAATATAATGTCAGGTGATATGAAGAAAAATGAGGCTGTCTAAGGGGACAGAGAGCAGCAAAGCGTCCTATTTTATTTTATTTTATTATTTTATTTTATTTTATTTTATTTTTTACTACAGGCCCGATGCACGAAGTTTGTGCAAGAGTAGGCCTTCCTTCCCCTGGCTGCCAGCACCGGCTTCCCTCTGGCACCCAGGACCCGAGCTTCCCTTCGGCTGCCAGCACCTGGGACCCGGGCTTCCCTCGCAGCCCCAACTTCTTCCGGAAGGTCCGGAAGGACGTCCGGTCTAATTAGCATATTATGCTTTTATTATTATAGACTAGAGGCCCGATGCACGAAATTCGTGCACGGAGGGGGGTGTGTCCCTCAGCCCAGCCTGTACCCTCTCCAATCTGGGACCCCTGGAGGGATGTCCGACTGCCCGTTTAGGCCCGATGGGATCAGGCCTAAATGGGCAGTCGGACATCCCTCTCACAATCCAGGACTGCTGGCTCCCAACTGCTTGCCTGCCTGCCTTCCTGATTGCCCCTAACCGCTTCTGCCTGCCAGCCTGATCACCCCTAACCACTCCGCTGCCAGCTGTTTGCCCCCAACTTCCCTCCTCTGCCAGCCTGGTCACCCCTAACTGCCCTCTCCTGCAGGGTTGATCACCTCCAACTGCCCTCCCTTGCAGGCCTGGTGCCTCTCAACTGCCCTCCCTTGCAGGCCTGGTCCTTCTCAACTGCCCTCCCTTGCAGGCCGGGTGCCTCCCAACTGCTCTCTCCTGCTGGCCATCTTGTGGTGGCCATCTTGTGTCCACATGGGGGCAGGATCTTTGACCACATGGGGGCAGCTATATTGTGTGTTGCAGTGATGATCAATCTGCATATTACTCTTTTATTAGATAGGATAGAGTCCTGGTACAGGGGTGGGGGCCAGCTGGTTTGCCCTGAAGGGCATCCCGGATCAGGGTGGGGTTCCCTTGGGGCGTGGGGCGGCCTGAGCGAGGGGCCTGTGGTGGTTTGTAGGCTGGCCACGCCCCCTGGAAACCCAAGCGGAGGCCCTGGTATCTGGAATTTATTTTCCTTCTACAATTGAAACTTTGTAGCCTAGAGCGGAGCCAAGCCTGGGGCTCCCTCCGCGGCCGGCAGCCATTTCTGTTGGGGTTATAATTGAAACTTTGTAGCCTTAAGCGGAGGCCTGGGCCTGGACAGGGTGTGCAGAAAGCTTTGCTTCCCCTGTTGCCGCTGGCAACCCTGGCCTGCTCTCTCAAGCTCCATTCTGCCGCCATTTCTGTTTGAATTTGTTTACCTTCTATAATTGAAACTTTGTAGCTTGAGTGGAGGCTTAGGCCTGGCAAAGGCAGGCAGAAAGCTTGGCTTCCTCTGTTACCTAGGAAACCTTGCTCTCTGTGGCTGTAGCCATCTTGGTTGGGTTAATTTGCATACTCACTCTGATAGGATGGTGGGCGTGGCTTATGGGCATGGGTTGTGGGTGTGTCGGAGGTATAGTCAATTTGCTTATTTGTCTATTATTAGGTAGGATTTTATTGATTTTAGAGAGAAGAAGGGAGAGGGAGAGAGAGATAGAAACATCAATGATGAGAGAGAATCATTGATCATTTGCCTCCTGCATACCCACTACATGTCCCCTACCGGGGATTGAGCCCACAACCAGGCCATGTGCCCTGACTGGGAATCAAACTGTGACCTCCTGGTTCATGTGTCGATGCCCAACCACTGAGCCACACCAGCTGGGCAAAGGATCTTATTTTAAATGTGACAGCCTTGAAAAGACTCTGAGGAGGTGAGCAGTGCCTGAGGGTGGTGGGAGGGAGCCCTGTGATCATGTGTGGGAAGAACACTCTGGAGAGAAAACAGGAACACATGGCGCAATGCTGTGTGTGTCTAAAGAATGGCAAGGCGGCCAGTGTGGTTGGAGCCACAGAGATCAGAGGTTTTTAATGACATATAACAATTAGAATATCATGGGTTAAAAAGCAATCCTTTTATGAAGCTAAATCAGCTGGTACAGGACTTACTGCACCAAGAAAATTAATGTGCTACAAAACAGCAACAAACGATGAAATGGGTAAAACTGAACATAATTATTTTCCTTTGGAGAAAATAATACCAACTGTAGGCCACACTTGTATAGCGACCACGTTTCCGTGGTGTAGTGGTTATCACGTTCGCTCACACACATGTGGAGCTGGCCTTACCTACAGGATCAAGAGGAATTTCCTATCGATTTCCCTGAAGTATAACACGGACCCTAATAGATTCAGTCCTGCAACTATGGCAAGCTTTCTTTTCCAGCTGGAATCAAGAAGTCCTCAAGCCCATAGGAATTCTCCCACATAAAATGAATTTGATCGCGACATAGGGGTGGTTGGTGGAAATAAGTTGACAAGGACAAAGGCTGACCACTCCTGACAGACGTGCTTGGCTGTGGAGATACAGAGAGCATCAGGGTCACCAACACGGCCGCGTCACTCACATGGTACTGACGAAGGCTGTGCCTCAGCTTGGTCAAGGCCGCCTGGCGATCTGCGGCCCACACGACCAGCTTCGCAATCATGGGGTCATAATGCACGGACACTTCATCCCCTGAAATTGAAAACCACAACAACCTCTCAAAGTCAAAACCAAAGGGATACAATGTGATAGCAAGATGTTCTGCTGTGGCTTTATAGACATTTCACACTCAATCCTCACAGACCTCATGACAGATATTGCCACCACCATTTTATTCATGAGGAACTGAAGCTCACAGGGTTTTAAAAATTTATCAAATGTCCAAGGAGGGTGTGGCCCTCCTGTCCGTTCAAAACAGTGACCCAATGACACACAGGCCGGTTTCCCCATCCTATCTTCTTCCTCTTGGAAGTCAGAACAAACTCCCTCTACCTCTCATATCACAATTGCTCTGCCCTCAGCATTCCCTTCCCTCCACCGTTTCCCCCATCAGACAAATAAGGGTAACCATTCCTCTGTCCTGTGGTTGTTGGGAGGACTGACAATCAAGTGCCAAATGTCGCACCTGGCAGAGCTGATAAACAAATAGCAGTCATCCTTACTACGGTAGAGAACAAGAATCTCAATCACTGGTTAGAAACTAGGTCAAGGCAAAAGGATGTGGCATATTACAAAGACTACTGATCTAGACCCTTGTTGTGATTTTGGCAGGTCACCTGACCCCTCTAAAACCCAGGGTCTCCAGATGTAAAATCAAGGGGTTGGATGACACTCCCTTATCCATCCATCCACCCCACCCCCCACTTGCCCACCAACACATATTGAACACCTTGCAGGCCTAGGCTTGAGCAAGGTGCTGCAAATATACCATAGAAGACAGTCCCTCCCTTAAGAATATTACAGTCTGACGGGAAAATAGGCAAGGAGTAGGTTACCACAAGATAATATAATAAGGGCCAGGTCTGAGGGATGCAGGGGAACAGAGAAGGGGGGTGTTGGGAGAAGCTTCCTGGACTAGATTATCCCTCCCAGTGTCACGATGTGACCCTGGGAGCACTTCTCCGAATGGCATCTCTTATCCCTTGAGCCCTTCTACGTTACGCTGCAAGCTTTGCTTGCCTTACAGGTTTTTTCTTTTCTATTTGCAGGGCCCCTCTTTTCTTTCCAAGATGTTCTGCTGTGAAGGTAAAAATGTACTGACTACCAAATCTTGCTGTGGCTTAGGCAAGAGCTGCCCAAGTGTTGCCCATGTATCATCCAGAAGCCCAATGCCTCATTTTGGCTTTCAATTACCCATACGATTTTACGCTCCCCCTATGTCTGTCTCCAGCCACATCCCCAACTACTTACCATCCTAAACCATTTTCCCAGCCACATATTTTCTTCCAGTTCTTCAAACATACCTTCAAGTTCACTTTTCTTTAACGTGTTACATCTGCCTACGCAAATCCACGCTAGACTCCCTCTTTTAAAAGTGTCTCACGTTAGCTCTTAGTCCTAGAACTGCTCTGCAACTAAAGTTAAGGTGGCGACAGACGGTGGTGGCTCAGAGCACGGACTCGGGAGCCAGACTGCCTGGGTCTGAGTCTTGGCTGCAAGGGTGATCTTGGGCAAGTCACTTAACCTCTCCGTGCCCTGGTTTCGTCATCTAGAAAATGGGGGTAAGAATACCTACTCGTAGGACAGTGCTCAGGGTTAAAGGAGCCTATACAGAAAAGTCATCTAGAACAGCACCTGCACGTAAGTGCTAAATGATTGTTAGCTATGACCATTGTTACTGATCAATGCTGAACTGTGATAACTCTTGTGCTGTTATTTTTACTTTTAATTTCTTTTATTATTGTTTAGCTTGCACTAAGTTTTCATATTAATTCTCCAGCTTGACTTGAAGGCAGAGTGCCTTACGCATAGCGAATATCAGTCACCTTAAATCATGTTTGGAACCAGGCAAAGTAAAAAATATAAAACAACACACACAAAATATGTATTGCTTAAGTTTGATCAAGTACTGCTGCATTCAAAAAAAGAGCCTACTGATTAAACTACTAGTCATTCTTTAAAAATAACTATTCCAGAAGGAAAAAATAAACATTGAAGAGAAATCAATTAAATCCTTTATTTTAAAACATAGTAGACATTTCCACACGACACAAGGAAAAGACCCCGTCCAAAAATAACAATGCACTAAAAGGTAAAAAGACTTTCTGTTTTATTTCCGCTTACCTTGCCGTACTCCAGTTTCAATCCTAGTGGAAAGGTCCGCTGGAGGCGTGGAGAGATGCACCAGCGGCCCGGCCCCCGGCATGAAGTTATTGAGAGGGTCTTCTGCGTATATTCTAGCTTCAAACGCGTGGCCCTGCAGAGTTATTTCTTCCTGGCTCAAAGGAATCTTCTCTCCTGCTGCAACCTGGTAACAGAAGAGTATGCATTTCCTATAAAAACCCACCGTAAAGCAGCTATGAGACTAGCAAGTTGATGGTCTTGCCTTTATGTAAAGTGCACATTTGGACTTCACAATGAAGCCAAATAAAAATCACTGTTTTATCCACCGCCTTGAGTACTGGGCAAAAAGAAGATATTTAAAAACAGATGCAGCTTGCTCAGCTGGCATGGCTTAGTGGTTGAGTGTCAACCTATGAACCAGGAGGTCACAGTTCGATTCCCGGTTAGGGCACATGCCTGGGTTGTGGGCTCAATCCTCAGTAGGGGCGTTTTGGAGGCAGCCTATCAATGATTCTCTCTCATCATTGATGTTTCTACCTCTCTCTCCTTCTCCCGCTCTGAAATCAATAAAAATTAAAACAAAACAAAACAAAAAACAAACCAGAGGCAGCTTGAAAATAAAGTATTAATTACAATGGGCTTCTAGAGTTTTTAAATAGAAAATGCAAGCAAACTGCTGACTAAATTATAAATATAAAAACCAGTGTTATTTTCAGTATAATTGAAACTAAGATTTCTTTCTGGCACTGTGCTCTCAGTTTTCATCTAAAACATTAGCACTCAGTTACAACATCAATCTTTTTTTAAAAAATAGTAAATTACTTGTTGGTGTTCACAGGTATAGGTAAAGTGTAACGTTAGACATCTTTGTAATTTTAATCAGCAAGTGAGTGATAAAGCAAAACAGAAAGGGGAACATCATAGTTTTTCAATTTTATTATGTTTATGTACATTGCATAGCACACGATTATAAACAGAAAAAGGCTATTGGAAGACTTGCTGTCACACTTTCCCCTTAAGTTTTCCTCCAAGATGAGAAAATGACAACCTGAGAAAGCAAAAGCTACAGGGAAAAATCTCTTAAGTAACTTAGCATCACATTGAACTAAACAGATAGGCATAAAACAGAAGCAGGTTCCATCTCTTTAAATATGAAAATAAGAAAGATCAGGAACCACAGCAGTTAGGAATAAAAGGAAAGCAGACAGAACTGAATGTCTTTATGGCACAGTGTTTCAAACCACAGACTGCAGCCATATTCCTTATAACCTTTTATCCTCTGTGATTTCAAGATTCTGAACTCTTTTGGGTTACTGCTTCAGAAAAAAAAAAATCTTCCTTTTCCTTGAATTGTGGAAACATAAGCACTCTTTCCAGAAGTTTCTAAATCCACTACAGTTTTCCTGACACCCACTAACACTTACTAGCCTGATGTGCCTGGTTTTCATTAGCTCCCAAGGCTGTAGAGGCCCAGAAGAGTCTTTTGGCTCAATTAAAACCACCAATCAACCCCAAGGAAATTGAAAAAGAAGCATATTGTCCACAGACATTCTGGAAAAAAATTTTATCAAAATAACCAAGATTTTAGCATCACAATATGAAAAAAACAATTTAGATTCAGGATATATATAAAGAACCAAGAATCCCACAGAGATTGACTATTCATATGACTTAAAAAACTTTTTTAGAAAAAGAAAGCTGAGATACAATCTATTGTTTTCAATAAAGAGAAAAACATGCTAAGCTATTATTAATAATATTTGAAATAATATGCTTTGTGGAACTCTGGTTTAGGCCAGTGCTTCTCACACTATTAAAATAAAAGAACAGTGTGGACTGAAAACTTTTGTAAAACCAGTAGATATGTCACAGCAATGCCAAATTGCTTTACTTTTTAAAAAAAATATTTATTTTTTATTGATTTCAGAGATGAAGGGAGAGCGAGAGAGATAGAAACACCACTGATGGGAGAGAATCATTGATTGGCTGCCTCCTGCACTCCCCCTATTGGGGACAGAGCCTGAAAGCAGGGCATGTGCTCTGACTGGGAATCCAATCGGGACCTCCTGGTTCATAGGTCGATGCTCAAACACTGAGCCACACTGGCCGACGCCAAATCACTTAAAAAATTTCTAATCATGTACTGTGACTGTCTCATACTTATCCCACTGTGGGCCAGCAACAGTGTTTAAGTCAACACTTGCACGTGGACCCTTCTGTGGGTCTAGACCAGTGGTCGGCAAACTGCAGCTGGCGAGCCGACCGCGGTTTGCCGCTCTGTTGACAAATGAGTTTGCCGACCACTGGACTAGACTAAATGTTACTGTGTAGTTGGAAGCTGTGAGGATTAGGCAATTGTGGCACATTGTGTGCAAAGAGGTAAAAGGTAGTATATGACAGTGGTCGGCAAACTCATTAGTCAACAGAGCGGCAAACCACGGCTCGCGAGCTGCGGTTTGCCGACCACTGGTCTAGACCATTCCCTTGGCTCTTCCTTCTGGCTGCTGGCCAGGGCCTTCCTTCCCAACTCGGTGTTAGCTCATTTCATCCTGGCTGGCATCTGTCCTGCCTCTAAAATCTAATGACAGCCTGGCCCAGAATGATGTGGCCCTAGGTGGAGTACCAGGTTTTGGTTTTGAGACAATGTGGTCACCAGCCATTGTCAATAGCAGCAGCTCACCTGTTGGCTGCCCCATGACTAAAGGGAAATGATGGTAATGAACAGATTGGGAATCTGTGTCCATAAAGTGACAATAATGTCATAGCATGAAATGCAGTGTCACCTTTAACCTCCCATTTTCCTGTTCCCATCACAACCAGTAAGAACTGAACCCTTATCCAAAAAGATACCTTTCTTTAGGAGGCCAGAAGGTAACGCAGTTTCAAGACTGATATTTCATAGAAAAATCATTCCCACCTTAAGCTGCCATTCCACCAAGTCAGTTCCTGTGATCATCTCAGTAACAGGATGTTCCACTTGCAGCCTTGTATTCATCTCCATGAAGTAGAAATCATGCTTTGAGTCCATAATAAACTCCACGGTTCCTAAAAGTAAAATACAATGATCACATTTCAATAGCATGTAATTAGTAGCAAATTAAAATGATGTATCAGTTTTACCACTGTGTTCATTCAATGGTACTTGGTATTTCATGAAAAAAAAAAAATCTCACATGTTGTAGCAGCAAATGACTCTCAGTCAAAATAGGGAGCCACATGAAATTTTGCAACAGAAAAATGTATTTGGGGTTTTGAGCAAATAGTAAGCCCAAGATATGAAGCAGTGAGAACATGACTGCCATGTGTTATTGCGTCAGTTCACCCAGATCCTGGGAACTGTACCCTGTGACATCCCATCTCACTTTAACCCTCTGCAGAAAAATACAATCTTTTTTCCACAGTTTTGGGCTCTTGGAAATTTCCTTTAAAAGTCCTTTTGCTGGTGACGCATTGACAGATTGCTTAGCAACTAAATCTTATGTTAATAATGTATTACCTATTGGTATTTTATTAGGCACTACAAAACTTCCCCAGCTTTATCTATATATATAAAAGGCTAATATGCAAAGTGTCCCCTTGGAGAAACCAAGATGGCGGCATAGGTAAACACCTGAACTTGCTGTCTCGTACAACCACTTCAAAACTACAACTAAAAGACAAAACAGACATCATCCAGAACCACAGGAAGGCTGGCTGAGTGGAAATTCTACAACTAGAAGGAAAGAGAAAAGCACACTGAGACTCAGAGGAGCTGCAGAAGTAAAATGCAGAGGCGCACGCGGAAAGGGCTGGCAACTGAGTACGTGGCTGGCTTTTTCAATCGGGAGGGAGACACAAGGTCCCGACTGCTCTGAACTCCAGTTCTGAGAGAGACTCTGGGGACCCAGACTCATATGGGGAGAAACTGGACTGTCTGGCAGCGGGCGGAATACGAGGGAGACTTTCTCTCAGAGGTGCTTGCAGTGATTACCGAGGGACACTGAGACCCAGGAGCCTCTTAGGGCAGGGCATTGCTGTTTGCTCCGTCCTGAGACTCCGTCCCATCCAAGCTGTGCACAGAGGCTTTTGCATATGATGGTCTGGTCTTTTGAAATCTAAACTTACCTAAAAAATTGCTGCTGAGTCAGAGAGACTCAGAACATCCAAAAGAAGGCCCAAGGCCGCACAGCAGCTTGCATTGCTTCACAGCTGGGCCTCATTTGGGCACTTCCAAAACCCAAACAAAGAGGAATCTGCAGATCTCTCCATAGCTCCTACTGGGTGGCCTCAGGCAGAGGCTAAATTAGCACCTCCTTAGAGATCCAAGAGCCAGTGTACCCAGTGGTCAGAGTAGGACCATCCAGATTACAACTCCTCAGATCCATAAGGGACACACTCAGGGGGCAGACTCAGTGAGCACCAAAGCCCCACTGAAGCAAGTCTTGTCTCATAAGGGTGTCTCCAGCACAGAAATTCTCCCATCGTAGACACAGCTGATCCTCATAGCCAATTGGCCTGGAGGTCAATTCCTCCCAGTGATACCGACAACAATCAAGGCTTAACTACAACAAGACTATGCACACAGCCCACAAAGGGGTGCACCAAGAGTGTCCACCTCAGGTAACTGAGGAGGCTGAGCCACTGGGCCCTATAGGACACCTAGCACACAAAACCACTCTATCAACTCAGGGAAGCAGTGAAAATGCGGAGACAAAGAAACCGGTCACAAATGAAACAAATGGAGGAAAGCAAACTACGGGATATAGAGTTCAAAACTACGGTTATAAGGTTTTTCAAGAATTTTCTAGAAAAGGCCGATAAATTTAGTGAGACCCTCGAGGATATGAAAAAGGACCAACTAGAAATTAAGCATACACTGACTGAAATAAAAAATAATATACAGAGATCCAACAGCAGACTAGAGGATCGCAAGAATCAAGACAAAGATTTAAAATACAAAGAAGAAAAAAACACCCAACCGGAAAAGCAAAAAGAAAAAAGAATCCAAAAATATGAAGATAGTGTAAGAAGCCTCTGGGACAACTTCAAGCGTACCAACATCCAAATTATGGGGGTGCCAGAAGAAGAGAGAGAGCAAGATATTGAAAACCTATTTGAAGAAATAATGACAAAAAACTTCCCCCACCTGGTGAAAGAAATAGACTTACAAGTCCAGGAAGCGCACAGAACCCCAAACAAAAGGAATCCAAAGAGGTCCACACCAAGACACATCATAATTAAAATGCCAAGAGCAAAAGACAAAGAGAGAATATTAAAAGCAGCAAGAGAAAAACAGTTAGTTACCTACAAGGGAGCACCCATACGATTGTCAGCTGATTTCTCAACAGAAACTATGCAGGCCAGACGGGATTGGCAAGAAATATTCAAAGTGATGAAGAGCAAGAACCTACAACCACGATTATTCTACCCAGCAAAACTATCATTCAGAATTGAAGGTCAAATAATGAGCTTCACAGATAAGAAAAAGCTAAAGGAGTTCATCACCACCAAACCAGTATTATATGAAATGCTGAAAGGTATTCTTTAAGAAGAGGAAGAAGAAGAAAAAGGTAAAGATAAAAATTATGAACAACAAATACATATCTATCAACAAGTGAATCTAAAAATCAAGTGAATAAAAAATCTGATGAACAGAATAATCTGGTGAATAGAATCAGGGGCATAGAAAGGGAGTGGACTGACAATCCTTGGGAGGAAAGGGGTGTGGGGGGTGCGGGAAGAGACTGGACAATAATCATACACCTATGGATGAGGACAGTGGGGGGGGAGGGGAAAGGCAGAGGGTGGGGTGGGAACCGGGGGAAAAAGAGGAACAACTGTAATAATCTGAACAATAAAGATTTAATTAAAAAAATAAAATAAAAAAACAAAATGTCCCCTCGGGAGTTCGACCAGGAGACCAGGAGTTTGATCACTTGCTATGACGTACACTGACCACCAGGGGGCGGCGCAGAACAAAGGAAGGCCCAGCCAGCAGCCAGCAGCCAGCAGCCAGCAGCCAGGGAAGGAAGGCCCTGATTGCCAGCCAGGCCTAGAGACCCTACTCGTGCATGAAATTTGTGCACCAGGCCTCCAGTTAAAGTATAAAAATTCATCCACTTTGCCAGGCTGGTGTGCCTCAGTGGTTGAGCGCTGACCCAGGAACCAAGAGGTCATGGTTTGATTTCTAGTCAAGGCACATGCCCAGGTTGCAGGCTCAATCCGCAGTTGGGGTTGTGTAGGAGGCAGCCCATCGATGATTCTCTCTCATCAGTGATGTTTCTATCTCTCTCTCTCTTCTCTCCCTCTCCCTCTCCCTTCCGCTCTGAAATCAATAAAAACATATTTTTTAATTGTCTTAAAAAGAATGAACCCTAATGTGAACTATGTTCTCTGAGTGGTAATAATGTGTCAGTGTAAGTTTACTGATCAGAACAAATGTACCACTCTGATGTGGAATGTTGATGGGGGGAAGGCTGTGTGCGTGTGGGGACAGGGAGTATATGGGAAAAATCTCTGTACTTTCTGCTCAATTTTGCTGTGAAACTAAAACTGCTGTAAAAAAATACACAACTTTATTAATTTAAAAAATCAATTTTGTAATTTTAATTTAAAGTAAGACAGAAAATATCGAATAGCATTATACATATTAGGATAACCATTATTTAGTAAAAGCCTTTTTTCAAACATATATGAATATAAGCATAAACACACACACACACACATATATATATGGGGTCTCAATATAAAATATGGGTGTGTTTTGTTTTTTTTTCTTGTGGTTCTGGTCAAAAAGGTTTGAAAGCCACTGATATAAAAGCTCTACGTTTCTTTTGCCTCTAAAGCATACATAAATTATTACTTCTCCTCTTTTAGGAACAAATCTTAGCATACCTGCTCCGACATAATTTACAGCTTTAGCAGCTCGGACTGCAGCTTCCCCAAGCTTTTTTCTTACTTCAGGTTTAATACCGGGCTACAAACAAATATTTAAATAAATTCCCATTAGTACTTTGTCCCACTAGAAATTCCCACTAAGATCCAATATTACATCTTCATGGAGCAAATACTACATTCAAGAGATAATAAAGATAAAAAGCTAACTGTCACAATGCCAAAGTTTAATGGTTCTGCTAGTAATTTCTATGACTTGCAGATATTTCTCAGCATAGTGATATATCTGTGTCCCTTGTTCCTACGTAACTGTTATAACGATATGTCTACTTAAAATTAAATGTATCAATATAAAAACTTTGAACAGTCCCTATTTTAAGAGGATAAAGCAATCTGGATCAGGTGTGCAATAATTATCTTGGAATACGGTAAACCTTGAGATTCCAAGTTAATAAAAACGGTTCAAAAAAAGAAATGTATGTCAATAAATAGGCAAAGCTTTTAACATTTTAAAAACTGAGCTCTACAGATATATATTTAAACAGTCACTGTTTCAAAATAAGGCTTTACTGAAATTGTTGTTGTTGACACTTACTTCAAAAGGCATAATATACTCTACAACAGAAATTAAAATTTTAATATGCGAATAACAAACTGATTACCAGAAATCTCAGATCCCTGAACTGATAAAACTACATACTGATAAAAACATGCATGTTTAGTCTCCCCTTATCCATGGGGATATGTGCCAAGATCTCCAGTGGAGCCCTGGCCGGTGTGGCTCAGTTGGTTGGAGCTTCGTCCTATACACTGAGAGGTGGCAGGTTTGATTCCTGGTCAAGGCACATAACTGGGTTGTGGGTTTGATCCCCAGTTGGGGCACCTGCAGGAGGCAACCAATCGATGTTTCTCTTCCTCTCTAAAATCAATAAAGGACTTAAAAATATATATATATATATTCAGTGGATCCCTGAAACCACAGATAGTACCAAACCCTATGTATGTTTTTCCTATACCTACAGACCTTTTAACTTAAAGGAAGCAATTACAGCTTCTCTTTGACATGTCCAAATTGTCAGCATCACTACTCTTGCACTTTGGAGCTATTATTAAGTAAAATAAGGGTTACTTGAACATAAGTATGTAATGTAATAGTCAATCTGATAACCAAGACAAATACCAAGTGACTAACAGGCGGGTTAGCCTATACAATGTGGATACACTGGACTAAGAGTGATGCACATCCCAGGTGGGATGGCATAAGATTTCATCACACTACTCAGGACGGTGTGATATTTAAAACTTACAAATTTTCAGGAATTTTATTATATTTTTGGAATTTCTGTCTTAATATTTTCAAACCACAACTGACCATGGGTAACTGAAGCTCTAGATAAGGAGGGACTATTGTATATAACCTTGAACAGGAAAAGAAGCCTGTGGCAGTAGCAGGCTCCAAAGAAATGTAAATCCAAAAATAAGTAAAACCACGCCTGGATGGTGTGGCTCAGTGGTTGAGCATCGACCCAGGAACCAAGAGGTCACTGGTTTGATTCCCAGTGAGGGCACAAGCCTGGGTTGCAGGCTCCATCCCCAGTAGGGGGCGTGCAGGAGGCAGTCAATTGATGATGCTTCTCTCTCATGGATGTTCCTATCTCTCTATCCCTCTCCCTTCCTCGCTCTCTAAAAATCAATAAATAACATTTAAAAAACAGACAAACCAGGAGTAGGCCTTGGACCCGGAGAACAACCTAAGCCAGTCAAAATTTGTCCAATAAGAGCAAATCTCTCTCCTCAACAATACAGCAGGAAGATGACTGATATATTTCAGGTAACCTTAAACAGCAGTTAAAACAAGTCTTCTGCATAGAAAATACATTCTAACTAGACCAGTGGTCGGCAAACTCATTAGTCAACAGAGCCAAATATCAACAGCACAACGATTGAAATTTCTTTTGAGAGCCCAATTTTTTAAACTTAAACTTCTTCTAACGCCACTTCTTCAAAATAGACTCGCCCAGGCCGTGGTATTTTGTGGAAGAGCCACACTCAAGGGGCCAAAGAGCCTCATGTGGCTTGCGAGCCGCAGTTTGCCGACCACAGAACTAGACCATTTCATTCCTTTAAACATTTGGTTAATTACAATTTAAAATCTGCATGGAAACCAGATATAGCTGCTCACTCTAAGTCAGTACCTTAGGTCAGAGGAGCATGTCCTAAAAACTATTCAGATGGAATACAGCCCTGTTGTGTCCTGTGTGGTGGCCCCAGAACTTCAACCTCTCATCCCCACACTGCCGGGGGATGGGGGGAGGGTGTAAGTGGGGGGAACGTATCCTTACTAGTATACTACTACTTGGAAGCAGCTGTCCAGCAGGACTTTGGGGGAGACACGAGCTTCACAGATTTCTGATATGAAAATCAGAGTGACTAGTGTTTCCATTATAGAGAAGATGACAGACTTCTTTACAAGGTCCTTACCCCGGGGGCTTCCTCAATGATCTTCTGATGCCTCCTCTGGACACTACAGTCTCTCTCAAACAAGTACACAGCGTTGCCATGGTGATCACCAAACACCTGGACTTCTACATGCCTATTTAAAAGCAAACACTCATGTTAATACACTTTCCTAAGGATGACAAATATCACATTCCATAGGCCAGACTCTTGTCCAAGGTGACCAGGATTCCTCTGTTTTTATTTTACACATGATGGGATATTTTGACCTCAAAACAGAGAATGTGAATTTAGAAACAGAACCACAGTAAACCTTATAAACACCCAATGGAAAACATTCCATTTATTGGATGAGCAGTAAAGAAAAAATACATATGAAATAACTGGGAAATAAGAAAAGACAGGAAACACAAGAGACTATATAGGGTGTCCTAGAAAAATGTATACACACTTTAAGAGCTGACAGCTCAATTTTGAAAGTGAAATGTACTTAAATAAACACTGCCTTTATAATTATACAAGGTGTGTGTATACGTTTTTGGGGGGACACCCTATATTTATGACCTCAGAGTGGGGCAAGGTACAAAAAGTACAAACTGTTAAGGCAAATACTGGCAAAGCTGACTATTTAATAATTATAAGTTATACTCTTATTTCATATATCTTCAAAAAGCCAATGAAAACTTTTTTATGATCAGGATTTTTTTTTAAAATCAACTCCTATAGTCTGATTTTTTAAACTATGACAGATTGAAAATTTAAATGTTAAGAAATAAATTAACATGGCTCATTAGTTTTTAAGACTATACTAACATTAAATCATAAAAAAACAAAAAGGCACTTAAATGTTGAGTATAAAAATAGCAAAATGACGAGAAATCATACTGAGAGTAAACGCACATAACACTTATGAAAACAAGGCTAACACAGACCATCTGGTGAATATAAGAAAGCATTCTTCTCAATAGGTTTATTGTGATATGTTCACACTGTAGTTCACCTCACATATTCACCACCATAATACAGAAATGAGGGATCAGCAAATGTTTTCCCCATTGACTAGTTAAAACAAAAACTGTCAAACCTAGAAAAAAATTTAAAGAAACCTGGAAGTCAGAGGGAAGTGGGGAGGAGGGCATGGAGAGATTAACCAAAAAACTTATATGCATACTAGAGGCCCGGGGCACAAAATTCGTGAACTCAGTGGCGAGGGAGGGGGAGAGGGAGGTCCCTCAGCCTGCCTATGCCCTCTCACAGTCTGGGAGCCCCGCAATTGATAGCCCCGAAGAGGTAGGCCCCGCCCATCCGGCTGGGACTCCACAATGGATCGCCCCACAGAGGGAAGCCCTGCCCACCCACTGCAGCCGGTCGGTGGCTCTGTGGCCTGGGCCTCCCTCTGTAGGGCTATCATGGGGTGATGGCCAGGCCCTAACCAATCGCTTCACACCCGCCTTGGATGGCCTGGCGCCATTGGGTGTCATAGCATGGTTGTCTGGAAGGTTGTCTGGATGGTCGTTCTGCTGTTCGGTCATTCAGTCGATTTGCATATTACGCTTTTATTATTATAGATATGCATGCCCAGGGACACAAACAATAGAGCTGTGAAGGCCTTCGGGGTCTGTGTGTGAAGAGGGGCAATACAGGGAAAAGGGAGAGATATCTGCAATACTCTCAACAATAAAGATAAATAATAAAACAAACAAACAAACAAACCAGGAAGTCAGTTCTGGCCAGTGTGGCTCAGTTTTAATTCCCAGTGAGGGCACATGCCCAGGTTACAGGCTGGATCCCCGTAAGGAGTATGCAGGAGGCACCCAATTGATGCTTCACTCTAACATCCATGTTTCTCTCCCTCTTCCTTTCTCACTCTCTAAAAAAAAAAAAAATCATTAAAAAATCTTTAAAAAAAAACAAAAAAAGCACACAAAAAACAGGAAGTCTCGTAATGTCCTATTCAGCAGTGGCTCAGAGCTGTTCCTTTCTGTTCATTCCATAAAATACTTCATTAAACCACTTGGAAAAATTAATTTTCTTGATTTATCAGTTCCACTGGATGGTCCATTTGGAAATCTTCCTACCTGTCCAACACAATAGAAGTTGATTTCTTCCTTTTGGATTTGCCTTCTTGACCTTTCCTCCTCTTTTTATTGATCCTTAAGCTAACATCGCCAAATACACTCTTCTTATTATTTTGAACAAATTGTTAACTGTGAAGTCCTTGTCTAATGTTCTTCCTTTATTAGATCTGAGTTTCTAACCTGTATCATTTTCCTTCTCTTTGAAGAACTTCTGTTATCATTACTTGCAAGGCAAGTCTGCTGGTGACAAATTCCCTCAAGTTTTGTCTGAGGACATGTTTACTCCTCCTGCATGTCTGAGGATAATTTCATTGCATATAGATGTCTACATTTTATATATATTCCACTCCTCTTGATTCTTGCTTGCATGGTTTCTGTGAGATGTCTGATGTACTACAGGAAGTTTTAGCCCCTCTGACTTTTCCCAAGATGTCCTATTTGTGTTTGTTTTCTTATGTTTGAATATAATTTTAAAATTTCTTTGACAGTTATCCTCTTTGATGTCCTCTGAGCTTTCTGGTTCTGTAGTGTGGTGTCTGTCATTAATTTTGGGAACATTTTGGCCATTATTACTTTGGAATAGTTGTCCCATTCCTTTCTTTCTTCTTGTATTCAAATAAGCACATGTTACCTGGTACACCATTAAAAATTGTCCTGCAGTTCTTAGATAGTTCAGCTATACTGTATTTGTTTGTTTTCATTCTCACTTCTCTTTGTATTTGTTTGGGAAGTTTTCATTAACATATGTTCAAGGTCACTGATTCTTTCTCCAGCTGTGTCTAATTTACTGATTAGTCCATCAAATGCATTCTTCCTTTGTTATGATGTTTTTTTATTTCTAGCATTTTCATTTTATTTTTTTTCTTAAATTTCCATCTCTTTGTTTCATTACCCTCTGTTCTTGCATTTTTTTTTACTTGCTCCATTAGAGCATTTACATATTAACCACTTACTTTAAATTCCATAGATAATCCCAAAATCTGTCACATCTCAGTCTAGTTCTGATACTTGCCTTGTCATTCCAATTTGTGCTTTTTTATAATTTTTTTTAACCTTTAAGGCTTGGAATTTTTTTTTTTTTTTAAATCCAGATGTGATGGCCCTGGCTTGTGTGGCTCAATTGGTGGAAGCATTGTACAATACACACCAAAAGGTGGTGTGTTTGATTCCCGGTCAGGACACATATCCAGGGTGTAGTTCCATCCCTGGTCAGGATGCGTGCGGGAGGCAACCAAAGAATGTTTCTCTCTCATATCGATGTTTCTCTCTCTCTCCCCTCCTCTCTTTAAAATCAATGAAAATAAATAGACAAAAAAAAAAGGAAGGAAGGAAAGAAGGGAGGGAGGGGAAGAGGGAGGGAGGGAGGGAGGGAACCAGATGTGATGTATCCCACACCAGGAACTGAGGTAAACAAGCCTTGAATGTTTAATGTTAATCAGGTTTGGAGGCATGTTGTGTTTCATGTTTGCAGCACCTGTCGGTGCCAGAGGCTTCCCTTTCCTCCAATATCCTTGGTTTCCTTTTGTTTCTCCTGTTGTCTTTGGGCTTCAACAAGAACTGCTTTCTGGACCGAGTCTGTGTCCTGCACTTCTTTCAGCTGGAACCCACGGTTATTATACAGGAGCCCTGGTGACATGGTAGGGTGTAGGGCAGGGAAAACACTATGATCTTATGATTAAATCTCAGTGGTTTAGCTGACCTCTGTGCTTCAGAAGTGTTTTCCTAATACTGTTCACCCTTTGGTACAACGGGCAGGTTAGAGGTTAGACCTGGCTAGCTGCCCTTCCCCCAGGACAGAAAAGGTCTGGCAAAGCTTCCCTGGAAGTGCTGGCCTTGGTTTCTGAGAATAGACTGCTCTGGGCCTATTTCAGAAGGTTACTTTTCTACCCCCCAAGCCCCACATTTTAAGAGATTGCTTAGATTTTCACTGTGAGAACTTGGTGGGATTCCTGGCAATAAAACGAATGAAAAGTTGGGAGGCCCCCATAACACTGGGGGGCTTCAAGATTTTCTCACTATCAAGCTAGTCCACAATCAATCTCCAGTAATTTGTCAAAATTCCCATTTCAGTGTTCCTGTAAGTTTATGGCTCCAGCGGCTTCTGCTCCTGGCAGGCGGATCCGGGCTGTGCTTCGCTGCGTTCACGTGCCTGCCCAGACTTCAGGTGGTGGCTTCCCTGTGCCCTCAGCTCTCTTGTGGGTCTAGATCAGTGGTCGGCAAACCGCGGCTTGCGAGCCACATGCGGCTCTTTGGCCCCTTGAGTGTGGCTCTTCCACAAAATACCACGTGCGGGCGGGCGCGCACGTACAGTGCGACGGAAACTTCGTGGCCCATGCGCAGAAGTCGGTTTTCAGCCTGGGCGAGTCTATTTTGGAGAAGTGGCGTTAGAACACTCAAGGGGCCAAAGAGCCGCACGTGGCTCGCGAGCCGCGGTTTGCCGACCGCTGGTCTAAGTCACTGACTTTTCATTCTGTCCAGCTTTTTACTTGCTCTTCAGATGCAACAACTTCTAAGCTCTTTCCATGCTGGAGCTGAACAACCTGATTTTCAAATTACAATGATAAAATTCTACTTTCTACGGGCCCTCCCTTATCTTTCAGCTGCTCCAGAGAGGACGGCACTGTAGCAGGGGCTCCAGGTTCGGAAAGGAACATGCTGGGGCCAAACCAAGAGCAGAACACAACACAGTTTTTATTCTGAGGTCTCAAAACTTTGACACAGTTCTCCTTTGGCTACGTACAAAGGAAGATCACGGAGGAGTTGTGTTTTCTGTTTTGATTCTGTAAGCATCGAGTCTCTTGTGCCGTTTCCCTTTTGCTGACTGATCTTTTCTGCTGCTTGACCTAACTTAGAGGATCCGGAGCACTATCTCAGAACCAGTCCTAGCCGCTCCAATCAGCCACTGGGGGTCTGGCTGTAGTTCCGTCCCTGGCCAGGATGCGTGCGGGATACTGGTAGGTGGATACAGCTGGATTCTATTAGAAATGCCTTGATATTTTCTAAAAGTTCTAAAGTTTTTCATTTCCTAGTTACATTTTAAAGTCACATAGATTATTTATTGACTCTGAAGTGAAGACGGAACCTGGTTTCTTTTATTACCCTCCAAATAGTACACTTTGAAGACTATTTTCTGTCCCAGCCTTTCAGATAAACACAATAACTGATCAGATCTAGAAAACATCTTGTATGTACTTTCCTCAGTTACCAGCACCATCTTGACAATTTTCTCACACTCCATTAATTCAACAGGTAACTATTTAGCAGGATAGAACATAGTGTATTCAGTACAATTATCATGATATCAAAATATTATTAGTAGAAAATACGGCACAGAAATACATAGAAATATTACTACACTTAGAGAACGAGATTATGAGTGACTTTGTTTTCCAACTCCTGTATTTTCCAAAAAAAAAAAAAAACTGTAATGTATTCACATTACTTCTATATTCAAAAAAATATTATTGATGTCTATCATGAAGAAAGTAATATGCCAGGTAGTAATATATAGGGGGAAATGAAAAAGAAATATACTAGCAGGTCCTTGATTCCCAGGAGTTTCCCAGCTATTGGAGGAATAAATTACAATGTGAGGTAATATGTAGCTAACGTTTCACAAGGAAAGAATGTACAGCTTCAAACACTGTTGGAGCAGGGAGTCACAGTCACCGAAATAGCTAGCTAATGTGTCCACAACAATCTAACTCAAGAGTACGCCACGGCAGAGTCGGCCTGTTCTTTTGCAAAGATCCAGTGGGAGGGAGCCTGGTTTATCTTAGAGTCTCTGTCTTTTCCTGGCTTCCCACCGGCAGGCAGCATGTGTTATGCGCTCCTAATCCACTGGCCGACTTTAAGGTTGACTTTTTTTTATTTTAACAAACTCTAAATGAATTTAATTTGCTGTGCCATGTTCAGGGACAGTTCTAAGCTTGTATGGTCTGAAACAAAAACTATTTGGGGGCCCTCTTTAAAAAGAAGACACAATTAGGTAATGGAACTTGGAAGAGGTTCATGCAAGGGAAGCTTCAGCTCATTACCTTCAAGGTAAATCCCTCTCTAGTCATGGTTCCCAAATGAGTTATTCTTTATCAGGTCACTGGACTTACAGGATAACTATATCTACATCTGTATCTATGTAAATCACCCAAAAGTCTATGAAGCAGGAAGCTTTTATAATCAATCAGTACCTTATGTTAAGCAATAGGCATAAAAAGAAAACTCCAGAAAATAAAAATAAAAATTAGGTATTTACATGGCATTTGTTATTGTGGTACCTGGAGAAGCAGTTTAGTGCAGTGGCTTGGAGTGTGAATTTCAGAGTCAAACTGCCTGGGTTGAAATCCAAGCTCCACTATTTCTTAGCTAGGAGACCTCAGGCAAGTTATCTGATGTGACTATTCTGTTGCTCAGTATCCTCACCTGCAAAATGGGAATACTGTCCTCTAAAGGAGTTCTTGCAAGAACTAGATTAGAATTTGGACAGCAAGATTAGTTAGTGTATGTAAAATATTTAGGACCCAGCATATGGTGAGTGCAATAAAAGTGTGAGCTGTTGGTAACACATCACTTACAATTATAATTCAGTTGGGTAACTATTTCCATTTTCTGAGCATCTCAACTGATGCTTACAGAGTTCTGTAAAATATAGCTTAATTTCTTTTTTGTTTTTGTTTTTAGAAAGGTGACATGGGCACATAGTAACCTGAAGATAGATGAGGTGTGATTGTGCTAGTGTGCTCTTGAAACGCATTGGTTAATCCTCACCCAAGGATATTTTCCCCCCATTGATTTTTAGAGAGAGTGGAAGGGAGCGGGGGGGAGAGAGAAACATCGATGTGAGAGAGACATCCATTGGTTGCCTCCTGCACATGCCCTGACTCGGGCCAGGATCTGGCCTGCAACCTAGGTACATGCCCTTGACCGGGAATCAAACCCTGGACCCTTGGGTCTACGGGCTGATACTCTAACCACTGAGCAAAACCAGCCAGGGCAATATAGCTTAATTTCTTATAAGAATTTTTTTTTATTTTAAAAAGACCCTAAATTACATCAAAAAGTAATGGATTGAATGAATTAATGGCATATCAATATCATGGAACCAATATTAAGGTCAACAAAAAGAATGAGATCTATGGGAAGATCTGACATGGAAAGATCTCTGATATAATATTAACACACAATATTATATAAGATTTGATTCACTGTTCTTCTGTATGTATGTTGTATTCTGTTTGTATATGTATAAATGTATCTATTCACATAGAAAATGCCTGGAAGTATGCATACCATACCATTATAGTGGGTACCTCAGGGGTGGGATTGGGGAATTTATGTACTTATGTCTTACTAGAACTTTGTATTTTATATAATATGTGTGCATTTTTTATAATTAAAAAAAATCTGAGTCAGAAAAAAAAAAGCTATCCCCACCTTGGAGTGTCTACAAACTTCTCAATCAGCATAGCATCATCGTTGAAAGACTTCTTTGCTTCCCTCCGGGCTGATTCCAACTGTTCTTGAAATTCTTTTTCTGATCTAGCGATCCTCATACCCTAAGATGAAAGGTAGATTTGACTACAACATAAATAAAACAAGGGAGAGTAGGCAGAAATGGAAAATATGAGCACGCACAGTCTTACTTTTCCTCCTCCACCACGGACGGCTTTGATCATGACGGGGTAGCCGATCCTCCCAGCATGCTCTCTCAGGCACTGGTCTGTCTGGTCCTCACCGTGATAACCTTCCACAACAGGCACTCCAGCGGCAGCCATTATGGATTTGGATGTACTTTACAATAAAAAAGCCCGAGATACCCAAATTCTATGAAATTTCATACAAGAGAAACAAATACAGCCCAGTCTACAAAATATAATGGAACTTTTTATTTTATGTTTAATTTCTTCTTTTTTATTGAATTTATTGGGGTCATATTAGTTAATAAAATTTTATAGGTTTCAGGCGTATAATTCTATAATACATCATCTGTATTATAATGGAACTTTTCAAAGAAAACACCCCATAGATAAAGAAAGAACTACAGTCTGAGATAACAAATATTAATACAAATATTAAAATATCTGTTGATTTCCCTCAATCCATTTTTTCATGTGGTAGCTTATCCTACATTGTTTTTAACCCCCCAAAAGAATTAGCATGTTGATTAGAAATACTAATTAGCTAAGGATTTTCTGTAACTCCCTGGAGTGGCAGATAAACAACTTATGCCTATGACAACAAAAGTGTATTATTAGCTTGTCTATTATAGGTAAAATAAATCATTTCAATTGACCTTATTTAAAAAACATAAACTCATACCTCTTTATACCCATGTCCCTAATTGCAGATGAGGGAGGACCTATAAAAATAATTCCTTCTTGCTTACATAGTTCGGCAAATTCCATGTTTTCTGAAAGAAAACCATACCCAGGATGGATAGCCTAGAAGCGAGAAATGAAAAGACAAATTTACTAGCACTCCACTGGCAAATGGGATGCAGGCGGCATCGTTTTCCTGTGGGGAGGCCTCTCTGTAAGCTGGTGGCACCTACACTACGCTATCAAAGCCTGTTTCCAAACAGACATCTGAAACATTCACACTAAAGTTCTGAAGCCTTACCTGAACCAGAAGAATCTGTATTTCTTTTTATTGTGGTAATATATACATAAGATAAATCTCTATTTTAACCACGTTTAAGTGCACAATTCTGGGCAACCATTACCACCAACCATCTCCAGAACGCTTTCATCACCCCAAACAGAAACTCAGTACCACATTAGACACTAACCCCCCACTCCCTGGTAACTTTCTGTCTTACAAATTTTACTTTCTGTCTCTATGAATTTGTTTATTCTAGGAACCTGATATAAGTGGAATTGTACAAACTTACCCTTTTGTGTCTGGCTTATTTCACGAGGCAGAATGTTTCCCAGGTTCATCCATGTAGTAGCATGTATCAGAATTTCATTCCTTTTTTAAGGCTGAATAATATTCCCCTGTATGTATATATTCGACATTTTGTTTACCACTCACCTGTTGATGGATGTGGATTGTTTCCACCTTCTGGCTATTATGAATAATGCTGCTATACTAGTACACATTGATGTACCTGTATCTCTTTGAGTCCTTGCTTTAAATTCTTATAAATATCAATCTACAAGTGGAAGAATCTGTATTTTAATTTATAATAATACTACTTTTAGGGTAGAATGTCAAGGAGTATTCGTAGGAGTAAAGGTAATGGGGATTTCTTGACTCTGCCTTCATACAGGGCTGGCCTAGAACTGAAACTGTGGAACCCACAAGCTGAGAAGAGCACACTAGCACAATCACACCCCATCTATCTTCAGGTTACTATGTGCCCATGTCACCTTTCTAAAAAGAAAACTAAGAAGCAAACAAAAAGTCATACACTAAAGCCTGTATACACTGAGTGGCCAGATTATTATGATCTCTGAACGCATAATAATCTGGCCACTCAGTGTGTGTGTGTGTGTGTGTGTGTGTGTGTGTGTATTTTTAGAGGCCTGGTGCATGAATTCGTGCATGGGTGGGGTCTGGCCAGCCTGGCAAGGGGGAGGGGACATGGGCGGTTGGCTGGCCTGCCTGCTGGCCAAACTCCTGGTCGAGGGGACAATTTGCATATTAGCCTTTTATTATATAGGATATACACTGAGTATCCAGATTATTATGCGTTCAGAGGTCATAATAATCTGGCCACTCAGCATATACTTTAGTGAAAGCGGATCACCTCAGACTTTTGCCTAGTTATTTGCAAGTCCCTCAGAGTTTTAACAAATTTATGTATCTGGCTTTCTCACTCACAAAAGGGGACAATCGGTGACCCAAGAACAGTGTGTTTTCTTAGGGCAAACATGCCAACAGGAAAGAGGGAAGACACAGGAAAGCAAACAGCTGCAGCTAGATTATTTAGTGAGGGATGAAGCAACTCGGTCTCCCACTTCAGTAGCCCTCAGGACATCTGCTCTTCTAAAATAATAATTATAACCAATCCTCTCTAATAAAATGGTAATATGCAAATTAACCATCACTCCGCCACATAAGCCACGCCCACCAGCCAATCAGGGCGAGTATGCAAATTAACCCCATCCAAGATGGCTACAGCCACAGAGAACAAGGTTTCCCAGGTAACAGAGGAAGCCAAGCTTTCCATAGCCGTTGCAGGCCTAAGCCTCCACTCAAGCTACAAAGTTTCAATTATAGAAGGTAAACAAATTCAAACAAATGGCGGCAGAATGGAGCTTGAGAGAGCAGGCCAGGGTTGCCGGCAGCAACAGGGGAAGCAAAGCTTTCCGCACACCCTGGCTGGGCTCACCCGCTTAAGGCTACAAAGTTTCAATTGTAGAAGGTGAATTAACTGCCACAGAAATGGCTGCTGCCCCGGAGGGAGCAGCAGACTTGGCTCCGCTCCAGGCTACAAAGTTTCAATTGTAGAAGGAAAATAAATTCCAGATACCAGGGCCTCCACTTGGGTTGCCAGGGGGCGTGGCCGGCCTGCAAACCACCATAGGCCCCTCGCTCAGGCCGCCCCACGCCCCAAGGGAACCCCACCCTGATCCGGGACACCTTTCAGGGCAAACCAGCTGGCCCCCACCCGTGCACCAGGCCTCTATCCTATCTAATAAAAGAGTAATATACAGATTGATCATCACTGCAACACACAATATAGCTGCCCCCATGTGATAAAAGATCCTGCCCCCATGTGGACACAAGATGGCCACCACAAGATGGCCAGCAGGAGAGGGCAGTTGGGAGGCACCCTGCCTGCAAGGGCGGGCAGTTGAGAGGGACCAAGCCTGCAAGGGAGGGCAGTTGGAGGTGATCAACCCTGCAGGAGAGGGCAGTTAGGGGTAACCAGGCTGGCAGAGGAGGGAAGTTGGGGGCAAACAGGCTGGCAGGGGAGCAGTTAAGCATCAACCAGGCTGGCAGTGGAGTGGTTAGGGGGTGATCAGGCTGGCAGGCAGAAGCGGTTAGGGGCAATCAGGAAGGCAGGCAGGCAAGCAGTTGGGAGCCAGGAGTCCTGGATTGTGAGTCGGACATCCTTTGAGGGGTCTCAGATTGGAGAGGGTATAGGCTGGGCTGAGGGACAACCCCCCGCTGTGCACGAATTTTGTGCACCGGGCTTCTAGTCCTATATAATAAAAGCCTAATATGCAAACCGACCAAACTGTGGAATGACCAGTGGAACGACTGGTCACTATGATGCGCACTGACCACCAGGGGGCAGACGCTCAACACAGGAGCTGTCCCCTGGTGGTCAGTGTGCTTCCACGGGGAGAGCGCTGCTCAGCCAGAAGCCGGGCTCACAGCTGGCGAGCACAGCGGTGGTGGTGGAAGCCTCTCCCGCCTCCGTGGCAGCGCTAAGGAGTAGTGAGCTGAGAGGTAAGGAGCAGTGAGCAGGCAGGCAGTAAGGAGCGAGGGGTCCCAGACTGTGAGAGGGTGCAGGCTGGGCTGAGGAACACCCCCTGCCTCAGTGCACGAATTTCGTGCACCAGGCCTCTAGTTGAATATAAAAAGAAAGCTCTGCCAACCCTATTTCAAAATAGTTACATTTAAAGGACATTTCAAAATTAAAGCAGTTAGCTTCCAATGTCTGGGAAACTCATGTGAATAGAAAAAACCATATCTTACTGATGGCAAACAACAAAATGCTAAATATTGAATAAAATGCGAAAAGTCACATTTTGATGTCAGTTTGGAATTTTGTTTCTTTCAAACCAATGCTCAATTTTAGACATCTTCTATGAAATGGTCAAATGTTATTTATGCTAAGCAAACTGAAAAAGATCTACACTCTGTCCTCCCTGGTTTGCTAACAGCTTTTTTTAATTTTTATTAGGTATGATTTACATATATAACATTCACCCTTTATAGTTTCATGAATTTAGTAAATTTATACAATTGTGCAACTATTACTACAATCCAGTTTTAGAACACTTCTATCACTCAAAAAAGTTCCTGTGTGCCCATGTGCATAACTAATTAATTCTTACTTCTAGAACCAAGCAACTTACTGACCTGCTGTCTCTATAGTTTCACTTTTTTTTTTTTAGAAATTTCCTAGAAATGTAATCATACAGTACACATAGTCTTATGTGTCTGACTTCTTTAACTTAGCATAATTTTGGGGGGGGGGACATTTTAAATATATATATATTTTTATTGATGTCAGAGAGGGAAAGAGAGGGAGAGAGATAGAAACATCAACGATGAGAGAGAATCATTGACTGGCTGCCTCCTGCACACCCCCTATTGGGCATGTGCCCTTGACTGGAATCAAACCCAGGACCCTTCAGTCCGCAGGCCGACGCTCTAGCCACTGAGTCAAACTGGCCAGGGCACTTAGTGTAATTTTTTGAGGTTCATCCTTGTTATTGTAGTTTATTGCATCGGTAGTTTATTTCTTTTTATAGAGTTGATTCCACTATGCTACATTTAGTTCATGATTTCATTTGGATTTTTTTTCCAATTTGGGGCCATTATGAATAATGTTGTTATGAACATTCATACAAGCCTATTTTTCACTTATCTTGGGTAAATGCTCAGGAGGGCAACTGTTGGGTCAAAATATAGTAAGTATACATTTAAATTTTTAAGTTTTCTAAAGAAGCTGTCCTATTTTGCATTTCTACCAGCAATATCTGATGGTTTCAAGTTTCTCCAAATTCCTGCCAACATTTATTATCTGTCTTTTAGATTTATAACATCCTAATGAGTGTGAAATGGTATATAACTGTTTGTTTTTTTATTTCAGAGAGGAAGGGAGAGGGAGAGAGAGATAGAAACATCAATGATGAGAGAGGATCATTGATCGGCTGCTTCTGCACGCCTCTTACTGGGAATCGAGCCTGCAACTCGGGCATGTGCCCTTGACCGGAATCAAACCTGGGACCCTTCAGTCCACAGGCCAACGCTCTAGCCACTAAGCCAAACTGGCTAGGGCTATAACTGTGGTTTTTAATGTCAATTTCCCTAACGACTAATGATATTGAGTATCTTTTATTTGGCTTATTGGCCATTTGTGTATCTTCTTTGGTGATGTGTCTATTCAAATCTTTTGCCCATTTTCTTCAATTGGGTTGTTTGAATTGTAAAGTGTTCCTTAAAAATTCTGGATACAACTCTTTATCAAATATATGTGATGCACATATTTTCTCCCAGTCCATGGCTAATCTTTTAAGTTCTTAGTGGTTTCTTTTGAAGAGCAAAAGTTTTAAATTTTGGTGAAGTTTATTTTATCAATTTTTTCTTTTATGAATCTTGCTTATGATATTATATCAAAGAAATTATTGCCTAACCTTCTCAAAGATTTTCTCTTTATGTTTTCTTCCAGAAATTTTATAATTGTAGGTCTTCCATTTAGGTATATGCTACATTTCAAGTTATTTTTGTTTTTTATGAAAAGTGTAAGGTAAGAGTGTAGGAATTAGACTTTAGGTTCATCTTTTTGCATATAGATAGCCAATTGTTCCAGCACCATTTGTTGAAAAAACCACCCTTTCCCTATTACATTACTTTACCTTTATGCAAAAATTAATTAACCATAAATGTGCAACTTTCTATTCTGTTCCACTAACCTGTGTATTTATCCTTCTGTTAACACACTGTTGGTTACTGTAGCTTTATAATGAGTTTTGAAATAGAGGGTCTAAACCCTACACCAAGCATGTCAAATTCGCGGCCGGCGGGCCGCATGCCTCGTTTAAATGCCCTAGACATTTGTTAGTCTTTTCAAACTTGTTTTAACTATATACTAGGCCTTTAGCTATTTGAGGACCGCTTGTCAATTTCTATAAAATAGCCTGTTGGGATTTTGATATAGAGTGAATTAAATCTATCAGTCAATTTGGAAAGAATTGCCATCTTAACAATATTGAGTCTTCCAATGATTTATCTACCTATTTATTTAGGACTCATTTAATTTCTCTCAGCAATGTTTTAGTTTTCAATACACTGGTCTTGAACTACTTTTGCTAACTTTGTTACTATTTGATTTTGATGATACCATTTATGACTGTAACTGTTTCCTTAATTTCATTTTCAAAGTGTTGCTAGCTTCCCTTCTTTTGAATAGATATTAAACTGATAGAACTCTGATGAGCTAGATAAGTACTCTCCCTTCAAACTAAAAAGGAAAGCAGCTATCTACTTGTGAATATCGAGTTCAATCAGACATTCTGGGAATGACCTCAAGAAGTTTAATTTCTCTTAAGAAGAATAGCTTACTATAGCCAAACCACAGTATTCTTGGGCATTTGAACGGATTAAAAAAGAAAAACTAGCAATACTACCACCACCAGTGGGCAATTTCCTTACCCATCAGGCATATATTTAGCTGCCAGTTCACCCTGGTGGTTCACAAAATTGCAAGCCTGTTTGGATTGCTCATTCCATAGCAATGCTTTTAATAGGAAAGATAGAAACTGGGGATGGCTAAATATAGAAAATGTATTCTCTAAATAGTAAGTAATTTTGTGAAAATTGGGCAACACGTTTACTTTTGTATTGTATATTTCTTCATCACCCTTACCTGTGCAGCAGAGATCTTGGCCACTTGCATGATTTTCTCCATAGATAGGTAGCTCTGCTGAGAGGGAGCAGGACCAATGAAATGCGCTTCATCTGCCTGTTTAACAAATGGTATATGTTTAAAAAACCACAGACCTAGTACTCTATATAGGACTGCTTCAGGGACATAGAAATAGAGAAAGAAATAGGAATAGGAATATAGAAATGCTGGCTCCCCAAGAACAATACGAAAGTACCAGCTCATATCTATGCTATAAAAATAAGCCACTGGGGCCCGAATGGTGTGGCTCAGTGGTTGAGCATCGACCTATGAACCAGGAGGTCATGGTTCGATTCCTGGTCAGGGCACATGCCCGTGTTGTGGGCTCAATCCCCAGTCGGGGGCATGCAGGAGGGAGCCAATCAGTGATTCTCTCTCATCATTGATGTTTCTAATTCTCTCTCCCTTCCCCTTCCTTTCTCTGAAACCAATAAAAACATATTAAAAAAAATAATCCAATTTGAAATCTTTTGCATTAGGAGAATGCCAAAACTTGATTTTTATGTATAATATATGTCACACACTAAAGTAAAATGGAAGTGGCTTAGGATAGACAGCAACAGGCATTCACAATATGAGACAGAAAAGTGGCTAGAAAGCTGCATGGGCCTACTACGCAAAGCTGGAAGGTCAAGTGAAACTCATCACTGTGGATTTGTCAGTGCTCGGGGATTTGCTGTGGACATAACGAAGGACAGCAGCTGAATTCATCCATGCCTGAGTTCTGTCTAAGGGATAAGAGCTAGTTATAATTGCTAACACGTACAAACCTTGGGGGAGGAAGGTCTTTGTCGTTATAATTTTCCAGTGAAGCCAAGTCTCTGAAACATTGAGTGACTTGTCTAAGACCCTTGGCCAGTCAGTAGTAGTTGCTAAAACTAGAATCTTGGTCCTTTTCCTTGCACACCAGGGATGTGGATATGAGCCCCTCAAAGTGTGGTCTGTGCATCAGCCACATTCTGTGAACTGCTTTAACCAATCCTTATTGACAGGACCTGGCGTGTAAATCAACTACATCACTGAGTATACTGGTTAGTTCCACTGGTGTCCTATTTGGAAAATGTCCCCAAAAGGAATTATTAGTGAGCAGCTGAAGTTATCTACTGCAACACTGTTAACACTAGCACATATAAACTGTCAACATAAAGAACTAAAATACTGACACACTAAACAAATATAAATATAAATAAATCTCCAGTTTTTAGCAACATACCATGTCCACATGCATGGAGTTCCTGTCAGCCTCACTATAAACAGCCACGGACTGTATACCCATTTTTTTAGCTGTTCGCATCACCCTGCAGGCGATTTCTCCTCTGTTGGCAATGAGGACCTTGGTAATGTTGCATCCTAAAACAACATAAAAATCATACAAAAAAATATTACTGGGGAGCAAGGAATAAAAAGGCAAAATAAATATTTTATGATATTAACAAGCTGATAAATATTTATGTTGGTAAAATCAGCAAAGCAGAGCCTAAAATAACCATTTTAACTAATATTAGGCAGTGCATTTCTTGTCATTGTAATTCAAGATATCCTTATTAACACAAACTCGTAAATTACTCAGATTTTTCAACTTAACATAAAAAGATGCTTTGTTATGCCAAAGATCAAAATAGCTCAAAAAATCATAGTTAATAATAATCTTTTTAAAATTTTGTTTTTCAATTACAGTTGACATTCAACATTATTTTACACTAGAGGCCCGGTGCACAAAATTCATGCACTGTGGGGCAGGGGGCAGGTCCCTCAGCCCGACCTGTGCCCTCTCACAGTCTAGGACCCCTCGGGGAATGTCCGACTGCCGGCTTGTGGCTGGATGGCCTTCTGCTGCTGCATGAGCTTCAGCAGCTGCATGAGCTTCAGCAGCTGCTGCATGTGCACAGGCTGGGCCACCATGGTCTGTCCTATGAACACCATCGAGTGGGTGAGTCAAGCGCAGAGGCAGGCTCACCCTGAGTTCCCTGCACTTCCCTGAGTCACTGAGTTGTTCAGACTGACTGCCTTCTACAGAGAATGGCACCAGGATTGGGCCTAAGCCAGCAATCAGACATCCCTCTCACAGTCTGGGAGCCCTCCGGGGATGTAGCAGTGTGTCAAGCAGCAGGTGACCAGAGAGGAGCCTGAATTGGGGCCAGGCACCGCTCACCTCACACTGATTGACAGCCCACTGCACCTGCTGCCGCCGCTCGGTAGTGCTGCTGCGGAGTCAGGAGAGGCTCCCGACACCGTGGCAGCTGTGCTCGCCAGCCGTGAGCCCAGCTTCTGGCTGAGTGGCGCTCCTCCTGTGGGAGCGCACTGACCAACAGGGGGCAGCTCCTGCATTGAGTGTCTGCCCCCTGGTGGTCAGTGTGCATCATAGTGACTGGTTGTTCTGGTCATTCCGCTGAAACGGTTGCTTAGGCTTTTATTATATAGATTAGTTTCAGGTGTACAGCATAATGGTTAGACAATTACATAATTTACAAAGTGATCCCCTGATAATTCAAGTATCCACCTGGCACCATACATAGTTAATTACAATATTATTGACTATATTCCCTATGCTGCACTTTACCTCCCCATAACTATTTTGTAAATACCGATTTATTCATACCTCTCAATCCCTTTATCTTTTTCACCAAGCCCTCCAACCCCCGCCCCAGCCCACCCTCGCCATCTGGCAACCATAAGTTTGTTCAATGCATCTATTGAGTCTATTTCTATTTTATTTTTTCTTTAGATTCTTCATATAAGTGACATTTGTCTTTCTCTGTTGGACTTATTTCACATAGCATAATACACTTTAGATCCATCCATGTTGTTGCAAATGGTAATATTTCATTCTTTTTTATGGCCCAGTAATACTCCTTGTATATATCTAACCACTTCTTCTTCACCCACTTGTCTACTCACGGACAGTTGGGTTGCTTCCATATCTTGGCTATTGTAAATAATGCTGCAATGAACACAGAGGTGCACATATCTTTTCAAATGAATATTTTGGGTTTCTTTGGAGATATACCAGAAATGGAGTTGCTGGGTCATAACTTAGTTCTATTTTTAACTTTTTTAGGAACCTCCACAGTTTTCCATAGGGGCTGCACTGATTTGCATTCAAACATTGTACGAGGGCATTCCCTTTTCTCAACATCCTCCCCAACCCTTGTTCGTGGATTTATTGATGACAGCCATTCTGACAGAGGTAACATTCATTGTTTTTAAATTTACGTTCTCTGATGATTTATGACACTGAGCATCTTTTATATGTCTAATAAACATCTGTATGTCCTCTCTGAAGCAGTGTCTATTCAGGTCCTCTGCTCATTTTTTAATTGGATTGTTTTTCTGATGTTGAATTGTATGAGTTCTTTATAAATTTTGGGTATTAATCCCTTAGCCAATATATCATTTGGGAATATCTTCTCTCATTCAGTGGGTTGTCTTTTCATATTATTGATAGTTTCCTTTGCTGTACAAAAAGTTTTTAGTTTGATATAATCCCATTTGCTTATTTTTTCTTTTGTTTCCCTTGCCCAAGGAGATATATCAGGAAGAATGTTGCTAAGAGAAATGTCACATTTACTGCCAATGTTTTCTTCTAGGAATTTTGTGGTTTTGGGTCTTACATTTAATTCTTTAATCCACTTTGAATTTATTCTTGCATATGGTGTGAGAAGGTGGTCTAGTTTCATTTTTCTCCATGCACCTGTCCAATTTTCCCAACACTATTTATTGAATAGACTATTTTTACCCCCACTGTATGTTCTTACTTCCTTTGTCATAGATTAACTGACCATATAGGCAAGGGTTTTTCTGAGCTCTCTACTCTGTTCTATTGATTTACTGTCTGTTTTTATGACCGAATCATGCTATTTTGATTACGTTAGCCTTGTAGTAGTTTGGTATCAAATAGTGTGATTCCTCCAACTTTGTTCTTCTTTCTCAAGATTGCTGTGGCTATTTGAGGGTCCTTTGGGGTTCCTTATAAATATTTGGATTATTTGTTCTAGTTCTGTGAAATATACCATTGGTATTTTTGATAGAGATTGTGTTGAATCAATAGATTGCTGTGGGAATATGGACATTTTAACAATGTTAATGAGCAGGGTATATGCTTCCATTTATTTGCATCTTCTTTGATTTCTTATAATTTTTCAAGTAAAGGTCTTTTACCTCCTTGGCTGAATTTACTCCTAGGTATTTTTTTATGCAATTGTAAATAGAATTGTTTTCTTAATTTCTCTTTTTGATAGTTCATTTATTGATGTATAAAAATGCAACCAACTTCTGAATATTTATTTTATATCCTACTACTTTACTGAATCAGTTCTAATAGTTTTTTGGTGGACTCTTGAGAGTTCTTTATATACAGTATTTTTCTTTATATCTCCTTCAATTTTAAATGATAGCCTTGCAGTGTAGAGTAGTCTTGGTTCTAGCTTACTTTTCATCACTTTGAATATTTCATGTCAATCCCTACTGGCCTGAAAAGTTTCTGTTGAGAAGTTAGCTGGCAGTTTTAAGGGGGCTCCTTTATAAAAACTGTCTTTCTCTTACTGCTTTTTTAAAATTTATTTTTTTAAATTTAATAAATCTTTATTGTTCAGATTATTACAGTTGTTCCTCTTTTTTCCCCCCCATAGCTCCCCTCCACCTGGTTCCCATCCCACCCTCTTCCCTTACCTCCCCCCACACTGTCCTCATCCATAGGTGTACGATTTTTGTCCAGTCTCTTCCTGCACCCCCCACACCCTTTTCCCCCTGAGAGTTGTCAGTCCACTCCCTTTCTATGCCCCTGATTCTATTATATTATATACATATTTTTAATTCACTTGGTTTTTAGATTCACTTGTTGACAGATATGTATTTGTTGTTTATAATTTTTACCTTTACCTTTTTCTTCTTCCTCTGCTTCTTAGAGAATACCTTTCAGCATTTCATATAATACTGGTTTAGTGTTGATGAACTCCTTTAGCTTTTTCTTATCTGTGAAGCTCTTTAGCTTCCCTTTAATTCTGAATGTCAGCTTGGCTGGGTAGAGTACTCTTGGTTGTAGGTTCTTGCTACTCATCACTCTGACTATTTCTTGCCACTCCCGTCTGGTCTGCATAGTTTCTGTTGAGAAATCAGCTGACAATCGTATGAGTGCTCCCTTGTAGGTAATTAACTGTTTTTCTCTTGCTGCTTTTAATATTCTCTCTTTGTCTTTTGCTCTTGGCATTTTAATTATGATGTGTCTTGGTGTGGTCCTCTTTGGATTCCTTTTGTTTGGGGTTCTCTGCGCTTCCTGGACTTTTTTTTTTTTAAATAAATCTTTATTGTTCAGATTATTACAATTGTTTCTCCTTTTTTCCCTCCATATCTCCCCATCACCTGGTTCCCTCCCCCCCTTTGTCCTTATCCATAGGTGTATGATTTTTGTCCAGTCTCTTCCCATACCCCCCACACAGACACCCCTTCCCCCCTGAGAATTATCAATCCACTCCCATTCTATGCCTCTGATTCTATTATGTTCACCAGTTTATTCTGTTCCTCAGATTTTTAATTCACTTGATTTTTAGAATCACTTGTTGATAGATATGTATTTGTTGTTCATAATTTTTATCTTTACCTTTTTCTTCTTTCTCCTCTTTTTAAAGAATACCTTTTAGCATTTCATATAATATTGGTTTGGTGGTGATGAATTCCTTTAGCTTTTTCTTATCTGTGAAGCTCTTTATCTGCCCTTCAATTCTGAATGATAAGTTTGCTGGGTAGAGTAGTCTTGGTTGTAGGTTCTTGCTATTCATCACTTTGAATATTTCTTGCCATTCCCGTCTGGCCTGCATAGTTTCTGTTGAGAAATCAGCTGACAGTCGTATGGGTGCTCCCTTGTAGGTAACTAACTGTTCTTCTCTTGCTGCTTGTAAGATTCTCTCTCTGTCTTTTGCCCTTGGCATTTTAATTATGGTGTGTCTTGGTGTGGTCCTCTTTGGATTCCTCTTGTTTGGGGTTCTGTGCACTTCCTGCACTTGTAAGTCTATTTCTTTCACCAGGTGGGGGAAGTTTTTTGTCATTATTTCTTCAAATAGGTTTTCAGTATTTTGCTCTCTTCTGGCACCCCCAAAAATTCGGATATTGGTACGCTTAAAGCCATCCCGGAGGCTCCTTATGCTATCCTCACACTTTGGGATTCTTCTTTCTTTCCGCCTCTCTGGTTGGGTGTTTTTTTCTTCCTCATATTCCAGATCTTTGGTTTGACTCTTTGGGTGCGGTGGTCTACTCTGTATATTCTTTATTTCAGACAGTGTATGCATAATTTCTGACTGGTCCTTTTCCATTTTTTTGGTATTCTCATTTAGGTCCTTGAAGGTCTCTTCAAGTTTCTCAGCAGTTTTTAGAAGATTCTTGAGTAACCTTATAAATATGGTTCTGAACACTGTGTCGTCCATTAGTTTGCTTTCATCTATCTCTCCTACTTGTGACATACTCCGATGTCTCCACATTTTGGCTGCCTCCCTGTGTTGATGGAGTGGCTTTGTGTGGTCGGTGACCTATAGGGGCCGGTAGCTCAGCTTCCCCAATCACCCTAGGTGGTCGTTCTTGGTACTCCCCTTTGTGGGCTGAGTGGAAAGTCTTGGTGTAGTTAAAAGCCCTGATTGCTGTTGGTACACTGGGAGGAATTGACCTCCAGTCCAATTGGCTGTGAGGACCTGCTGTGTCTATAACGGAAGAATTACTGTGCTGGAGACACAGTAGGGCTTTGGTGCTCACTGAGTCTGCCTCTTGAATGTGTCCCTTATGAGAGTGGTTGAAATCTGGTGTCGTCCACACCACCAGAAAAGTCACTCTCACTCTCCGACCGATGGCCGAGAATCCAGTAGGCGTCTGGGTCCCACTGGTGTCCCCAGAAACGGGAGTTCAGAGTGGTTGGGATTGTTGGTATCACTGGTGGGAGTTGATCTCCAAGCCAGTTGGCTGTGAGGATCAGCAGTGTCTCCGCTGGGAGAGCTTCTGTGCTCAGCTTGGATGGGGCGGAGTCTCAGGGTGGCGCAGACAAGCTTTGGTTTCCCGTCCGCTCTGCCCTAAGAGGGGCGGTTTCTCTGTGCCCAAATTAATGGCTGCGTGCCTCTGAGAGAAGGCAGCTTTTGAGCCTCTCCCGCTGCCTAACAGACCAGTTTCTCCCCAGCTGGGGCTGGATTTCAGTGCAGACCGGAGGTTTTGTTTTTCTCCCGAACGAGAAATCCAGCCACTGGGAGGGCTGTGCTCAACTTGGATGGGGCGGAGTCTCAGAATGGTGCAGACAAACTTGGTTTCCGTCCGCGCCGCCCTAAGAGGGCCGGTTTCTCCATGCCCTAATCAATGGCTGTGCGCCTCTGAGAGAAGGCAGCTTTCGAGCCTCGCCCGCTGCCAAACAGACCAGTTTCTCCCCGACCGCAGCTGGATTTCAGTGCAGTCGGGAGGTTTTGTTTTTCTCCCAAACGAGAAAGCTAGCCACGCAGCGTCTGCTGCCCTCCCTCTCCGCGCGCTGCGAGCAAACCTGCCGTGTATTCAGCCGCCTGCCCTTTCCGCGCTCACGGATCTCCGCACCTCCACAGCTCCTGAGGCTCAGCGTCCCCCTCTCTTTTTTTCTCTAGTTGTAGGTTTTCCACTTTCGAGTGATTCTGGACGGTGTGCGCTCTGTTTTCCAGTTGTAGTTTCAAAACTGTTGTGGTAGGGAACAATTAGGTGTTTACCTTATTCCGCCATCTTGGTTTCTCCCGCTTCCTGGACTTTTAAGTCTATTTCTTTCACCAGGTGGGGGAAGTTTTTTGTCATTATTTCTTCAAATAGGTTTTCAGTGTCTTGCTCTCTCTCTTCTTCTGGAACCCCCATAATTCTGATGTTGGTACGCTTGAAGGTGTTCCAGAGGCTTCTTACACTATCTTCAAATTTTTGAATTCTTTTTTCTTTCAGCTTTTCCAGCTGAGTGATTTTTGCTTCTTTGTATTTCAAATCTTTGACTTGATTCTTGTGTTCCTCTAGTTTGCTGTTGGGTGTCTGTATAATATTTTTTATTTCAGTCAGTGTATGTTTAATTTCTAGTTGGTCCTTTTCCATATCCTTGAGGGTCTCTCACATATCCTCGAGGGTCTCGCTAAATTTATCGGCCTTTTCTAGGAAATTCTTGAAAAACCTTATGACTGTGGTTTTGAACTCTATGTCCATTTGTTTGTTTTCCTCCATTTCTTTGGTTTGTGATCTCTTTCTTTGTCTCCCCATTTTCGCTGCTTCCCTGAGTTGTTAGGGTAGCTTTGTAGGATCAGCTGTGTCTACGCCGGGAGACAGCCTTATTCAACTAGACTTGCAAAATTGTAAAAGCCTCTGTGCTCAGCTTGGATGGGGCGGAGTTTCAGGGTGGAGTCTACAGCCTTGGCTTCCCGTTAGCCCCGCCCTATGAGGTTCCTGGGTCTCAGTGTCCCTCGGTTCTTGCTGCAAGCACCTCTGAGAGAAAGGCGCCCTGAAGTTTCGCCCGCTGCCAAACAATCTAGTCTCTCCCCCAATGAATCTGGATTCCCAGATTCTCACCCGGAACTGGGGTTCAGTGAAGTCGGAACTGGGGTTCAGTGCAGTCCGGAGCTTTTGTCTCCTTCCCGCTAGAGCAATCCTGCGGCACACTCAACAGTCCATCCTCTGCGCGCATTCACGTGCGCGCCCTGGAGCTCTGCCTTTCGCCTCTCCCCTGAGTTTCCGCCTTACAGCCCAGATTCCCCTAGTATGAGCCTGGGTCCCCAGGGTCTCGCCCGGAAATTAAGGTTGAAAGAAATATCACATTTCTTAAATTATATAGCTAAAGAAATGGTGGATCTAAGATTGAACCCAGGTTAGCTTCACTCCAGAATTTGAGCTCTTAGACACTTGGCTCCACTACCTCTATCACTCTGAGCACAGGGATGTATGATTCTCTTGCAATATAAATGAATATTGCACCAGTTCACTGTCATCAGTGCTATAATGACATGATATTATACAAATACATGAAATCCACTTCCATCATTACACACATATCTTTTGATTGGAGCACTTAATTCATTTACATTTAAAATGATTATTTATAGGTATGTAGTTATTGTTCTTTGACAGTTCATAATAGTTATTTTCTCAAAAAATAGGTTATATATAATTTAAAACAATGTTTTTAAATAAGGATCTATAGAGCCCAAGAGTTGTCACAGGTCACAGGGGCTGTTGGGATGAAGTACACATTTGTGTTTAGTGAGGAGGGGGAAGAGAGCTACACCAATCACCCACAAGTTATATTTAAATATGTTTTATAATTGGGAATTTCATGTAAACTTTTATTTGAAAAAAAAAAAAAGTCCTGCTACTTAAAATACATGTTATAAAGCACTGATTTAGACCATCACAGTTACGTTTTTCCAATTCAATACACTATGAGAGTCAGATAGAAATAACATAAATATAAAATATATTTTCCTACATATTTTAGATACAACAGCAAGATATATGACAAATATGCAAATTGACCGTACCTTCGCTACACCTAAGCCACGCCCACCACCAAGCCACGCCCACCAACCAATCAGGACGAGTATGCAAATTGCCCCAACAAAGATGGCGGCTAATTTGCATATCAAGACAGCGTCCAAAGAAGCCAAGAGCTGCAGAAGGAAGTAAAGCTTCAAAGAAGCAAGCAAGCGGGGGGCGGGGGTGGAGAAGGGCGGGGCGGAGGCGGGGCCAGGGGCGAAGGGAAACGTGGGCTGGAGAAGGCGGGGCGGGTGACAAGGGCGGGGCGGAGACGGGGCCGGGGGCGAAGGGAAACTCGGGCGGGCTGGAGGAGAAGGTGAGGCGGGCGACAAGGGAGGAACGGAGGCGGGGTAGAGTGCAGCAGGAAATCCTATTGCAGGATTTTTCCTGCAACGGGAAAGCTAGTATGACATAAAGGAGATAAAAACTGTTGACAATACTTACTAAAAAAGTTATCACAAAAATCCAAAACTTCAAAAGCATATGAGAACTACTTCTACTATGCACCAATTAAAGGATTAAACATTTCCGTTTCTTACTTCACTATCGGAAGCAAAGCCAAACTGTACAACAAAAACTGTTAGTACCTGTGGTTGTTGCATACTTCATGGTTCTTTGCTTCCAAGCCCATCTCCTATAAAATGAGTCCAAATGGAGTTATAATTAAATAGGATATATAAGATCAGTCAATATTCTTTCAAATAATCTAAATTATTTAAAACCTGAAACCAAGTACAGATATGACCTTAGTTAAACCTTAAGCCTACAAAGTGATTTACTAAACATTCTTTGTGGAAAGAAAACTAATCTAGAAACCAGGAGTTACAGTTCTGGCTGTTCTCCCTGGCAGTTCGTGTCCTTGAATGAGTCATTTAACCTACTTGCTCCTGAGATTGGCATTTGACCAGAGTCAAAGATGATGACTGGAAAGCCAAGGTACTTCAAGATCATCTAGTTCAGCCCGGCCCAAGGGGCTCAGTTGGTTGAGCATCTTCCCAGGCACCGAAAGGCTGCTGGACTGATTCCTTGTCAGGGCACATACCGGGGCTGCGGGTGTATGGAGGTCACATCGTTGTTTCTTTCTCTCTCTTCCTCTCTCTAAGCATGTCCTCAGGTGAGGATTAAAAATAAAATTCTAGTTCAACTTTTTTCAAACTCTTTTTTTTACTAGAACCCAAAGTAAAAACTGCATTTGACTTCATAACCAGGTATGCACACAAAACAGAAGTTTCCTAAAAGAAGACTTTCCCTGTATTTTGATTTTCTATTCTATTTTGTTCTATTCCATTTTATTAAGTAAAATATGTTGGTCAAACTACAGTTTGAAGAATACCAATGCATCTCAACCCTCTGATAAGACAGGTTTGAGCAATTAGGCCCAGAGAAGTAAAAGGAAGGAGCTGAACAAGTAAAGCAGAAAGAATGCTGGCTTTGGGGCCTGCTGGAGGAGCCACTCACTCCAGCTGCTGGGGATCCTGCACAAGTTGCTTTACATCAGTGTTTCTCAATCTTTTGTTTTCATTACCACCCCCTAGAAAATTTAAATACTAAGGAATAAGATTTTTGTAGGAGTGACTGAGCTTGGAGTGGCCACAAATATGTTAATAAAAAAAAGAAAACCACAGCCCCCAAATTGCTTCACTTGTGCTAAAGCCCATGACAGCAAACCTAGACTTAATACCGGGTCTAACTGCATCAGTACCATCCCTTCTTCCCAAAGGAAGAGGAGGCAATCTAAGGATTAAAAATGGCGGCAGAGTAGGTGGATGCTGCACGGACATGCTCCTAGGAACAAGCTGGAATTACAACTGAAATGCGGAAAGGCTTCCTGAATAATCAACGGAAAACTCACAGGAGAGAACCCTGATACCCAAGGACCAAAGGTGGAGACCACACAGAGACTGGTAGGAGGGGCGGAGGTGCAAAAGGGCTGGCCTGGCACCCACAGGCAGCAACTGAAGTCCTGGAGAGATATCTCAGCTGTGGGGGGAGGGGGTAGTGCCACTGAGAACTCTGGGATCTAATCCCCAAGCTGGGCTCCCCAGCAGAGAGCACCAAACTGAGGAGGGTACCTACATAACATCTAGCTGTGAAAAGCAGCAGGGTGCTATCTGCCAGGGAGTGGCAGTTGAACATTCGGGCACCCTCTTGAAGGGCCAATGCACAAAAATTCCCTGTGGAGCCACCCACCTTGTGCTTTGGCAGAGGGAGGGTGAAGTGAACTGGAGCTGTGAGATCAGAACCCAAGACTGGGGACTCGGGGGATAGAGCTCAGAAGGCAGACACCCCCAAGTTTCCTGGGCTGAGTCATTCCCTCACACAGTGAAGGACATCTTTCCCACATAGACATCTGCCTTGCCTGAGGGGAAGACAGTTGAGTCACCCTATTGGAAAACACCTTGCCCTGAGGCCACTTAAGAGATTAAAAGCAACAATTAGCCTCCAGGCAGAAGCAATGCCCCACCCTGTTGAAAAAAACTCTCAGTACACCTGAGGACAATTGCCTGGGGGAAATTCAAGTCAGAATCCTATTAGTCTGTAGACAGAGGTGGTCTCTGGAGGCTTTGAGTCTTTGCCTGATCCAATTAGTCAGAAACAGCCTTTAACACTGTCCTGCACTAGAAATTGAGAGGTGTAGAGGATCTACCTAATACATAGTCACAAACCCAAACAGACAACCAAAATGAGGAAACAAAGAATCCCCAAATGAAAGAACTAGAGAATTCTCCATAAGAAGAGACAAATGAAGTAGAGATAAGAAGTTTATCTGAAACAGCTTCAGAGTAATGATGGTAAAAATGCTCAACAGTATGAAAAAAGATATAGTAACTATGAAAAAAGAACAGAGATAAAGACTAATATAACACAAACAAAGCAGATTATGGGAAGCTGAGGATAGAATCAGTGAATTAGAAGACAGAATTGAAAATATCACTCAATCAGAGAACCAAAAAGAAAAAAACATTAAAAAACAGGAGGACAGCTTAAGGGAGCTGTGGGACAATGTGAATAGCAGGTATGCCAGAAGAGCCAGAAAGGGAGAAAGGAATAGAGAAGGTGTTTGAAGAAATAATGGCAGAAAACTTCCCTAACCTGGTAATGGAAAAAGTCACACAAGTTCAGGAGGCACAGAGAACCCTAAACAAGAAAAATCCAAACAGACCCATGCCCAGACACATCATAATTAAAATGCCAATAATTAAAGACAAAGAGAGAATCTTAAAGGCAGCAAGAGAAAAGAAAACTGTTACCTACAAAGGAGCTCCCATAAGGCTGACACCTGATTTTTCATCAGAAACTCTACAGGTCAGAAGGGAATGGCATGAAGTACTCAAGGTAATGGAAAGCAAGGATCTGAGACCAAGATTACTATATCCAGCAAGGCTAGCATTCAAAATAGACGGTCAAATAAAGAGCTTCCCAGACACACACACACACACACACACACACACACACACACACACACACACAAAGGTTAAAGGAGTTCATCACCATCAAGCGAGCATTATAAGAAATTCTAAAGGGATTGCTGTAAAGGATTGCTGAGAAGAATAAACAGAGAGAGAAACCTAGCCATACAAAATTAAAATGGCTATAAATAAGTATCTCTCAATAATAACCCTACATGTAAATGGATTAAATGCTCCAATCTAAAGGTGTAGGGCAGCTGAATGGATACTAAAACATGACCCAACTATATGCTGTGTACAAGAGACCCACCTCAAAACAAAAGACACAACAGGATGAAAGTGAAGGGATGGGGAAAAAATTTCATGCAAATGGAAAAGAAAAAATAGCTGGAGTAGCAATACTCATATCCGACAAAATAGACTTTAAAATGAAGGCCATCACAAGAGACAACAGAGGTCATTACATAATACTAAAGGGATCCATCCAACAAGAGGATATAATCCTGGAAAACATATATGCACCCAATATAGGAGCACCTAAATATATTTTAAAAAAAACTTCTAGAGGACTTTAAAGGAGAGATTGACAACAATACAGTCATAGTGGGGGAATTTAACACTCCTCTGACTTCCCTGGACAGATCTTCCAGGCAAAAAATTAACAAGGAAACAGAGTCTCTACAGGACACACTGAATCAGATGGATTTCATTGACATTCATAGAACACTTCACCCAACACAGCAGAATATACATTCTTCTCAAGTACACATGGATCATTCACAGATAGACCACATGTTAGGACACAAAACAAGTCTCTACAAGTTCAAGAAGATTGAAATCGTATCAAGCATCTTCTCAGATCACAGTGGAATGAAATTAGAAATCAACTACAGTAAAAACACCCAAAAACATTCAAACACATGGAGACTAAATAACATGTTATTAAACAATGAATGGGTTACCAACAAAATCAAGAAAGAAATCAAAAACTTCCTGGAAACAAATGAAAATGAACACACAACACCTCAAAATCTCTGGTACACAGCAAAAGAAGTCCTGAGAGGGAAGTTCATAGCACTACAGGCCAGGCATACCTGAAAACAACAACAACACAAACAAACAAAACAAAACAAGAAAAAGCAGCAATAAACTATTTAGCCCCCCGACAGGGCCCAGGGATCGAACATGCCACCCTTGGCCAAGAATCGAACCCATGATCCTTTGGTGCGCAGGCCAATGCTTTAACCACTGAGCCACGCTGGTCAGGGCTGACCTCACTTAAAAAAAAAACACACATATCTTTATTGATTTCAGAGAGGAAGGGAGAGGGATAGAGAGTTAGAAACATCGATGAGAGAGAAACATCCATCAGCTGCCTCCTGCACACCTTCCATTGGGGATGTGTCCGCAACCAAGGTACATGCCCTTGACCGGAATCGAACCGGGGACCCTTCAGTCCGCAGGCTGATGCTCTATCCACTGAGCTAAACTGGCCAGGGCTCACTTTAAAAAAAAATAAATTTTTATTGATTTCAGAGAGGAAGGGAGAGGGAGAGAAAGATAGAAACATCAATGATGAGAGAGAATCATTGATTGGCTGCCTCCTGCATGCCCCCTACTGGGGATCAAGCCTGCAACCCGGGGCATGCCCTTGACTGGAATCGAACCCAGGACCCTTCAGTCTGCAGGCAGATGCTCTATCCACTGAGCCAAACCGGCTAGGGCTGACCTCACTTTTTTGAACTTCAAGGAGGGGGAATCAACTTTCCTGATCTTTATAAGGTATTTTCTAGTTCATAGCATCTTCCCATCACACTCTCCAGATAGGTTTCTGGATATATGTGTTTTTCTCTCATAGATATTTCTATCTCTCTATCTCTCTCCTTTCTTCTTTCTCTAAAAATCAATAAAAACATATTTTTAAAAACCACTTGAGAAATGCCTGCTTTTTGCTAAATCCAGCTTAGAACTTAAGTTTCAAGGTCATTGCTTACCTAAAGTTTTCTTATGCCATTTTTTAGTGAACACAGACAGACAACCACACACACACACCACTTAACTATAATCCTCTATCCCAACAATGTTTTGATTGATCTATTCCATTTTTCAGCATGACCTAAGCTACAACTTAAAACAATGGTTTAAAAACCAAGATTAATAAGTTGTTTCTGAAACAGGTAAAATAAAATATTCCCCCAAATTGCTCCATGGAGGTAAGCCCTGTCAGAACTATGGCAGTTATAGATGGGTATCTATAAAACAGGAACTGCACTGATTTCTTTTAAGTTTGTTTTTCAAATCTAAAGCCAAGCCACAAATCCCAGAGACAAACTCAATACCTTGTTGGGAAAGTCCCTTCCTGAATCCCATAATAAATCTTGAACAATCCTAGAATGCCTCACTTTGCTGACACGGGTACTTCAGTGGGAATCCAGTGTTCCTAAAAAGGAAAAAGCCAGCCAACCAACCCCTAAATGTAAATGTCCTGATTAGTTAAGCCCAACAACTTCCGTGTTCCCAAGGAATAAGCCCCACATTCAAGGTGTAGAACTTGAGGCCTACCTTAGTCTTCTCACCCTCTGCAGAGCCTCAATAAATCTGCCTTTGCTTTTATCAGTGTCTCTGGTCTAAATTCTTTTATATCAGGAGACAAGAACCCAAACTCATTGGTAGTATTCTCATTTCTAAAATTCTACCACTAGATTTCTTTTCTCTGAGTTACTAGAGAATCATGATATAAAAAGAAATGTACATACCCTCTACACAATTGAAAATTGATAAGGTTTTCAATTCTATATGCCATTGCAACTCTAGTACTTTCCAGGTGACAGCTACATGAAAACAATTCTATATTCAATAGCTAAGGTTTAAGAGGGAAAGAAAAGAGAGAAAATATGTCTGCATCGTATCATGAAGAGCCCCCCAAAACCTAAGAAAATGAAACTCGGGAGAACGAGAAGAGCACTAATACTGCTTTTACTGTCTTATTCTGCTCTGGGGCAAATCCTACAATTAAATAACTGAAAATCCAAAGCATTGACAGTAACTTGTGGAAAGCAAAAGCAAACAAGAAATTTTATCTAAATGGTTGTTGAGTCTGCAAAGGCGACATCTGTTGATTGATTCATATGTACCAGGTTCCATTTAAGCCTCTTTCCATGTCTTAATTCTTTTAATTTGCACAATCCAAAGTACTAGTATTATCTCCTGTAGGTACTAGTATCATCACCTCCTCCTAGGTCAGAAAATCGAAGCAAAGGGGTATTAAGTAACTTGCCCAAGGTTGCTCACACACCTAAGTGAGTAGCAAAGCTGAGACCCCTGACTTCTGAGTCTGTGCCCTGCAGCACTAAGCTATACTGTCTTTCCAGAATGATGGAGGATGATGATGATGGGACCAAGGAAGAAAAAGAAGCCTGCTACCTGGAACAAAAGGGTATGTTTACCGCAAAAGTTATTGTCACAGAAGCTTAAGCTCAGAATTTGAAAATGATCTGGAGTCAGGTTAGCTATGAGTCATCTGACAGCTTTGTTTAAATTTGCATACGGAGCTTCTGATAAAACAATTTCTCTGCCCCCCCCCTCCCCCCGGAGGGTGAATTGGTTTCTGTTCATTTGATTCTTTCCAAGAATGAGCAAGAACTCCAGCAGTCTTTGCCTGACCTGGACACCTTCGGAGGGAAAGCTGAACCAAAGGGGACTTGGAGGGCGTCCTGGCTCCACCACTCACCACTTGTGTCACCGTAGGCAAGTCGTTGACGCCTCGGTTTCACTAGAACTGGGATTCTAAAGCTCCCCCCCCCCCGCCCCGCCCCACTCCCCGCTTCCTTCCCTCCCTCCCTCTCCCCTCCTTCACGGAACGCAGCGAAAGCGCGGGGTCAGGGGTTCGGAGCGGTACACGCGTTATTCTAGCCCCTAAGGCGAGGGGAGCAGGGATGGCAGGCCCAGCTCCACCCCGCCCCTACGCCTCATAAATGACAAAAATAGAGGCAAACCCAGCGCTGCAGGGTGGGTGAGGGGAAGGAGAGGAAAGGGAAAGACTGGGCGTGGAGACGCCTCCCTCTCTGTGCGTGGACTGAAAGCAAGCCCCCTCCCAAAAAGGGGCTGCTACCTCGGCGGCGGCAACAAGCTCGGGAAACGCTGCCATTGGCTCCTCTCCGCCGCCACCAGCCGCACCGACACCACGGAGGTCGCCGCCATGTCCTGCAGCCCCGGGGCTCTCCCACTCGTGGGCGCGCACCAGCTGCGTCCCACACGCTGCAAAAGCCCTGCTCCGCCCCGCAAGCCTCTTGTCCTCCGCCGGCCACCGTCCAGGTCAGAGCCGCGCCAAGGGCCGAGCCCAGGGTGGTGGGCGTCTCCCCCGAAACCAATCAAGACACAGAGCAGCGCTTCGGGGCGGCGATTGGCCAATCGGGCCGCGTGTGGTCCCTGCCTCCCCCGCCCCCCCCTGCCCCGCCCCGCCCCTCCGCTCCCGAGGGCTGGTGCTGGCCGCCGCCTCCCGGGGACCTAGGGTTTCCGGGGACCTAGGGTTTCTTCCCACGCCTGCCGGCTTTCTGCTCTCCCCTCGGGCTTCAGGTAGAAGGTCCCTCCGTGCGATCTTTATCCTTAAGGCCGTGGGAAGTAGCGGAGGAGGAGTCTTGGGGCAAAAGCCAAATGGGGTGGAGAGCAGGATACAAAATTCTTGTTCTCCAAAAATGAAGAAAAAAAGCTAAAATAAAATTGTAAAACCTCCCGAGCTTTTTGAAAACATGTTTTAATTGAACTATTGGGAACGAGAAGTTAAAACCGGAATTGCAGAATATCTAGAAAATAAAGATACTGAAAGCACTACCTGTAGATGCTTATTCACAGTGAAAGGAAATGAAACATCCAATTCAAGGATTAGAAAAATGCAAAAGCAAACACACGGAAAGCAGCATAGAGACATTAGTAAAGATAAAGGAAGAAAAAATGAATTAAGAAAACTAATACCAAAGGAGTAATAAGCCCAGGGATTCGGAAAAAAAACACAAAACCACAACCTGTATAAAATAGATGGTTAACTAATGTAATCAAAAGAAGGGGGGCGTGAACACTCGCCACAATTAAAAACATAAAGCGGGGGGGACCTCAGATCTAGAAAACAAACATAGATTTGTAAGAGTCTAACTTTGCTCAATTTAAGCAAATAAACTTGAACACCTGGATGAAATGGATGATGTTACAAGAAAATACAATTTACCCGAAAAGATCCTGGAAGAGATAGAAAATCTAATCAAGCCATTCCCACAGAACCAGAGCATATATTATTATTATTATTATTATTGTTATTATTATTATTATTAAAGAACCAGCTTTCCTAAAGCAGGTGGCCCACCTGGTCTCACCAGGAAATCCTACCCATGTGGTCAAGAGTGGTTGACTCCAGTGCTGGTAGCCTGTCCCAGAGCGCAGGGAAAACGGAGTCTTCCTCATTCTGTTTATGAAGTCAGCATAACATTGGCACCAACACCTAGCAAAAATAGGGCACACACACACACACACACACACACACACACACACACACACCTGTAGTTCAATTTGTCTTACAATGATCCATGGGAAGATCTAACGCACAGCACGGTGACCATCGTCTCAACACTGTGTTTACACTTGAATTTGCCGAGAGAGTAGATCCCAAGTGTTCTCACCGCGCGCGCGCTCTATGCGAGGTGATGATGTGTTAACCTGACTGCGGTCATCATTCCACTGTGTGTACATAAGCCAAAGCATACACACCACACTTCAAAGACGTACAATTTTAGGTTTATGCCTCAGTAACGGCAGCAAAGCTGGCTGGCTGCGGGAGGAACTGCACAAGGATAAAGGGAAAACAAGAGGCGAGGGCGTGCCAGCGAGGCTGGCGGCCAGCCCGGGCTCCCTGCGGGCGCTAGTGGTGGAGCCCCCACCGTCCCCGCTTCCTTCCGCGGTCCTGGGGCTCCGCGCTGGAGCGCGCCCGCCCGCCCGCCCGGCTCCTGCTGGCGACCTTGGGCGTGGGCGGCTGCTGAGGTTGAGAGGCGGGTCCAGTGAAGAGCTGCGAGTCTCACCAGGTGGCAGGGAGGGCGTCCTTGGCTGCAGCCAACAAGGGCAACAAGCCCGGAGCCCGGGCGTATCCGCTTTGCAGCAGGTTATGATTATTACCATAGTTTTATTAACTCAAAAGAATGGCATCACAACTGTAAACCTACTTTTGCCCACCCCGAGGGGTGTGTGTGTGTGTGTGTGTGTGTGTGTGTGTGTGACTTAAATAAATAATTACGTTTTGGAGCAACTTGTTATACAGCAAAAGATAAGAACTGATACACAGAATGTGTACTTTTACAATGAACCTCCATTACTCAACATAGTCTTTAAATTTCATTCATGTTGTACGTATTTTTTTTTTTTTACATGAAAATAGCACTATTTGTTTATCCAGTAACCTAAGGATGGACTTTGGATTGTTTCCAGTTTGGGATGATTACAAATGAAGCTGCTGTAGGTATTTTTTTCTCACCTCCTTCTGTGAACATATGTACTCATTTTTCATGCATATACACCTACTTGTCAAATTAATAGCTCCGCAAACTATGCCTTGTGGTCCTGCCACTGTTTTTTTGTAAATGATGCCCAGTGGAATACAGCCATGCCCATTTGTGTATGTATTGTCTGTGGCTGCTTTCACATTACCAGCAGAGTTGTGTGGCTGCATAGAAACTGGCCCACAAAACCCACACTACTTACTATCTTGCTCTTACAGACAAAGTTAGCCAACCCCTGGGTTGTTCCATGCTTACGTTTATAAGAAGCTGCCCAAAAGTTTTCCTAAAATGGTTGTTTCGTTTTATTCTTCTACCAGCAACGAATGGCAATTCCTCATCAACACTTGGTATTGCCAATCTTTTTAATTTTACCCATTTTGGAGGTTGTGGAGTGGTATCCCGTTGTGGTTTTAATTTGCAATGGCTAGACTGGCCTTGGTAAGTGGGGTTCCCTGCTGTTGAGTCCATACAGAGCTTTTGCCCCTGCCACCAGGCCCACCCCATTCACGTGCCCATTTTGCAAATCCTGGTGTGGTCTGTGACAAAGGCTAGCTAACTTCTCCGGCGGAGTCACCTTGTCGGCTTGGTTGTTCAGTGACCCTTTCATGGTGGATGCTTTCTGGTAGACATTAACATGTGAAGCAAAACTCTTCACACTTTACGCCTACTCTGATGTGTCCACCTCCATGCCTCTATCCCAGAGCGCCTTGTCTCTGAACGTCCAGTCCTGCTCTTTCCAGGCCCCTAACCAGATGACCAGACCGTGGCACTGTCCAGGACACCGGGTATTTCTCACCCTGGGCCACCTTCCCTTCCACACAGATTTGGATGACCAGTGCCCTGCTTGCTGCTGAGCCCACTGGGAAAATCCCCCTCCCCCCTGTCTTTCGGGTTCACTTCTGAATGCGGCTGTAATGCAGCCACTGTCCCGATTGGCTTTGCACCCACATACCAAGCCAACTGATCTGTAAACCAATTTGGGCTTTCCTCCTTTTTCAAAGGGTGACATGCGTCCCCTCCCCCCACAGGGGCACTGGTGCTACTCTGGTGGGTGACACGGGGGCCTGGGCTACCTACCCGCGAAGCCTATTCATGCCCTCTAGACCTGCTCGGGCTAGAACCTGGACGTACCATTTCCAGCTTATAGTTGACTACTGCTGAGACGTGTCTGACTTTATTACTGAGTGGATTTGACATAATCCAGCCCAAATGGGGCAATTCTGGATATATAGTCACAAGGTCAAGTGTTCCAGGACCCAGTGGCATGCCAACAGCTGTTTCTCTGCTGCAAATGGCATGGGCTTGGTCTTGCTCCAGAATGCTCAGGGTCTGTGTTATGATTCTCCCACTGTCAACAATTCCATACTGTACCTTTCCCCGCCACTGACACCTCTACACCATCAGGTTTGCCTGACTGATGACTTAAGCAGCAGGGCTGATTGCAGTGTCTGATGGCAGGCCTGGAGTTGCTTTACCACCCTTTCCTGCTCTGGCCGCACTCAGAACGGATAGCTTTCTATGTCACCTCGTAAATGGGCCAGAGGGATTCTCCCAGCTGTGGAATGCTGCCTCCAGAACCTGGAGAGGCCGACCTGGCTTTGTGCTGCCTTCTTTGTGGAAAGGATGCAAGATGCAAAAACACGTGTCTTTTGTTTTGAAGTAGATATTCTGGCATGCCCCTGAACCCGTGGGTCACAAAAAACTTCACCGAAGTAGTCAATGCCTGAATCCTTATAGGGTTTGTGTCCAACCTCCTGGGACATGTGTCTTACCAAGGCCTCAGCATACTGACTGCTTTGTGCTTATCTTATCTAATGAGCATGATGTTATCCATGTCGTGGTTCGGTGTGATGTCCCATGGGATGTCTGTATGGGCTAGTTCTCTTTGGATTATAGCATGATAGAAGACAGGAGAGTTAATAAATCCCTGAGGAAAAGCTATCAGTGAGTGTTGTAGAGCGATGGGACAATGATCAGCCTCATGGAAGGTCAAGTCAGCCTGAACAGTGGCTGATCAAGGGACTGTCAGCATCAGGGATTGAGGAGTTGCTTTCCTAGGCAAGTGCTACACATGGGGCAGAGTTGGAAGCAGGCTAGAGAGCAACCTGCTCTTATTACCCTTTGTATAGATTCTTTTTAAAAAAAATATATATATTTTATTGATTTTTTACAGAGAGGAAGGGAGAGGGATAGAAAGTTAGAAACATCGATGAGAAAGAAACATCGATTAGCTGCCTTCTGCACACTCCCCACTGGGATGTGCCCGCAACCAAGGTACATGCCCTTGACTGGAATCGAACCTGGGACCCTTGAGTCCGCAGGCCGACGCTCTATCCACTGAGCCAAACCGGTTAGGGTCCTTTGTATAGATTCTTATTAAGTCATTGTTCTTAGTGTGTATACTGGAATTTATTTACCTGAGTTTCCCAGAAATGTAAGCCAGTAATTCCACAGTATGTACCTTGACAATTGACCTGGGATAGTCAGTATCCAAGATGGCCTTCCTCAATTTCTGCCTCTCCTGGCATTCACACCCTGTGTAGTCCCCTCCCACTGTACCAGGGGTGTTCCTTGTGACCAATAGAGTAGAACAGAAGTGTTGGTGTGTAACTCCTGTGATTAGGTTGTCAGTCTCCTTTTTGGATCATTCGCTCTGGGAAAAGCCAGCTGTCATGTTGTGAGCCTCCCTATGGATATGCCACATGGTGTAAACTTGGAAGCAAATCCTTCGGCCCCAGTTGAACCTTCAGATGACTGCAGCTCTGGCCAACAATTCAACTGCCACTTGGTGAGAGATCATAAGCCAGAACCTCCCAGTTAAGCTGCTTCCAGATTTCTGACCCTCAGAAACTCTGTGAGATAATAAAAGTTTGTTGTTTTAAACCCCTAAGTTTTGGGGTAATTTGTCACACAGCTAGAGATAACTAATACAGGACATCTTATTTATCTCAGCACCTACTAGAGTGTCTGGCATTTAGTAAGTCCTTAATCAATGTTGATTAAATAAATGAATGAATGAATGAATTATGAGAGCATTTAAGTAAACCAGTAATCCAATCAGATAGTCTGGACTGAATTGAGAGATTTAATTTGTAACGTTAACGTGGTTTATTTTCTCAGAAATTAATTTTATCTCAAATAGGTCTTCCTACCTGGTAATAATGTGGCAATGAAGAATGGAACAAAATAAATTATTTATAGCAAGATGTCTTAACCTATTGATTCAAGTTACAACCTCCATATTCAAGGCCAACCACTAAGATTGTAAACAAAAATATTTATACAAGAAAAACTGCATTATAAGAAATAAGTGAATCTCTAAAATATGTTTTTATTACAAAAACGTTTAATACAATTCAATATTCTATTAAGACTAAAATCAGGACCTTGCCAATACTCTTGACTTGTAAGAGAACAAGTCTTGGGTGAGTGACTTGAATTATTCTTTTACTAAAGAATGCTAGAGGCATTTGGTCTTTGTATTAATGTCCTGACTTAGTTCCTTTCTTTAGCAATAAAAACAAGCATGAAAATTATTATTTTTTGGCAGGCTGCTGTACAGAATAAAGTGAACTAAAATAGAAAATGTGGCTATGAAAGTGCAGAAGTAGCAAGTTACCACTAGAGGGGGATCTACATTCAAGAAAGAAAAGTTGGTTAGCGGTTAGAAAATTGCTGTTTTCAAAGAAATAAAAAAAATACCTTGACTTTACTCCATTTCTTTATCTTTAGAGCCACAGCTAAACAATCCCACTAAAATGAGAAGCTGACTGATGTTTCAGAGCCCCTCCCTCTGCTTTAAGTGAGTAGAACTTAAAGATAGGCTCCTTTATTGCCTGGCAAGTCCTCCTTTAGTCTACCCTCACCTAAATTTATTTCCTCTGTCACAGGGAGCATATGCCAGTGTGAGGCTTTGGGCAGCACTTAGGATCATTTGTTCCTGTAGGCAACTTGGTGTAGTGAAAATACCGGAGACCTTGGTACTACTAGACCCTCGGTCGGCAAACTGCGGCTCGAGAGCCACATTCGGCTCTTTGGCCCCTTGAGTGTGGCTCTTCCACAAAATACCACAGCCTGGGCGAGTCTATGTTGAAGAAGTGGCGTTAGAAGAAGTTTACGTTTAAAAAATTTGGCTCTCAGAAGAAATTTCAATCGTTGTACTGTCGATATTTGGCTCTGTTGACTAATGCGTTTGCCGACCACTGGCCTAGACCAATGGGAAGTCTAATCCTGGCTCTGCCACTTGTTAGCTGGGTGGCATTTAAGTGATTATTTTTGTTAAATCTGAGCTTACTGTTCTATGAACCATGAGAATTAAGTGATGTAAATTACATAAATTAAATTATGTATACCTAGTGTCTGGCACACATATGTTCAATAATTAAGGGTCATTATTACTGTTCCTTGCTTATTATTTTACTCTGTTGTTCAGAGCTATCTAATTCTTAGTCTTTAGTGATTGTGGAACAGAAGTCGTCCATATAAACAGTAAAGCTGATTTGTTCCTCTTGTTGGTGTCAGATAAAAAACCTAGGCTACCTGTAAAATGTTGTTCTTTTTGATAGGCCATTTAAAGTGGAAAGGATTTAGTAGATTGCCAGGCATATGTTTGTCATATAAAACATAAGTAGTAAAATATTGTGATTCCATTTTTATAGACAAAACGAGGCACTTTTTTTTTAATGGAAAAAAATCAAGGATAGAATAAAATCCCCAATGTGAACACTGGTAGCTAGCATTAATTACGCTTGATGCTTTGGTAAATTGGAGGCATATACTACTTTACATAAATCATGTTAATTTAATATATCTCAAATGTTGACCTCCAATGGTTAAAATATTTGGAAGGAAACTAGGAAATACTCTTAAACAGCTCACTAGGTCTTTCATAAAATGAAAAAAAAACAACAACAACCTAGAAATTGAAGTGCTGTTTGAAGTTAAATCAGAAATGACTCGGTTTTTGTGAAAGGTGGTTGACATTGTTGGAAGGACCCACACTCTAAGGGAAGCCCCCAATACCCTGGAAACGATGAAAGCATTCTCTAAGCTCCATTGTTTTCTTTCCCCTGGGCACCAATTAGATTCTCTGGTATCCAGATGATTCACGCCTTAGGCGGATTCCATAGACAATCAAACCCACAGCGCAGAGACCCAGCACGATGGCCCCAATCACGGGAAGGACAATTGTGTAGTCAGAGGAACACTCGTCCACTAAGAGAAAAAACAAATACAATATAGCAGGTAAGGTTTGATGAGGGCAGACTGGAAAGCAGGCTAGAGTAGGAAGTCTGAGCTCTGGAGTCAAACCTTAGCTTGACTCTTTTTAATTCCACCACTAACTAACTGTGTGAACTTGGGTAAGTTACTTAACCTTGCAATTTCCCCTTTTCGTAAAGTAAGCAATAATATATAAGATTGTTGGAGGATTAAAAAAGATAACCTTATCTTCTCAGCAATTCCATTTTCTTCCAGGTGTGCTCTCTGCAAAGTGTGATGTGCTTACGTAAAAGAAATTGTGTCAAAATGATACTGTGGTAATGAACCTAGTTATTAATATCAGGAAAGGAGCGAAGGGAAGGCCCAACAGTGTAGGCATGCCATTTGTGCAGCTTTGCCAGAAGCTGCAGGTTAACACACCCCGGGAAGCCAGTGGTCTGTCCCTGACAGATCGCTTGGGGAAGGGACTGGACAGGGGGAGAATAGACATGTGCCCAGTAAAGTCTGGGTGACCTAGGGAAGGTGTTTGCCAGTCACCCCTGGGAACAGGTCATTGGCCAGAGTAGGCGTGGGCACTGCAAGCACGGGGAGATTTGGAATATTTAATCCACTAAACAAAGGCATTCACTCTCTAAGCTCCTGGTTCTCTTGGTTCCCCTGGGACTCTGGTTGCAGGGGGCACGCTCTCTTGGCCCCCCTGCACTCACCCCATGGCCCACAGCCACGTGGGCCCCGCAGAATGGATAAATGGACTGCAACTAGCCTAATGTTAAACCGGACCCAATTCCAACATGGAGCGAAAAATCTGGACACTGGCTTTACTTCTAGCCCTGCTGAAGCCCCAGCTATTCTTCTTCCAGGACTGGGTTAAGGAAAATGGGACTTGGGAAGCCCAGGGATGTAATTCCACACAAATAAAAATCACTCATCCTCCCGTGCAAGTCTCAGAAAATTCTTTTTCTTAAGCTATCGTAAGGACCCCACCCCCAACACCCAAGTGGGAAAGGGGTTACCCAATATTTACTAGTTATTCAAATGAAACCTTTGTTCTTTTTGATTACTAGAATGTTAACTCAAAATAATTTTATAGATAATTAGTTTGGGGGAGTGGGGTCAGGTAGACAACAGGAGTCTAAGGAGCAGCCATCACCGCAAAGAACTCATTAAAGATGATAGAAAGGAAAAATTACACCTAAGTGAACGAGCTCCCTTATCCCTCTCCTCTTGATTTGAATTCCATCGGCTGTGGAGAAGTTTTGACACACTAGGAGATGAAGCCTGTGTTAGTCATTCTGGTTAGTGGCAGGCTGAAGAAACCACTCGTGCTCTGCAGTACGGAACCTTCAAGGCCGCCGGAGGCAGGACCAGAAACGGGCCCCAACAAGGGGCACATGGAGAGAGATGGCATCTCTCCAAAGCCAAGGCCTCGCTGTTGAACCTGAGTCACTTTGGAGAACACCGGGTCCTCACATCCCAGAGTTTTCATCAACATCTCCTGTTCTAAAGGACTTCCTGACACTCCTGACGTTGTCCGGGGCTCTCGAACCTTCTTGAAGCTGCTGTGGGCACTCCCCACCGCCTCACTTCTGGAAAGTGGAGAGAGCTGAAATACCTCAAGGGAAAGCCAGTACACGTCCTAGATAAACAGTGGCTGTGGAGTTGTGGCCAACTTTCCTAAACCTGCTGTGAAGAAGAATGAGTAGCACCTTTGGAAAGTGTAGCAAAACAAGAAACTTCCTGTTAGTAAAAGCGGCTAACACCCAGACAGCTATGACTCTCCTCTTTCTCTAACATAAAAACCCCACTTCTCCTAGTAGAACTTTCCCTCCAGATAGCAATCACTCCCAATCAGGAATTTCCCAGTTTATAACTTTTTTTGGTAAATGTTTGCTAAAAAAGGGAAGTGGGACACAATCTGGGTAGATCTACCTCTCCTGCTGGCCAGTTCTGATTGTTTTCAGGCTTGGCCCTCCCAGCCACACCCACCCCACAGTGGCCCAAATCAACCAGTTTATGAGGATAGACTAGAATAAGAAAAATAGAGACAAAGCAGAAAAAAAAAAACGTGTTAAGAAGACAGACAACAAATGAAGGTGAAGGAATTGGAGAACTAACATTTATTGAGCTTCTTTTGTTTGCCAAGATCTTAAGTACACGTTTTACATTTTAAAAAATGGAAGGTTAGAAAGCTTTCTAGTTTTTAACTAATGGTACATTACAGTAGTGCAAAACATGTCTTTTTAAAAATGATAGTCTATTAAGACTATCTGTAATTTAAGTAAATCAAAATTTGGGCAAAACCACGAGTTTAAAATCAGTTTAGAATGTATTTTGAAATGGATTTTTTTAAAAAAAAAAGTAATATGCATAACAAATACTGGATAGTGAGACTCTTAAAAATGGATAAGAAAAAGCAATGCAATATGAAAGTGTCCTTCCCACAGTTCTCCCTTTGGATATCTGCTTTGTCCTCACAAGCACCCTACTCCTGTCCCTACCGCTTGTTCCCAATGCTCACTGCCAGGCCCATATTATCAGGTGTGGAGGGTGGAATTTGAGCCCAGGAGGCCAGGCCTCCCCACACTAACAGGAGAAAGCAGGAGGGGCTGCATTTTAGCCAGCCTTTGGGTGGCCTTTTGGTTCAAAGCTGGGTCTCTTAATCAGACTGGGAAGGTGGGAGAGGCAACTAGAAAAGTCAATCCCTTTGCTTTAGGCTGAATATGAAGCCAGAATTCCCAAGGCCTTAACCCCCCACATTCTGAAGGAGCTGGGGTTTTACATGCGTTCATATCCTCTACTGGGCCTCTCTCTGGCCACCAGGCATGCTGTTAGCAAAACGCCAAGCAGTCCTGCGAGACTCAGGCCCACGGCCACAGGGATTTCTCTCTTGTTTCTGTCATTGAAGCATTCATCCGCTGTAACTGAAGTCAGAGTAACAGGTGTTACAGGCTAGCCACGATGCTGGGGATCCATCCTGCCCCTGCCTGCCTCGGCTTTGCAGAGAAGGAAACCAAGGGAGAGGGGGAGCTGCTGGGCCTCCCCCCTGCTGCCTCCTACAGACTGATGGGTGCAAACCAGGAGGGGAGGGGTCAGCACAATGATCTGACTGTGTGCTTGGGGCCACTTAAGGAGTGTAAGTATATGACATTGTAGATACCTAGGCCCCACGCCCAAGAAATTATGATTCAGTGGGTTGGAGGTGGGGCCACGTCATTCTGATGCAGCTGGGAGGCAGATCTGACTTGGAGAAGCATTGGTTTGGTCTAGAGCCGTGGTCGGCAAACTGCGGCTCGCGAGCCACTTGCGGCTCTTTGGCCCCTTGAGTGTGGCTCTTCCACAAAATACCATGGCCTGGGCGAGTCTATTTTGAAGAAGTGGCGTTAGAAGAGTTTAAGTTTAAAAAATTTGGCTCTCAGAAGAAATTTCAATCGTTGTACTGTTGATATTTGGCTCTGTTGACTAATGAGTTTGCCGACCACTGGTCTAGAGGGTCAGGAGCAGAACTGTGTCTTGACTCCCAAGTTACGGTAAGCCCTGGACCCATGGTTCCCAACTCTGGAGACAGGGTCGTGCCCCAAATCACATGGCCCAAGTTTCCCATTCAAACTCTGTGCTTCTTAGCGGGGCTGCTGGACAGCCGGGGGCTCCAGGATTTGAGGGAGGAGGGGGTGAGAATGTGGGAGTTAGGAGCCTACTGTTTGGGGTGACCATGCTCTGTGACCAGGCTGAGCATTGACACTTGAGTTATTATGAGAGGGATGTTTCAGGAACTGAAGTTCCATGCCTGGACATACGTAGAAATCCTTGTAGCCCCGTTCTTCTAGTGGCAAAAGGGGCTTTTGGGAGAAGTTACCCTGGTCTGCTCCTGGCCTTCCTTCTAGGACCCGCTTCCCTCTGCAGTGGTTAAAACTCAAAGCAGAAGTTACATGGAAACTAACATTATGAGGAAATAGTGTAATTGGGAAGAGGGGGTCCAACGGAGTATGTTTCTATCTTGGACCATGGCATTTTCCTCTTTTCCCTCTGTAAGTGGGAAAGAATCTATTCTGCAATCTTGAATTTTAGACATCACTAACACTTAGGATCTTTAAAGTGTTCTCCAAACACACCTGGGTTTACTAGTACTCAATAGCTTACAAAGGGAGGTTGAAGATGGTGTTTTCTGGCTTATTGTGTGTGTGTGTGTGTGTGTGTGTGTGTGTGTGTGTGTGTCTTTAAATGACTCAGACAAGGACAATATATTCTGCTATGGGAGAGCAGTAGACATGAGTGGGTTAAGGTGTCTGGTTCTGTGGTTGGTATTGACTCATAGAGAGATGGTAGGAGGGATGGTAGGAGCTCTTCCCTAAGAGCTTTGTGGAATCATACTGTTCTAGAAAGCTCATGTGATTCTTGTTCCTTTGACAACTTCAGACAAAAAACAAAACAAAAACAAAAAAACAGACCTTGAAACTACCCATGGGTCTCTGAGGTTTATGTTTGTGACATGGCGAACCCTTAACTTACCATTTCCAAAGTGGTCATCTTCGAAATCAAAGGCTTGAAGTTGGACATTCATTGTCTTCAGATGAAGGTGGGCTGACAGCTGGGTGCTCTGCTCAGTCACACACTTGAAGGAATGCCCGATCACCGTCTCAAACATCATCACAGAGCTCTTCATTCCTTGGTAAATTTTCTCTGAAAACAAAGGTGAAATAAAGGCATATGGGAATCTCAGCATATTATCTGTTGAGTCCCAGCTATTGCTGGGTGGCCCATGTGCAGTTATATGGCCTTCCCTTGGATGTGGCTTTCTCCTCATGAAAAATCACCACTCTCCTGCGTTTCGGGGACTTTTTCTGGTGCTCTGTTTGGAGTTACTGTAGGCTCTTGCATTTGTACATGCAAATGTCTTACATGACGTGCTGAATTATCTGTGTACACTACTCTATCATGTGTTATATCCCAGGGTAGGCTACTACTACCCGCCCCCTGCTAACATTACAATGGTCATTACAACTAACTACTCTTTCTAATAGCCCCACCATCACCTACATGAGCATTATCATTCCTGTGCTATCATACGGGTACAGCTCCAGTGCTACTGCTGAGCCTTGCTTATTGGGATCTGGAGTTGTTTTATCTCCTCCCTCAGCCTCTAAATTACTTTCTGGCCTTACTTTCCTTTCCCCTGCCTCTTGAGACATTACTACCCTACTATTGGCTAAAATTTGGTCCATGCCTAGTGATAACATCAGCTAACTTATCTTAGCAGTCACAGTATTTATTCCCAGCCGATATGAGTATACACGTCTAAGCGAGGTAATGTATGTGAAGGTGAGTTATTGACTGTGACATCCTACTTACATTTTACCCATAATCATTGACAATACCCTCCTGAACAATATCAATATAATATAGTTAATATTTAAAATAGACATTTCTTGCCCTGGCAGGTTTGGCTCAGTGGTTAAAGTGCCGGCCTACTGACCAAAGGGTCAGGATTTGATTCCCAGCCAAGGGCACATACTTCAGTTGCAGGTTCCATCCCCACCCTGGTCCAGGTGTGAGCGGGAGACAACCAATCAATGTGTCTCTCTCACATTTCTCTCTCTCTCTCTCTCTCTCTCTCTCTCTCTCTCTCTCTCTCTCTCTCTCTTTCTCTTTCCCCTTCTCTTCTCACCCCTTCCATGCTCTCTAAAAAATCAAGGGAAAAGATATCCTTGGGTGAGGATTAAAAAATAAGTTAATTAATTAATAAAATAGACATTTCTCCACATTTTCATTTCTTGGCATATCTCTTTAGTATAAGTTCCTTACGAAGATAATAGAATTTTCAAAAGGAGAAAACAGACATGAAAACTCTTAGTATAGTACCTGGCACAGAGGAGGTGCCCACTAATGATCCTTTTATAGAAACCTGGCTTTCCACACACACATCTGAGGCCTCTGAGAAACTCCCCGGCTTGATTGGGAGCATTGCTTTTCTGGGAGCGAACATTGTAGAAGTTCTCTCAACTTGCCCCACTGGGCAACTCTCCATACAGCAACCAAATGCACCTTTAGACATGTAAATCTGATATGTCATTTTTCTACACTAAACCCTCCAATGGCATCCTTTCACACTTTAGAATAAACTCCACAGTCCTCGCCTTGCTTTGCCCACAGGCCCTGCATGCCCTGGCCTGGCTGCCATTCAGACCTCACCTGCTGCTTTGCTCACTGGTCTCTACTGGTCCCTGAACACACCAGCATGTTCACTCCTTAGGGCCTGTGCACCCGTTGTTCCTGCCAACTGGAAAGAGCTCCCCCAGGCCCAGAAGTCCCCATATCTCTCTGCTCAAACCTCACCTCTTCAGAGAGGCCTTCCTCCCCAGAGGGCTCCCCTAAGGCCCTACCTAAGTAACTTCCCAGTCCTCCCACCCCACCCTGCTTGTGTTTTGCTCATATAACTTATCACTACTTAGCTGTGTATTATAATTTAATGTGTCTGTTTACGGTCCCCTCTCCCCTTCTGGAATGAAAGTTCCCTGAGAGCAGAGATGATACGCTTAGATAATAATGGATTCCCACTGTATTCCAGTGCTTGGCACTAGCAGGCACTAACTACGTTTTTATGGGATGAATGCATGATTACAATATAGAACCAACTGCACCATCAACAACAAATCTGTCCAAATGCTCTTAGGAGTTGCTGATAATGATTTCTGACCTAATGTAGTCCAACCTCCTTTGGGAGCAGATGAGCAAACTGAAGTACGCAAAGGTGTACGAAGTTCCCCCAAATTATAAATACTGTGGGCTACTCTCTCAGACTGTTTCTCAAAAGTGGCATCAAAGACTCAAGAATTCAAGGGGATGGAAAATGAGCTAACCAGAGCCAGTGTCCTTGCTGACAGACCAGCCTTCTCTAGATTCTTACCTGGATTTGAGACGGTCAAATAGGCTCCCACTTCACTGATATAATATGAGTTTTCATCCTGTAAAACATCACTGTGTTAATCGTTGGGTAATCTCTGTTTTTATGTTTATGATTCTGGCGTACAAACAGGATCCCAGCTATTAAATCGTTGATATAAGGGTTTGGGCTGTGATGGTATGGAGCCCTAATTGTGTTTGAAATTTGCCAAAAAAAAGTAGGTATACTACACGATAAATAAACAATATGTAATGGCTTGCCCCTGGCCCAAAATTTCCCTACTGTATGCTTGTTGCTAAAGCCTGACATGAAATTTCCACCAGTACAAGTTGAGTCCCTTCAGTTGCGCCAAGTTTCCCCCTAGAAAATGTAAATCCATCTGGAAGCTGGATGGGTTGGAGTAAGCTTTTGTAATTAATGTTTTATGTTGGGATTCAAACTGAGACCACTCATCCTTAAGGCTACCGTGGGTGGATTTTATCAGGTCCATAAACTCTCTGGGGAAAATAGTGCATGCAAAATTTTGCCTGAATTTTTCTGGGTAGAGTGTCAAGTACTTTAAGTAGATTAATGGATTCATGTTTCCAAAATGGTTACCTGCGGCCACAGTGAGCGATGCTGGGAAGAAATGGTTTACCCTGAGATCACTAGGTGTTCTCTACAAGAGGACCCCAGGGTGTGTGCTCAGCAATATAAAGCAGTGCTTTATACCCAGAGATTGTCCTTTTTGGAAAACAAAACAAACAAACAAATTACAAAACAGCCCAATAACCTCTGGAGAGACCGAGGGAGTGGGACATTAAAGGTAACTAAACTGAGATATGAAAAATTAAGTTAAAAAAAGAGGTTTTTATTTTTTAAAGTAGGTGATTATTGTTTTTAAACATTGTTATTGTTTTTGAAACATTCATTAGAAAACTATCCACAAATAAGAGGTGCAAAAAATGGTAGAGCAACCAGAATTTCAAATTGAATTACCTTTAGAAGTTTCAAATCTAGGCATTAAAGAAATTTAACAATAATTATCTTGACTACATTACAGCCCATTTGTATATTGTTAGTGGATGAAATAATTCCTTATACAATATAAGGGTTCCAGAAATACAAACGCTTTTAGAAGGTCACTGCTATTGATACACTGAACCCTAGATTTGCACAAGGTCATAGCCCTAATAGGTAGCAAAAATATATGACCTCAAGCTGCCTGTCTCCAAATCTAGCCTTTGACCTTTCTTACATTCACTCTAGACCAGGCATTGCTCTAAGTCTGGGGAGAATAAGACCTGGCTCCTTCCTTCGAGGTGCTCAGTCTCAGGTCTCAAAGGCGAGTTGAACAATGTGCTTGGACCATGCATTCATTTTAGCAGGGAACATCTGTGAGCCTGTCCCTTCTCGGGTTGCTTTCACATACCGTTTATTCAGATTTTATCTGGGTTCCCTTTTAGTGCAAGAGACACTTGGATGCACTTCAGTGCCCAAAGTCACTCTTGCAAGACCCCTGCTCTATCCTAAAGGCAGGGGGATCCATTGAAAGGCTTTAAGCAGGACAGGACATGAGCATGACTTTGGGAAATTGCTTGGGCTGCCATGTGAGACTGATATAAAGAGCATCAGGAAAAGAGTGGTTGAGGCCAGTTCTGAGCCACATGAGACCTCCTGACAGTTTCCCTTTCCTGTGGCATCTCCTTGATCCATCCTCACATGAAGAAAGGATGCTTTATCTATATCTACACTAATAAAAGAGAAATACGCAAATTGACCATACCTCCACGATACCCTCCATCCAATCAGGAGTGAGTATGCAAATTAACCCAACAAAGATGGCGGGTTAATTTGCATACACAGGCGTGGAGCGGCCAGGTGGGGCAGGACACCTGCTATGAGGGGGAGGGCGGGGGGCGGAGGGAGCTACAGGAGTAGCGCTCTGGCCGGAGCGGAGAAGACTGAAGGCTCTGGCCTGAGCGAAGACTCTGGCCGGAGCGAAGACAGAAGGCAGCAGCCAGAGCAAAGGCCTGGGTCCCAGGTGCCGGAGGAAAACTGGTGCTGGTAGCCAGGGGAAGGAAGGCCTATTGCACAAATCTTCATGCAATGGGTCTCTAGTACATATATAAAAGCCTAAGCGACCGTAGACCATTCGACCAGTAGCTATGATGCTCACTGACCACCAGGGGGCAGATGCTCAATGCACAGGCATGGAAACATGGAACAGACTGATGAATCTCAGAGGGAAAGGGGAAGAGGGAGGATGGGAAGAGATTAACCAGAGATCTTATATGCATACTAGAGAGAGAAATGTGAATGTCATAGACTTGCCTTCACGATGGCAGAATGTGCGATGAGGGCCCTAATGGAGGTGGCGGAACAACAGATGGAGGCTCTGGGAACCAAGCGAAGCGTCTCCCAGTTTTATCTGGGATGGAGGTGGAGTGGGGAGACTTCTTAAGGTGAAAATAATTGAGCCATCTTAAATGATGAATGAAAAAGGGGGGTGAGGGGTGGAAGAGGCATTCCAGGCAGAGGGAAAGTGAAAGGGAAAACAGAGCATAAAATGGTACCATATACTTGGAGTTCTAAATAGTGCTCTCTACGCGGGTAAGAGTGCTCAGGAGTCTGTAAGCTAAGAGGACTCTGCAGGCCCCTGGAAACACGAGGCAGGTTAACAGACTTACAGACCTGAGCTGGCCAAGGTCCTGCGTAGCCCTGGTGCCCCTCCCCGCTGGTGACTGGTTTCTCCCATGCCCTGGAGCTGCCCTGCCAACCAGGCGTTGTGTTGAGCACAGAAAAATGAACTCTACCCAAAGTTACTGAAAGGTGTTTTTAAAACAAACGATCTGGCAGAAAGGAAGTTGGCAGGGGAAGGAAGGTATATTTATCTTGCACCTGAAGGGTCTGAACAACTTTCAGCAAGTCACGTCAATCAAATGAGAATTGTCACAGAAAGGTTTTCGGTTCTTTAAAAAAATGAAACTAAAGAAAATAAGAAAGGAAACCTACCTCTCCGAACCCGACTATGGGCCAGAGACCATACTTAGCAGTTGCACTTGGGCTAGGTGAACTACACAGGAGAGGAAACGCTCAGAGAAAGTGAGCAGCTTGTCCGTGGGCACATGGAAATGATATGGGTAATGAGAGTCTTATTTGGACAACTAGAGGCCCGGTGCACGAAATTCGTGCACGGAGGGGGGTTGTCCCTCAGCCCAGCCTGTACCCTCTCCAATCTGGGACCCCTCAAGGGATGTCCGACTGCCCGTTTAGGCCCGATCCCTGGGATCGGGCCTAAACGGGCAGTCGGACATCCCTCTCACAATCCAGGACTGCTGGCTCCCAACTGCTTGCCTGCCTGCCTTCCTGATTGCCCCTTACCGCTTCTGCCTGCCAGCCTGATCACCTCCTAACCACTCTCCTGCCAGCCTGATTGATGCTTAACTGCTCCCCTACCAGCCTGATTGCCCCTAACTGCCCTCCCCTGCAGCCTAACTGCCCTCCCCTGGTCACCCCTAACTGCCCTCCCCTGCAGGCCTGGTCCCCCCCAACTGCCCTCCCCTGCTGGCCATCTTGTGGCAGCCATCTTGTGTCCACATGGGGGCAGCCATCTTTTACCACATGGGGGCAACCATCTTGTGTGTTGGAGTGATGGTCAATTTGCATATTACTCTTTTATTAGATAGGATAGAGGCCTGGTGCATGGGTGGGGGCTGGCTGGTTTGCCCTGAAGGGTGTCCCGGATCAGGGTGGGGGTTCCCTTGGGGTGTGGGGTGGCCTGGGCAAGGGGCCTGTGGTGGTTTTCAGGCCAGCCACGCCCCCCGGCAACCCAAGCAGAGGCCCTGGTATCTGGGATTTATTTATCTTCTATAATTGAAACTTTGTAGCCTTGAGTGGAGGCCAGGGCAGGCCAGGGCAGGCAGGAATCTTGGCTTCCTCCATCACCAGGGGCAACCCAAGCCTCCTGCTCTCTCCAGCTCTGTGGCTGCTGCCATTTTTGTTGGGATTTATTTATCTTCTATAATTGAAACTTTGTAGCCTTGAGCGGAGGCCAGGGCAGGCCAGGGTGGGTGGGAAGCTTGGCTTCCTCCATCACTGAGGGCAACCCAAGCCTCTTGCTTGCTCCAGCTCCGTGGCTGCTGCCATATTTGTTGGGTTAATTTGCATACTTGCTCCTGATTGGCTTGTGGGTGTAGCGGAGGTATGGTCAATTTGCATGTTTCTCTTTTATGAGATACGATTATATTATAACTAAAATATACTCCTGTTTTCCAAGGCTCTCTTTTTCTCTAGAGCACTGGCTCTCAACCAGGGGTGACTTTGCCTCCAGGAGGACATTAAGCACTATCTGGAGACATTTTGGGTTGCCACAACTGGGGTTGGCATCTAGTAGGTAGAAACCATGGATGGTGTCCCCACAAGGTAGAGGACAGCCCCCACCACAGAGATTCATCTAAGTCCAAATGTTGCTGCTGCGCCTATTGAGAAACACTGGTGTAGAATACAGCAATATTTGAAAAGTAGCTGACTGAGCTGTTGAGCCATTTCTCTTGTGGAAGAATCTAGATGACTTTCCTGCCTTCATGCATTTCACACAACTCACCTATTAGGGCAGAAGGCACCACTCTGTGGCCCACAGATCAAGTCTGGCCCACAGCTATGTTTTGTTTGGCCAGGAGAGTGTTCAAATTATAAAAAATGTGTTGGCAACACTTAAAAAATCATGTGCTTTTATAAAAGGGTCTGAATGTTTGCCTTCCTTTGAACAATCAGAAGCTCGGGCAACCTTGGTCTCATTAGCACCTGATAGAGGTAATGTGTATAATATTTAATAACTGGTGCAGTAGGGCAGGGCCTACCATAAAAGACAGTGACAAGTGCCCCGGGCTAGATGCCAGTCCCACCACTGGCCCCACCAGCCTCAGCTGTGGCGTGGCTGCCCCCCCCCTCCGTCCCCCCCAGGGTAGTAGGGCACTCCCTAGCCTTCCTTTTGTCTCTCTCTACAGAGGCCTTATTAGTTGCCACTTATCATCTCATACTTACTCTAATGTTTTTCTTATGCAGATTTAATGGAAATCTCCCTTCACATGAAAAGTGGAAAAATATTTTCACTACAAGATGTGGAAAAAGACATAGAAGACTGAAGGTCATAGGGTACAAATGCAAACTCCTTCCAGAAATGTTGAGAGCACTTGGTTATATGTGTCCTTGCCAACATTAAGTTCTATTCTACTTAAAAATCTTTGTTAATTGAATCAATTTAAAACAGCTTATTTTTTAAAAGTAAGAAATATAAATAAATTACCAGCCCTGGCCAAGTAGCACAATTGGTTGGAGTGTCGTCTTGATATGCCAAAGTTGCGGGCTCGATCCCCAGTCAGGGCACATACAAGATGCAACCAATAAATGCAAAGATAACTGAAACAACAAATTGACCTCTCTCTCTCTCTCTCTCTCTCTCTCTCTCTCTCTCTCTCTCTCTCTCATAGTTCAATCATAGTTCCTGGTTATTGAACATCTACTTTCCTTGTATTGGACAATGCTCTTCACAGAAGTGAACTAGAATTCCCTTCCCCCATTTTTCAAGTGATAAAATAAAGCTCAGACAGGTTGAGTTGCCTGCCTGATGTCACAAGGAGAACAAGTGACACCCTGGCTTCATGCCCATGCTCTTTCCATTCTACTCTGTTGTGTACGCCCTTCCAGGATATGATCTAGAAAACCCAGGGCCTGGTTAGTCCCTGAATTTTGCCTGCTGTGGCTGGAAAGACCCATTGTGACATTTGGTTTTGGTCTTAGAATAATCTTGTTTCTCTGGTGCTCACTGGGAACTCCACTGGGTCTATTCATCTCTACAACTTCCTCCTTGGGTGGTTTGCAAAGGGCACCTGCTGCTGGGTTCCCCGAGGCCAAGTCTCCCCCAAGAGGCCTCGAAAGGCCTTCTGAGCTGCACAGAGGAGGCGGGAGGGGGGAGAAGGCAAATATAAGATGTCGACACTTTCCTCCTCTCCATCTCCATGCCCCTCATTCTTATCAGAGAACATCTCAAAAGGCTCTGAGATCTATTTCCCTGGAACTCACAGTGAAGTGTGGGATTGCACCACTGGGCCCCAGGGGGAGGGGGAGGGAGAGAGATGTTGAAGCCAGTTAGTATGAAGAGCTCAGTCCTCACCTTGGTGAATGTCAGGTTCACAAATCCGCCCTGGAAATTCAAAAGAAGGTTGGAATTTCGGAAGCCACAGTTCCCAGAGGCTTGAGTTGCATTGGGGTCGATGTTGAAGTATCTCTGAGGTGAAAAAACCTAAACCAGGTAAAATAGATCAGCTCATGTCGATATAGAAGACAAGTCTAGCTGGGGAAGCAAAAGCACAGACTAATGAGTGAGCCTGAAACTCAAGGCTAGTGGGGCTTCACTTGAGAATTTCAAAGTCCCTGCATGACACCTCACATTTCCAAACTGTTAGGTTCAAAGGATCCTTTAAAGGAGTTCTCCCTCAGAGAGGAGCTCCTTGGTAGATAACTCATGGCACCTGTATTCCTGATAAACTGTGTGGAAGTTAATTTTTGTTAAATTACGCATGTTGAAAAGTACTGCAGGAAAGATTTGCTATGTAATGTACTTCAGTTTCAAATGTGGAAGTTCTGCTTGAAATCATAAAAACTATGCAAAAAAGCCCTAGCTGGTTTGGCTCAGTGGATAGAGCATCGACCTGTGGACTGAAGGGTCTTGGATTCAATTCCGGTCAAGGGCACATACCTCAGTTGCAGGTGTGCGAGGCAACCAATTGATGTGTCTCTGTCATATTGATGTTGCTCTCTCTCTGTTCCTCCCCATCCCTTCCCCTCTCTCTAAAAATCAATGGAAAAATATCCTTGGGTGAGTATGAACAACAACAATAATAAAAAAAAAAACTGTACAAAAGAAGAAAGTACAGTTTTGTGGTGATTCCTTTAGTAAATCAAATCATCTCAGTTTCACTTCTATCCTCTCCAATCTTCTTGTTAATCTGGATTTTCCGTATTCATGTCCCAGCTGGCTGGAACCACGGAAATCACCTAATCCAAACCTCTCACTTCACAGGAAAAGTTGCTGAGGCTGGGAGGCCATCGGGCGGGCGGGGCGGGGTAGGGCCAGGTTGGGATCAACACTGAGCACCCCCAATGCTCTGCCTATGGTGGCTAAAAGTGAGGGGTGTGTGCGGGAAGCCACCGCTTTCCCAATCTATACTAATAAAAGGGTAATATGCTAATTAGACTGGGAGATCTTCCAGGAGATCTTCTGGATGGACGTCCTTCTGGACAAAGCCAATGAGGCAGAAGCAGTTAGGGGCAATCAGGCCAGGAGGGGAGGGCAGTTGGGGGCAAGAAGGCCAGTGGGAGGTGTCAGTTGGGGGCAAGAAGCTGGTGGGGGGGGGTAGTTGGGGGCGAGCAGAGTGGTTAGGGGTGATTAAGCAGGCAGGCAGGTGAGCGGTTAGGAGCCAGTGGTCCTGGATTGCGAGAAGGATGTCCAAGTGCCGGTTTAGGCCCAATCTCACAGGGGGGGGTCCCAGATTGGAGAAGATGCAGGCCGGGCTGAGGGACACTCCCCATTGCATGAATTTCATGCACCAGGCCACTAGTACTGTCATAAGAGTGCACCAAGGAACTCGGAAGGCCGATGGACCTTGGGCGTTAGCAGGGCTGTGCTGAGATAGCAGTGGCTCAAAGCAATTTCCTGACCGAATAGCCTCAAAATAAATGTTTACTGGACCTTACTGACCTTTACTGATCTTTATTGACCTTAGAGATGGTCTGTCTGCTACCTGTTTGCCATGCTTTACTGAGGGCAAGATGTGTATCTAAAACTGAATAAAAAGCAGACTAGGCCAGATTTCAGTGTGCCTCTCCAAGAGAGAGGTCTCCACCTGGCCCCCCCATGCCTTCTAAACTCATATTTCTTGTCTAGTGTTTTCACTTGTGCGTCGGCCCCTCCTTCAGATCCTGAATCCCAGCTGTGCAGGTTGTGGCAGGTGTGCATATTTAAATTGTTGCTGAGTGCCTTTCTCTCTCCCAGCTGTCGCTGTCGGTTTCTATTTTTACACAGATTCTAAAACAGATTCACCTAAACCTTTGGAGCAGCGGTCGCCAACCGGTGATCCGTGGAGGTCTGAAAGGTTGGCGACCACTGTTTTAATGGAGCACCTTGGAGAAAGAGGTGCTCACACTATTTATTTCATTAAAAGATGCGGGATGCAGGGGAATGCTCATTCTTGGCAAGGAAACTCCACTCAAACTTTTTGAAGACAGTGTTATAGTCCCGAGGCCCCAACTTACCGACTCGATGTCTTGAACCATCAGCTCTATCCCCATCTCTGCTTTGATACAGAGCCTGCTTCCATTTAGAACTTGATAAATCCCAGTCTTGGCTGGTGATGGCTGAGGTGCAAGGGTGGGCCCTGGAGCCATGGTGGCAGGTGAGGCTGTGTGGGTGGCATTGTGTGCAGCTGTGGTTGTGACCAGGGCATGGGTGGGTTGAGTGGGCTTCTGACTGGTTGTGTCGATGTGCGGTGAGGTGGACAAAGTGGCTGGAAGGGTGGTCTGGCTACTGGGTTGGGTGGTCTTCCCAGCTGTGTGGCTGACAGTCGATGGGTGGGGTCTAGTTGTGTGGGCTGGTGGGGTGATGGTGGGGGGCAGTGAGCCAGGAGCTGCACTGGGGCCGATGGTAGCCTCGGTGACGGGAGCAGCCGTGTGTGAGTTGTTGGGTGTGGCCAGGGTTGTGCCTAGAGTGTGGATTTCTGGGCTGGTGGATGGGGTGCTGTTGGTAGTTATCAGAGAGGCCGTTGTTAGGGTTTTTACTGTTGTGTGTGTGGTTGGGGTCTCAGAGTTAGAGGTTGTGGCAGCGGTTTGAGAGGGGACGTGACCACCCGTTGAACTTGCTGCTGTAGTTCTGTGAGGCCCTTGGCTAGTCAGTTGCAGGAAAGAAGGTTTTGCTGTGGCCGGTACTGTTGCTGCTCGTGTGGGTTGAGAAGAGCCAGTGATTTCTGGAAACCCTGTTGCTCTTGCTTGACTGCCATGATGCAAAATCACTGCAAATTGGGAAACAAAAGGGAGAACACTCAACTAACAGCTCACAAAGGTCTTCCCCCGTTCTCCATTAAAAATAGCATGCCTATTTCCAGATTTGGGGGAAAGTTAAAAGCATGTAACAGTCAAGGGAAGATCACCCGAGATTCTACCACAAGGCCACCACTGTCATGTTTTGGTGGTACCCATGTCTTTTTTACAAGGATGTGATCATATTGCATCCAACCCCTGTGTCTTCTCTATCCAACCTCCCTTGACTAGATGGGGTGTGGTACTAACACACCAAGTGATCACACTCAGCAAGACAGCGAAGTGTCCGTTCTTCATTCCCCATCTTCACCTGTGAAGACAGTTCCTGGGAAGAGGGTGTTTCTGGGTAGAGCACGGCTGTGTGGACCTGATTCAACTGGGGAAGTGTGAAGAGTGGTAATAAAGAGACACAGAGTTGTATAGTTTGCATAAAACCATATAATCCCAGATTCAAAAGGGGTTTTAAAGATCTTCTAGTCCAAACCCTAATCAGGTGTGTAAATTGGACCCGTGAGTGGCCATGTGTTCATCTTCTCTATGCTTAATGACCTCCAATGATGGGAGATTCAGTACCCTTTCATGTTTTATCTTGCTGCCAGTTTTTCTAAATATAGGTCATTTCCTGTCATTTCCTTACTTAACCTCTGAGTGGCCTAGCCTTTCTCAAGTTAGAAAGAAAATTAAGCCATAATGGCTTTGATACACCTGGTGGGCTATCCTTCATGTTTTGGTCTATAAGGGGCGGGCAAAAGTAGGTTAGATTACCAGCCATCATTACCTAAAGATAAGTCATAAGTAAAAATACAAAGTAATAACAATAATATAAATAAATAATATGGTAACTAATCTATACTAATAAAAGGGTAATATGCTAATTAGACCGGGAGACCTTCTGGGAAACCTTCCGGATGTCCTTCTGGACAAAGCCATGGTGGCAGGGCCAAGGCAGAGGTGGTTAGGGGCAATCAGGCCAGGAGGGGAAGGCAGTTGGGGGCGAGCAGGCTGGCGGTGGGGGGCAGTTGGGGTGAGCAGGCAGCAGGCAGAGTGGTTAGGGGCGATCAGGCAGGCAGGTGAGCGGTTAGTAGCCAGTGGTCCCAGATTGCGAGATTGCGAAAGGATATCCGACTGCCTGATCCTGTGGGATCAGGCCTAAACCGGCAGTCAGACATCCCCCAAGGGGTTCTAGATTGGAGAGGGTGCAGGCCAGGCTGATGGACACCCCCCCCCCCCCCGTGCATGAATTTCATGCACTGGGCCACTAGTAAATAAATAATAATACAAGGATAAACTGTGTTTTGCATACTTAAAACTCTCAACCTACCTTTGCCCGCCCTGTATGTCAGCTCCTCAGAGTCCTCCCTGTCCCCCTTATGTAAACTAGCTCCCCATTCCGTGATTCTCCATCACAGAGTTATATTTGTTGCCTTCTCTGTACTGATCACAACTTGTAATTTTATATGGGGATAGAATATAAATATTTAACGATAAGCCTGGCCAGACAGTGTGTCCCAGCAGAATATCAGCTGTGGTTAAATGTTTACTTATTGACTTATTTGTTGATTGCACATCTCTCCCACTGGATTAAAAGCAATCCTGAGGTGGGAACTGTGCATATTTTTTCACCACCAGTGTCTGTGCATAGGGAGCATTCTGTGGATATGGATGGGATGAATAAATAACTGAATGAGTGAATGAGGGTAAGAGGACTGTAGACCTCTAGGATGATTGTAAGGCTCAAAAGAGTTGGTTTAAGTGAAAGCCTTCATGGAGCATTAAGCAGTGTGTATTATTGTCACAGTCCTTTTCCTGAAGGACTGAAGGCCTGTGGCTCTTTTCAACCAATAGCTCTATCCTTATCTCCCTCCAGGCACCTAGCAAGCCAGCAAAGGGGACAAAGTGCAGATGATGTTCCTTGGGAGTTTGTGATGAGGTACAGTGAGAGATGGCTTTGTGTCTTCAAAGCTGTGATTTCATTGCATTTTTATACTCATTGGAGACATAGCTGCCTGGTGCTAGGCAGTGACTTGCGAAAACACTGGGAAAAGACAAAGGAGATCTCTCTCTGATGGTATTTATAGAGTCCTAAAGTTCACATCTAATGAAAATCACCCCTAAACTCCTTTTTAAAAAAAAACATATTTTTAGCCAGTCAGCATGGCTCAGTGGTTGAGTGTCGACCTATGAACCAGGGTTGACTCCCAGTCAGGGCACATGCCCGGGTTGCAGGCTCGATCCCCAGTGTGGGGAGTGCAGGAGGCAGTCAATCAATGATTTTCTCTCATCATTGATATTTTTACCTCTCTCTCCCTTCCCTTTCTTCTCTGAAATCAATAAAAAAATATCTTTAAAAATGCCAACACTTAAAATACGTACATACAGGCAGTGGGCAGAAGTAAGGGCAGGGCATAACTCAGAACCTGTCGACCCCTCCCTCTACTAAACACAACCACACAGCCATCGAGTCCACACACGGATTTGCCAAGCCCCTCACCACCCAGCATCTCCTCTCCGGAATTCAGGAGACTCAGCAAACGCGTACCCCAGAGCCTGACCCATTACTGACTGGGACTCCTCCAGGGAATGAGCTGCAGGAAGAGGCGTGAGAAGGTTTTGGTTCTCCTACGACCTGCAGGCTCTGGGAAAGCCAGTGGCCACACAAGGGCCTCTCCTCTGGGTGTTCCCAGCCGGTCAGTCCTCCCCAGGTAGCCTCTGTTTGGTTTCCCCGCCGCACCCCATCCCCCAGAAGCCTCCTGGGAGCCAAGCTGCATGCTGGCGCTGGGGGCACTGAGTTCTCAGGGGCTCAAAGCCTCACGAGGCAGACACACAAACGGGCCACCCCCCTCCATGTGACAAGGGCTGGGGGGCCGGGGGTGAAGAATCCAACTGAAGGAGGAGTTCCTCAGACAAGGAAGCGAACGGTGTCCCAGGTCGGAGGAAGCCTATTTGCAAAGGCACCGAGGCCTCAGAGCCTGGTGTGTCTGCAGGATAGCAGGGGGTCAGCATGGCGGGAACAGAAGGAGGTTTGTGGGAAGCGGGGAGGTGGGGGGGGGGGCACAGCAGCAGGCCGGGCAGGTCTTGGGGCGGCCCTGTGCATGTGATGGCTGGAGCTGCAGCAGACGTCTCGAACCACGAGGAGACCTTTTGGGCAGAAGTCGCACATAGGATGGTGGGTCCATGATCATGAGCCCCGCCCCCCCTCCCCCCCCAACACACACACACCAGACCTGGTCCGAGTTCCTCTGGACTTGTTTTCACATCAGAGAGAAAGGAACATTTATCCTGTCTCACTTACTGTCCTTTGGGGCTTGTCTCTTACGTGCAGCTGAACCCAAACTTTTCATCAGCAGTCGCCAACCTGTCGGACCTCACGGACCCCAGTGGTCCACGGGCCACCGGTGGGTGACCGCCGCTTTAAATGACACCAACGTGATGCCCTCATTCCGTGAGGGAGGAATCTGAGAGCAGGGAAGCGAAGTGACACAGCTAGTTTACCGGGAAGCTCTGTCTCTCCTAGCCAAGTGTCGAATGGCTTTCTCACCTCCGATTCCACAAATATTTCTTGAACCCACGCGTGCAGGTGCAGTCGTGCAGAGCCCGGGCCGCAAGCCGGGCTTTCGCGATGCCGGTCTCCGGGCTGCCGCCCTGAGAAAGCGCTCTGGCCAGCGGAGTGGCCACGGGCAATTCCCTAACCGGCCTCAGGACCCTCGTGTGGCAAAGGGGGCACCTTCGCACGCCTCATTCACTCAGGTGGCCTCCGAGGAGCCGCAGCATCGCCTCTCACACTTGCGTTTACCGAGCACCCATGGCTCCTGGACCTGTCAGTCATCGGTCAGCCATCGAACTGGCTCTCACGCCCAGTTCACCAAGGCCAACTGCCAGGCAGAGACCTTTTGCTTTTTTATGAGCTTGCCCTGCGAAGTGACATGATGACTTCCCTTCTGCCTCCCACAGAATGTGGAACTCCAATTCTGAGAATGTGGCACAAGAATGCACAGGATGGACTAGGGCAGCTGGTCTGATCCTTCCACCCAACTCCCCTAACAATTCATGTCACACTGCAGTGCCACTGTGTCCCCATGGGCGCCTGTCAGCTGGGCCGTGTGGAGGGAGCTAGTTCCCTCCCGTGCTGAGTGCAGTGGCTCTGGAAGGAGTTGTGGATTCACTGGCAAACCTGATCCCGGCACCCAAGGGGACTCCGTGTCTTAAAGGGAAAGCGCTCTTGGTGAAAGCAGGGGGTGGGGGACATAAAATGGTCACTGAAAGCTCAGCTTCCCACACAGGCTCTTTGACACCCTGGCTTACCACTTGGGGAAATGGCGCAGTTTGTCAGGTCACACCTCATTCATCTTCACAATTCACTGCCCATATAACATCAACGTGGCGTTTCCATTAGAGGAAAAGCAAGACACGGTGTGCTTTCCCCAGACAATGTAGCAAGAGCCCCATTGCTAAGTCCCGGCTCCGGTCTCCCGCTCTTAAATATAAGCGATCTCTACAGACTCTCCCTGAGAAGGTGCCCCAAACCCATCTGGGAACCAGGGCCAGCGTCACCGTCTTCCCGGGTTGCCACCTGCTCTGCCCAACGCACAGAAAACAAGTGCACACGTGGAAGCCCTGGGAAACCATGAAGTGCGCCCACCTGTGTAAGCTAATGAGGAGCCAAGACGCTGGGAGCCACATACCCCCCGTAACGGGCGCTACCACAGCTCCCCAGTCTGTCCTGTCTCGCCTCGGTCAGTGGCACCAAAATGCAGTTAGGACCAGGCATGGCAGGGTCCCTGTGCAAAGGCATGTATGTCACTCACCGGCCAGGGACAGGAAGAGCGCCATCGCTGCAGGGAGCTGCCAGGGCATGGCTGGGAGCCCGGGCGGGGGACTCCGGAGGGCTGGTGCTGCTGCACTTCGGCCTCACTCAGCACAGCTGGGTTTTCGTCTGAATGGCCCGAGGCTAATTCCTGGGCGGCTTCCTCCTTCTCTGGGGTGAGGTGCGAGAAGCCGGTGGTTTACATAGTGAGAAGTAGCTGAAAGGCCCTCCCTACGGGGGAGGGAACCACAAGTGGCCCTGGGGAGAAAGCAGGCCCTTCCATCTCAGGCTCTAGGGTTTGTGAGGGTGGGGGATGGGGTGTGGGGATACCCCTCTCCCCCAATTTGAAGGGCACCTGAGATCATATCTCCACCAGAGGTGGGGGTCTAAGGCAGCACCCGCCCATTCTCTCTTACGGTGGGTCTTCATTTTCCTGAAGACCTTGAATTAAGCCAGAGACGCCTCTCAGCCAGGAGACAGTCAGCCCCTCCGTCATGAGGGTGGGCAGGAGTCTTAAACAAGCTCAGTGGTTAGAGCATGGTCCGTCTCCGTGTGCTCACTAAATGTCTGAGGCAGCCACGGCCGCCTCACGTGGGGCCTCACCTGGTGAGGAGCAGGAGAAGCTGAGCTTGGAGTCAGGGAGATGTGGGTTAGAACCTGGCCTTTGCAACCCCCCAAGCTGTACGACCTTGGGTGACCCCGCGGAGCCTCGGTTTCTCCTGCTGTATAACCGAGAAAATAATGCCTGTTCCCAGGTGGTTTCACAAACCCAAAGTTCCTGGAACACAAAAACTACTCAGTATCTTTGAAAGGCAACCTTTTCATGTCTTATATCCTTCCTCTATTCAATTAGACAAAACAACGGAGGATCATCTCTCAGGCTTATGAGTCTGAGTGAAGAATATACATCCGTAGTCTATAGTATTACTATCAATAGAATGAGATCAACACAACACGGAGGTGTGTGTGTGTGTGTGTGTGTGTGTGTGTGTGTGTGTGTGTCACAATTCATCCCATAACAACGGTCTGTCTTGTTAAATGTTCTGTGTGCACTTAAGAAGACTGTTGCTGGGAAGGGGCCCTGGCCCTGAGCGGGTCTGCTAGGGCTGGCTGGTAGTGTGTGGGTGCTTGACTTCATGCAGGGAACATCTCACAACATGAGTCCAGGTGAGTTTTAGAGGACGTTTATTAAGGTGGGGACAGTGAAACAAGGAAGGACCTAGGACAGAAGAAGCAACAGGAGAGGGACTAGGTGGGGAAATGAGCCCAGGCTGGGCTGCTTGGGCTCACTGAGAAGTCAGAGAAAAGGGGCCTTAGAGACAGTTTCAAACCGAAACTGGTTTGGCTCAGTGGATAGAGCGTCGGTCTGCGGACTGAAAGGTCCCAGGTTCGATTCCGGTCATGGGCATGTACATTGGTTGCGGGCACATTCCCGGTGGGGGGTGTGCAGGAGGCAGCTGGTCGATGTATCTCTCTCATCGATGTTTCTAGCTCTCTATCCCTCTCCCTTTCTCTCTGTAAAATATCAATAAAATATATTTAAAAAAAAAAAAAGAGAGACAGGGTCAGGGGTAAGCCTGGGAGGAGCTTCCGCTGCCCATTGCTCCCCTGGTTGCAAGTCTCATAGGGACCCTTAGAGTTTAGGAGATTCGTGCCTGTGGGGATAGAAGCAGAGGGAAGAAGAAGGGGAAGAAAATGTTTTTCCTTAAGTTTCAGGTTAGATGTTGCCTTGTGAACTCAGCTCTCTCATGAGTTCAAGAAAAGTTGTGAATTTGTGTATTTTCCAGATTTTTTAAAATCTTGCAAGTATGAAGATAGTACTCCTTCCAGCTTTTTACATCTCAAGCAGAAGATACTATTTTTAACAGCAGCATGGAGTTCCAATTTATGTCAGAACAATACTTTATTAGCCAGCTTTTTATTATTTAATATTATATCTGTTATCCATTGTTGCTTAACAAATGACCCCAGAACTTAGCAGCTTAAACCAAACATTTATTATCTCATGATCACAAGCAGCTTAGCTGGGTTCTTCTGGCTCTGGGTCTCTCATGAGGTTTCAGCCATGAAATCAGCTGGAGCTGAAGCCGCTGGAAGGCCTGGCTGGGGCTGGAGAGCCCACCTCCCAGGTGGCTCATTCACGTGGCTGTGGGCGGGCGAGGGGCTTCAGTTCCTGCGTGTGGCTCTCGTCATGGGGCAGCTTCAGTGTCTTCTCAACACGGTAGCTGGCTTCTTCCACGGTGACTAACTCAAGAGGCAGAATGAGGAAGAAGGCAAAATGCTTTTTATAACCTGGTCTTGAAAGTCTGTTACCTTCGCTTCCACCACATTCTATTGATCAGAGTCACTGCTACTGCCCACACTCAAAGGGAGGAGTACCAATCTGGGGATGAATTTTAACACTACCACCGACATTTAGGTTGTTCCCCATCTTCCCCTACCTGTTTTCCCATTAAGAGCAATGTGAAAACAAACACCTGTCTATATCTATATATCTTTGTTGATTTGTTTACCATTAAAATAAATTCTTAGAAGTGGTATTGCTAGATCAAATGTATATGTTTTTTTTTTTTTTAAATATTCTATTGATTTTCTACAGAGAGGAAGGGAGAGGGACAGAGAGTCAGAAACATTGATGAGAGAGAAACATCCATCAGCTGCCTCCTGCACACTCCCCACTGGAGATGTGCCTGCAACCAAGGTATATGCCCCTGACCGGAATCGAACCTGGGACCCTTTAGTCCGCAGGCCGATGCTCCATCCACCGAGCCAAACCGGTCAGGGCATATACATATTTTAAATTTTGATAGCCATTGCAAATTGTTTCCTAAAATCTAGTACTAATTTACACCCTCACCAGTGGTGTATGACAGTATTGGTTTTGTTATAGTCTCTCCAATACTGGAGGTTATCAAAGTTATAAATGTTGGACTGTCTGTTAATGAAAAAAGATTATCTTATTGTTTTGCTGCTTTTTGTATATTTATTGGATTTTAAATTTCTTTCCTGTGTATATTCATGTCTTTTGCTCATTTCTTTTTCTATTGTTGTTATTATCTACACTAATAAAAGAGAAATATGCAAACTGACTGTACATCCATGACACCCACCAGCCAATCAGGAGTGAGCATGCAAATTAGCCCAACAAAGATGGCAGGTTAATTTGCACACACAGGCACAGAACAAAGACTGAAGGCTCCGGCCCGAGCGAAGACTGAATACTGAATACTGAAGATGACTGAAGACTGAAGAAGCTTGGCTTCTCCACTGCGGTCGGAGTGGAGAAGCCTCAAGGCTTGGCTTCTCTGCTGCGGCCGGAGCAGAGAAGCCAAGCCTCGCTGTGGCTGGAGCAGAGAAGCCTAGCCTCGAGGCTTGGCTTCTCCGCTGCGGCTGGAGCGAAGGCCTGGGTCCCAGGTGCCAGAGGAAAACCGGTGCCAGAGTCAGGAGAAAGAAGGCCTATTGCACAAATCTTCGTGCAATGGGCCTCTAGTCTATATATATAAAAGGCTAATATGCAAAGTGTCCCCTTGGGAGTTCGACCAGGAGAACAGGAGTTTGATTGATCGCTATGACTTGTGCTGACCCCCAGAGGGTGGCGCAGAACATAGTGGGAGACCAGCAGCGGTGGGGTGCTGAGGGAGTGAGGGAAGGAGGAAGCGGGGAGATGGGGAGGCGGGGAGGAGGGGAACCTGTTCGGCCCTAATTGCCAGGCAGGCCTAGGGAGCCTACCTGTGCATGAATTTCGTGCACTGGGCCTCTAGTTGTTATTGATTTGTAAAAGCTCTTTATGTACCAAGGAAATAGTCAGAGCCATATGTTTTAAAAATGTATTATGGCCCTGACCAGGTGGCTCAATTGGTTGGAGAGTTGTCCTGTGCACCAAAATGTTGCGGGTTTGATCCCCTGTCAGGGGACATGCCTACGTTACAGGTTCGATCCTTGGTTGGGGCATGTACAGGAGGCAACAGATAGATGGATCAATGCCTCTCTCTCTCTCTCTCCCCCACCACCTTCCTCTCTCTCTTAAACAAAAACAACAAATAAACATCCTCAGGTGAGATTTAAGAAAATGTATTTATGATTTTACTTTTTTCTACATATAAGTTTTTGCTTCTTACATAGCCTAATTAATTAAAATTTTCTTTTAGTTTTCTTACAGTTTTTGTCTGGAAAGACTTTACCCTATTCAACATTATATTTTAAATGCTTTGACTTTCATGATTCCTTTAAGTCACATATTTGAACAATATGAATTATATTGAGGGCTGAGGTAAACACTTATTTTTTCCACATTGCTATCCAGGGATCCCAGCAACACTTTCACACGTAATTTATCTTTTTTGTTGTTGTTGTTCAGAACTAATTTGAAATGCCTCTTTCCATACTCTAAACTCTGGGATGTATTTGGGTTCCATTTCAAGATTGTTATACTCTGTTCCTCTTATGTTTGTTTATTCCCATAGCACAGTAAGTCCTCACTTAATGTTAGAAATAGGTTCTTGGAAACTGCGACTTTCTTTTACCAGAGGCTCATTGATATAAACAAGAGTTAAGTCCTTATGACATATTTCTGGTTACAAAAACACCACAAAACTTCTAGATAAAGACCCCAAATACTTCTAATATTAAAGATTAAGATAAATGCGAACTATGCATACATTTAAGAAAGATGAATAAAAACATCACAAAACTTCTAAATAAAGACTCCAAATACTTCCAATGTTCAAGAGTAAGATAAATGTGAACTATCCATACATTTAAGAAAGATGAATAAAAACAAGGAAGATAACTATTTTCCAACCTGCTTCTTCCAGTTCAGGGTGGAGAGGGAGCTGGCGCCTACCCCTGCAGCTCAGGGTGCAAGGCAGGAGCCAGCTCTGGACGGGACGCTCGTCCACTCATACACACCTGTCCTCACTCAGACTGGGGCAACTTAATATGTTTTTATTGATTTTTAGAGAGAGGGGAACGTTGATGAGAGAGAGAAACAGCAATTGGCTGCCTCCTGCACATGCCCTGACTGGGAATCAAACCAGCATGGGACAAGGCTCAACCAACTGAGCCATACCAGCCAGGGCCTGGGACAATTTAGATACCTCACCTCAGGTGCAAATCTTTGGGATGGGGAGGAGACCAGAGTACCTAGAGAAAACCCACGCAGACATGGGAGAACCTGCAGACTCCATACAAACAGTGGCCCCGGGGCAGGAATCGATTTTTTTTTTTTAACAACATCAGTGAAACAACATTGAATGAAACATTGTTTGAGGACCCGCTGTATGTGTTCTCTGGCAAATTAAAATATTATGATATAAACCTATAGGTTTTGCTACTTTAATAGCCATATTCGAAAATTTACCCATAAATAACAACTGCTAGCAGATTAAAGATGCAATTGGTATTTTATAGAGAATCAGTGAAATTGTGTTGTATAAAGCTTTCTCTCCCCATCTGACAATAAACTTGGAACTCAAGAGGCACTTCATACATGATGAGGGGGTAAGCAATGCTAATGTGGTAATTGGAATCCTGGGTAGGAGTTGGGAGACCTGGATTCTAGTCCCTGCTCTGCTGCAGGCTGGCTGGGTGACACTGACACATAGCAATAAAATCGCAGGCGGGCAATGTCCTCCTCGCTACACTCGCAGCCCCTCTGGTAGCTGCTGTGGCCACGCAACAAGGCTTTCACTAAAGGAAGAGAAGGTGTGTGCCGTTTGTGGAGGGCGGGCCTTCCAACATTGCCCATGCCATCTGCCAAGTTCTCCCCGCTTGCTGCGAGTGGACATCGGACCCTCTCAGACTTGCTTTGGACTCTGCAGCCAAGAACAATGCTCTAGGGAATGGTGGGAAAACCAGAAGGAAGGAACCTGGGACACCAGATGACCCCGTGGGGCCACGCGGCCTGCATACCCAACCAGGGCTGTTTCGTGAGAAAGGATATTCTTTCAGTCACTATATTGCTTGATCTTTTTGTTACAACAGCTTAACCTTTCCCTTTACCCATACACACGGGATATTATAGTCCACAAAGAAAAGGGTTCAAATAAGCTTGGGAGATGATGAGTTTAACAAAAGTATACACACTTTCCTTTCTGCAAGAGTTCTCAGATCCTTTAATCTAGCTGGAACCGACTGAGAGAGGAACAGGCTATGTCATGTTTTAAACATGTATTTATTATTAGATAATGTTGTTGCTAAACTCTTACACTCTTCTGCCTATTCTACAAAATGTATTCTGGGAAATGCTGGTGTAGAGAATCTATGTTTCTAATTGTTCCCTAGTGCACGGCTGGTGTTTAGTGTGGACTCAGACTCCCGCCAGGTTTTACAGACCCAGGGCCACTTTTATTTTATTTTATTTTATTTTATTTTATTTTATTTTATTTATTTTTTGAGAGTATAAAGTTGTTTATTTTTTATTTTTTATTTTTTTAAATTTCTTTATTGATTAAGGTATCACATATTTGTCCTCGTCCCCCCATTTCCATCCCACCCCCCTCCCCACACATGCCCCCACCCCCCTGTTGTCCTTAACCACTGGTTGGGCTCATATGTCTGCACACAAGTCCTTTGGTTGATCTCTCCCTTTATCCCCACCCTTCCCTACCCTCCCCCCGAGGCCCGACAGTCTGATCCATGCCTCCTTGTTTCTGGGTCTGTTCTTGTTCATCAGTCTATGTTGTTCATTATTTCCCCTAGATGAGTGAGATCATGTGCTCTTAGAAATACACTTATAAGAACCGAAAATGAGACAAGCAATAATGGTTATGGTGACAGGCAAATGAATCGGTCTGTAGTGAGTTTCTTTCTGGGCCAACAGTTCTTTTGAGACCCAATTTCAATGTCCAACAGTTCCTTATGTGTACATGTCAGCACTGACATTTCAGTTCCCCAGGGCCACTTTTAGTGCAACTGCTTCAGCCAAAGCCCTGGCATTTGGGGCGACGCCCCAGCGACCTGTTGAACTCTGGGTCCCTCTAGTGGGCAACAGGCAACATTGTAAAGCCACGGGTGGTTTGAACAGGTTGTGAAAGGAGGATGGAGGACTTTATCTGATGGGTTTGGAGTCTTTTCCATGTATTTAAATGGAAAAATGACACAAACTTCGTTCACAGAGGAGCCACCTCCCCCGCCTTTACGAAGTCTATTTCCTGAGTGAGCAGTGTGTCCAGGCCCTGAGGCAGGGAAAGCAGTGTCTGCTGGGGACCTACTGTGTATCTGGCATGGCTTGACGAGAATTATTCCACTGTCCCACCCCACAGTCCACCACGAGCCCAGTTTTCTCTCAGAGGACACCTGCCAGCAGAGTAGCAAGGTGGGGCATGGACAAGGAGGCCGGATGGAAGGCCAGAGAGGACCACCCAGAGCACCTAGGGGAGACATCTGGGAACACCAGCCACGAGGCCTGGCATCGCACTGGCTCCTCTGGCCGCCCCCCTGGGATGTGAGGCTTGTGGAGAGGGTCTTCCTGGGGGGCCAGGGGGTTTGGGCACTTTGCACTCAGCCAGCACCGTCAAGTGTGATCATTTTCCAAGAGTCAGAAAACAACAACGGTCCAAAGGATGGAGAAAGCTTTGAGCTGTGTTTCTGTAATCAGTGGCTGGCTAATCAGTGGAAAAGGTGTTTCGGAGGATCCAAGTGATGTGTTTCCCGACTGTTCTAGTAGTCAGAACCCTGAGGATTCTTCTGTCCAGCTCTAGTTTTACAGATCCTCATTGAGAAACGCGTATCTTGTAGTTGATAATGGGAGAGGCCAAAGCAGAGAAGTCTGCTGAGAAACCTGCATCAAGACTGCCTGTAAGAAGCGTGAAAACATGCCAGCATAGATTATACTCTCTTGTGACTGGGTAGACATGTCCAGTGCTGTTCCTGCAGCAGAAGGCTCTGTGTGCTTTAAAAAAATCCCAATCTGTGACAATAGGATGCTGAAGGCCGGGGGGGGGGGGGGTGGGGGAGGAGGGGCAGGGCTGGAGGGGCTAAGTGGGGGGAAAAGGGGGACATATGTAATACTTTCAACAATAAGAATTATTTTTAAAAATCCCAGTCTGTGGATTCACAAGCTGGGTTGGGTCTAAAGCAGGTTCCCACCTTTGGGAAGGACATTCCCACAACCCTTCAACGGTTGCTGAGTGCAGGCAGAGGAGGTCAGGGCTGCTTATGCAGGAGCCTAACGAAGTTGCTCTGCAGAACCTCCCTGAGACCCCGCAGTGGCTCTTCTGTGCCTCCTCTGCAGCTGCCCTCACCTGTGAGTCACATCTGACCTCACCTCAAGTCACAGTTGGCTGGTCTCAATGCCCCTCCTTTTCTACAGATGTTTTAAGAAACAGGAACCAAAAGGTGGAGGGAGGTGGGACTCACCTCCAAGGGTACATGGGAAGGGGTGGCTGGACCAATGAGAAAGCCAGGAAGCAGCTGAAGAACTCCAGGAAGGGCAAGTCAGAGGGCCTTGCAAACTGTGGCTGGGGCGGTAAGATCAGGGAGCACACTGGCTCCTGATGTTTGTTACTTCCTACCCTCTTGCAGTCTGGCTGTGAGGCCTCCATGAGGCCGCATCTGTCAGCACCAGGTAATGGCAGCACCTTTCTGAGCCGGGTCAGTCCATCCTCCCTGCTGTGCGTGGCGTGCCTCTGTGCCTGTGCACCACCAGGGTGCCCTTCACCTGGAGAAAAACGCCCTGGAGGACCCAGCTCAGATGCCACCCCTTCCCCAACCACCGGATCAGCGGCAGGGCTCTGCGCCCTCAGAGCATCACACTGCATTGTGATGATCCGCTTCCACATCTGTCTCCCCCACTGGACTGAGCGCTTCGCACTCATCCTCACACCTCCCTGGTCTCGCTGGTGCAGCGCCTCCTGAGAACAGGGGTGCCCAGGAGGAAATGCCGTAGGTGTTGAGTAAAATGAGCGAATACATACATACATACATACATACATACATACATGCATGCATACATGTTTTAATGGTGAAAATGGAACAATGTGTGTTGGAAAATAATGCAGGTAAGAAGAAATAAAATTTCCTATAGATTTGGGAAGAACTTTATTTTGTTGTGCGAATAATAAATGTTGTCCACAAATCTGAAACTCACTCAATCAAGAAAGATACTCTGTTGTCAGGAAAGGAGGCATGAGGGGGCGGGCACAACATAGCTTAACTTTTTGAAAAATTTCAAAGAACACTCTGCAGGACGAAGGTGCCGACGGCCCCTCCTTGAGTAGCCTGTCCCTTAGCCTCTGCCCTCAGTCAAAGGGCTTTTTTTTTTTTTTTTTTTTTTTTTAATTGATTTTCTACAGAGAGGAAGGGAGAGGGACAGAGAGCTAGAAACATCATCGATGAGAGAGAAACATCGACCAGCTGCCCCCTGCACACCCCCCACCGAGGATGTGCCCGCAACCAATGTACATGCCCTTGACCAGAATCGAACCCGGGACCCTTCAGTCCGCAGACCGACGCTCTGTCCACTGAGCCAAACCAGTTTTGGCAAAGGGCTTTTTTTTTGAGCAAAGTGAGTCACTTTTTTTTGTTTTTCTTAAACCTAAGTGATATTCTTGAGCCCCACAGGAAACGCTCCTCCCCGTATTTGCTACCCACTCCATTCCAGAAACAAACCAAGGGACTGAAGACTCGGCCAAACCTCACGTCCAGCGAAAAGTTAAAATCAGATCAATTTTACTAACAATTCCAAAACTAACTCGATCCAAAACTAAAACTAAATAACTCCAGCGCCCAGCGTGCTGGGGGTTAGCTGGGATTTCTCAGCTTCGGGCCTGCGCTTCTGTTCTCTGCTCTGTGGTACTGGGCCACGCGCCATGCCCCCTTCACCAGCGGCTCCCTGTCCGGTTCAGCCCACAGGGCAGATGGATCAGAGGCTAGAGGAGGAGAGGGGCCACCCTCCTTCCCATGTGCCTGGGTTCCCGCTGGCGTTCCCCTGGCAACTGGTCTTCACCCTGGGATCCAAGGTGGTTCCCCCAAGCCCTCCACACCAGCCTCATCGCAGCCCTTCAGAGGCAGCAGCCACAGCCGGGAGCACCCCTCCTCTGCACCCAGCTCCTGGGACACCTGTCCCATCAGGCAGTGCCTTCTCCTCAGAGGGGAACCCCAGCCTCCCCTTCGTTCCCTCAGCTCTTGGGGGGAGAGCTGCTTCTTGCGGTTAGAATCTCCATAACATCTCATTATCACTTTTGATTTTCTCTTAAAAATCTCTACTAGTTGAATAATGATTCTTTATATTAAATTCTCTCTTAAAAGAACTGGTATAGTGTCTCTCTGTTGATTGGATCCTGACTGACAAATTCTAAAGTAAACAATTCTGAAAATAAAATGAATAAAAATACAGAACAGAAAAAAATTAAAATGGCAAAGACATAGCTGAAAAGAAGTAACTAAGAAAATGCAATAATTTAAAACAAAATAACTAAAAAACCTAAATGACAAAAATGTAAAAGTAAAAAACCCAGAACCCCAAATAACTAAACAACGGTGAAGATAAGTCACTTTAAAACTAAATAACTAGGAGGAAACCCTAAAATAACTAAAACCATTTTACTCTAAAGAGTATGTCAAATAACTAATTTGGAAATATAATTCTTAAAACGAAATAACTACAAGTAACTGAAAATGAGTAACTAAAAAACCGAATCTTTAAAATAAAAACATTATCAACAGGTCACTTTAAAGCTATGACCTTAAGTAACTGTAAAACTAAAAACTAATAAAAAAAAAAAAATAAATTCAAAAACGAGTAAATCTAAACAGAAACACGTCCGAAGTTAACTTGTAACCAACCACTCCTCTGTGGAACGAAACAAGCCTGGAACAAAGTTAACGCCAGCATCACCCCCTCCCCGCAGGGACCGGAGGCGGGGAGGCCGCGGGGGGAGGGGGGGGGGGGGAGGGCCAAGTCTTCCGCCCCGTCGGGTGGGGCGGCTCAGGTCCTCCGGCTCAGAGGAGCGGTTCTCAACGGACCCCGCCCCCCGCTACCCCCGCCCCCGTACCCCCGCTCCGGGAGGAATTGGGCAGCATCTGAAGGCAGTGTTTGATGGCCACAGTTTGGGTCAGTGGGTGCTGTGGCACCTGCGGGGAGAGGCGAGGCCAGGGATGCCGCTAAACACCCTCCAGCGCCCAGGACGATCCCCGTTGGGAACTGCCGGGTCCCGCACGCGCGAACCCGGGGACCCCGGGCTGCCCGTCTCCTTAGCGCAGGCCTCCGCGAGTCCGCACCGGGCCCCGCGCTCGCGCAGGGTTCTCCGTGGGCGGGGCCGGGGCGGCCCCCGAGTCCCCGGGAAGGCGGCCCTGGCCCGGGCTGGGGAGGCGGGTCCGCGGGCTCCGAGGCCCCTCCGCGGAGGACGGCCCGGGCGGCTCTGCGGAGCCGGGAGGCGCGGCTGTCTGGAAGGAGGGCCAGTTTTCTGGGGAGCCCCCCCCCCCCCCCGGGCAGCCCGCCCTCGCCCGCCCGCGCTGCGTCTGCCCAGACATTAGTCATCTCCCCGCAGGGCCGAGACCCCACCCCTCCCCCGTTTCGCCCATTGCCCTGGAATCCCACGAAGCAAGTCCGAGAGGCGCTGGCTACTGCGTTCGCGTACCCACCTCTCTCCCTCGGCCACACTCGCGTGTCCTTCTAATCGCCACCTCCCGTTTCTCCCTGGACGCGTTCTCCCGTGTCCAGAGCAGCCTTGGGGGGACAGGTGTCACAACTGTCGTCCGACTGGAAAAGTCCCGAGAGCTGGAAGGGCGGGGGCAGGGGTGCACCCCCAGAGTTAGCTGGGGTGCCAGGCCCGGCCCACGCGCGGATTCCCCCTGGCAGAGCGGGTGCACCCCGGCTCGCCCACCCAGGATCGCCCACGGGGCCACTCAGGGTCCCGACAGGCGTCCCCCTCACTCCCGCCAGAAACCAGCGCGTCGCTAAGGAGCCGGTGTGTGTGTGTGTGTGTGTGTGTGTGTGTGTGTGTGTGTGTGTGTGTGTGTGTCGGGTGCGGGGAGGGAGGACGCGCTGGGCTGCGAGGTCCGCGCCCCTTTGCAGAGGCCGTGGCCTCAGCTTCCCGGACGAGGCCAGGTCCTGAAAGGGGAGAGTCAGGGAAAGGAGGGCGAGGGGGCGGGAGAGGAAGAGGCGGCCGGGGAAGCTGCGGAACAGGAATGAGGGAGAACGGGCAAGAGGTGAGAGGAAATACATTACACCCAGAGCGCTGCTCTCCTTCTCCATGTCTTCTGCCCCTTCGCCTTCTTCAAAGGCGTCCGCGGAGATGCACGCCCCGCTGGAGCAGCCTGGGGGGAGAAGGGGAGAACGTGGGCGGGCTGTTGGGGAGAGGGTGGGAGAGGGGGGGAGAGGGGGGGAGGGCCCTGCTGCCAGGGAGGGGCAGCGCCTGTCCCAGGAGCCCGTACTCCCACCTCTAACCCCTACCCTCCCGGGGCGCACCGCTTCCCCTGGGTGGGGAGGGGTGGGTCTGCGATCTCCAGGTTCCCTTTCCAGCTCTGAATTCTGTAACTGTGACTGAGAAGTCGTGTCCACGCTGCTCATAGCCCCCCTTCCTGTTCTCCCAGAAAAAAAAACAAACAAAAAAACCTCTCTCCCTCTTTTTGTGCCTGACTACCTCTCCACCCGCCTCCCTTTCTTGCTCTTGCTTCTCTCCCCTGGTGACTGCCCATTTCCTTAGCAGCCGCTGCCAATGTCACTGCACCGCCCCTGAGGAAATCAGGGGGCCAGTGGCACATCCCGCCTCTCTCTCCAATGAATGGATTAATTAACCAACAGTCACCGCTGTGCACCTGCTGTGTGCCCAGGGCTGGGAGACGCTGTGGAGGCTGCTCGCGCCTGGGGGCATGTCAGGACAACTGTGTCAGGGCCTTAGCCCATTTTACAGATGAAGAAACTGAGATAAAAGAGGAATAATCACTTGGAGAAATTCCCTTGGCCCCTACGTAAGCACTGCAGCTGGAGTCTACAGCATTCCTGCTCTGCTCCACACCGCTCACCGGCAGGCTACGGAGGCAGCAGGAAGATGCCACGTGGCAGCCCCAGGCCAGTGTCAGCCTAGTGGGCAGAGGGACCTGGAATCTGGCGTATGGCTGGAGAATTTCCGTTTGGTGAGAACGCAGAGGGAGGGGGCCACACACGCGGAGGGAGGTCCTTCTGGGCAGAGTAATGGCCTTGAAGGGGAGCAGAAGGAGCCTGCAGCTGGGGGTGCACTGGAGGCTCATTATCTGGGGGAGCAGCCAGTGGTCATGTGGGAGGTCCCCAACCTGCTACCCGGAGTCCCCCCAAACTGTGTTCTGGGGCCCAGGGCCCCCCAGGGCAGGCCAGTGGGGGCTGTGTGAGCAGCATGGGAGCTGCCGCCAGCCCCCTCCTAGAGGCCTCCAGGAACCCTGGTTTAATTCCTGGTCCCAGCACGTGGTAGGGGTGAGGCAGTTGAGGGTAAAATGAGAGACTGATTCTGGGAGATGCCTCCCACCGTCCTCCATATGTGACTCAGGGGCATCTGCTGTGACCCCTAGAGGTGCCTCTTTAGGGCGATCATCCCACCCCCCGGGATGCCTATGCCAGGAGCAGACTGTGAGAGAAGGTATGTTGGTCCTGCAGGCAGACTGTAGGGGGCATGGGAGCAGCCAGGCCCTGGGCCACACCCTGGGCTGGATCTCCGGGGTCCATGGTCTCAGTGCCCAGACAATGCTGCTTCCAGAGACCAGAAAGCCACCCGCTGGGAGGATGGGGGTGGGGGTTCTGGCCTCCAGCAGCTGTAGAACCCCCACAGCCTGCGGTGGGCATGGCTGGAGGCAACTTGGGAACTGAAAGACCTGACAAGTTCCAGCTCCTTCTAAGTGCACCTGAAGGGAGATGCAAATTTTACACCCCAACACAACGCACCCACATAAGTGCATTTATAAAGTGAAACACAAGTTTATGGAACTATATTACTCTCACAATGTGTGATGTCTTTATTCTATTCAACACTCATTATTTTTAAAAAAATATATTTTTATTGACTTCAGAGAGGAAGGGAGAGGGAGAGAGAAATAGAAACATCACTGATGAGAGAGAATCATTGATGGGCTGCCTCCTGCACGCCCCCTACTGGGGACAAAACCCAGGCATGTGCCCTTGACCAGAACTGAACCTGGGACCCTTCAGTCCGCAGGCTGACGCTCTATCCACTGAGCCAAACCGGCTAGGGCTCAACCGTTATCATGTCCTATTCTGCCCTACTCTGGGAGATAGAGGAGGAAAGGGGCTGTGGGAGGGGGTGGGTCGCCCACAATCATCTCACAAGATCTTTTGAGGGAGAGTTTCTTCTGAGACCAACTGCAGATGCTCTGTGTGTGATCTCAGGTGTCTCCCCCAAGGGCCCTGGGCTCTGGGCAGCAGAGACAAAGCCCTATTCACCCTGTATCCCCCCTGACTCCTGGGAGAAACCAGACTTGGTAGGACCTGGCAAACCTTGGAGAAAGCCCCTCCGTCAAAGCCCCTGGTTTTACAGGGAGGAAAGTGCAGCTCGCGGGCTGCCGTTGCTGTACCTCTGTCACGCCCACATTTCACCCCTTCCTCCTGGGCTCCCTGGCCATGGGCTCTGTGGCACTGAGCGTCTTGGGTACGAAGCCTTGGGTACTGCGGAGGTGGCAGCGCTGAGGGGACCCCAGAATCTCGGTCCCAGGGCCTGGCAGGTCACAGGCACATGACTGAACAGGTGAGACCCCCAGTGCCCGGTGGGGGGAGCGGGGGCTTTGGAGTCAGACCCGAGAGCAGTTCTACTTCGCCAAGCGCTCACGACTGTGAGATCGCGGGTAAGCCACTTCACTTCTCTGAGCATCAGCTCCTTGTCTCTAAAATGGGGGTGATAGTGTCTATTCTGTAGGGTTGGTGTGAGAAAAATGTTTACAGATGTCTGGCACATGGTAGGAATTTAACAGACAACACGGTGATGGTTGCTGTTAATCGTAATTACAAGGACACTTCAGAGAAGCTCTCAGAACAGCACTCCAAGAGGCCATTGTTACTCACATTTGGGGGAGGTTTGTCTGCCATTGTCTTCATCCTCATAAACATCTGGGGGAGGAAACAAATTATAAAGGTAATAAATAAATGGCTTTAAAAAGGAAACACAGAGCACACACACACACACACACACACACACACACACCAGAGAAACCACTCCAAACATATAGGCCCCGGACAGATGTTCCATTGGAGTACAGCAATACTTTAAGTGATGGTTGCATTCTTAGAAAATGAGCCGAATGGTACGTTGGCTCCAGTACCAGCCAAGGCCTGGCAGCATGTTGGGAAGATACGCCCCAGTTCATGCACCGGAATAAGCATAAAGCAGATTGGTGGAGAAGGACAAGAAGGATGGGGGAGGTGGGCCATGAAAACGCACGCTGGTAAGGACTGGGGTGGCCGCCCTTCCCTCGGTGGGCGGTCTCTGTAGCACAGAGCACCTACCTCCTAAATGGTTTGGGGGGTTTAGGTTTAGTTTTAGCACTTAATGTTTAAGAATCCTACTCTTTTCGTTTGCTTAAACTACTGAATGAAGTTTATTAACAAGTGAACCCATTGGTGAGTTTCAATGTTTTTTTGGCAAATTACCAATTTTGGCGATGAAACTATGGCTTTTCCCTTGCTGTCCACTAGATGGCACAAAGGGACCGCTGTAGCTCCAGCGAGTTCAGCGGCAGCTCCTACCCCACAGGGCAAACTATTTTATTTTCCTTTAAACTAGCCTTTTCTCCATTCTTTACAATTTGCCATAGCTTTTCAAGGACCATCTCTATCACATGTTATCTTTCGCAACTAGTTCCCCACATTCGTTCCTCCAGGGGCTTGGGCATTACTTTAAGGCAGCTCTCCACCACCACCACCCCATCCCCCAAGTGAAAATGATGTACGTCAGCTTATGTGATAGAGAGGGTCCTTAAAAAGCTATTTCAAATTGTAAAGAATGGAGAAAAGGCTAGTTTAAAGGAAAATAAAATAGTTTGCCCTGTGGGGTAGGAGCTGCCGCTGAACTCGCTGGAGCTACAGCGGTCCCTTTGTGCCATCTAGTGGACAGCAAGGGAAAAGCCATAGTTTCATCGCCAAGATAATATGCTAACAAAATGCCTAAATCATCTCATTTAATCCTCACAGAAAGACTGTACAGCGTTACCTCCATTTTATAAAATAAACGATGAAAAGACCTTAAGCACAAAGAGGTTAAGTAATTCACCCAAAGAGATGGAGCTGGATTTGAGCTGGGTCTGTAAGCCTTCAGTGCTCGAACCCTTAACTGTTGTGCTGTGCTGCTCACTAAGCTCCTTCTTGGCCATCTAGGGGTTAACGCAAGGGGTCACTTTCTGCCTAACCCATCCCAGTAGCTCTCCCGCGTTCACAAAGGAGCTCTCCCTAGGATGTTTCCGTGGGTACTAGGCTGGAAAGATACCGTTTGCTTGGTGGCCCAGAGTGTGAACTTGGACATCTAGGCCAGTCTATATCTGAAGCTCCCATTTCCTTTGCAAACCTGTCTTTGGCCCAAAGGAAGGGAATCACTCCTAAGCATTCAATCAATTGTTCTCAGATTTCACGAATTCTTGTGGTGTGCCTCCCTCCCACCTTCTTTCCCTTCCTTTCTTGCCAGCTTCTAGGGAAGTCTGAGCTGGCTGTCTTAGTCTTTCAGAGCTACTAGGAACTGGAGTCAAAGAAATGTTACAACTGGGAAACCACCTCTAGCTCAACAACCAGATGCTCTCAAATGTCTGGGTTGGAGTAAGCCCACAGAGGGGTGGTAGGTGGGAGGACAAGCTGATGTGTCTAGTTGAGCTTAGTCAAAGCCTTGCCCATTTCCTCAGAGATTTGATGTGAATTTTTCAGTAAGACTAAAATACAAAGCTCCCCCTCCCCCCCAATTTGTATGGCTCCAAATTTTTTTAAAATATGCATTTTTTTATAGACAAAATGTCTGAGGCGAAATATTTACAGTGGTTATCTAGGTTATGTCTGATTTGCATTTCTGTATATTTTAAACTTTTGATAATCTACATATATATTCTTTTTATAAGTAGAAAAGGAAACTTAAAATAGTTAAAACCAATTGGTCAAGCATCTAAAATAACCTGCAATCTCACCAGAAATGACTGTTTGCTAGAACTTATTTTCTTCATCATGAGAGTGCATGAAATAAGTTTTGAACAACAATAAGGTAATAATAAAAATAATGAAAGTAACTACATTATCTAGATCTAAAAGGAAACCCCACAGGTATCAGCAAACAACCCTTAAGTGCTACACTAGAGTGTTTACAGGTATTAAAGCAGTTCTTCTCACCACCAAGACCCTGAGGGACCAGACAAGGGACCCACAATTAGGCCTGCACCCTGCACAGGGGGACGGGGGAGATACGGGGATCGGAGGGAGGGGGAGCTGTGCCTTAAAAGGGTCAGTAGACAGTCTCTTCCTCTGATATCTTCGTGGCAGAATGGTTATTCAAATGTGATGTATCCTTCAAAGGCCAAGGCTTTGCAAATCGGGGACAGAAACTGAATTCAGAATTCAGGATTTTCAGCACAACTCAAGCTAGTAAAATACTGCTACTTAATTCTTTTACGTTCACCAGTAGCACCAGGAATAGCATGTTCATCTGTTCTGTGACTGTTCCTCCTGAAGTTGCTTGGGTTCTCAGGAGAATTCCCACCCTACAGGCTTCCCCCACCCAGGCCTTACTGCTACTGGCATGAGGAATCCTATCACCATGTCCTCACGCCAGTAGACTGGCGGGCAGAGAAAGCAGTTGCTACCCTGGAGGAACTAACTGATCATCATGAGGATGTCGGCTGTTACTAGAGGAAGTTGTCTGGCACCAGGACATTTTACAACCCTCCCACGCCATCACTTGTAACTGTAAATGAGCAAATGAACAAGAACAATGGCCAGACAAGAGTCTGGGGCGCCCACTACACATGTCACTAGCAGAATTGCCAGAGAAGGAGGGGGATGTGGAATTAGTGGGAGGAGATGATGACTGAAAGACAGAATCCAAGGACCAACTGCAGCAGCAGGAGGGAGGCAGAGATTTAAGTAGGACTCTTACTCTGCCCCCTGGTGGCAATATTCTTCTTGGGAACCACTCCCTCTAGATCCACTGAGACTGAGATTGCAGGGACGGGGAGGACAAATTCCCCATGTGGATATTTGACAGGAGTGTGATAATGAATAAGGTCACAACTCATTTGACCTCTTGGCTCCCAGATTCATATATTCTGCCTCGTGGGGGCCTGGTGACATTGGTCTAAGGTTAGCATCCCCACCCCGCAGTGTCATGCCCAATGCTGCTGCTCATCCTCACTTTCCAAAGGCTACTCCACGGCTCTGACAGGCCGGCTCTTCTGAGCGGGGTGATGTGTGGTAGGACCGGTGGGTCCATTCTGTGATCTATGCACACGCTGCGTCTCTCCATCAAAGCAATGGAGACACCACGCGAGTCCCTGCAGTGATGCTCACTGAGGCACTGTGGGCAGGAAAGCACACGGGTCAACCCCACTCAGGGTGAATCGCTGTACTTTCCAGCCTGGAGGGGGTCTCATGAAATCAACTCATGGGATGGTATCCAGCTGGGGCTCAGCTTAGATCTCCGTGCTGGTGGTTGGACAGTCAACAGTGGAATTGTTACATCAGCCTTGATGGCAGGGAGCCCATGCTGCTGGACCCATGCACGGCCTCCCATTCTGCTGCCAAGACCTCTCTACATAGAAGCCCACTGTGCGGGCACTGGGTGCTGACGGAAAAGCTGGCTGGCACTTGCTGGCTAAGCCATCCAGTGACCTCGGTTGTTTGGTACCTTTTCTGCAATGGATATTCTCTGGTGGGCATTAATGCATGATTCAAAGATCCTCACGTTTTGAGCTTATGTCCATACGTCTATGGGCCTCTTCCCAGTCAGATCATGTTGTAATTTGATGTTAGTTATTGTTCTGGAAGAGGTGAGGATTTTTCTGCATAATCTTGGGGGGCGAGGGGAGGAGAAGGGTTTATCTTCCAACGAGGGAGAGTGGGCCACTTCTGCCAGCCCATGGGAGCAAGGACATGTACCCACATTCCTCATCCCAAGTTTTAGGGCCCCATGTCTTTCCTACCAGGGCCTGCCTTACCTGCTCATCTCTTGCACTAGGAGCCCACTATGATCAGGCAGCAGACTTGCCTTGGCTGGGAATTCATCCTTCTCTCAAGTACTGTGCTATAGGAGATAAGGGGCTGAACATTGGCAGAGAGGTCCTTTGAGTCTCATACTGTGCTTCTCAGTTGCTGATTAATCTGAGCCTGTCACTCTTTTCAATGCATCAGTGGTGCTCAGCAAAAGCATCCCAATTCCACAGTCCTGACCGTTGATATTTCCCCCAAACCTCTCAGACACTGCACCAGCTGTCCACCTACTTCCGATGCCAGGTCACCCCAGGTGAAGGTCTAAGCCAGTGGTCGGCAAACCGCTGCTCACGAGCCACATGCGGCTCTTTGGCCCCTTGAGTGTGGCTCTTCCACAAAATACCACGGCCTGGGCGAGTCTATTTTGAAGAGGTGGCGTTAGAAGAAGTTTACGTTTAAAAAAATTTGGCTCTCAAAGGAAATTTCAATTGTTGTACTGTTGATATTTGGCTCTGTCGACTAATGCGTTTGCCGACCACTGGTCTAAGCAAACGGACTGCTACAGCCGGCCAGGAACCAGGGCTATCAATAGCACCTGCCACTCACGATGGGGTGGCCAGCAAGTAGCCCAACACCGGAATCCCATCCTTTCCAGGACCTTTACTGGTGCTAACAGCCTCAGGTCAGGTTTCTCAGAAGCAGATTATGCAAGCAAGTTATAGAGAAAGGGCTTTTAGATGAAACTGTTAGGCAATGAGGGCAAAAGACAGAGAAGGAAAGAAGCCAGTTATAGGCGTGGGTTCCGTTGACGTCTAGCATCAGCCTGATGCCCTGGAAAACCCTGGAGCAGGTATGGTACCACAAATGTCCCATCTTGAGGCAGATGAGTCATTCAGTCATTGGCTGGTGCTAGTTATTGTTCTAGAAGAGGTCGGGAAGGGATGTGGGACACATCCCTTACAGGAGACCATAACCTCTGAGGAAGTGCCTGGTGACGGAGTTCTGGGGCAATTCTCAGAATGCCACAGCGGTGAGCTGTTAGCAGCTAACCTCACAGCGGCTGGAGAGTGGGTGCCCCCGCCTGATGGAAAGAATTGGGCAAGGTGTCAACAGCCTCTTCTGTACCACTGCGTGTGGGCTTTCTTTTTTTAAAGAAAAAAAAATTAATAGAGTTTAGTTTTAGGTTTACGGAAAATTGGAGCAGAAAGTACAGATAATTCCCGTATAAACCATGTCCATTCTCTCCTCACACAGCTTCTCCTATGTTAACATCTTGTGCCCAGCCGGTGTGGCTCAGTGGTTGAGCTTCGACCCATACACAAAGAAGTCACCGGTTCAATTCCCAGTCAGGGCAGGCACAGGCCCCGGTTGCAGGCTCTATCCCCAATGGGGGGTATGCAGGAGGCAGTATGTTGCTCTCTCATCAACATTTCTCTCTCTCTCTCTAAAAATCAAGAAAAAACATATTAAAAAAAACACACATCTTGCATTAAGGTGATACATTTGTTACAATTGGTAAACCAATACCGATGCATGTTAACTGAAGCCCATAGTTTACATTAGGGTTTATTCTTTGTGCCCATAGTTATGGGTGATGACCAATGCATAGTCCATCATTATGTCATGCAAAATAGTCTCATTGCCCTAAAACTCTCCTGTGCTCCATCTATCTATTCGTGCCCCCGCCCCCAAATGCCTGGTAACCACTGATCTTTTCACTGTTTTTATACTTTTGCCTTTTCCAGAATGTCATGTAGATGGAATCATACAGGATATAGCCTTTAAAAACTGACTTCTTTTTACTTAGCAATATACATTCAAGTTTCCTCATGTCTTTTGTGACTTGATAGCTCATTTCTTTTCGTTGCTGAATAATATCTCATTGTATGGATGTACTCTAGTTTGCTACTCATTTGAGTAAATACCAAGGAGTTAGATGGTGGGGCCATACGGCAAAGCTATCTTTAGCTTTTGTAAGGCACTGCCAAACTGACTGTACCATTTTGCATTCCCACCAGCAATGAATGAGAGTTCCTGTTGCTCCATATCCTCACCAGCATTTGTGAATATTTTCAGTGAATTGTACTACTTTTCACAACGTAACTGTTTTTTTGTGGGTTTTTGTTTGAGGTTTGGTCAATCTCCTGACGAGCTGACAGTTTGTATGAACCTAACCAGTGAAAGCATCACCAAAGCTCACGTGGACTTAATAGTCATCCCACTGTTGTTTTTCTGTCTTCTAAAACCATCCTGCTTTCCTAGCACTGAAAGTGTGTGCATGCATGTGTGCGCACACACAGCTACACACAGACATATGGACACATCGGTTCAAATCCACATCCTTATGCTTGGGATGAAGGAGAAGTTGAACTCTATCAATTTGCTCACATCTGCAGATTGTAGATTGTGGCCATCTTGGCCCTCTGTTCTTAAGCAAAGGGTCTTTGAAAGCTCTCTCTAAGGGATTCTTGGCACATGAAAAAAAGAGAAGCTAAATGTCTGAAGAATAAAACATACTCTATGACCAGGTAAGGCTGCTGGCTCAGTTTTCTAACAGTTTTTGATAATCGGAAGAGTCTCCTGTTACATAAATAACCTATAGGCTGAGAATGGAATTCTGAGTATATACTTTACTCATCTGTAGGGCCCTCCGAAAGAGGAGTCCAATACCAGGGGTCGGTCTTCCTTCATTTCAAGGTTTTCAAAATAGAAAAGGAAGCTGGGATGTGGCTTGATCTGAGACAGTATTGAGGGATAAAGCCAATTATTTAGGAGATAAAAATATGATTTTACCTTTTTTTTTAAAAAAAAAGTTTTCACAAGCCAATACAAAGTATCCATGGAAAACAATATATAAAAATTCCACATTGAGGTAGGATAGTGAGAAGCTAGGAAAATTCTTGGGCAAGTGGAATGGGGAAACTGAGACAGATGGCTGAACAAACTGGTCAAGTAATTTACAGTCAGATAATAAATCTCAAGGTCTTATCTTCCCTAACCAAGGACACTTAGGAGTAAATGGTTTACACATTCCAGGCTGTGCTGGGACACACCTGCCTCGGTCCCTCTTCAGTGACGTTGTTGTTTTTTATACTCATCGGAGGATATGTTTATTAATCTTTTTTCTTTTTCTTTTTAGAGCAGTAGTTCTCAACCTTTCTAATGCTGAGACCCTTTAATACAGTTCTTCATGTTGTGGTGACCCCCAACCATAAAATTACTGTTATGAATCATAATGTAAATATCTGTGTTTTCCGATGGTCTTAGGCTCTACAGCAGCAGTTCTCAACCTGAGAACCGCTAGCAGGGTCGCCTAAGACCATCGGAAAACACAGGTATTTACATTATGATTCATAACAGTAATTTTATGGTTGGGGGTCACCACAACATGAGGAACTGTATTAAAGCGTCGCGGCATTAGAAAGGTTGAGAACCACTGTTTTAGAGAGAGAGGAAGGAAGAGAGAGGAAGGAGAGACATTGATGTGAGAGAGAAACATTGCTCTGTTGCTTCCCATACACTCCCCAACCGGGGATCAAACTGGCAACCTAGGAATTTGCCCTGACTGGGAATCAAACCTACAGTCTTTTAGGTAGATGGACAACACTCCAACCAACCGAGCTGCCTGGCTGGGGCATTCAGTGACATTCTTAAGATGAAACTGACCAGAGAATGATCCTGACCCCTCTATACGCTCATCTTGATGATTCAGCATATTGAGGAACACACCTGGAAAGCTGTGAGTATTCCACTGAGATCCTCCCGAGACCTCCCCTAAAATTCCTGCCTTTAGAAAACAGATTAAAAACCCTCAAGATATAGGAGGCCAGTGCATGCTCTCCTTGAGCACCTAGCACCCCCCCCCCCTTTTCTCAGGCCTGTACTTTTGCTTTCCTAAATAATATATATTTGTATTGATTTCAGAGAGGAAGGGAGAGGGAGAGAGATTGAAACATCCATGATGAGAGAAAAATCATTGATCGGCTGCCTCCTGCATGCTCCCCTGAGCCCACAACCTGGGCATGTGCCCCTACTATGACGTCCTAGTTCAGGGGTCGATGCTCAATCACTGAGCCATGCCAGCTAGGCCTCCACTGTCTTGCCTTTGCTTAGAGAACTGTCCATGGACACCGAACACTGGAAAGAATGGCATATGCATTCCTCCCTGTGCTCGCTGGAGTGGGGCTGGCTCACCAGGCTCTCCTAGCCTCAGGCGCCTCCATCCTCCTCTTCCTTCACTAGAGTCTGAGACCTGCCCTGGCTGCGTGACATTCAACAGGGGAACGGTCAAGGGACACCACTTGCTGGATGCTACAGTTAACATCTAACTGGCTGTCAGTCTTAAAGTGGGAGAATCCCCTTTCATCCTCTTAAGAGCTGTTTGGTTGGCTCACAATAGTTCCCTCTTTCTCCCTCCTCTGTCCTGAAATGCCAACTATTATAGTAACCTTTGGGGGTTAGATTAGCTCAACAAATAAACACTTACTGGACCCTGGAGGTCAGAGATGGGTAAAATGTACCTTCAGCTAAATTTCATCCGAGTCGTTTGCTAGCCTGATGTGATTATTCAGCACCTATACAAGTGCCAGGCCTTTGCATACTATGAGGCCTGAGGGAAGCTCAAACTAATAAGACAACTTTCATGCCCTAGAAGAAAAATTCATACTCTGGTGGAGAGGGGGAAAAAAAAATCACATCATAAAATTATAACACAGCATGTTAAATTCTGTACTGGAGTGCTTCGTAAGATACAGTGGATACAGAGGGGAGAGAGAGGGGCTCAGCCGTCTCCTCACTCCTTCCCGCCTCTGTCCTCTCTTTGTTTTAGGTCATAGGTGCCTCCGTTAGGGTCAGTGGGGAGCTTCTCCCCTGAGCTGGATCACAGTCTCCAAGTTCATTCGATAAGCGTTTATGAAATGCCCGCTGCGTTCCTTGCATAGGGAGAGGAATTACAGATGAGAAAGTTTCTAAGTCGGCAGGAGCACCGGAGAGAACTTAACCCTGAAAGAGGTGTGAGTGGGTGTCCCTCCCAGACAAGGAGAAATGAAGAGAGGAAGAATGGTGATCAGGGAATGAGGGAAGCTGGTATATTTGCTGACTCTGTAAACTAGGATGCGGGGCAGCCCGGTGAAAGTAGCAGTAGATTTGGAAGTTCTCATTTGAAAGCTCAAGAGAACAGCCAGGGGGGGGAAAAAAGGTAATTAAGGGAGGTTTCAAAATGGCAGGTCTGACCTCACCTGACAACACAGCAAGCAAGCATGAGGAACGATGCCACAGGCTGGCAGTGGGGTTGAAGAACTGATTGTGTGTGTGTTTTTTAATTGAAAATCCCTGGTAATAAGTTAAGTGCTAAAAATACCAATAAAAGAATTCATGTAGAATTAATATGGACTGTGTACAAATTTGACACTTTTTAAAAAGACCTCAGTACACACCTAGCACTCGCTTCAAACTGCAGAGTCCCTTGGCTTGAGATTTAAAAAAAAAAAAAAATCAGCATTCTCAAAAGCAATCCAAGTTGATTTGGTTTTCCATATGGATTTTATACACACATGTATACTTAGAGCGAATACTATAAGAACATATGAGAGTGTGTAGATCTGCCTTATCTTCCTAGCAATTCACAAACATTTCTGCAGTCCTGGCTGGTTTGACCCTGGCCTCCTCTTCCCCTTTGCTGTCCCTCCCGCCGCATTCCCTGCGAGCCTTGATTCTGGGTCCCCCCCCACTTTCCACAGTTAGCGCCGTTAATGCTGAATTAAGGAATAAACTATGTCCCCATTAAGTGCTCACTTTTTCCACCGGAGCCCAAATTATCTGACTGGGTGAGGGAAAGATCAGCTGTTTCAGGGGCAAAGGAGTTGGTGGGTGGGGACAGGGGCGGGGACTTGTGCCACCAGGACATGAGGCTGGAGGCGGGTGTCAGGACAGGCCACAGCGGCCCGCCCCCCCAGCCCCGCCGGGCAGAAGTGCGCACAAACCCTCCACGCCCGGAGGGGGGCATCAGGGCGGGGGCGGGGCCTCGGCGGAGAGCTCTCAGCACTCCTGTTCCGGGGTCTGAAGGCATGGAGAGGAAGAGAAAGCACATAGGCAGTTAGGGGGTTTAGGCCAGGATGGGAGTGCAGATAGGCAGTTAGGGGGATCAGGCCAGGAGGGGCAAGCAGTTAGGGGCATCAGGCCAGCAGGGGAGCAGTTAGGGGCATCAGGCAGGCAGGCAGGCAGGTGAGTGCTTAGGAGCCAGTGGTTCTGGATTGTGAGAGGGATCCCAGATTGGAGAGGGTGCAGGCCAGGCTGAGGAACCCCCCCACCTCCATGCATGAATTTTGTGCACCAGGCCACTAGTAATAAAATAATGAGCAAAGATTCGAACAGACACTTCACCAAAGAGGATATTTGGATGGCAAAGAAGCACACGAAAAGATGCTCAACCATTAGTCACTAGGAAAAAGCAAATTAAAACCCCAATGACAAACCACTACACATCTATTAGAAAGCTTAAAGTTAAAAAGACTAACAATACCAAGTGTTGGTGAGGATGGGGGGAGCAAGTGAAGCTCCCATACACTGCTGTGACAAGATAAGGAAATCGTTTAGCAATTTCTTAGAAAGTTAAACACGCACCTCCCACATGGCCTAAGCATTTTACCTGAGAGAAATGAAAACACATGTTCACAAAAGATTTGTACTTGAATGTTCATAACAGCGTTATTCAAAATAGCACCCCCCCCAAGTGGAAACAGACCGAATGTTCATTAACAGGTAAATGGATAAAGAAATGGGGGTATATCCAAACAAGGGTATACTACACAGTAATGTACTATAGTTACACTAAAAAGCATGAGTGAATCTCAAAATAAGTATGCGGAGTGAAAGAAACCAGTCCCAAAAAGCACATGTTATATGATTCTCTTTATGGAATTCTAGAAAATTCAAATTAATCTATAGTGACAGAAAAATCAGTGATCACCTGAAAAGCAGTGGGAGGTGAGGGAGGGGCAGGAGAAAGGTAATAAAAAAGAAGCACGAGTTCGGCCAGTGGTGCTCAGTGGTTGAGCACCAACCTATGAACCAGGAGGTCACAGTTCGATTCCTGGTCAGGGCACATGCCTGGGTTGCAGGCTCAATCCCCAGTAGGGGGTGTGCAGGAGGCAGTGATCAATGATTCTTTCTCATCTTTGATGTTTCTGTCTCCTTTCCTCTCTGAAATCAATAAAAAAGTATATATATTTTTAAAAAGCACGAGGAAACTTTGTGGGGTGATGTGTTCATTATCTTGATGGTGTTCCTGCTTTCAGAGGTTTATATATATGTCAACACTTATCAAACTGTATACTTTAAATATGTGCATTTATTATGTTAATGATACCTCAATAGAACTGTTTTAAAAATAGTAGTTTAAGGTCTCTGTCCAGAAACTTTAATAAGATAAAATGCATATTCCTAGACATTAACCCTCACTATTCTAATTCCCCAGATCTAGGGTAGGACCCAGAAGGCTGCATATGTAACAAGCCCTCCAAGTCATTCTAATGCAGGTTGTCCTTAAACCAACCTCTGTGAAACACTGGTCTTTGGGAGGAAGGGTTTCTGGAACAATTGTGTGACTAGAATGTTGTTTCTGGGGAAAACAGTAACTTTTTCTACTAGGGATGTTACAGCTTTCTATTTTATGCCTCTTGCACTCATACTCAATTACCATAAAATACACTTAGTATATATCCTATATAATAAAAGGCTAATATGCAAATTGTCCCCTCATAGTTTCCCCCATCTTATACTTATATAATTTAAAATCAATTATGTATTCTTGTTACTATTTCCTGGCAGAGGCCTACAGTTTAAATCGAGAACTGTGTCACTTGGTTGTGACAGAAAACCCACATGGTGGTTTTCCAGGCACACTTCTTAACGTATCTTTTCTACATGACGCACACTCACCCTCGCTTCCTCCTGACCACCTGACGATCAAAGCAGACACAGAAAGGATATGAAATGGTTGCATTCCTGCTAAATCTCCAGAGATAAAGCTTATCTTTTCATATTTATATAATTTTCCTTACCAAGTGCAGAACAACATTGCCAGTATAAATGATAGGAAACAGATTTTCCATATGAGATCCACAGTTCTTAACCCTAGCAACATTACCTAAAGGAAATATTAAAACTCAATTAATGAAACTTTTGGATTGTTCTCCAAAATATCCCTGCTGTAATGAGGGTATATTGAAAAAAAAAAGTGACAGGGTGAAGCCCACTCAAAGATGACTTTTAATTATTTAAAAGGACTACAGCAAGTGACATTTGTGAAAATGGTGCAAAAAATATTATATTCTTCCAAAAACTCTACATGAAAGCATGGAAAAAAACTGGCAAAAGTAGCCAGAAACTGTATTTTCAGAACACTGGGAATTAAACAAAGGCTGACAACATTCCAGACAGCATTGATTTAAGAGAAATGGCTGCGTTTCAGTGTGAACAGTGAGCTGTATGGTGTTTCAGTTGCCCTGTCCCATTCTGCCCCCGACTCTTGGTGACAGCCTTGGACACCAAGGACCTGTAATCGTTTTGAGCTTTAGCAATCATGATGAGCTTTAGCAATCATGATGAGCTTTAGCAATCATGATGAGGTTTAGCAATCTGGCTGCCACAGGAGGGACAGCACAGGACAGGAGCTCCTTCAAAGTCTCATCTCAGAGAACTGTCATCATTCCTTTGTCTGGGGTTTCCTTGCGATACCCTCATTGCAAATTTGTCTTTATTAGGTCCGATTCAAAGCTTGGCTAGTGTAAAAAGCCTTTCCCCAGGGGCATTTATAGAAAATGAGTGGAGGCAATTGTTTAACTTCCTCAGAAAGTTAACGTAGAGTTACCATATGGCCCGGCATATATAACCCAGGGAATTAGTGACATAGGGTCACACAAAAACGTGTACACAAGTTTCCATAGCAGCATTATGCACAATATCCAAAAAGTAAAAACAACTCAACTCTTCGTCAACAGGTGAATGGACAAACAAATATGGTATGTCCATACAATACACTACTATTATTCACCTGTGGAAAAAAAAAAGTGAAGCACTTATTCATGCTACAGCAGGGATGGACACTGAGAAAATTAGGCTGAATGAAACTGGACAGGAAGTGCCACATTTTATATGATTCCATTTATATAAAATGTACGGAATAAAAATGTACATAGAGACAGAAGGTAAATCAGTGGTTGTCAGGGGCTGGGGGGAGGAGATGGGGAACGGGTGATAATGGTACATGGTTTTATTGGGGGGGGCGGGGTGAAAATATTCTGGAATTTGTCACGCGGCGATGGTTGCACAACCTCATGAATAGACTAAATCCCAATGATTTGTACACTTTAAGAGAGTGAATTGTATATTAATTATATTTCAACTAGAGGCCCAGTGCATGATTGAATCATGCACGTGTAAGGTCCCCTACACGCTTTCGCTTTTCGCGGTGGAGCTGGGTGCCTGTCCGCTGGTGCACCAGGCACCCAGCTCCCCCACTTTTGATGGTCCGCGGCTGCTGAGGGGGGCTACCCTGCTGTTGAGAGGCGCAGGGGGTGGGACTCCCGCCCCCTGCGCCTCTCAACGGCAGCTGAGGGGGGCTGCCGCGGACACCTGGCTACCCTGCCGTTGAGAGGCGCAGCTGGGTGTCCGTGGCAGGCCCCCTCAGTGGCCGTTGAGAGGCGCAGGGGGCGGGACTCCTGCCCCCTGCGCCTCTCAACAGCAGGGTAGCCCCCCTCAGTGGCAGCGGATCCATGCCTCTCAATGGCCGGATAGGCCACCCCGAGTCCCGCCCCCCAGCCTCCCGCCACCCAATCGTGGGTGTAGCGGAGTGATGGTAATTTACATGTTACTCTATTATTAGATAGGATTTTTTTTTAAAAAAGTAGTACAGCTTCTGAAAGTCATATTGGCCATTTAAATTTCCATGAACAATTTCTGGGGTGGCTTTGGGCTATTGGATTGAGAAAGTTAATCTTGGCAATTACATATAAGGGGGAACGTAACTACAAGGGCCACACACACACACAACCACAAAAAAGCAAGCCCTTTACCTTCCAGATACTCAAAAGTGTGGCTACAGTTACTTCTCTGGCAAACTATTTTCTTTAACAATATCTCCAATCTGCACACCCGCCACTAGGTCGGAAACAGTATAACTCTCCAGACTAAAGTCAGCAAGGGTAAGCCTACCTTTATTATTGTTTTGTTGTTCCATCAATAATTTACTTATTTCCGTAAACCAGCAATCTCTGATTTCTTTGGAAGCTGCCTGCAATGACAGATAAGAAAACACTGTGAGTATCAGATCACCTGGAGGAGGAATTGCACAGCGCTTTCATTCTCCGGGGGGACCGAGTTAGAACAATGATGATAGAAAACACTTGTCAAGCCACGGGCACCCCTCTGGGGAAGACCCGAGCTTTACCTGCAGGATGTATTTCTCAAGTCCATTTCGGTTGACAAGTTCAAACTTTCTGTTGCTCCCCCTTTCAAGTTGGTGAATTGAAAGTGTCGCCCACTGTTACAAAGAAAGAAGAAAAAATTTCTAAACCATCGTTTTCTGATTTCAAACTTGTCACCACTGTCAGCTACCCTAATCCTTTCTACCCCTGATGTCTCTCTTCTTCCATCTTCCTTCCAAGTGTTTTTGCTCTCTTCTCCTAATGGCTCCAAGGAGCGTAAAACACAATCTGGTACAGAGCCAACTGCCTCATCTGTTTCAGAGGATAACAGACTGTGTCTTTCTATCAGTAGAGCGGTAGCCGCAACCTTTAAGCAAAGATCACCTCTTCCGTAACACAGGCTCTCATCACCAAGTCTCTCACTCCTGTGCCCGGAGGAAATAGGTCCCTTCCCTCCACTTAGCACAAAATCCCCCTCTACTCCGGCTCTGCCCTGTCTACTGACTGATTCCAAGCCCTGACTCTGGAGGCAGACGTGGGTGTGGATTGTGGCTCTGTGGTGTGGCATTTGGTGAGTGAGCCTCAGCGCTCTATGCTACAGTTTCCTGCCTGTGAAATCAGATCACTATGTCTCTGTCCATAGGGTGTGCGGGCCCCCAGCTGCGACAGGAGCCCTTTACCTGCACAGACTTCTGAAAGCCGTAATGAGGGGCCAGGCCCTGGTCACTGGGCTCCATCCGTATCTTGCAGAACACGATTCCCCTCTCAAATAGATAGAGCTGCCTCTGGCTGGGCTTAAACCGAATGAAACCCTTCATCTTGGAGCGCTCCTTGTGCACTGTCCAGACGCTGAACGCGCCGTGCCTCAGCAGCCTGCCCAGTTCCCGGATGTCCTCCTTCAAGGATCACAGACACACACACAAAGCGAAGCTGCTCAATGACTCGCCAGGGAAAGAACTCTGAGGGGTCTGTTTTCAAAGGAGAAATCATGCTTATTCTGAGGCCCACGGACCTTAGAAATGCCACTCAGGCCAATCTGCCACTAAATCAAAACTGCAACCTTGTAAGCTTCACTGAGCATGCCGACACCACTCCGTTACATCAGGAAATAGCTCAGCCGCGCAAGGGGATACATCTACAGCAAGTTGGATATACTGGAACGAAAGATACTGGGACTCTGAGGTGTTGTCTTGTAATTCATTTTAGCTAGCAGAATTCCATGTCCGCATCTTCGTTTCTGAGACATGACACTACTTAACGAGGGCAAGCGGTTAACATGGGAATTATGCTCAGAAGAGACAGAATTTTTTGCTGCATCGTGGATCTCGGATAATCCACGTGCTCCATCTGCTAGCTAACATCTGCTTCATGTCTATGAGAACCTGGGATCATGAGATTTGTTCTGAAAGGAGAAAGCTTAATGCGACCTAATGCAGGGGTGGGGAACCTTTCTCTGCCAAGGGCCAATTGGATGTTTATAGCATCATTCCGCGGGCCATACAAAATTATCAACTTAAAAATTAGCCTGCTATCTTTGGTCAGACATTTAATTAACTCACCCCTAACGCCTTAGCAGGGCCAGACCAAAAGATTTCCTAGGCCTTATATGGCCCGTGGGCTGGACTTTCCCCACCCCTGCAGACAGAAAATAACTGAGGAAATTAGGGCAAAAAATTTTTTTAAGATGTAAAGGTTGTACATAAAACCCACGCAATAAAGCCATGTACACTTGCTGCAGACTCAGCTCTGACCTCCCAGCAGACTGCACAGAGGGAAGCACAGGGAGTTATGTGAATCATTATGTCCCAAGACATACCCAAACCAGTTGTTCAGGAAACGCACGGATTCCTGTTAATGAGACATGAGAGACATTTCTCCCATGAGTCCTCATACATACAGGGTCACTGAGTCCAATACTGAGCACCCCCTCAAACACATCCCAGAGTAGAGGGATGAATGGATTTTAGGTAAAGCAGTTTCTAAGGACACATCTGGAGAAGGTGGAGCATCACTTCATAGGCACAGCTGTAAAAGCAATTCTAAAAGAGGCCAGAACAATGGGGGTGTGAACAAGCCCAGGTGTACTCTCTCCAATGACCTGTAGAGGGCAGGGCCATCTTAGTAAGGTGTCTGCCAAGGCCATGGCCAAAGAAGCAGCCATGGACAGCGATGTTTCTGTCCTTATTCACCTCTGCACTTTCCTCCTCACCCCTCCTGCAGCCACAGCCGTTTGCATGTTGGGAGGCAACTGATCAAAGGATGTGGGGCCAGGGAGGTGCCAGCCCCTGACCCCAGGGGCCTCGTGTGAAAAAGATGCCAAACAGCCAACCTGATCCTTATCTCAGCTGAAGAGACCTGAGGAGGAGGCGGTGAGCAGCAGGGGTTGCAGCTGTGAGATGCTCTATCAGAGGGCAGGTGGTGGAATGAATGATAAGGAAGATGAGTCACCGGAAACTATGAGGAAGGGGAAAAGACATGGACGGACCCAGTCACTGCCTGGTGAGCGGAGAGGCAGAGCACATAGGTGAGAACCTCAACTCCCTTCCAGGCCAAGGCCCCAGAACTGATGGGGAGCCTGGAGTTGCCCAGTTCCCACCTCTGGGAGCTCGGCGCTGCCACTGTCCTGACCCTACCTGAGGTTCTGCGGTCAACTTTTCCAGTAAGTCCATCATCACTGGAAGTCACTGGGGCCGATTGCTGGGTGTGAGTCTAGCTGAAACAGACCAGCTGCATATCCTCCAGGTCGTCTTGCATAAGCTTTGTCAGAGCCATGCCCCTGATAGGATTAAACAGTCAGGATGCATGTCTGTGTGGAGGCCGCCACTGCCAAGGGGAAGCAGGCAAGGAGGTTCCTCAGAGCCGGACCAAGGATGACCCGGGCCATCTTTTCAACCATGTATATCCTTTCTTTCCAATCAGACTGTAGTTGGTCCCAAAGCCAGAGACCACGTGCACAACCTCTTACCGATATTTGTCCCTTAGAAAGTATTTATTCATTTATTGGCATTTAGTGAGGGCGGGGGCGGGGGCGGGGGCGGGGGCGGGGGTGGGGGGTGGGGCATGAAGCTGAGTGCTCAGCACTACGAGGGAATTAATGCAGTGAATAGCATCTCCTCCAAAGCTCATGTCCACCTGGGACCTCAGAACGTGACTGTATTGAAAACAGAATCTCAGATGTAATTAGTTAAAATTTGGTCATACTGGATTAGGGCGGACCCTAACCTAAAGGCTGGTGTCCTTATGGGAAGAAGAAACAGAGACACAGAGCCGCACACATATAGAAGATAGTCGTGAAGACAGGGACAGGAATTGGAGTGATGTAGCTGAAAGCCAAGGGATGCCACGCGTTGCCAGAAACAGGAGCAAGGAGGAAGAGCCCTCCGAGAGAACCTTGATTTTGAATTTCTAACTTCCAGCACCATGAGAAAATAAATGTCTGTGGTTTTAAGACACCCAATATGTGGTGTGTTATCACGGCAGCTCCAGGAAATGAATATACCCCCAACCAGTTTTTTTCCACCAGTGACGTAATGGTGTGGCCCTCACTTTGGTGTGTTGAAGAATCTAATGGATGTGAACTCAGAGATAGGCTAGGGGGTACACCCCACACAAATGAGCAAGTGAAAAGTACTCCTCCGTATGGGAAATGATGGCAAAAATAAACTAGTAAACGCCACCATTTTCATGTGTGGACATTTTGTGGGCCAGAGCTCTGATATGAGAATTTCACATGTGACCACACGGGCCAAAAGAAGAATCTGGCTGAGAGAGAACCTAGGGAAGCTAGCCTCCAGGAAGACGGGGGGTGGCTCTGACAGAGCTCTATGCTTCTTACACGAAGAAGCAGAAAACGTCTGGATAAGTGAATCCGCACAAAGCCTGGTCCAGAAATGAAAAGCAGAAGCTGTGGGACGGAGAAGCCGAGATTACAATCGCCAGAAGCAAAGGGGTTACCTCCTTCCCAGTCTGATCAAGGACCCAAATAAGTCACCCCTGGGGCCCTGTATTCAGCACCTACCAGGTGCCAGGCAAGGTGCCTTAAATAGGATTTAATCTTCATTTACTCTACTTAGAGGTGTCGTGAGGGTGGGAAGATGGGCAAGGCAATCCCACTGAGTCATTAAGATTGTTTGCTCAGCCTTATTTCTGTAGCCAACAAATGTTAAGGAAAGTGGAAAGTAACCTAGAAACAAAATACATGGGCCTAGCCCACAATAAACTTGCAATAAAAATACTTCCTTTAATATATTATAAACTTTGTTTCAGAAAATTAAAATGTTTTATTCAACCTTTACTATTCAACTTTGAAACTTGTTCCTGGCAAGTCAGGATTTAAAAGGACTCTAAATGTTTTTCTATTTTATACATTGGATTGAAGAGGGGAAACTTTTTTTTTTTTTTTTTGGCAAATAGAGGGAAGTATATTAAATCTCAGTGTTCCATAAAACAACCTTTCTTTAAAAAATAATTTAAAAAAAGTTTTTGTGATTCAATTAAGCCAAGAATTGAGTATACACAAAGAGAAAAATGTAAATATCAGAAGGGATTTTTTTCCCCCCTAGTTGCTTTAATTATGAAGTCACCCACTGAAGTTCAATTTCTTTCCTTTACAAAACCAGGTTAATATTGGATGTCAAGTAGAGAAACTAAGAGATGAAGCTAGATTTATTCACCCGTACAACACTTTGTGATAAAGTTCCACAAAGCTGAGTCCAAGACTCTCAGTTTCATTGGATCTGAGTTAGTAGTAGGTGAGTTGTTAGTACACTCTAAACAGAACCAGATGAAGAGTATGTGGAGAGGGTGGTACCCTGGCTAGGGAGTGAAGAGATCCAAGACACAGTGCAAGCTGATGACCGCGTGATCTTGGGCGAGTTAACTCTTCTTTCCATGGATCTGCTGCTGAAGCAGAAAGTTGAAAATTCCAATGCCTGCTCTATCATCCAATAGAATTATACAAAACTGTCACGATAAATTAGCTAATGTACGAGGTGTAAAGCAAGTTAGCCTTAGCAAATAAAGAAACCACGGAGTGTATGTCAAAGGTGCCATTCTGAGGACACATGGGGGGAAAAAGATGTTTTGCACGTGCTGTAAAATCTCCAAAATTCTATAAACTGGTTCATCTGATTTGCACACAAGCCGTTTGGAGGAAAATTAAAGTAGATAGCTATCTACACACGTTTCATTCATTTTTTTTCTCATAACTTCCTCCTCTCATGTTACTTATATTCAGAAGAACAGCTGGGAGTTTCCTGCCCTGTGTAACATTTGATTCAGGCAAATGGGTATTCCATAGGGGCAGCTGACACATGGTCAAAGATAAAAAGAAAACAACAGAAAGATGTCCCCAAACGATTAAACAAATCGCTTCCTTGACTTCAGCTGAAGAAGGAAAAATTAATACCAAGGAAAGGGTCCGTTCTCACCCCGTGTGGCTCATGAGTAGCCCCTGAATCATGCATCAGCAGTAAACAGTGCGCTGAGTGCCAGGGACAGAAACAGCTTCCCTGCCTGGATCACAGCAAACCCAGGGGCTGTTTCTGAAATGCTGGCCAGAGAAATAACAGGAAGGAAAGAAAAAGATCACAATTTTTGTCCCTTCTTAATTTGCATGGTTTAATTTATGACAAGGAAAGATAAGAAAGGTCATCTCATCTTCCCAGACCTCAATAAAAACAGGTAAAAATGAACAGGGGGGGGGGGGAAAGAAGAAGGAGGAAAGTATCTGAAATGCAGAATGCTTGGTCCTTGTACAGTAAGCACAGCCTCCCAAAGAGGTCCAGGCCCTAATCCCTGGAATCTGAGAGTAGGTCAGGATACATGCCGAATGGTTTCAGATGGAATCAAAGTTGCTCATCAGCTCACTTTGAGGTGGAGAGATTATCATGGACTACCTGGGTGGGTCCGATGTAATCACAAGAGTCTTTAAAAAGTCGGAGAGAAGCAGAAGAAAGGGTCGGAGTGATGCAATCAACGTGAGAACTCAATGAGTGTGATGTTGCTGCTTTGAAGTGAGGCAGTGGCCGTGAGCCAAGACACGTGGGTGATCTTTGTTGTGGCTGTTTTTTTTTTTAAGATGGAAAAGACAAGGAACAGATTCTCTCCTAGAGTCTCCTAAAAGGAAGGCAGACACTTTGATTTTAGCCCCTGGTGAGACTGTTGTCCTTCTGCCCCGTGGATCATAAGATGAGAAATTGGTGCTGTTCTAAGCGACCAGACTCGTGGTGATTTGTTATGACAATGACAGAAAACTAACATTCCTGGGCTAACATCTAGAGCACTTCACAGTGACTATGAATACTCGGTATGTTCCCGATGAATATTACTTATGTTCCAGCACTCAGCGTGGAGGATGGTTTGTCTGGAATGCCCAGGACGCGCCTGCTCAGGAACAACACGAATGCCAGAGCTGAGATGGCCCAACCTCCCAGCATCGCCTCTCTTGGTATTTTCCTTCAACCACTTGGATGAAGGCAAGAATAATACATGCTTGTTGGGCCTCTTCTGGGATCTGAGATGTAAAATGGGGTGAGACTTTCACTTAGCACCCCATTTTCAAAGTAATTTTCATGGAGAAAATCTGATCAAGAAGGAGAATCTTTTAAATTTTAATAGTGCCAGGAGTCGAAATAAATTACCCTTTTAGCAATTTCCCCTGCCCAGACACATCCTGGCCCCTGAGTTCCTGGTTTTTCCAGGGCACAGGCCAGGCTCCACATTCCGGACCACGAGGAACACAAGATTCCTGAAAACCCTGAGGGGCTGCTGGGACTCTGGGAGCACAGGTGTGTTGACGGGTGTAGGATACTTTCCCAGAGTCAAAATCCTTTACCATAAATCGTTTCTCCGACTTGGCCTCAGCATCTCCTACCTTGTTTACACGGTGCCTGCCTCTCAGGGGAAACCTTCCAACCAGTGTTATGGGACATAACATACCGGGCATCCAGTGACGGCTGCCAGACCCACAGCCAGTTCACAGGACTTGATCAACTCCTCCATCATGGCCAAGGCCTGCTGCAGTTCAGCCAAGAACGCGGGAGCCTGGGTCCTCTTCGGCCCAGCCTGTGGAAACCAAATGCCTTGTAGGAAATCAAAAGGTAAGCCATGTCCCAAGTGAAGATGGAACAGAGGACAGAGATAAGGAGCCACGGATCCAGCCAGCACGACGTATCTGAGACTGAGACGGCGGGGACACCGATCTGCTTTCCAGCTCGCCAAGAATGGCGGCTGACGGTATTTGCTGGTTTACCATCAACCACACTTCTGTAGGTTGTACTAAGGAAGAATGAAGTTCATAAAATCATGGGCATTATACGCCTGCTCTATAAGAAACATACTGGGATTTTTTTTTTTTTTTTTTGAAGCAGGAAAACACAAAAACCAAAAACACAGCCCCTTTAAATTGACTGCCCTCTCCTTTATACTCCTACCCCTGCGGCCTGTGGAAAAGTACGATTCGTATTCCTGTATTGAATGTGAGAGCCTTATTCCTATGGGCAAAGTTATACTTAAAACCTTCCTGGAGGAGAATAGTTTTACACTCCCAGAGAGACAAAGAATGGGCTGCCAGGGCAGGCTGACTAATGATTTACCTGTAAATGCTGTCAGGGTTGCATTTCCATAGCTCTGCCCTTCCTCCCCTCACACGCTACTGCCTTTAAAGTTACCAAGGAGGTCTGCACCTCCCAAACGTGAAGACTCAGCATTAAGTGGAAAAGCCTGAACTGCTAATTCAAGAAACCAATGTTTCCACTGGTAGCACTGTGACACTTAGGCCATACGAGGGATGGTTCTTACAGCCTGAAAGGCTTTTGCTCAGGTTTTCAGTATTTTATTCCCCACTACTTACATAACGTATTGATGTTCTCTAGTAAATGCAAACAAAAAGATTTTGGTCCCTCCCATTTTTTTAAACACACCAATTTCTACAACAAAGAACAGATAGCTTTTTGCTGCCCCATAGAGCCCCACCCCTTTTTGTCCTCTACTGCATGATGTCAGCGAAGGGTTGTGTTATTTCCTTAACCTCTGCAGAAGCAGCAGGGAGCAGCATTGTTAGAGCAGATATATATGAGTGACAGAGCTGATGAATGGAGCAGATCATGCTGCCTCCACTGAATGACCTGCCCAGGAGTCATACCTTCGCCTTCGTAATGAATATGCTCTGGTCCTGGGGAAAGACAGCAGGCTCACCTGACCTCACAATAACATCAGCAAAGGGTTGAAAGTTCTTACACCAGGCAGCATCCTCTTCACCCAACATGTAAAACGCAACTTTAGAGACTCCACTGCTTCTATTCTTTCTCCTTCCTAGTTGTGCTTTGGTAATGTAGGGCTCAGAAAAAGACTTACAAACATTACTAAGTCCTTCTCCCTCAGGCCAGCTCCCCTAGCTCCAGACTGTAAAATCATCACCCGTGTCTTGAGCTTCTAATTTCAAGGGGTCCCCCACACACATTCTGAGCAGAGAAGGCATGCAAATAACTTTGAGACACATGCCTCGGGTTTCTCTTGTTAAAACAGGAGTATTTAATAGGAAATTTAAAAGAAAGGCCATTTCTAAGCCACAAATTTCTTCCTAATCGGTTTGGCTTCCATTTCCTTCAAGGGAACCTTGGCTGTCTCTCTTAGCACACACACACACACACACACATATTTGGAGAGGAATGGGACACAATGTATACAAATTAGATAAACAAAGGAAGAAATAAAAATCATTCATAATCATACCGTGCAGGAAAACCACAGTAGAGATTTTACCACATTTACTTTCAGTCTTTTGTGTATGCATTTTACACATTCCTGTTTGTATTCCTGTTAAAACATTTTTGTGTGAAAGGAAGAAAATGCAATACCATTTATCCTGCTACAAATCTCCACTTTGAAATTGCCTTTAATTATTTTGTTTCTTCCTGACTATGAGTTATGAAATACATACAATTTTACAAGACTTAAACAATCGAGATCTTAAGCAAGGAAAACAAAATCGCCATAAATCCTCCCACCCTTGGGCAAACACCATTAACAGTAATATAAAACAATATTTAGCATCCAGTACCTTAGCCGAACCTCCTTCTAGGTCACCTGGGTCTATCTCCAAATCCTCAGGAGACTCAAAATCCAGCAGACCCTGCATTAACCCAAAAGCCTTAGTGAAAAATCAAAAAGTAGAATGCCAACTAAATGTACTGTACAAACAATCTCCAGACAAATGCTAAAGTAACTGAGAATGTATGCAAATTTGTCTGTCTGTCACGAGTAAGAGGGAAAGAATGAATTATCTATCTGGCACAGTGTTCTTTGCACAAATAATATCTTATTAGCCACATTCTTATGTAGCCTGCTTTTTCTCACTCAACAGCGTATCATGAATGTTTATTTTCTCATGACATTATATACTTTTAAAAACATGGTTTTGATTGTGTCAGCGTTGTGTCTTACACATAAATCGTAATTGATTCATCTTCTCTATTGTTAAATATTTTGGTTCTGTAATTTTTCCTAAAGATAACTTCCTAGAAGTGGAATTGTCAATGTTAAGAGTTTTGATGCATATTTCCAAGTTCCTTAGAGAAGGATAATGTGCCCGCCAGCCACTTATAAAACCTTGCTCACCAGCCATTTAATCAGAAAGTTTGACCAACTGAATTAACAGGTCAATCCCACCTCACTGCTTTTTAGTTTGAATTTCTCAGATAATTAGTGAGGTAGAACTTTCAAAAAATGTTTGCTATGAAACATTTCTTCTTTTGTAAAATGCCTATGTTCTTTATTCATTTTTTATTATTAATTTCTTTTTTATTGAGGTATACCTGACACATAAAATTGTTAGATATGTAAAGTGTACATCATGATGATTTGATATACATATACATTGTGAAAGGATTCCCCCTATCTAGTTAATTAACACATCCATCTCACCTCACATAGTTATCATTTGTATGTGTGAGAGAGAACAGTTAAGTCTACTCTGTTAGCAAATTTCAGTTACACAATACAGTGTTATCAAACTTCATGTTTTACATTAGATCCTCAAACCCTATTCATCTTATAGCTGAACGTTTGTAACATTTACCCACCTCTCCCCATTAATTATTCCTTTAAATAGTAGCCTACTTAAAATTTTAAAAGAAGAAAAATGAATTTTGCTCTTATGATATGAGTTAGTTTATACAAGAAATCAGCATGAGTACCGGTACCTATTCTAGAAAAGCTTTGTAATAAGCAAAACTTACAGGAAAGAAATATTGCACCATTTTGCAAACCATATCTTAATTCAACAAAATCCAGGGAAGAAAAATTCTCTACATTAAATTTGATAGTTTCCAGTCCTGGCCAGTGTTGCTCAATGATTAGAGCATCATCCCACACACTGAAGGGTTGTGGGTTTAATTCCCTGTTAGGGCACATACACAGGTTTTGGGTTGGATCCCCGGTCAGGGTGTGTATGGGAAGCAACCGATCGGTGTTTCTCTCTCTCCCTCTCTCCCTCTCCCTTCCTCTCTGGAATCAATAAAAATAAAAATGTCCTCGGGTGAGGATTAAAGAAAAAACTTTGGTAGTTTCCATCCATCACTCAGCCTGTTTGATAGAAATCATGCGTTCAATGAAAGGGAGCTCCTGTTGCTGATAGCAATGTATGCTGATAATTACATTAATAATGCTTAATTAACTTGCTTTGACTCATTAGACATTATGTACTAAAAAAACTCTTGGTAATGAATATTAATTTTCATAACATCTCAGATAACGTAGTAAGCGTTTCATGGATATTCCTTTTTTATTGTTTCATTATTAATTTCTATGAGCTCATTATTGAGCATGCTGACCATTGGTCACATCTCTTGCTAATATATATTTTCCCCATTTTTTCATGTGTCTGTCCTTCATGGTATAATCCGTCATTCCTTCCCCTTTCTTTTATACTTAGAACAGCTCTCCCACACCAGGATTCTACAATCCTTTCAAAGCCACGAGGCAGTCAGCCCAACATCCATGCTCTTTCAAAGAAGCTGCAGCAGGAGCTCAGTTCCTCAGGACGGAGACAACCACAAAGGCCTTCCTTTCTTCATAGGCCTGCCAGGGGTTTAAACGTGTGTTTCCGGCCATCCAGCGGGCTCCTCCATGGGAAAAACTGGCCGGCCCTGACTCGCCTCCCATGGTTTTGCACAGACCCCCAAGGAAGATTTTATAATGATTCCGTCTCTTGTTTCCTCAATAAAGCTAACAAAATCTTCCAAGTATTTGTAACATGTATTCCCTCCTTTACTGAGTCCAAAAAGCATACCAGGCAAGTGTCATTACTACCTTCCTTTTACAGGGGAGGAGCCTGAGACTGAGCCGTTAGGAACCTGCCTGAGTTCACCCAGCTGTCAGAGCCCGGATCCACACCCAGGATGTCTGACTCCCGACTCTGTGCTTCTGGTCACTGTGCCCCACGGTCCTCTGCAAATGGAACTTAGCTATTGTGTCCACATCGCTTCAGAGGGAACACTGGAGCCCTCCGTCCCGGATGCAGCCAGGCCTGGGAGTGAAGCCCCCCTCTTCCCCAGCCTCCCTTAGGTCCCGCCCTCTCCTCCCTGGGCCCAGGGGTAGGACTTCATGACCAGAGTAAGGATGGGACAGTCAGAGGCATGCGAGGCCCTAAGAGGATGCTGTGTCATTACTCGCTCACAGTTACTACGCATGTTGGGAGGCAGTGAGCCATCGTCCTCATTCCCACACGGGCGTGACATCTCCAGGCATCAGACAGCACTACCTGTCACGAAGCTTCATGGGGCTCAGCGCTGGGCGAGCTCTCTGCACGCATCACTCACTGCTTTCCGCAGCGAGGAGGAGGGTCTGGTATCCTCATTCACTATGAGAAGACCTAGGCCTGAGAGGTCCGGGAATCCCAGTTGGTAGCAACAAAGCCAGTGCAAGCCTAGGCTGGGGCTGTCGAGGCAAAGATGAAAGAGCTAACTTTTCCCGAGAGCGGAATATTGGACTCGAGCTTAACCTCCGCGAGCCTCGGTTTCTTCATGCTCCAGAGCCTGTCTGACACATCTGGTTGCGGGATTAAGTAAACAATATGTGTGGGAAGGCTCCCAGGTCCCTCTGGACTCTACGATTCCTTGGTCTTCCCCCTCATTGAGGAGGGCCGCGTTAGACGTGGAGGACAGAAAAAGCTCCACGGACAGAAACTTTACCTCAGAAGACAAAGTCACAACTCTCCACGTGATCACCTTAGTGCATGCATCTGTTTTCCCAACACAGAAAAGCACTGTCTCATTGGCTTTACCTTCAACAGCATCTGGTATTTTATAAGTCTCTGGCTTGGGCCTCTAAGATACTTGAAAAGAGGGAGATTGTGATCCAATTGGCGCTGGCATACCTTTCAAAAACAAACAGAAACAACATCAAACAAAACAAACAGCACACACACAGAGAGAACAAAGGTGGCGGCATTTACATACAAGAAATGACAATTCTCAGGGGGAAGGGGGTCTGAGGGGTGTGGGAAAAGACTGGACAAAAGTCTTAACACTTATGGATGAAGACAGTGGCGGGGGGGGGGGGTAAGGGCATGGGGTGGGGTGGGGAATCAGGTGGAGGGGAGCTATGGGGGGAAAAAAAAAGAGGAACACCTGTAATAATCTGAACAATCAAGATTTATTTAAAAAAATAAATAAATACAAAAAATGAGTGGGCTCTTCATGGACGAGAGGAGAGGGGTATCGGTGTTGACCAGTTTCCTAATGCTACTGAGTTGCTCAGTCCTTCAGGAGCAGCGAGTGAAGTGAAAGGAAGCGGGAAGGGGACAACTTGGCTGGTATTTTTTATAGGCAACTAGGGAAGCAGGGCCATTTATTTCTTTTAGAAGGCAAGCCCTTAGAAGACAGTGGGGCATTTCAGGTCCTTCTACACAGGAGGCAGCCTGTCTGTGAGTTTGGGCGTGGTGGGGCCCACTGAGGTCATTTGAGTCTGGAGGATACATGATGGCTTATGATATCATTCAAGAGAGTCCCAATGTCTAATCTTTTGGATTTAATTCTGTTTTCAAAAACCATCTTAGAAGAGGACTCTGGTTTCTGCACCGGGCTTCTCGCAGACCTGCTCACAGAGACCCAGGGCAGCATCCAAACTTCCAACGTACGACTTCAGCATAGAAGAGACTTTCAATAAATGTAAGTCCCAGTGCCAAATGCCTCTGCCCAGTTCATACGTTTGATAGCTTTAAAAACTTGGTGCATAATGAACAAAATGAATTGACCAACAAAATAAGACCCGGAGCATGGAGGCATGGGACAGACGTACCTCGACGTGGGGTTGGAGGAACAAGCAGAGAGAAACCAAAGAACTTATATATTTGTATTCACAGCCCACGGACATGGGCAATAGGGTGGTGAAGACCTGGGGGTGGGGTGGATAGGGGCTGGGAGGCAGGGGGAGAAGGGGAGAAAATGGGAGATATCTATAATACTATCAACAATAAAAATATATTAAAAAATTTTTGATGCAGGGCCCGGGTGAGGCCGCGCGCCCCTGAGTCTGGGAGAGGCCGCAGTGCACCTGGGTCCGGGTGAGGCCATGCGCCCCTGGGTCCGGGTGAAGCTGGATCCCGGGTCTGGGTGAGGCCGTGTGCCCCTGGATCCGGGTGAGGCTGGGTCCCGGGTCCGGGTGAGGCCGCACGCACCTGGGTCCAGGTGAGGCTATGCGCCCCCTGAGTCCGGGTGAGGCCGTGCCCCTGGGTCCGGCCGAGACCAAACCAGAGGGAGTCGGACATGCATTACCACCATTTGTCCACCATCCAGAGCTGAGGGGTCAGTGCTGACATGTACACATAAGGAACTGGTGGACATTGAAATTGGGTCTCAAAAGAACTGTTGGTCCAGAAAGAAACTCACTACAGACTGATTCATTTGCCTGTCAGCATAACTATTATTGCTCGTCTCACATTCGGTTCTTATAAGTATATCTCTAGTGACACATGATCTCGATCATCTAGGGGAAATGATGAACAACATAGACTGATGAACAAGAACAGAACCAGAAACAAGGAGGCATCGATCAGACTATCGGGCCTCAGAGGAAGGGTAGGGGAGGGTGGGGGGAGAGGGGAGAGATCAACCAAAGGACTTGTGTGCATGCATATGAGCCTAACCAATGGTTAAGTTCAACAGGGGGTTGGGGCATCCGTGGGGAGGGGTGTGGGATGGGAATGGGGGGATGAGGACAAATACGTGACACCTTAATCAATAAAGAAATTTAAAAAATTAAAAAAAAGTAATAAATATGCAATATCTCACTGTTTAGTCAAGGGCACTGACCTCTTTTCCCTTAGATTGTCAAATAAAAAAAATTACAACAAACAAACAAAAAAATTTATTTTTGATGCACATAAACATTGTTCAGAGAAAACAGTTTGTGGGAGACCTTATAATCTCAACGTTACCCCAAAGTAGGCGCAGTCTTGACATTCTTGCCAGATTGCCTGAGCTCGGGGCAGATTCTTATGGTATTTAAAATATATCTGGAGATCTTCTTTCTGAGTGGGAAAAACAATTCAAACACATTAATCAGGTGGTATTTTTCAGGAAGTGGATAGGATAATACAGTTTATTTATTCATCCAACAAGCCCGGGTTTTTCAATGCGTGAGAAGCTGGGGATGCACAGTCAGGTGGCCTTGCGTTGGAGTGTGTGTGTGATGGAGGGGATGGGGGCAATACACAGCCATACGTACTAAATACAGATGGGAACAAAGTGCTGTGGGAGCAGTTACAGGAGGTTCATGAACAGGAGTCGGTCTTGATCTGTGTTGTTTCTCCTCTGCTTTTTATTCAAAATACCAATGTCTCCCCTAAATAGTTCTTTCCCTCCCCCCATCCCCCCAAAAAAAGGTGTTTACTGAGTGGTAAAACGGAACACTCTCTCCTATTTATCATAATCATGACTCCAATTCTAGGAAAAAAAAAAAAAACCATGAAAAAACAACCGAGAGAAACACCCCAGCAGGAAAATGTGACCATTCAGACAAAACCACACAGATCTAAATGGTGTGGGCAAGCCCCAAAGTGGCAAGCTATGCCTTAGTCAGCGCCTTCAACCTGCAGCACAAGATTCGAGAAGGAAAAGGTACTCAACTATCTCAGAGCTAGAGACCAGCAGCGATCCGAGTGCTTGCGCGACCTTGAGAGCATGAGGCGGACACACATCTGCCAATATCCCAGAGGGGAAGGACACCCTACGCCAGTGAAGCCAGCTGCAGCTTTGCTCCATCAGGAGAGCCTGGTCCATGGGCGCTGTGCTTGCCACAGAGCCACACCGCTCTGGCAGAGAGGCCCACGTGGTTTCTTCCTTTCAGATTTCGCGTCCCTCTCTTCCCGCTAACGGCCAGTTTGTGATGTCCTTCACATGCGTGTGGGCTCTCTTCCCCTCACTGTGTCAGCGCTGTCTCTTCTACTCTAAACACACGGCTCTGGTGAATGAGTTCCATTTCTGTACCTCTTCCCCTCTCCCGATGGATTGTAAGTGGTCATTTCACTACAAGAACTATAGCAACTCTGTCTTTTGTACTCTCTTTGCGTGCGCGCACACACATTTAGTAAGAGAGGTGGCCCTTGAGAAATGCTGTTCAGACTGGTCAAGGCAGCGGTCGGCCAACTCATTCGTCAGCAGAGCCAAATATCAACAGAACAACGATTAAAATTTCTTTTGAGAGCCAAATTTTTTAAATGTAAACTTCTAACGCCACTTCTTCAAAATAGAGTCGCCCAGGCCGTGGTATTTTGTGGAAGAGCCACACTCAAGGGGCCAAAGAGCCGCATGTGGCTCGCGAGCCGCAGTTTGCCGACCACGGGGTTAAGGAACTAGAATAAGAATTCAAAGCTTAACAATAACATATTCATTATGCATTCACTCAACAATTGTCTGTGGAGTGTGTTTGGTGCGCTGGCACTCGGCTGAGTGCATTTGTTAAACTCAGTGGCTCCCAAAGCATAGTAGACGAGAGGTGGGACACATTTCTGCCATCCTGAAGCCCAGGCTTATACAACATTACACATTGATTCAGGCATCTCATCTACAAATGGTCGGTCAGAGCACAAAGACATTGACTGTTAGCTCCTAAAAGAATTTAAGGTTTTGCTGCTTTCAACACTCACCACCAGAAGATTCTCAGTAGCTGAAGGAGACTTTGGAGATACAGCTTCCCACCCAGTAACAGTCAGCCACCTTTCCCCAATTCTCCCAGTAACGGATGGACCTGGGTCTCCACATGGGAGCTGAGCTGAAACCTGCGTTCCTGAAACCTTCACCTTGGTTATGTGTCTGTACTTTGAGCAACAGCACAGGACATTACAGGCCAAGTACCGAAATATAACTATCGACTTCAATTTGCTCTTCAGTCCAAAATTCCTTAGAGAAGAGATGTGCACTAGCCAGCAGCATATGAAAGTGCCCGATTCCCCTCACCTCCTTATAGAATAAATCAGGAGGCTAAAAAAATTACTACCAAAAACTCATATTCACACAGGGAGACACGACTGCTTATGAATTAAGACTGTGGGCTCTGGTGGTGGATGGTTCAGGTTCAGTTCTTGGCTTTGTCAATTATAAACTATATGGCCTGAGGTTAGTCATTTAACCTTCCTACACCTCAGTTTTCTCATCTGTTAAGTGGGCTCACCACAGCAGTCAATTCCTATGGTTGTTGTAAGATTAAATGAGATGATGTATAGAAACCTCTCAACAAATGCCTGATACATGCAGAGTACCCAATAAATAGTAGCTTATTGTCACAGCACTTTTTACTTTGTAGAACCCTTCTGTATGCATTATTTTATTTGACTTCCACAACAACTTTACGTGTTGGTATTATTAAGCCTGTTGTATGGAGGAGGAAAGTGAGACTCTAAGGGTTTAAGTGACTTACAGCTAGCAGCTTGATCTAGATAAGAAGTTTCGTTTCCTGAGTCTCATCCCATGCTCTTTCCAGAGAGCAAAGGAAATCAAAGTAAACCACTGACAAATAATATTCTACACGGAGCTTGGTCTCGGGGGCAGCTTTCCCCAAGTGGGACACAGGCCTCACCAAATCACAGCTGACACTGCCATGGCGTAAAATGTGGCCCATAGCCCAGCCCGGAAAAGGTGTCTGTGGGCGCTGGGTAATGACATCACGTTTTTGTTGACATTCTGAAGCCGAAATTGTCAACAGAATATGTCTGAAGACCAACTATTGCTACAATGTACCCCTGAAGCCGAAAGAAGCTGGCATCATCGACAGAATGTATCTGAAGACCAGCTATTGGCACAACATACCTCTGAAGCTGAAAGAAAGTGACGTCGTCAACAGAATATGTTTAAAGAACAACTATTGGCATAATGTACCTCTGAAGCCGAAAGAAAGCAACATCGTAGACAGAATATGTCTGGAGAATAGTCATCGACAAGTACTACCTATACTGGTAGGAATTGCCTTCATAGCAAAAATGAGGTAAATGAAGATGCAATTATCTAACACAGTTGTGGTGGAATGACTGTTACATGTCAATTTTGCCTATCCCTAAATTTCTCTGATGAAAAACCATCTGATGGAAAATGTATTTGATGTTGTAGCAAAGGCAAAGTTTTTCCAAATTATATAAATTTTCCAGAATACCTGGCATATTTTAAAAAATTAATGATAAACGAGGATTCTGACAGTAAAATTTTCATGGAAAATATTTGTTATTATATCATGTTGTTACTGGTTTTTATTAATCAATTTATATATTATTTTCATGTACATTTTACTAATTTTCTTTCATCTCTGATACTTCTATTATAGAGAAAGGGCAAATAGCAATATTAAAATATTTCTTCTAACTAATTTCCTGTCAATGTGCACGAATTTGTGCACTGGACCACTAGTAGTAAATAAAGGATGATAGGCCCACCTTATTGGCTAACAAATACAAGTCTTTCACAGCAGTAGCTAATACCCTTAGGATTCTCAAAGATTAGATAATTGCAATTTTAAGATAAGAATTTATTACCTGAATTTTATCTCCAACATCAATAATCATATAGGATTATATACAGAGTTTGCATTCTGGGTTAATGATTTCTAAGGTGTCTCCCAACATGGAGGACTATAAAAAGCTGGTATAACTGTAGGAGAGGAATTCACCCAAGAAAAGATATTTAGTTAGAAACTCCCTGACTATTTCCTCATACTTAGACAATTTTTATGTGATTAGACCCATTTTTCCGCCATAGGAATTTGGTCCTTTTCTCACTCAAAAAATGTAAATGACTTTGCAATCCTATATAATAAAAGGGTAATATGCAAATTGACCAATCAACCAGTCACAATGATTTGCAGTGACCACCAGGGGGCAGACGCTCAATTCAGGAGCTGCCCCCTGGTGGTCAGTGCGCTCCCTCAGCCACAAGCCGGGCTGATGGCTGGCGAGTGCAGCGGCAATGGCAGGACGGCAGCGCTAAGGATGTCCGACTGCTAAAGGGTGCAGGCCAGGCTGAGGAATCCCCCGCCCCCCGCCCAGTGCTCGAATGTTGTGCACCAGGCCTCTAGTAATGATATAAGCATTTATAAAATATTTCTAAACTATGAAACTAGATTTCACATTGGTGACTTGATGAGTGCAAAGTTGCAAAGTAAGAAAAAACACTAATAATGCTGTAAAAATAATTCGAAAAGGAAATAATGAGATTGAATACAAAACAGTTTTTAGTGTGCTACCTGGAATTCCAGCACTTGATGTTTGGAAAGCACATGCAGGGCCATGGAGGGAGGGGCCTTCTAAGCTGGTTAGGAGCTCTGGGGGCTGAAAGCTCTGTTTTTCCACGATGTCCAATACCTTGAAACCTAGGGATTCTTGTTTGCTTGCTCTCAGTTTACAAATGTATTTCTCTTAAACTCATCAGTCATAATTTGGGTGGCTTAAAAATTTGGAAGTTCTTTGATCAGTTGTCTCAGACTCACAAAAAATAAAAACAAGGAAGAGCCCTAGCTGGTTTGGCTCAGTGGATAGAGCGTCAGCCTATGGACTGAAAGGTCCCTGGTTCGATTCCAGTCAAGGGCACATGGCCGGGTTTCGGGCTTGATCCCCAGTAGGGGGCCTCCAGGAGGCAGCCAATCGATGATTCTCATCATTGATGTTTCTATCTCTCACTTCCTCTCTGAAATTATTTTAAAAAATTAAAAAAACAAAACAAGGAAGAGATGGAAAAGAATGGCTAAGAGAGAAGAAATGGGAAAGATTTGGGAAGCTGAGGGCAGCAGGATCATCTGCAGTCCTCCTACGGGGAGGGGAACATGTGGGTGCCAGCACCCAGGGAGCACCACTGGCCCAAACAAAGCAGGGGCGGAGAAGCCTGATGGGAAGAGGGCTGTGCGGTGGGAAGGGGAGGTCGTCAGACGAATGTTGTTGTAGAACAGGAAATTCACAAATCGGATGCTACACGTCAGAGAGGCCACCATAGAGTTAACATTTCCTAACCACCCTCTATGCTATAAAACATCAAATGAAAGTCAATATATTTTCAGGGATTTTCAGTTTTACATCAGTACTACTTCTCTTGAGAGAACTAATACAACTAGTGAGGAATGTAAGTGTGATTCTGGTCCTAAAAGAGTTAGGTTAGTCACGCGGAGTTATTCAGGATCAGCTGCTTTGGGTTGCCTGGGGGCCAGTCTTTCATTTCACTGGGCTTTGCCGGAAGCCAGGCTTATAAGTGGCCCCCACCTATGAGTGAGCTCAGTCAAACTGGATTTGTCTCACACCGCGTGCAGTTGTGCAACGGACTTCTGCTTCACATTCCAAAGGCAGATGTGTTTTCAGACCATTGGCCTTGCCATTAGCCCTTGCCACCTACACAGAAAATTAAGGGCTGACTTGAATCACACAGTTATTCTGATTGTTTAGGAACACAGACTTACTCTCTTGAGAAAGCAACGAGCCAGAAGTTCAGGATTCTCAGTGCACTTTTCCAATTCTTTCAGAAAAGTCCTAGGGGGGGTGAAGAAGTATAATAATGCTTTTTAAAGGACATTTACATGCATTAAAAAAATTTTTTTTAAGTAAAATCACATAAGGTTTTAAGAGGTGCCTAGAAAAATGTTGTTTTCTGCACTTTGTTGCTCTTGGTTCATCGTCAACACACTGACTTGGAAGAAAAAAAAGTGTATTCTGTGACGTTGGTAGGATTCCCTCAAACAACCACATTAAATTCCCTGATAATTCTAAGCACGAGCCACTGCCGACGGGATGCTCGGATGCCTCCTGCCGCCCATTAGCGTTAATAAGAACGGCTGCTGTTGCTGCTGCCCACCGCCATCACCGCCATCACCGTGAGCTTCCTGTGAGAGAGGCATACGCCGAGCGCTTCACACACAATAGCTCATTTCATCTTCCACCAAACCTCCTTGCAAGATGGGGTTTCAGAAACCCGAGGTTACGAGAGGCCACGTAACTTCCCAGGGAAAGTATCAGAAAATGAGATTTCCATTTCAGTTTTGACAACAGACCAATCGACGACACAAGATGTGGTTAGGAAGCAACCAAGGCTCTTTCCCCTTCCGGCAAATTAGATGTGTCATTTTGGGGTCGTTCCCGTGAGTGAAGTGAGGTTTACTCATCTGCAAAATGCAAGGGTTGGAAAATAATTTCCAAAGTCCCTTTGTCCTCCATTTCTCTAGAACTCGGCATGTAAAGTGCCCCGGGCTAAAAGGACAACTTGTTGGACCGGTTAGCATTTCCTGACACCCTAGGTCCCAGCACTGCCCTTTGATAATAGGTACGGTCATCTTTGTGGACCATGCGGAACACAGTGCCTGACACCCAGCAGGTGCTCAATAAATGCTGATGCACAAATAGATACATTGGCAAAAGAGCACACGCACCAATACAACATGGATGCCTGACACCTCGTTCAGGCTCCATTAATGTCTTTTCCCTCTCCCCCGCTGGGATCCTGTGGCACTTCTCCCCTCCTTCACATCCCATCCCAACCCGCGGGTTCCGGACTACTTGCGTAAGCCAGAAACTATCTAAGTACTTCCACGGCCAAATTCCATCGGTCTGATTCCCAGCCTTCTCTTACTTTCCATTTTTTTCCTGATAATTTGAATGATTGTGTACCTGTCATGAAATTCGTAAAGTTCTCTAATATTCCCAAAGAGAAAGTCCTTGTTGTTCTGAAGAACGTCTGGAATCAGATGCTTCAGCCAAATATAATCCATTGGAGTGATATATCCCTGCAGAGGCGCAAACAAGGTAGGTTTTACAGATAGAACATAGGAAAGATGATCCGAATTCGCTACTCCAGGGAACACAACTTTCATAAAATCATTGGGGAATATAGAACACATATCTCCTGAAAGCCATTTCATCAGATTCTTTTGATATTATTTTCCTCCATCAGTCCATCTTCAGAAGAAGATGGTTTATTGGGAATGATAATAAAAAGGCATTTTTACAAGAAGAACAAATACATGTTTAAAAACTTACCTATCATTTTATGACCTGTTGCAATTACTATCATTTTATTATATTTCCTGCATGACTTTTAGAAGCTTATTTTATGTCGTTATAATCACCACACATAAATAAATTGCATTGTTTTGCCACATATATTTTAAAGTCTGCTTGTAAATTTCTACATATATGGTTTTTAATGTAATCTTGTAAGCATTTTTCAGTGTTGCTACAAATTATTCAAAATAATTATTTATAACAGTTGAATAATATTTCATTATTATTTAACTGTTACAAAATAATTAGCATGTATGTTAGACTTGATTAACCATTCCTTCCCTTTTTAATTGGATATTTGGTTTTCTGATATTTTATGGTAAAAAGATTATATTATAATTTTGTACACATAATTTACTCCTCAAGATTATGCCCTTCACTAGTAAGAAAAATGTGCTACTTAAAACAATGAGAAACAATTCTCTCTTATTAAATTATCAAAAACATGTCAATGACCATATCCACTTTTTGGCAAGCATATGGTGAACCTGGTTGAGCAGTACCAGAATCAGTATGAAGTGGCACAATCCTTTAGAAGGTATTTAGTTACATGGATCAATAGTCATAAGAATGTGCTTATTCCAGCTGGAAAAACACTTGCAATATTATAAGACCTAAAACCTTGGGGGGAATTCCAGAGACACATGGCAACTATTTTGATTCTCTGTGTAACAAAATTTCTTCAATTTGAATACATGTTTAACATCCCCCTCCCCAATCTACTTACATCAATTATGCTCTTCATTTCTTTTATATAAACCTTTTCAGTCTCAAGCAAGTCACGTATAAGGCACCTGAATCACAGCAGCAGGTGGGAAGATGAAAGAGAGGGGGGAGGAACAATGTTTTAGGATTCTTTTAGAATAATGCTCATCAATACTTCCTCTTAGTGGCTCACTTACTTAGTCAATTCATCCTGTTGTATGGACTACCCAAGGCCAACAGCTCACAAAACCACACTCTGATCAGACTGACGTTAGAGGAAATGGCAAGGTCGGAGGATTCAAAACCCGGGTGTGCAGCTAGCGATTGACTTGTCCTCGGGTGGGCTACAGTGTGGGCGTCAAGAGGGCAGATGGTGGAGTAGGAAATGCCTGGTTTGGATCCTTGGTCAGGAGAGTTTGCCTGACCCCTATGTTGTATATGTAGTTTCCTAGATTTTAGCTCTAGCTTTCTTCTGTTTCATCGCTCACTTGGATCTTTCACCCACTTGGGTGTATTTTGTGCACCGGGTTAGATAGATGCCAGTTATGCCCCCTTCTTCTGGCATTCGATGTTTCAGGGGGATTGATTTCCTCAGCCAAATGACTTGAGCTCCGTCTGCTTCCCTGGAGGAAAGCAGGTGGGGAGTGAGGTCGGCAAAATTCTAAGATGATCTGCAAGATACCTGGCCCCTGCTATACACAGACCTTCTCCCAGGCAGTCAATCAAACACTAATTTAGGTGCTGCTCAGATGCGATTTTGCCATTCTGATTTGTTGCAAATCAGCTGACCTTATCCCATGAAATCTCTAGCTCTGGGTCTAGAAGTAGAGAGCTTGGAAGCATGAGGAGGTGACATAAGGGAGATTCTCCTTTGCTGGCTTTGGAGGGGACGCGTGGCCAGGAGCAGAGGCAGCTTCTAGGAGCTGGGCGTGGCCTCTAGCTGATGGATAGCATGGAAACAGAGACTTGAGTCCTATGGTTGCAAGCAACTGAGTTGCAAATACAATGGCGTGAACCTAGGACACTGGGCACAGCCAGCCAATGGCTTGATTTTAATCTGTGGGACCTGGGCAGAAAGCCGGTCATACTGTGCCCGGACGCCTGTGCCAGGGAAACTGTGAGTGGAGCTGCTAAGTTTCTGCCATTTTTATGCAGCAATAGAACACGAATGGAGTGAGGCTAGATTCCCACATCTACCTCTAGACAGACTGTTTTCTCTCTCTTCTCAGGCTGTGAGGCCACACTTCCTTCCCAGGCTTTCTCTCAGGCCTCCACGTGAGTCAGTCAGTGTTTGTACAAGTGTTCACGAGTAGCGTATGCACACGTATGGTTTCCTGTGAACTGTCGGCGGTTATCTATTAAACGGTAACCTAGCCTAGTGAATGGTTTCTTCTCCTTTCATAAAATGGACATGGCAAGAGACAAATAAAGAACATGACTTAGGAAATTCACACAAATACACAAATAGCTATTAGTCTTATGTAAAAAAAAAAAAAAAGAAAAGAAAAAAAGAAAAAAAAACCCAAAACGCTCAGTGCACACGAACCTAACAAAGACATAGTAAAAAGAAGCAATAATTTTCAACTACTAACATGGCAGAAATTTCAAATCTCAAAGGAAGACCGATAGATGAGGGTGTGGAAACACTCTCAGACAGTACTGGCGGGAGTGTACATCCGTGCGCAATAACTTAGAAATAGCTCGTCACATCGAAAACGCGAGCTCCTTGACTCAGTAATTCCACTTTTAAGAATGTGTATTGTTTGTTATGAGAGCAACAGCAACAACCAGATATATGTGGGAAATTACTTAAATGCTTGTCAATCAATTATGGTACATACCTATGAGGAAATGCCATGCAGTTTTTAAAAGAACGAAGTCAATTGAATAATGCTGATCTGACAATCATTTTAAGTGAATTTAAAAAATCAAGATGCAGAAAAGTATGCATAGTGTGCAATTTGCATAAAAATGAGTGTACACGCATACATATATGTAAAACTATATATGCTTAGAAAATTCATACAAAGAAACTTAAGACACTGTCAATAGTGATTGCTTTGGGAGAGTGGTACTGAAAGCTGAAAAACAGGGAAGGAGAATTTCTTCATTTTACTCTACACTTTTTTTTTTTTACAATATTAGATTAAAAAACTTTAAACATTTACCACTTTTATAATTGAAGGAATGGCTTACATGGCACCTTAAAATGAGTGTAACTAGAGGTAATGATATGTAAACCCTATTTGAAGGCTATATATAAATCCCACAATTTACATATTTTAGAGCTCAACAGTTATTTTTAAAATGACAATCTTTGTATCTATTTATAAAAGCTTGTTATAAGACAAGACTGATGAAGGACAGTCACTGACAGAGGATACGATTTCAAGGAGAAAGACTACCAAGAAAGTTACTTTAAGATCATACTTAGCAAACAGTCACTGAATCAGAGGTTTCCTCGCTTTTTATAAATCATCCTGAAATGATTGTCAGAAGGAAACACAGGCCTTGATACCAATCTATTTCTATGAGCTATGACATCAAGTAGAACCACAGCAACAGTGAAGCATTCACAGAAAACCAGATTTACAGCCAGCCTCTCATGCCCTCATGAAGCACTGGGCTTAGGCGACTTGGCAAGTCCGTTTAAGGATGAATTGGTGATTAAATGAAGTCCAAAGGTAGAAATAACTAGGTGGTGAGCAGGAATCCAAATTATTGCCCAACAGTTATGTAAGAACTTAGAGACTCTTAGGAGTTTTTAAGAATTTGACACAAAAAAATATTCACAACTTGGAAGAAAAAAAAATCCCTCATCAGGTTATATCCCAGGTTATAGTTTGGAGAACAGACCATGGATCACATCCAGCTACTTCATTTTATTCTTTGTTTGTTTTTTATTTTGTTATTTTTTTAATTATTGATTTCAGAGAGGAAAGGAGAGGGAGAGAAAGAGATAGAAACATCAATGATGAGAGAGAATTATTAATTGGCTGCCTCCTGTACACCCCACACTGGGGATCAAGCCCACAACCTGGGCCTGTGCCCTGACCAGGAATTGAACTGTGACCTCCTGGTTCATAGGTTGATGCTCAAACACTGAGCCATGCTGGCTGGGTCACTACTTCTTTTTACTTGTGTGAGTGCAACGGATAAAACTCCAATGATAAGAAGTCCCCTGAACACTGGCCACCTACATTTGAGTTCAAGTTAAAAATAACAATAATCCTCGGGTCACTGTTAGCCATTCTTTTTCCTTTACTCTCCTTTGTTTTCCTTTCAAATAAGGATAGAATGGGAGAAATTTTATGTTTCTACCTGATGATTGCCTGCTTTATTATTCCAAAGCACATATCTTTGATCATAGAAAAAGACTCTCAAGGATTGAACACCAAAAGTCACCAAGTATACATATATAGATGAAGAACAGAAAACACTGGGAGTTCCCAAGTAATTTAAAACCTTTAAACACCTCAAGCAATTAAGTTCTGATGGATATCTACCCAGAGGTGGGGCTGACCTGCTGGATCAGCCGGCACTAATGCACTCTACACTCCTGCACATTCCGGCTCTTTGTTTTACATTTAAAAGGGGATCTGTCCCCACCTCCTACCCTGGACATTAGGGAAGAAATGGAGGCATGATTGTTTGTTTTATGCTACCTTCAAATATGGAACCATATTTGGCTATCTGACACCTCATGTTTGTCTCAGATGATACCATAACCAAGGGGCAAGGATGGAACCTTTTAAAATAATGAATGCAATCTTATTTGGTGAGCAAGATCATTGAAGTACGTACATGTTAGGATTTCCTGATAAGTTTTTCTTTGTCCATGCATCGTAATCTTTTCCACCTTTTAACCCTAGCTCCTTATCCTCCCTGCCTCTTACTGGCCTTCCCCAATGTCCCGGCTCTCCAATAGAAGAGTATCCTTTTGGGAACCAGTTTGTCAGAAGTATATTTTTGCTCATTAATTGTAAACACAATTTATCATCAATTTTCATTTATACCTAATACTAGAGGTCTGGGACACAAAATTCGTGCACAGGAGGGGAGGGGTCCCTCAGCCTGACCTGTACCCTCTCACAATCCAGGACTTCTCAGGGGATGTCCTGGAGGATCAGGCCTAAACTGGCATTCGGACATCCCTCTCACAATCCGGGACTGCTGGCTCCTAACCACCCATCCGCCTGCCTGCCTGCCTGATTGCCCCTAACTGCTCGCCTGCCTGCCTGATCGCCCCTAACTGCCTCTGCCTTGGCCTCCGCCACCGCAGCTTCATCCGGAATGATGTCTGGAAGGTCGTTTGGCTGTCTGGTCTAATTAGCATATTACACTTTTATTATTATAGATGATAGATCACATTACATACATTGGCAAGTATTACAGATTTTCACTTTTTACTGTCTTTGCCAAATTTGGAAGTTCTGTTCTTATCCTTCTCAAATTCTGACATAATGGATGTTCACCTTCTTAAACCTTTCTCTTCCTTTGGTTTCTCTTTATACATCTCTCTGTTGCTTCCTTGCTTCACCTGCCTCCTGTCTAACACTGCTGTTCCCCAAAGGTCTGAACTCAGGTTTCCAGGCTTCCTTCCTTCCTCTTCCCTCATGCTTTTGGCTTTCCCACATCCTTATCTTTCTCCCAGACCTTTGGTCACACCCAAGTCCATGTTGCAAGCCACATCTTCACCTGGCTGCCTCCCAGACACCTCATTCACCTCATGTTTGAAATAGAACTCATTAGATAGCAAGAGCATGCACATCAGTGGGTCTGCCATTTTCCTAAGGTCCCCAAAACAGTTGTCATTTCAAACTCCATCCTTCCATTATCGCTTATATTCAGTCTGTCACCAAGCCTCATCATTTCATCTCTCAGCATGCTTCCTCTCTACTTCTGGTGCTGCCAGTATGGAGCAAACTCAGCATTCCTCTTTTCTTAAATACTTTTGTGCACTCCTAACATCTCATCCTTGCCTCTGAGAACTCGTTCTCGTCAATCTGTTTCACAAACCACCAGTCTATGTATGCCCTTCCCAAAACTCCATTTCCATCGCGCCTCCATTCTCCCTCTTTAAAGGCTTAAAATGGCTCTCAAGTGCCCACAACTGCCAACAGTCCCTCCAAGATTTCAAGACTTTCCATTTACAAGATAAGACTCTTGCACTAAAGATAAATCCAGACCTACAGACTCAGAATGAGGAGTGGTGGATGGCAGTGACAGGTGGAATCTGTAACTTTACAAGCACCCCAGATGATTCTAGTACAGATGTTCTGCTATTCAGTTGAGCAATACTGATCTGATCCACTCCTTTTAGCCACTTTTCCTCCTTTAGTTATTCCTGTGTTGTCATTATTTTATACTCCCTTCAAAATTGTAATCATTTTTGAAAACTCAGTTTCAATCCTCCTTCTTCCATGAAAACTTTTTTTTAACAGCTTCAGCTGAATTTAGTACTACAGTCTCATCATTGTTTCACAGGCAAAAATAATTAGATCCAAGTACTTATTGGCTCTCTACTATGACCCAGGCACCAAAATAGGCACTTGAGCTAGAGAAATGTACCATAATCCCAGGCCTCAGTCAGTTCTTAGTCTAGTGACAAAGACAAGAAACCAATGACTCCAGGTCAGTGTGATAAGATACCAGAGAGTAGAGAGCAAGCAGGTACAGAGAAGAGTGCAAGGAGAAGGGGACTCAACCTGGCTGGAGAGGTCTCAGAGAAGGGGAAATCTGAACCATCCTCAGTAAGAGCTGAGGACTTGGCCATAAAGACAGGAAGAAGGATTCCATGTGTAGGATCCTGGCTACACTGGGGCCTTGTGGGAACCAGGCTGCTGGGACAAGGGTCTGGAGGGGGAGCATGAGGGCAGGGTGAGCCCAGATGGGGGGGATGCTGTCAAGCCAGGCTACCGTGCAGACTTGATGCAGGAGCCCGGGGGAAGGTGTTGGGAGGTTGATTTGGCCAGCAGGGCAGGTGTCTCTCCAAGAGCCTGTTTCATTAAGCACAGAATAGGTTCAGACTTAGTTTTACATCCCTCTTCTGTTTCCATAAATTCCCCAAACTGTACATGGTAACAACAAAGAACACTTTATGTGGACCAGCAATTTTCACCTGGTGTGCTGCAAGAATTTTGAAAACATGCAATACCTGACTATTTAGTCAGGGGCACTGACTTTTTTCCCTTAGATTGTCAAATAAAAAAATTACAACAGCCAATACAACAATAGTCACTTGGTGTGAATGCCCTGTCTTTGACCATAAATATATATTGTATTGGTCACATCGAATAATAAGATTGTGTCTGCTTGGTTCATTTTTGGTACCAGAAATCCTCATATACAAATATGGATACTGATTTTTAAATATATATTTATTGATTTCAGAAAGGAAGGGAGAGAGAGAGAGATAGAAACAACAATGATGAGAGAGAATCATTGATCTGCTGCCTCCTGCACACCCCCACTGGGGATCGAGCCCACAACGCGGGCATGTGTCCTTGACCAGAATAGAATCCGGGACATTTCAGTCTGCAGGCTGATGCTCTATCCACTGAGCCAAACCAGCTAGGGCAGATACTGATTTTTTTTTAAAGTCACTTTAAAGCAAAGAGTAGGTAATTACTATTATTATTTTGTAAATCAATCAAAATTATACCTATTTTTGTCAGATGGGCAAAAAAGATATTTTTTGGTGTGCTGCAGAATTTTAGTAATTACTTTATGTGTAGCAAGAGATGAAAAAGGTTGAAAATCATTGCTCTGACTCATACAATGATCATGCTGAAGCCAATGATATTTTAAGCATTTATAAAAGGTCTGATGAATATGAATAGTTCCCTGGTTCCTGGAAGGCTAACAGTTTTGCTCAGTAGCTGTTCATGCTTTTCCACTTTTGTATCTGTTTCTATATTTTGTCTTACGTTAATTAGATTTTATCTCATTACTCTAATGTAATTACCTCAAATTGTTTTTGGAAGAGGATGGGGTACAAATAAATTATTATTAAAGTTTATCTGATGGATGCTTGCTCTTCAGTATCACATAATAGAGAATGACAAAGTAATTTCATGCATACTTCATTTTTTAAAAAAGAGGGGTTGATTATAAACACAATCCCATTAATCTAATTCAAGTTAACAATCCTGCATTTGTGTAACGTTAGGCATTATAAAGGTTTTTTTTAATTGTTGCAAAAATATATATGACACAAAACTTAAACCATTTAAACAATTTTTAAGTGTCCAATTCAGTGGTACTAAGTACACTCACAATGTGGTGTAACCATTACCAGGACATTTCCATCATCCCAAACTGAAAGTTTGTAATCATTAAACACTAACCTCCCCGTTCCTCCCTGCCCCCATCCTCTGGTAACCTCTATTCTACTTTCTGTCTCTCGGAATTTGCCTATTCTAGTCACACAACATTTGTCCTTTTGTGTCTGACTTATTTGACTTAGCATAATATTTTCAGGGTTTATTCATATTGTAGTATGTGTCAAAATGTCATCCTTGTTTAAGGCTATATTTCATTATTTATATATACCACTATGGTTTTTACCCACTCATCTGGTGGTGGATACTTGGGTTGCTTTCACCTTTTGTCGATTGCAAATAATGCTGCTATGCTCATTGCTGTGCAAGCCTCTTTTTGAGTCCCTGCTTTCAATTCTTTGGAATAGAGGCCCCAAAATGGTCTTGCTGGATCACATGGTATTTCTATTTTTAACTTTTTGAGAAACCACCATACTGTTCTCCAAAGCAGCTGTACCATTTTGTAGTGCTACCATCAGTGCACCAGGGTTCTAATGTCTCCACATCCTCATTAACACTTACTATTTTTCCATTTTGTAAATAATAGCCAGCCCATTGGGTGTGAAGTAAGGTGTCTTTTTTTCAATGTGTTTGTTATATTCCTTGAGCCATCCAACACCTGATAAAGAGCTCGTCCAGGACAGATGTCCTGTCTTATTCATCCTTGTCCCATGACTTCCAAGCAGGTAAATTCCCAATAAATGTATGGGATGGATGAATGACAGATTTCAGGAACAGACAGATGCCAATTCTGTGAGTAATAGTAGGTACTAATTGTTATTCTCATTTCACAGAGGAGGAAATTAAGACTCACAGCAGTAAGCGATTTGATTGAGATCAAACTGCTGGCTAGGCATTGCCAGCAAGAGTTCAAGTATAGGCTTTCTAGCTTTAAAACCAGCGGCGGGGGAACTGATGTGCCAAGAGTGAATGTCAGCCCACTAACGCAGCACCCAATATTCTGCAGCGTAGCTCCGTCAGTGACAGGAAGGACACAGGTGGGATGGTGGGGGGAACTGGCTCAGGCCCTGGGTGTTCTGAGGATTCAGGGAATTGGTCTGAAGTCTCAGAGCCATGGTCCACAGGCACATCTTCAATCCAAACATAACAAGATGTGCGAGAGATTGCTGGCACACCAAGGAAATTCATGGAAAACTGCTGAGAGGAAAACCATTATCCATTCAGTTCATAGGAAAGGGTACTGATGGTACTAACTCCATCAGGAGTATCCAAATTACTCAGTAATCTTCAGTAAAGAAAAGAAATTGTGAAACAGTTAATAAGCTTCCACTTCATGCAAATAAAAAGAAATCTATTGAAAAAAAAAAAAAAGGAAAATCCCAAAGACAGAAGAATGTATAAAATAGTCAAAGATAAAAAAGCTTGGGAAGAGCCACACTGCTTTCTCTGCCCTGTATACCTTTTTTCTTTTTTTGCAGACCTATTTGTATCTTTATCTCCCCTGCATATAGCTTATTATCCTATTAATTCCTTTCCTCCCAAGAGGTTTGTTTACTTACTATAATAGAACATATCTCTCAGATTTCTCTCTCTTTCCAGCATTCCTTAACCCCGTACTTGCAGGTTCAAATAGCAAAATGTTTAATATTTGGTTTTATGACCTTGGTCATCAGATCAACCAAGACTGAGTCATGATGAAATATATTGTTTCAGATCAAATGATTTATCAAGGACTTGAGAGTTGCCTTCTTAGAAGGACTGTTACATGAAACAAAAATCTCAGTACAGCAAAACTATTTCTAGCTCTTAACGAACGATGGTCTGCTTATAGAAAAGCCTAAATGACAACCCGACCTTTCGACCGGCCGACTGGTAGCTATGACGCGTAATGACCACCAGGGGGCAGACGCTCAATGCAGGAGCTGCCGAGCTGCGGTGACTTGGCAGCTGCAGTTCTTGGGTGACGCACCTGGAGCCAGAGAGGAGGGAGCCCGATTTGGGGTGCATCACCCAAGAACCGCCCTCTCACAATCCGGGACCCTTTCGGGGGATGTCGGAGAGCCGGTTTTGCCCGATGCCTGGAGGCCAGGCGGAGGGACCCCACGGGTGCGGGCCTCTAGTTTTAAATAATTAACTCAATATAAATCTCAGGTAGGCCTATATCTGTCTGGTTTGAGTGGGCTTTGGACCACATAGGCTTCATAAAGCAGGCAAGGAACAGTTAGACATTTTTAACTATTAAGAAAAGGAAAACAGAGAATTCTATTTTAAGTTGTCCTTAAAATATCGGCACAACCAAGCTTAAGTGTAAAACACAAGTGGTTCCATCTGGGCCAGGCCTGCAGCCTCCATGCCATGGTCAGTGCGATTTCCTGGGCACCTGCTGTAATGTTCTTGTTTTCTCAGTACCGCCCCATCACAGGACCCAAATCATTGTGCTCAGTTTAGAGAGCTGGCAAGGCTGATAACAACTGTCAGAGAGCTGGCAAGGCTGATTCCAACTGTCTTTTAAAATATAAGCCCTAGTCAAACAACATTCAGTATCGTCCCTGCACAGATGTCATCGTTCACTCAAGTTGGCCGTGCCCTCCTGTAGGAGGCAGGAGATGCAGCTAGAGGCAGCCCCCGGAAACGTTCCCAGAACCCCGATGGCCCTGGGAGTGTGAGGTGTGTGTCTGATCTGCAGGTGGGGAGGGGAGAGAAATGCTGGCAGGACCACTGCCAGGGAGTGGGCCCAGGCCACTGCCACTGGGGCTGCCTGGGCATGTGCAGCCTGGAAGGAGACCTGTGCCACCTCACTCCACCCCAGTCCTCTCTCCCCACCTCTCCCCCAGCGAGGCCACCCCATCCACAGCACAGCTCTGCTGGACCAAGGTGGGTCCCAGCCCCCAGGACCTGCCTCTCCGAGGCTGCCCCTGTCGGTGCGGGGCCACCGCTGAGGTTAGGTGGGCACATAGAGAGGCCGTGTGTGTGATTAGGAGATGATCGGTGCAGCAGGCCCCTGCCCCGTGCAGAGGAGAGAAAGGAAGACAGTGGGGTGAGCATGGCCTGCAGTGAGTGTCTGTGTCCTGGGCTCCCTGCATCTCCCCGTTCCAGGTGTACCCGTGTGGCTTCATGCAGCGGCCAAGCCCTGGAACGGAGGGAGGATGCGGAATGTGCCAAACCACAGGAGCAGAGGCAAGACTGTGGGGGAGGGCGAGTGCCCCAGTGTCAGCGTTGGGGCTGCTGGCATCAGGGAGGAGCACACTGGGGCCATTGTCCTGCGGACGGGCTTCCTGGAAGGGAAATTTGAATGTGTGATGACCGTTGGAGCGTTCAGCACACATTCAACTCAACCAACCGTCAGTACATATGTGTCCACTCTGTGCAGAGCCTGTGGGGGACTCTTCCTGGGAACTGGAGACGAGCAGGACGTGGGCTCCTCCCTCAGGAGGTCTGAGGCCTCTCAGAAGAGCGGGGAACAGATCCGCAGACAATTTACACAGCGACACAGTGCCAACCGTTACTGACGCGCAACGCCCTGGGCTGGGCCCGCTGGTGAGGAGAGGATTCTGGCCCTTCGGACAGTCAAGTTCCATCCAGTCAGCGTTTCACAAACACGTGTTTGGGTCATGCATTTTAGACGTGTCAAGCTTAGGACTTGTGTGACACATGTAAGTGAAGACATTCACGTGTGGAGCTCAGAATCTATAGAAAAACAAGTCAGGGATAAAGGCCACGGACGAGACCACCAAGGAGCAGGTGTGGGAGGAAAGCCCAGCCAGAAGGACTGGGTGGAGTGGCTGGCGGGCAGCACAGGAGGAGGCAGCCAGAGATGGTGCGTTATGTGAAGGGGCGATGCTGTATTGACAGAGACGTGAAACACAGCAGGTCCTTCTGCAGCCATGGTGATGGGGTGCAGCATGAAGGCGCCTCTGCCAGCTCACCAGTGAGAGGCGTTTTCTGCAGCCGAGGTGGCAGAAAACGGTGTCCACCCATCCCCTGAGGATTGCTGAGCTCGGCCCTTCGCGCATGTAATGGTTATTGCAGTCAGTCCTCACTGCACCCTTCCAGGCAGGAATGGCCGTGCGGTGTACAGAGGTGGGTCACTTGCCCAGATCCTGTGGCCGGCCGGAAGGTCAGGATTCCAGCCCATCCCTCTCGCAGCTCAGGCCTTGCATGAACACTCACCATTTTAGAACACAGCCTGTGGTGTGTCTGAGTAGGACAGGGCCAATGCAGAGTCTGTGAGGGCATCTCCTACCTAACAGAGTCCAGAAAGTACAAATTACCCGAACCAGGCAACCCTGGCTCTGTGCTTCAGTGGGGTTAGGCGCGAAGCTAGTCAGCCATCAAAACTGCTTCTCCATTATTTCAGTAAGGCATGCTTCTTTCTCCGGTCTCTTGCTCCCACCATCTCCTAGATTCTCTTGTACTTGGGGTTCAAGTCTTCTTTCCCAACAAGTTGTGAGACATGCCCTTCTGCCTTATTCTCTGGTCCTGTCTCCCACATCTGTTTCTCCTCTGCCCTTTCTCTGCCTTATCTTATTCTTTCTAAATCTAACATGCAAATTGCAATTCCTCTCATTTTTTCCAGTACTTTCTGTTGTTCTCTAGTGCTCTGCGAAGCAAATTCCCGATCCTAGTGGTTTTTGTTCACCAGCAGCGATTGTGGATAAAGAGGGCAAGGCGACCCTGTCTTCTTTCTTTGAGATGGTTAAATCAGCGTCACCACTCTCATCTAATCTTATTTCTAGTTAATTTCAAAATGTTCACGCACTTCCTCCCAATTAAATAAATTGAGTGCTCTGTTCTTACCCATCAAGCCTATCATTCTCTTTCTCCCCCTCTGGGGTGGGATGGGGAGCCAGCCTGGGGTAGGCAATCCTCCCACATGAACCAAGGAGCCTCCCAGACTGCTGGTCCCTTCCCTGTGTGGTGTGTACAGTGGGCACCCGGGCAGACGTTCTGGGCCCCTCTGTTCATCCTCATCTTTCATCCACCCCATCTCTCCGCCTCCCGCTCATCAATCTCCTGACTTACATTGGAAATTATTTACCTGCCTGGGGCATCTATTTCCATATAGGATGATAGGAATATGCGACTTGCGTGTATATATCAATGTTCTGGTTACTTTGTATTTCTTGTGGAACAGTCCTCCGTGCTTGTGCATGTGGAAGGCTCTTGGGCTAACACATGGACCTATGTGGGCCTGGCTCCACATGGCCTGAAAGGAATATAAAGGTAATTGAACATTTGCCCATAAATATGACATACACATATGACAGATGGGAAGAATGTATGTGAAATTACTGTCAGGATTTTATTTTGCATAGGTTAAGAAGGGAGGTGATTTGCACAGCACTAACAATGAGTCAGTTTCCTTACGGGTCCCTGTCAGTGAACCCCTTATAAATCACATTATATAAATATTTCTGTCTGTGTTGTGACATGCATATGGCACTATAATCTGAGTGGATAATAGCAGTGCTGAGTCATTCTATGGGTAATACATATCTTACCTTATAATAGACAAATATGCAAATTGACCACAACTTCGCTATGCCCAAGCCACGCCCACCAACCGTGCCCACCAGGAAACCATTGCAGGGACGTGGGGGTGTGGCCTAGGCCACCGCCTGGGGCCAAGCCCTGACCCTGAAAGAAGGCAGAAGGCGGTGGCCACATCCAAGGCCTGGGTCCCCGGTGCAGGCAGCCAGGTGAATGAAGGTCTATTGCACGAATCTTCGTGCAAACGGGCTACTAGTTAAAAAAATAATTGTATGGCTCAAAATAAGCTAAAGGGCTTACAGAGAGCAGTTATAAGCCATCTGGAAAATTTAGTTTGAAATAACAGGTACAATACTGTAACGACAATTTCAAACTCGGATTCAGTAACCTACTGTGAACCCATTACCTGTCTTGTTCCTTTTACAATAAGAAACACAAAGCTTTTTAATTTACTTGATGTGGGTTAGTCTTTCGTTTTCTCTCATGTTCAGAAATCTGCACAATGAAAAAGTTGTTCAAAATGTTAATGGTAATATTAAATGATGACGTTTGCTAAGTGATAATGTTTGTTCTGGAAGACGGCTAGAGCATCCGAGGAACGAGAAACCAGACACAGAAAGGATTTAGTTAACCCTCTCCTTCCGAAGACATCTACATTCTTCTGATTTTTGTCTAGAGGTGTGCATTAAGCACTTTGAGCGAGAAAAACAGCTCCAGGAGGACACTCCTGTGGATTCTGGCTCACAGTGGATCATCTGAGGACGTGTCCTCACCTCACGACCGAGGCGAGGCGCCGGGAAGCACTTCCTGGAGTGGTCTTGCACCCCTGGAACTGAATCCGGGGGGACCTACCAGCAGCAGCAGCAGCAGCAGCAGCAGCACACCATCACCCCCGCGCGGGGTGGCGGCGGAGGGGCAAGCCGGGCTGGGCTTCGCCGCGACCCACGCCGCCGGGGGGTGCAGGAAACTCGCGCCCGCAGCCCGCACCGTGGGAGAGCCTCCCGGGTGCCGCGCCCCCGCCCTCCGCCCGAGCCCCCTGATTGGGTCCGCTCTCCTCTGCCCACTCCGCTCGGCTCCCCCGAGGAGGAAGCCGGCGAGTCCGGCCCGCGCTGACCGCCCAGGCCCTTGCCCAAGACCCGGCGGGCAGGTTTTGTGTTTGAGACCCAGGGCCTTGGCTTCGACCCTCGGGAGGACAGCCGACCTCCGGGTTGGGAGTCCCAGGAGCTGGGCTTGGATTCATTCGGTAAGTTTTGCTTTAAGCGCTCTTGGAAACGAACGGGGCTTGGGAGTCCAGTCGTGGGGATTCCCCTCTCTGCCTTGCATTTCTTAAAACGAACCGCTGGGGTGATGCTGTAGTTTTCCGCAGCGCTTCCTTCTCCTGTCCCTTCGATCCCCAGAAGCTGCTGGCGTACGCGGTGTGGCGGGAGCCCCTTCGGTCCCGGCCGGCGCTGGGAACGGCGGTCTAAACGAGGCACTAAAATGATGGGGCGACTGCAGCGCAGCCGACACCCACCTCCCAGGCAGGCGTGGCTGCCGCTGGCCCCGAACGAACGGAGGGTTAGTCTAACGAATATCTCCTGGTGAAACTGTATCGAGACCAGTTGCTTCAGGGTCATTAACTCGAGATCGATGGTCCGATTTTTTAAAAAAAAATTGCCCAACAGCCGACGGCGTCCTGAACGGGGGCCGGCCCTCCCACCCCGCCGCGGGGAGGAGAGGTGGTCCTCCCGATCTGACCACCAAGTCGGGGAGGCCCTAGCACGCTTCTGGGGGGAAACCGCAACTCCCTGGTGAGTTGTTCTTTGTGCCCCGGGGAAACCGAGACCCAGAGCCGCTCCGGGTCCGCCGTCCCGGCTGGGGCCGCCCCGCCTGCGCCCCGCCCCTGCCCGGCCGGCCGCCGCGCCGCGCCGCCGAAGGGAGCAGCCCGGGACCGAGGAAAGCAGACCCGCCGTCTCTTCCGTCCGCCCCGGACCTGACGAGGTTTCTCAGCCGGGGAGGGGATGGTGGCCAGGAGGTGAGGGCGCGCACGTTCCGGAGGGCGGCTGCGGGACTCCCGCTTGGAGTGCGCGCCGGGGCCGGGCGCGCGCGGCTGGGCGTCGGGAAGCCGGGGCGGCCCCGCGCGCCACGGGGTCGGGCTGGGGCCGCGGGAAGCGCGGCGGGGAAGGGGGGCGCGTTTCCTCCCGAGCGCCTTTGTTCGCTGCTGCTTGGGGGCGGGCGCCGACCACCGGGAGCCCGGGCCGAGCCGCCGCCCAGGTGCTGCCGGCGCAGTGAGGCTGGGGGGCGCGGAGCTCCGCTGGGGGGGTAAGTTCCCCGGGGTCTGGCGGGTTCCCCTACCCGGGGGAGCTCCAGCGAGGCGCCCGCCGCGCCCCGCCCCGCGCCCCGCTGCTGAGACCCGCCCGAGCGCGGGAGACCCCAGGCCTCAGTTTCCGGCGGGGGGTCCCCCAACCTTGCGCTGCCCGGGAGGCTGCAGGGGTGAGTTCGGGTAGGAAGCTTGCGTCGGGGTGGAAACTAGGAGCCGCCAGACTGAGGAAGCTTTCGTGGCTGGGGAAATGGAGACGAGGAAATGGGCAGGCTGGGGGCACTGGGGAAGGAGACCTCTTTCTAGCGGGAAGGTCTCTGCCACTCTTCTTTTTTTTTTTTTACTCTGCTGAATTTTATTTTGCATCCCAAAGTGACATACCATATAGGTGAAAGCAGCAACTTTTCATCTGACTCTGACTACACACCCCATATTTTTTCTTTCCCAGTGTTGGTTTGCATAGGTTATGGGTTATGTTGAAGAGACACCTACGTTGAAGTTACACAGTGGTGGGTGGTGGCTTGTCGCTCATATTTAGGGTAACTCTCCGATGAAAGGACAGCTATTAGAATTGGACTTGTTCCTCTGTGTCTTTATTTTGGGAAAGGTTGCCTGGTCCCTATGGGGGGAGGGAGAGAGATGTGAGAAGCTGAAACTGACCCAGAAAAGGATGACTGAAGGTAGTTGTATTAAGTAGTGGCGCGGAAAGGTCCCATCCTGAACTTCCTGAAAGGGGATTGGTGATTAGCAGCTAAGGTTTTACTTTCTCAAAACAAACTTAGGGTAGATTTTATCTCTTGTTTCAGGGGATGGGGGCTGCTTTTTTGGGGTCAACTCTTATTTTAAAGCAAGATACACTCAATATCTAAAATATTTCCTGTATATACTTAAAATGATCCTTCTCTCTCACACTCCTTCTCCCCCCCCTCCCCCCTGTCCCACAGGCATTCTCCTTGAGTATTTACTGAGCACCCTCTGAGTGTGAGGCTGACTCAGTCTAACCCACATGAGTCCTGTAGGGGCTCACCCTGACGCCTTAACATGGGGATGGGTGCTATGACAGGGGAAGATCAAGCCAAGCTCAGAGAAACTGTTCCCCAGGAAGTGAGAAATGAGAGATGATTACATATAATAGTATGGGGAAGAGCGGGTGTTGAGTGGAGGGGGGCAAAAAAGGAAGAAAATCAGAGACATCTGTAATACTGTCAACAACAACAACAAATATAAATTTAAAAAAAAGGCATAAATGATATTGGACATAAGTGCTTTGCCCCCTCCCTGCAAAACAATCACAAAAGGTGAAGAATTTTCAAAATAAAGTGTAGGCTATAGCAAATAAACTTTATATTTCACTAAAATGGAGATCGACTTTCCCTTTTATAAAAGACTGATTCAAATGATGAGATTGTAGGAAAAGAAAATAACTTTCAAATATAGAACAGCTTGAATCATAACTCATGGGTTTTGAAATGGGTCATCTTTTAAAATGGGTCACTTTGGCTAGCTAGAATCATTGCACTTGGTGACTTTCAAAGTGTAAAAGTAGAGTTCTTTCTGAGGATCAGCTGCACTAGAATCTACGTAACAAAACAGGACATGGTAGTAGAAAGAAACTGGGAGAAATTCAGAAAGAAATGGTCTCAAAGTAACAAAATGTATCCTATCTTTTTGGAATTTTGTATATGCTCAATTGAATAGATCTAAGGTTTGCATGTGATGTCACATATTATACCTTTTTTTTGGGGGGGGGTATAGTTCCATAGCCATTATTTTATTCCATTGTTAGAATAATTTTATGAGGCGATGCACATATTGTATCTATGTTCTAGAAACTGAGGCACAGCATCTATACTAATAATAGCCTAGGACCATCACGACCAGATGGACAACCAGTCACCAGGAAGTGCATAGAGTACCTTTGGGTCCTGCCCCTGCGGCCCACAAACTCCTATCACAGCAAGGCTGGCGGCCCAGTGGGCGGGGGGAGGCAGGTGCAGACAGCAGGGCCTGGCTGCCAGGTGCCATGGCGAGCTAGTGAGCAGGCCCGCAGACAGCAGGGCCTGCCAGCCACAGCGCACCGGCAGTCCCGCCTCTGCACGTGAGCTGCAGAGGAAACACCTTTTCTGCTCATTGGTTAAGCTCCCCTTAGGCCACTCGCAGTGTTCTTGGTAACTTGGGTAATAAGAATCCGAGAAGGCGATCTAGGGTTTTTCCACCTCACTCCTAGAGGAAAAAACAAAGGTCTGCTGCTGGAGGGGCTAAGAAATATCATATCCTGCCCTAGCCAGTTTGGCTCAGTGGATAGAGCCTCAGCCTGCCAACCACAGGGTCCGGGTTTGATTCTGGTCAAGGGCATGTACCTAGGTTGTAGGTTCCTCCCTGGCCGGGGCCCAGGTCAGGGCTCATGCAGGAGGCAACCAATCAAAGTGTCCCTCTCACATTGATGTTTCTCTCAGTCTTTCCCTCTCTCTTCCACATTCTCTAAAAATCAATGGAAAAATATCCTCAGGTGAGGAAAGGAAGGAAGGAAGGAAGGAAGGAAGGAAGGAAGGAAGAAAGGAAGGAAGGAAGAAATGTCATATCCTATGAAAGAGACATCTTGAAAATGCCTAAAGAAAGTTGTCATTTTTTTGTGGTGAAGGGACTGGAGTCCCGTGTTGATGAAAACACCTTGGTGGCTGCGGCGGCTGGCAGTGGCAGCAGCAGTGGGGTGATGGGGGTGGCACCTTCCCCTGATCAGCCCGGTCACCTCCTGCAGAAGGAGGCCAGACTGCGGCTTAGGCCCGCTCGGGCCTAAGCCATCAGTAGGACATCCCCTGAGGGCTCCCAGATTGGAGAGGGTGCAGGTTGGGCTGAGGGACCCCCCGCTCCTGTGCACAAATTTTGTGCACCGGGCCTCTAGTATCATTATAAGAGTTCTGCCATTTGACATAGAATCTTTGCTAGCAAAGATTTAGCTAGAACAGTGTAAATCTAGATGACCACAGTATGCATACACAGGGTGGGGCAAAAGTAGGTTTACAATTGTTTGTATAAAAAATAATAAAATACTTAATAAATAATAATACAAGACTAAACTCTGTTTCTTGTACTCACAACTGCAAACCTACTTTGTCCCGCCTTGTACATAGGAGGTATAAGAATCTTACCATGTTTAAAGATAAGAAAGTTGGTCTAGTGAGATGACCAAACTTTTTCTTAAATCCTCACCTGAGGATATGTTTTTATTGATTTTAAAGAGAGAACGGGAGAGAGAAACATCAACTGGTTGCCTCCAATAGACGCCCCAACTGTATGCACCAAACTACGTATCCTGACCAGGGATTGAACCTGCAGCCTTTCTGGCGTACAGGCCGATGCTTCACCCAACTGAGCCACCCAGCCAGGGCAAGATAATCAAACTTTGAATAAACAAAAGTGATTTTTTACATTTTAATGCTGGAAATTCAGAGGCTGACTTTGATCTGTAATTTTTACGATTATCGTCCATAGTGAAGGCTTTGACCCAAGAAGCCAGTTTTCTACAGAAAGGAACGTTCTACCAAATCTGCAGGTAATAAACTTCCCAGTTCAAAATACTACTACACAGCTTAAGGTCCACCTAAGATTTCATATTTTGTATTTTATTCTTTTCCTCTAATTCTTTCTACAACTTTCTGATAGTTCTCTAGACAAAGTAAGTTAAAAGGTTGACTGAAATCAGGTTTCCTCCATAATTCACAGGGTCTTATAACCTTTGGCTTTGTCATCATCATTAAAATGTATTTTTAAGGGCTCGTGGTAACCATATTGTTCTTTCCTGTCAAGGACAATGGAAGACCGTTGTTAGATGTTAGTAGTAAGTGCCCTTAGCAATCAGATCCGTATTTTAAAAAACTCATATCTAGTGAATATTTTGCTAGAAGAATATTAAGAATTTATCTCATGATTTTTAAAGGAAAATAATCCCGAAGACTACCAGCCATCTGCTGTCTAAACCATCACGGTAAAGACCCATGAACAATTTCTAGAGAAAGGAAATTAGCGTATACCTAACACCTGATCTGCACCATTTTTGGGGGTCAGTTATCTCAAATGACCTTCAGAAAACACTGTGTGGTATATGGTTTGGAAGACAAGTCAAGCTCATGTGACCAGTAAATGGAAGCACCAGAATATGAGTCCACTTTTGTTCACATTCTGAAACTCTTGGTTGCTTCACTCTCTCGCCTCCATCAGGTCGAGTCCAGGTTGCACCGGAACATTTCCTCACTCTGGTAATGGATACACACACACTGGAAACATCACTGAAGCCTTCCTAGCATCCCACCTACCACACCGAAAGTGAGGAAATTAATATTTGTTGAATTAATTAAATGCAGGCATTATCTACTTTCAGGGCTGCCCAGCATAATGCCTGAAGCAGGGTAGGCGCTTAATAAATGGTAGTTAACTTACTATAATAAATGCTGATTATATATACACCTTGTGTTTTACACCATTATTTTTGAACTCTGTAGACCTTCAATCAAATGTTGTTTCCCAAATATAATGTCCGGAACAGGACATATGAACTGCCTTCGGACAACAGGCTTATATGTATAGTTTATATAATAGGTTTGTATTGGGTTGGATTGTCAACTTATTTCTAAATCACTAGTTTTCATATCAGAATTTGACCTCAGCTTTGTATGACTCTTTCATTTCATCCAATACTTATTCAGCAAATACTTGCTTAAATCATGCCCTCTGAGTCCTATACGTTTTCTCCTTCCCTCCTTCTCACCTCTTTTTTTTTAAACCCCCTTGGCCACTTCGGCTCCCCTTCCTTAAATACCCTAATCTTTTTTGTGGAGGAAAGGCTTTATGCACCCAAAGGACACGGACTCACGAGGTCCCTGGGTGCTCTGGGATCAAGAAAAGGAAGGAGGGAAAGTAGAGATGGAGGGTCAGGAAAGGGGGATGTTACAATGAAAATGAGAACAAGCTCGGACAAGATGCAGGAGGGAGGGAGCAAAACCTAAGTGACTCCAAACTTCAGACAGTGAAGCAGGTTCTCTGCCTTCTTGGGTCACTTCTCTTGGCCCTGCCCCCCCTGCTCCCCTGCCCTCCCATCCTGGTGGGAGCTCCCGGAGGGCAGCCTTGCCAGGGCCAGGAAGGAAGAGCAGGGGAGGAGCTCAGGGAGGGACCAGGACCTCAGCTGGAATTTGTGGAGGTTACGTGGTGAACCCCAAGTCTTGGGACTTCAGTTTCTTCTTCTGCAAAATGTGGAGATGATTTCTCCCTCATAGGTTGTTGTGAGAGGTAAAGGGTTAGAACATGTGTAGGGCATTCCAAACGTGCCTGCTGTACAGTGAACACACCCAGGTTAGCGACTGTTGCTAGAGTGGGCAACGGAGAAGTCTGCTCCTTAAGTGGGCAAGCACAAAACAAGGATTGTGTCTAAAAGAGCAGGCAGCCCTGGCCAACCAACAGCTATGCTCAAGAATGAATACAGAAGGCCAAGCCTAGGAAAGCAAATGTTTGACCTTTACGAGGCCTACTTTATAGTTCAGCTTCTTCGTTTGTTTCAAATTCTGTATACTCAGACTCGTTACTGGAAATTTTTAATGACTTTTAATATAACTCCTGGAATATAATATCTAGTCTGTAGTCCTGTGTTACCAGTTTCCTTAGCACCTGTCTTTACTTAGGGCCTGTCTTTATTTGTTTGTTCACTTGGTATTTCCCTGTCTTTATTTTGCCCATAACCAGCAAACAGAAATCTATACCTTTGTGTGACTAATAAAGAAACATGTAACTTAGTTTATATGGGTGAGGCTTATTACTGGATTCACATGGTTGGTTTTATAACCTCGCTTTTTCTCTGTCCCACATCCATGCTTGCTGTGTTGGCATTGAAAGACTTTAGACCAACACTGAATCAAGAATTAACTCTTTAAATGTGTTTTTTTTGTGTGTGTGTGTGGAGGGATAACAACTCCAAATAACTTCTAATCTTTGTCCAAGGTTTGAGCAAAAATTTCATCGCTACTTACAGCCACAAAAACACCTAAAAATAACTGTTGGGTAGAATTTTTTACAGGCCTTATATTGAAAACAATTAATTAATTTATTGCTTTGAGAGAGAGAGAGAAAGAGAAAGAGAGAGAGAGAGAGAGAGAGAGAGACTAACATTGATCAGTTGCCTCCTGCACGCGCCCTGACTGGGGATCAAACCCGCAACCTGGGTATGTGTACCAACCCGGAATCAAACCCACCACCTTGTGGTGTACGGGCGATGCTTTAACCAACTCAGCCATACCAGCCAGTGCAACACCCAATTTGATTAAATAATAAAATAAAAGTGAGAGAATATGTGAGTTGTGTATTCAAATTTCAGATTGCTTCCTTCCTTCTTAAGCAAATAAAATAGGTAAAGAGTACTAAACATAAACCAGTTGTGTTTTTTAGCACAAATTACTACAACTAATGTAATAAGAAAAATCTATGGAAATCAAATTATAGCCTTTCCAGTAAATTCAGGGCTTTTTATTCCCGATTTCTTTTAACATGGCAGTTTGGCTGCTGAGGATTGGTCCTAGCTGAGTTTAACAGGGAGGAGATGATCACACAAGCCAGGTAAAAATTCTTGAAATGTAAAACAAAATGTAAGATAAAGATGGGACAGAAAATATCCTTTTTCCTTTTGTGATATACCGCGACTGGAAACAAAAATTGTGTTTCACTGGGACTTTGGCATAAAAGTTTAAATGTAAAAGGTATATACTTAGTACTTAGGCTTTTTCAAAAAATAATTGTAACTTTCTGGAGGAGCATCATTAATTCGTAATCATACTTGCATCACTTTTCAGTGATCCTGGCCCTGACCTTCAGTGTGCCTTAGAGAGGGAATGGAGAGCCTGGGAAATCCGTGACACACCTGGGGACGAGAAGCTAAAAATGTGTGACTCTTCTCCTTTCTCTCTGAGGCAGGAAGTAAGTGCATCAGCTAAGAGTGAGGAAGACAGACCTCGGAGACGGGGAGACATAGCATGGCTGGTGAGGAGACTGGGAGAGGGAGAAGGTCGGGACAAGTGGAGGACAGCCACACAGCATGGAGTGCCCTGCCCACAGCTGGGTATGGCCATGGGCAGGGATGCTGCCTGCTTGGGTGCCACACCTTCCCCAGCAGCCTGGCGGGTGTTGTAGGAGCTGAGAAGACGGGGTGACCTGAGGTCTGGGGCTGTTGGGGTGGGAGGACGGGAACCGAGGAGAGGAGGGTGAAGGTGCCAGATGGTTACTCATCCAAGACAGGGAGGTGGGTCAGGGGCTTGCTGGGTGGGGTGAGGGAGTTGGGGGCAGGGAGGTGTGGGCAGAGTGTTCTAAATGAATATATAAAGGTTGTGGTTGAAGAGTGTACTGGAGAGTATACTTGAATTTAGAATTTACTGGGAATGAAGTGTCAAGCGAAGCCACGTAAAGGAAGTGTGTAGCGGGGAGGAAATGTGAACGCAATGGTGCATACGTCATAAAATAAGGGTTCCTTAAACTTCCGAGTGTCTTCTCTATGCTCAGAGCGCCCACCGCATCTTCAGTCCTGCCTGCCTCCTCCTCATTACCTGCGGGACTTCTCTACCCGCTGTGTCCCCAGCACCTCACACTCAATACAAATCTAAAACCAAACACATTCCCCCCTCACGTTAACTAATGAAACCAGTTTCCCTCCTCTATCAGCCATGCTTGGAACTAGATCCCACCCCTCCACCTCCTCCTTGATCCCCATCCCAGGTCACTCAGCTGCTGGGTTTCTGTTTTCCTTGAGAGGGTCTGAGGGTCTTCTTTATCCCTCCCTCCCCGACTCCCACCACACAGGCTGGGTCCTCTTCACCTTGTGCCGTGTCAGCACGAGGCCCCGATGAGCCAGTGCCCTGGTCTCCAGCCCTCTGCGTCCATCCCGCATGCCACGGCCAGCCCCATCCGAATATTAAGACAATTATCAGCTACGCGCAGACAGTTATCAGCAAGAAAGTCCTGTATGTGGCTTCACGTGGAACTTCATTTCCTCTAAATTCTACTACACACACTCTCCAGTACACTCATCTTCACCCCAACCACATGCCATTGCCAGATCAGGAGACTATTAAGGACTCTGTTCCTTCTCAATCCGAATATTGCAAAAAGCTTAATTCGTTTTGACAAGGGAGCTAGTAATAAAAACACAACCTTCTGTGACTTCCTGCTGCCCTGAGCACTCACTGGCTCCTCTGCCTTATCATCAAGGTTCTTCTGCCTGTGCAGGCCCCACCCTCCCTGCTTTCAAATTCATCCCTGTTTCTCCGATATTGGCCACACTGCGATTCTTTCCCTTCTTTCTTTTTAAACATTTAAAAATATATATATTTTGATTGGTTTCAGAGAGGCAGGGAGAGGGAGAGAGAGAGAAACATCAATGACAAGAGAGAATCATTGATCGGCTCCTCCTGCATGCCCCACACTGGGGATCGAGCCCACAACCTGGGCATGTGCCCTTGACCGGAATCAAACCCGGAACCTTTCAGTCTGCAGGGTGATGTTCTATCCAGTGAGCCAAACCAGCTAGGGCAGTGGTCGGCAAACCGCGGCTCGCGAGCCACATGTGGCTCTTTGGTCCCTTGAGTGTGGCTCTTCCACAAAATACCACGTGCGGGCGCGCACGTACAGTGCGATTGAAACTTCGTGGCCCATGCGCAGAAGTCGGTTTTCGGCCTGGGCGAGTCTATTTTGAAGAAGTGGCGTTAGAACACTCAAGGGGCCAAAGAGCCGCATTGTGGCTCGTGAGCCACGGTTTGCCGACCACTAAGCTAGGGCGATTCTTTCCTTTCTTGCCTGAAATAGACTGCCTTCCTTCCTGCAGCCACCTACCTCCTGCTTGTCCTCAGGCCCTCTGACCAGCTGTCACTATCTCTCCTCCCTGGGACAACTCTGACTGTGCCTGGAGCTGACACATGGCCTGTACCTTCTGTGGCATGTTGACTGTCACCCCAGAGAGCTGTGCTTTCATGTGGGCACCATGAGTCTTGTCTCAAGCAGATTGCAGATGCTCTCAGACTGGAGACTATAAAATACTACTTCACGGCTCCCCCTCGGCCTGGCACAACTATTTCCACAGCGAGTACTCAGATACTTGTAGGACTCATCGAAACACTGGACACCGAGGTTGTTTAACTGGAACTTAAAGTGCACACCTCACCATCTTGATTAAAACTTCAAAATGTATAGCAGGTTTGCATGATATTTTAGGATCACAAAAGGAGACTCAACAAATAAATGAATTGACGGCATGGGTGAAGTAGGACAAAACCGGGGGTCGTTTAGGGAAACTGGTAGCCTGTACGTGCCCTAACTGGGTTTTTCCAGCGGAGTTTAAGGAGCTGTGCCCCGCAGTTAAGAGTAACTGAGGGGTAGCTGAAACCAGTTTGGCTCAGTGGATAGAGCGTCGGCCTGCAGAGTGAAGGGTCCCAGGTTCGATTCCGGTTAAGGGCATGTACCTTGGTTGTGGGCACATCCCCAGTGGGGGGGTGTGCAGGAGGCAGCTGATCGATGTTTCTCTCTCATCGATGTTTCTAGCTCTCTATTCCTCTCCCTTCCTCTCTGTAAAAACTCAATAAAATATATTTTAAAAAAAAAAAGAGTAACTGAGGGGCACAGCTCCCAGACTAAAAGGTATTTGGGATGCGGTCTGCCACCTTCTCTTCTGATGCTCCTACTTTTGTTCTTTCTTCCTCCGATTACTCCTGTCTATTAGGAAGGAGAATATTAAGGATATCTGTTCCTTCCCCATCCTAATAGAAGCAAACCCAAGTTACATGCTGAATATTTGCATATTTCCTGTAAGCAGTTCTTTGTCCTGTTTCCCATTTCCAGCAGGCTCCGAGTCCCCTGTAACTTCTCTATCCCCTCATTAACCATACAGTGATATCACCTCCCATTTGCAAGTCAGAGTGCAGTGAGGGGTGCCCGAGGTCACACAATAAATCTCGCCCCAAAGCAGGGTAGCCCTGGAGTTTCCGGCCTGTTGATTGGTCACTGCACCGAGCTGTGGGCACACAAAGGAAGCTGCACCCCCAGCATTCTGTGTGTGGCCGTGCTGAGCTTTGCAAGCATTGTCTGGGATGGCTTTGTTCCCTGGAAGGCCCAGCATGTTCTTTCCCCAGGCCGGGCAGGTCTGTGGGCTTCTGCACGGTTCCCTTTCCTGCAGGCTGAACACGGAAGCTAGATGTGCTCTGGAAAAGCTGTAAGACTGCGAGTCCGAAGAGTGGGGGGCAGGTGCACGTGCGTGGTCTCCATTCGCAAAGCCAGAGCCGGGGGCAACATGGTCTAGTTGTCGTTAGTGAATGTAGATTCCCGGAGGTGCTCTTGCTTTTGGTTTGGGAAAGGCCGCCTGGTGACTATGTTCATTTTGGAGGCGTTCAGGGGTTCTTTCGTTAGAAAAAAGAAGCTGGGTACTCTAAAGGAGTAGTTTACCTTTCCCAAATCTCCCCCCTCATCCAATCAGGTCGATCCCTGGCATGTATTTCTGGTTGATATAAATGGTGGGTAAACAATTCAAGCCCATGCAGGTGAAGACCTCTTGTTTCGGGGCTTTACTTGTGGTCCAGAACCTAAGTAAGTAGCACGGGTCATTAGCTTCGTGACAGGTTCTTTGTCATTTTTTTTCATAAAACTGTTCTGACTCTTTGAGGCCAGTTGGGAAGAGTTGAAGAACTATAGGAAATTAAGGTAAATACATATGTGGGGCGAGGACAGGAGATAAAGTAAATGTTAGGGGCTGGCTGCTAGGTTGTAGTGACGTTAGCAGCAGCAACACACCCACTGGATGAGTAATGGACCCCAGTTCGTTGGAGAGATGCCAGGGCCTCTGTGAGTCAAGCGTACACGAGGAAGCTGAGGAGTTAGGCTTGTGGACTGACTGTCTAGCAAGAAGGTCAGACTTGTCAACCGCTGTGAATGTGTGCCGAGGCAGGCAGCCCTGGAACAGACTGAGCACAGCTGCTCTGATAGGGGAAGCTAGTTTGTGCCTGTGGTTCCAAAGGTTACTCCTTCGTGTCCTTTCCAGGGTCTTTGGAAGAGAAACCTCAGGTTAGATTCAACTGAGAATTTTCTCTGAATTCTTTTTTTTTTAAAATGTATTTTTATTGATTTCAGAAAGGAAGGGAGAGGGAGAGATGAAAACATCAACGATCAGAGAGAATCATTGATCGGCTGCCTCCTGCATGCCCCGTACTGGGGATCGAGCCCACAACCTGGCATGTGCCCTTGACCACAGTTGAACCTGGGACCCTTTAGTCTGAGGGCCGATGCTCTATCCACTGAGCCAAACCGGCTAGGGCTTTTCTCAGAATTCTTAAACACATGCTGTCTTAAAAATCTGCTGTTAAGAATTCTCTGTTACTTTGTGGTAAGCCTCCAATTCCTTCAGTATGTCTGGTGGAGGAGGCCAAAGGGAACTTCAGCCTGCAGAGGTGGGCCCTGATCTAAAGGAGCACTCTTATGCCTGAGAGGAAGTCTCCCCAGGCCCCCACCAATGAATGTGATTTTGCAAATTTAGGCAGATGCCAGCCTCAGACACTGATGCTTCCTGCTGTCTTTTCTCACCCTGCTTAGAGCATGCCGTCTATGACCAGCCAAACCAAGGCAGAAATGACTGATCGTTGGTCTGTCCCTTATGGCAGTATTTCTCACCCTTTGCAGTTGCCACCTTAACATGGAGTAATCTGGGTGATGGCAAATATGGCTGGGTGCCAAAGGCTTGAAGTCCGAAGGAAGCCCCGCAGCCAAGGTTAGGAGGGTGCTGCAGGACGCTCACAGTGTGTGCCCATGGTTTCACATCAGGTGCAAAAGGGTGGGGGACTTGAGGGTGAGGTCTTTGGGCACAGAAGTGGGGCCTTTGCCCTGAGGCTTCAGATGGGGGTTCAGCTACCCAGCCAACCTGGACCATGTGGAGCTTGCATTGTCCTTTCCCTGTCAGTCTATAGAAAGCCCAGGAGACTGAGGTGTCAACCCAGTCCTTCAGGGAGGAAGGTGCTGTCTCCGAGTGGTGGAAAAAGAGAGAGGGTATATGACTGGCTGGGCATCCTGACCCCCAGTTCTTCCCAAGTGACTAGCTGTTTGATTGAAAGGTGGCTCCACCCCCAGCATGGTTCTTTTCACCAACATCCAGAGATCACCTATTTTTAAAAAATATTTTATTGATTTTTTACAGAGAGGAAGGGAGAGGGATAGAGAGTTAGAAACATCAATGAGAGAGAAACATCGATCAGCTGCCTCCCCAATGAAGATATGCCCACAACCAAGGTACATGCCCTTGACCGGACTCGAACCTGGGACCCTTCAGTCCGCAGGCCGATGCTCTATCCACTGAGCCAAACCGGTTATGGCAGAGATCACCTATTAGTGTCAGATGCCAACCTGGGTGCTGAGGGTAGGCTACCTACAGCATCCTGCCTTGTGTTACAGAGTTCACAGTGTAATTGGGGGTGGCAGTTTGATAAAAGTCTCAGTACTGGAAGATCGGTGTGGGAAGGTGCTGTGGTAATACAGATAAGAAACAGCTTTGGTAGAGGGTGGCCCCAGGTCAGACTTCCCAGAGACAGACATGGAGCTCAGTCAGGATCAGTAGACTTCTTATTGGCAAGAGGCGGGCTTGCCAGCCACAGCACTGCTGGCACAAAGACTGGCATGTATGAAACAGCAAGTGTGCCTGAGCTTTTAGCCAATCGTTTGGTATTGTTGACCCATGGAGAGCACCTGAAGGGTTTAAAGAGTTCAATTGGCCCAGCCGGCGTGGCTCAGTGGTTGAGCACCAAATTATGAACCAGGAGGTCATGGTTCAATTCCCAGTCAGGGCGCATGCCCAGGTTGCGGGCTCAATCCGCAGTGTGGTGTGTGCAGGAGGCAGCCAATCAAGGATTCTCTCTCATCATTGATGTTTCTATCTCTGTATCCTTCTCCCTTCCTCTCTGAAACCAATAAAAATGTGTATTTTAAAAAAGGGCTCAGTTAGTCTCCTGGTTAGATCTGAGTGTTAGAAAGGTCACTGACTGGAGAGTTGGCCAGGGGTCATTTAGTCTGCTGCTCTGGTCTTGGTGAGAAGTGATGATGACATGAAGGGGAGGGGGGTGAAGAGAGATTTAGAAGAAGCAATTCACAGGATTAAATAACCGGATACGGGATGGAGGAAAGGGGGAGACTTTCAGATATCTGACATAGATGCATGAAGTACAGTCAGACACAAATAAGGAGAAAATGGAATCAGCAGGTTTTAGGGCAGTGATGGCGAACCTATGACACGCGTGTCAGCACTGACACGCGTAGCCATTTCTGATGACACGCGGCCGCTGAGGCGGCCGCATGCCGAGGATGAAACATTTGCTGCTCCTGAGGATGAAACATTTGCGAAATAATGTTTTTTCCTCAAAGTGACACACTACCCAAGTTATGCTCAGTTTTTTGGCGAAGTTTGACACACCAAGCTCAAAAGGTTGCCCATCACTGTTTTAGGGGCTAAGACAATAGAATGGGTTAGAAATGGCAGTCTTGTGTCAGGTAATTATCTCCCTCTCTCTCTCTCTACATATATATATGTATATTCCCTTTTAATTTACATAAAGACTTTGAGTTAGGCAGTGTTATTCCAATTTTTCAGATTTCTGAGTTAGATGCATGATACAGTGCAACAAATAGTAGGTGGCTGATCCCACACTGGTCAGATTTCCAGACTACAAATACAGCACTTTTTGGCTATAATCCTATGGCTTCCTAGTTTTGAATGTGTTAAATTTGAAGTACCTCTTGAGTTTCCAAATGAAAAAGTACAGAAAGAACATGACTGCATAGATTTGGACCTCACAAAGTCATTTTGGTTACAGAGAGTTTGGACTCTGCTTTTGAGAAACATATCTCAACTCCTTGATTATGAACCTTGATTAAAAAAAAAATCTTCCTCTAATTCCTGCCTGGCCTGGGGCAAGCTTTATTGGATCTGTACCTTTTTCATCATTCATCTGTTTTGCCTTGAACTGTATAGTTACTTTCATCCTGACTCTATTTCAAATCAATATAGTCTTGGATGTACCCATTTGAGAGATTTAAACTTTAAGTATATAAGATGATAGCCATTTTAGAGGGCTTTTATTTATTGATTTTTTTTAAGGTTGAGGAGAGAAAAGGGGCTCTGTATTCTGAATGGGAAGAAAGTAGAGAGTGCTTCTTTCTTTTTCCCTCCACTCCCCTTTAAAAAAATAAACAGCTGTATGTCTCTCCAGCTGTATGTGCTTGCTGCCTCGTTACCCTATCCAGGTCAGTCCAGTTATATTTAGTTTGTAAGAAATTATGAGTAGTTTATTTCTTTTCAGCAACCCATTCACTTGTCATCTTTTCTCATCCCTACTCTAATAGGCTACACTTAACTTCTGCAGAAGGAAGTACGTGGGATACCTGCTCGAAGCCAGTCACCGAACTCGATGAATGATGCCGGCGTGGGGACATACTGATGTGCCGGCGTCCTCATTCTATAGTGTGTTCCATTCTTTTGCAATCTCAGCAAAAATGGTCTTCAAAGAAGATATTTTGTGACATAAGAAGCTCCATTTACATTTGTAATGACCAGCCTGTCTTAAGATGAACATCGGTTCTACAGAGCACGAAGTTTTGTGGTCTCGAAGAAGCAAATGCCCATTTAACACGGAGCCTAACTAAAAACGGACGTCAGAATGTTTGTTAGTGGCAGAAGAGTGAAAAAATGGCAGTTTGTCCAGTTATTTGCCACTTGTTTCATACTGAGCCTTATGTTCTTTTGGGAACCATTTGATAACCACATTGTGAGCCATATGAAATCCTACTCTTACAGATACCTCATAAACAGCTACGACTTTGTGAATGAGAGCCTGTCTCTGAAGCGCAGCGAGGATGGGGCTCCTCGCTACCAGTACCTGATTAATCACAAGGAGAAGTGTCAAGCACAGGATGTCCTCCTTTTACTGTTTGTCAAGACGGCTCCTGAAAACTACGGTCGACGTTCTACCATCAGGAAAACGTGGGGCAATGAGAAGTATGTTCGGTCTCAACTCAATGCCAACATCAAAACTCTGTTTGCCTTAGGAACACCTTCTAACCCACTGACGAGAGAAAAACTGCAAAGGAAATTGGTTTGGGAAGACCAGATGCACAATGATATAATTCAGCAAGACTTTGCCGATTCTTTCTACAATCTTACTCTTAAATTACTTATGCAGTTCAGTTGGGCCAATACCTTTTGTCCACATGCTAAATTCCTTATGACTGCTGATGATGACATATTTATTCACATGCCAAACCTTATTGAATACCTCCAAAGTTTAGAACAGATGGGTGTTCAAGACTTTTGGATTGGTCGAGTTCATCGTGGTGCCCCTCCCGTGAGAAACAAACACAGCAAATACTACGTCTCCTATGAAATGTACCAGTGGCCAGCCTACCCTGACTACACTGCTGGGGCTGCCTACGTGATCTCGAGTGATGTAGCTGCCAAAGTCTATGAGGCCTCACAGACACTCAACTCTAGTCTTTACATCGATGATGTGTTCATGGGCCTCTGTGCCAATAAGGTGGGGATAGTACCACAAGACCATGTGTTTTTCTCTGGGGAAGGGAAAACGCCTTATCATCCCTGCATCTACGATAAAATGATGACATCCCATGGACATGTTCAAGATCTCCAGGACCTTTGGGAGGATGCCACAGGCCCTAAAGTGAAAACAGTTGCAAAGGGTTTTTTTGGCCAGGTATACTGCAGGATAATGAAAATAGTTCTCCTTTGCAAATTGACCTATGTGGACACATATCCCTGTAGGGCTGCCTTTGTCTAATAGTACTTGAATGTTGTATGGTTCCACTGTCACTGAGCCAAGCCTGGATGAAAAAACCTTTAAATGTTTGTCTACACCTTAAGGGAAAGATGAATATGAACAAAACAAAGAAATATTTTGAAAGTGCAGTCTCCCAGAAGTTTTCTTTGATTGTAGAAGCTATTCAGTATACGTTATCTACTTCATTGCCTAAACCCATTTCAAGGAATTTATATTTAAAAAAGGTTTGTGAAAACAAAACTAAAGGGAAATTCAAGTTCTCAATGTCACACGTATATTTGCAGCATAAAGAAGTTATTAAGGAACCATAGTGTTAGAATAACTGCATTGGAAAGTATCAACCGAATGTAGAGTATACCATTTCAAAGACAGGAATATATTGTTAAACTAGGTATATAAGTTAATTTTTATTAAAGAGCACTTGATGGAAATGGTGGAGGCAGCGGAGGATTGGCATAAGAGAAAGTATTGCATCTGGTAAAAGCAAGCCTCGTATTTTTCAGAGGAGATTTAGGAAAATGTATAGCAGGTCCTCAAATATCCTGGTTTTGTCAAGCATCATTTTATTATAGCATTGATGAGATTTTGTAGGAAATTGACTCTTGTTTATATCAATTAGCCTATTGTAAAATTTTTTTCATTATACATTGTTCCGCTGCAGTTCCAATTATCGATAATGTTAAATGAGGACTTCTGTACACAATTTCTTTACTAACAACCAAATCACTTATTGTCACATCCATGTAGATAGTGTTGGGGCCATTTAAAACATATTTATGTCTCCCCCCCCCCCCCAAAGTTTAATGTAAAATTGGAGAAGTCATTAGCTCTGCCCTAACTGGTACTACATATATATATATATATATATACACATACACATACACACACACACACACACACACACACACACACACACACACATATATATAGTTTATCATTAGAAAATGACACAAAACATGGCAGCTTGCTACCCATAGGGTCCCTCTGTAGGAAGAAATCTTTGTTAATTCAAATAAGCTGATATTAACTTTAATTCAATGAATTTTTCAACTGGTTCTTAAATATTCAATATCGGTCTGTTTTTAAGGTAGTTATTTGAATGTAGTTTGCATAGAGGCATAAAATAATGAAGACTTCCAAAGGAAAGGTAGAACATTAAAAACTTTTCTCTATAAATTATAAAATAAAATTCTTAATATCTAAATTATTGTAATGGTTACTAAAATTAGCCTACTCCTCCCCAACAAGGTCTCATAAACCACAGTATTTTATTCCAGTTTCAGATTTTAAAATTGAGAGTATTAAACATCATACCAAAACTATAGTATCTTAAAAAAAATCGATTTCATCAAAATAACCATTAGACGAATCTTTGGCTTTTAAATATTTTAAACTTGAAGTCAGAATGAAAGATAGAAAGTTGTCAGAACGAGATTGAAAGCATTTGTAAAGCCACATCCTATATAATAAAAGCCTAATATGCAAATTGACCGAACGGCAGAATGACCGGTCGCTATGATGCACACTGACCACCAGGGGGCAGGTGCTCAACAGAATCTTCCCCCAGCCTGCAAGCCCCAGACCAGTCAAGGCGGATGCCAGCAGCCCCACAGATCGGCCCTGATCACTGGCCAGGCCTAGGGATCCTTCCCGTGCACGAATTTCATGCACTGGGCTAGTGTTCCTTATAATCAAGGAGATGTGGCTGAGATAGAATAGAGTGACTTTCATTTCTTTTACAAAGCAGGGTAGAAAGGTGGCCACGGTGCCAACAGCCTCCCCTCACTGCAGAAAGAATGGTGTGATGTCTGTTATTAGGGGGATCATCTGAAAGCCAAAACAGCAACTTCAGCAAAAGCAATTGTACTGATTATAGAACCTTTGTCTGCAGAGGTGCTTGTTGGGGACAACGAAAAGTCTCTCGTGTAATTAGATGATGTTTGAAACGTGGAAAACAAAAGAGAACTAAAAAAAGAATCCTCAGTAAACACAACTAGATGATGGCATATATAATTTTTTTTTTTTTGCAGGTAGCTTTTTAATGTTTACAAAAATCTTTTTTTCTATTTTGAAAATTGAGGCTTGTTTACATTGATTGCTGAGATAATTCAGAATTCTTAACTAACGTCAAAACTACAGTGTCAACCATTGTAGTTTATAGTTCCCTTCAGAGTAGATTCGGGGTTTTTAGATCACAGCTTGAAATTTCTGACCAATTTAAAAAACAAGAGAATAAAAGCACAGTTTGACAAAGCAGATTTATAATTAATTTTCATTAGCTGAGTCTTTAATAACTGCTTGCCTTTTGGCCATACAACACCCTGTATAGCTGCTATACTTGTAACTGTTTAAATTTTTCTTTGGTTGAAAATTATCAGCGTCTCCCTGGCCATTGAAATGATCTTGTTTGTTTACAGCAATACTTCTGTGAAACAATTAATTTATTCGTGAAAGAGCTCTCCTCAACTGTGTTCATCTTTTTCTTTTTGCTTAGAATAGAACAGATTTAAATTTAAAGGAAATATGAAGGCACTTCCTTTTTTAATAAGAAGGAAATCGCCAGATGCTTCCTTCATCAGACTTAAAGTACTGAGAAGACTATTTGTAAATACAGTATAAGGATTCCCGCCTTTTAAAAAGGAAGGTACAACTTTGGTGCTCCAATGCAGGGCTGTCTGAAAACTCATAAACAAAGGGAAAATAAACACTCAGCCTGGACGGTCACTTGGGTAGAAGATGGTTGTACACAGTGTTATTGCTAAAAACGTTTTACCTCTTGGTGGTTTGCATCTTTCTTTTTCATATTAATTTTATACCAAAATGTTAAATATTTATATTATTTGAATCTTGCTTATATGTTAAAATAATTAGTGGTTTTTAAAAAATAAATAAATCTGTGATTTACAATAAACAACTTGAAAATTGTCAGCAGATGTGTATTTCCACAAGGGTTTTTAAAATCCTGTGTGAACACCATTTGTTTGTATCTAATCAATCAGCTTGTTCTTTTTAATGTCAGAGAGGTCTATGGTACACAGTCTTACTCCAACTTGCTGCTGTGCCTAGGATAGATGTGTCCTCCGCACACTGGAGCCCCTAAAATGCTCCTTTTGTTTGTTAAATGACTTAGGTTGGAACGTCTAAGTGAGGGAATTCTAGATTGTTTAGGCTGGGCTAAAGTAACATGTAGCCATAGTGTCTTAAGACACCACTTGAAATGGTCGTATTTTCCTTTTATTTGATATCCTTAGCCACCTCAAAATAGATTAAAATTTAGCCCTGGCCTTTTAATGCCAGGAATGTTCTCAGGTTCCTCTTGGAGTGTTTGGTGCTTCAGTACATTTATACATAGTATGTTCTCATCTGCTTTTCACCTGATTCCTGCTCACTTCTTAGAATATGCTGTGAGTCATTCTGTATATATTTTTTAAAACTTGGAAGTATCTGAATTATTTGGTTATAGTAAAACTTTTTTCTTGCAAGGCATGGTTGGGGGTTTGTAGTTTGGAATCAAATGATGATCTCTTGGAAGAATTAATGAACTTGACCTATATGTGGGACTTCAGTTGAACGCCATAGCTGCAATGAAAATCAGACCAGAGAACTCTTGATATGCAAGGTGATTCATTCTGCTGTAATAATCAGAACGGATAGGTGCTCCCTGGCTGTTTCCCTGCAGTCACCACATGGTGCAGTGAAACAAGCCTCGGTCACAGCTTTCTCTCCGGTAATCCTCTGCTCCAGACCTCCAAGGCTCCTTACTGCCTCCAGCATCGTCTAGTCTCTTCTACCTGCTCCCCACGGCCTTATGTAATGTTCCTTTCCTTATTCATTCCCTACAGCTTTATTTTTTCCATTGCCACTATTATCCATCACAAATCTCATTCATGACACACGGGCAAGTTCATTTCCCTTGCCAAAAACACTTTCTCCTATAGCTACTGAAATCTTGGCAACTCAAACTTAACTGTTCTATAAAGCATCTCCTGCGTCCCCCCTCATATATGTACACTTACCACATATATTACTATTACCTACTAATTGTTTCATGTGTTGTTTTTTCCAACTAAAACTGAAGGTAGGGACTGCACAGTGCTTAAAAATCATTATTTTTCAAAGAACTGTTGGCCCAGAAAGAAACTCACTATAGACTGATTCATTTGCCTCTCAGCATAACTATTATTGCTTGTCTCATTTTCGGTTCCTATAAGTGTATTTCTAGTATCACATGAGCTCACTCATCTAGTGGAAATGATGAACAACATAGACTGATGAACAAGAACAGCATCGATCAGACTGTCAGACCTCAGAGGGAAGGTAAGGGAGGGTGGGGACAAGGGAGATAGATCAACCAAAGGACTTGTGTGTTTGCATTTGAGCCTAACCAGTGGGGTGGGGGCATGTGTGGGAGGGGTTTGGGATGGGAGTGGGGAGATGAGGACAAATATGTGATACCTTAATCAATAAAGTAATTAAAAAATAAAAATAAAATAAAAATTTTTTAAAATCATTATTTTTTAAATATAATAATGTCATTTTGGCAAGCCATCCAGATATGAAAAGAAGATTAATTACTCAGAACCCTAATGGACATTATCTGACATAACATTTCACCTATACTACTTAAAAGTTTATAATTTATTTGATGAAATCTGAATGCTTGCCATATACCAAGTATATTGTATCTATCAACTTCAGCCCCAACAAATTTGTATTAGTTATGCATAAATATGCAAATGTGTAAAATCAAAAGTGAATCAGAAAATATAAACTGCTGCAGCAAAGATTAGTGATTTTAAGGTATTCAAGGCTGGTGGTAAAAACAGTAGTCTTATAAATTCTGTCTTATGATTAATCCACTAGCTATTTTTGCCTTTTCTCAAAGTTCTTTTGCAAGAATCATAAAGATATTTTTGTTTCATTAAATGCTGTAACTTTTTCTTTGTAGTTCTCATTAGAAGTATGATTTAATGGTCTACTGTAAATTAATACAACAATTCACTTAATTGGACCTATTTAGTCAAATTAAATGAATTCATTTACTAATTTAATTAATAGTTCAATTAAAGGGCCTATTTAACTAATACTTTTATAAAGATAAGATTTATAATTATAAAAGTAAAATTATAAAGATAAAAGTAGGTAGGTTGTAGTAATAGTTAGAAAAGTCCCAAAAGATATACCATCACTTGAGAAAAACAAGAGAACACTTTGCCAAGTACTGCTTTTCAGAGACAACTCAACTAAACACACTTTCAGATATGCTGAATTCAGCCATTTACTTAGACTCAAAGATACATTTCCATCAGTAAGAGCCTACCTGTTTCCTTGAGTCTACCTTAAAGTGAAAGAATATCAAGTAGTCTAATTAAATTAATACTGGCTTTAATCAAGAAGCACGTTCCTAAAGATGTTTGTTCATTCATTCTACAGGCACTTTTTTAGAGGCATGTTAAGAGCTAAACATGACAGACCCTGGGAATAAAAACAACTCACAAGTCAGTAAGTCGAATGGTGTGAGTATAAACAATGTGATGAGTGCTAGAACAGAGATAGGTAATGATGGGGATTCTAAAAAGAGGATTTAAAAAAAAATCAATTTCCCCTTCTGCTTTTGGTCTTTTCCACTGAACTGCTAAGCATTCACATGAATTGCAAACACCTTTCGGTCGGTCAAAAATAACATTAAGTTTGTATAAATTGTGTCTTTTGGGGACCTATTGCCTTTAAGTAGTTTTAAACCAATAATTCAATTAATAGCAACAATAGTTTGCATTTACAATTTTCTTGATAATTCATTTTTTTAAACACTGAGTATCCTCGGAAATGTGGTTTATAAGATATCATTTTCAGTTCTTGCTTGTTGCTTTTATGAGATCCATGGGTTTTGTTCTCAGGTAGATAAATGAAGGTTAGTATATAGAATAACTGTGATTTTATCTGGGAAAGATAAGTGATGAGATTTAAAACAGAGGATACTCTACCCTATCCCCCCACCCCAAGGGGTTAAAAATGACTTCTCTAAAGGGATCTGCAATCTTACCTGCCGGGGGAAAGATTTTCAGGACTGTTGGGCTGCTCCTGCTCAGGGTTCTCCCCAACATGACTGCATTCAAGTATTTCTTCATTCTGAAGTGAAAGAAAGTTTGGTAAGATACACTATGTTATTTGTGGGGGAAGCACTAAATCTGTATCTTTCTTTCCCCCAATTTCTTTGTTTGGTATTGATTTTGCTTTTACTTCTCCAGATGAACATCATATCCAGTTTCTCATCTTTTTCTTTCTGTGGATCTGTTATTGTTGGCCCTTCACGATTCTTTTAGGAACAATGAAAACTCATCCTGAAAAACACGTATTCCTTTTCCTTAATGATAGGCTATTAACATTGTTCTCCTCCCTCTTCCCTGATGATTCACACAAAAAAACGGTTCAGAGTTTGAGCTGAAAGATAAAGAGGTCATTTGACAAAATATCTTCATTCCTTTTCTTCTCTTTTGGGTAAGAAATCAAAGTCTGGAGAAGTTTCGACCTGCCTGAGGCCAGAAAGAGCTAGAGGCAGAGACGACATAGGTCTGGTGTCCACTTTCACAGGCTCGGTATCACCTGTCGGTGCTAGCACTCCACCTCCTAACGCAGCTGGTTCCTTAGGATGCGCGATGTGGCCACCAGCGCAGGCCCGAAGCTGTGGAACAAAGCCCTGCCACACAACATGCCAGCTGAGACCTTGGGCAAGGTCACTGAACATCCTGCCACGGCCCCTATGCACTGTCTACCTCAGTGAGGCTGTGGCTCTTTTTCAGAACGATACTAGGCATTTAATTCTCAAAAAGAGGCAAGACTTTCTGCTCAGTTTGATGTCAGGAAAATATAATTTTAACAAGGAAGTGAATTGGTATAACATTGGTAGCAATGAGCCTATCATAAAAGTGTTAACAAATAACGAGCAAATAGATAATTGGCCATCATTTGAGTTTTTCTGCCTGCCAGGTTCTGTTTAAATGAGTTATTTTACATTTGATGAAAGAAAGGATAGATTTGGAAAGGGCTCTCTTGCAAAAGAATTATAAGTTCAGGAAAATTTAATTAATAAACATAAACATTCCTGGTAAATCAGAGCTGGTAGTTGAAGAATGAGCTTTTCCCAGACTAAGAAACTTGATGGGAAGTCTTGCAAAACAGGTGGGAGTGAGATGCTTCTCAACCTATTGACGGTAAGAAGATAGTCCTCTCCCTCGATTAGCAACAAAGTTAAGGTTCCCTTAGTATCCACAATGCCAGCCACAGGGACAGCAATGAAAAAATGTCCAGTAGATGAAAGGAAATCACGGGTCTTCCATCTTTTTCATAGATGTCTTCTTGAATCTGGTATCACATCCAGAAAGCAAGCAAACAAATAAAGTATTTGGGACACTAATTTTGCTAATTCAGCTCTAAAATACAAAGGGAATCTTACATTCCAAGTTTATATATATTTTTCTTTTAAAGTAGGATATCATTTCAGTAAGAATCTAAATTTTTCATTTCCTCTATTACATATAGTTGACCAGAGACAAGGATATATTTTTCATTTCAGTTAATATAGAGAAGTAAATGCCAATCCTTGGATTCAAACCAATGTAGTTACTTTCACCACACTATCCAAGACAGCTCTTGGTTCACATTTTCTAGATGATGTTGAACTAATTACCATGGCAGTTAATGTTCCCATTGCATCCTTTTCTAGTTCTCCCTGAAATGCCTGCTGGGCTTTGAGCCCCAGCCTTATTCATCTTTGGATCCTTCATATGAATCCAGGGCCTTTGTATAGAGTAACCGCTGTTATTAACAAAACTTCCTCTCACCATGAAACTGCTAAAATGAATTGTGCTCTTTTCAATTCTATTGATCTTTGTAAGTGTGGTGCATTGTAGGGTCTCTTATTTCATGACAACTTAGTGATGGGAAAATAACGATGACTCAAGGTGTAGATATGGATTTTGTCATCTTTTACACTAAATGATGACATCCCTCTAATTACACTTTGTCATGCATGGTGTCCTCATGAGCTTCCCGAAATGCCTGGGCATGGACTGGTTGTGTCAACCCATGTTCCTGTGGCTACACGTCAGACAGCTGATGTCAGGGCAGAGGAAGAGTCCTCTGCCAACCGTGTGATGGAGTACAACATTGGTACGGTTGAGATGTGATGGGAAGGATCCACAGCAGATCTGAGGACTGCTCTAATAAAAACCTCAGTAGGTTGTTAACTACAGGCATACCTTGGAGATGGTGTGGGTACTGTTCCAGAATATGGCAATAATGCAAGACTCAAAATAAAGTAAGTAGTAATCTTTTTGCTGGTGGAGGATGTTGCCTTCAATTTGTAAAAAATGGAACATCTGTGAAGCACAATACAATGAGGCATGCCTGTATACTAAGGTTTTTGCTAAGGTTTAGACAGATTAGTGTTTCAGTGCAGTGGCTTTCAAATTTCGACCACACCCATAAGAAAAGCATTTACATCATAACACACACACATTTCCTGGCACAGGGCTCCTAAAACCTTTGGAATTGCCTAAATAAGAGCAATAAAGATTCTTGATAGTCATAAGAAACCCTTTCAGCCACACCTGAGTTTATGTTCATGAGGTGACTTCTAGAAAGGCCCTAAGGCTGGTTACCAGTGAAACCAACCACATAATTAGAGGGTCTGAACTTTCAAGTCTCACCACCCCTCTACCCACCCCCCCCTCCGGCCCCCTCCAACACACACACACACACACACACACACACACACCACTCCCTCACAGGGAACAGAGAGAAGCTGGAGATTGAATTCAATCACCAATGGCCAATGGTTTAGTGAATCATGCCTATGCAATGAAGTCTCCACAAAAACCCAAAGAGAGATTCCTGGTTGGTGAACATGTGGAGATTGGGGTAGAGTGGCTTACTCAGAGAGCATGGAAGTTCTAGCACCTTCCACATACCTTGCCCTATGCATCCCTTCCATCTGTCGGTTCCTGAATTATATCTTTTTATAAGAAACTGATAATCTTGTAAAATGTTCCTTGGAGTTCTACGAGCTGCTCAATCAAGTTAACCTAACCCAAAGAGGGGACCCTGGGAACCTCTGATCTATAGGTGATTTAGTCAGAAGCACCAGTGACAGCCTGGACTCTGACTGGTGTCTAAGGGGGTGAGGGAGGTTTATAGGACTAAGGCTTTAACCTGTGGGATCTAATGCTACTTCCAGGTAGACAGTGTCAGAATTGAGTTAATTGCTTGGTAGTGTTGGGAAAACACTTGGAGTTGTCCTCAGGGCATCCCAAAGGGAGCATCTTCTCAGCCAACTGGTGCTTTAAAAGGGAACCAACTCATAAACTACCCTATTGGGAGGCCAATCAGGTGGAAAAGACCCGTCCCCTTTATGTTCATTTTATTTTGAAGAAAAAAGGTGGCAGGCAGCCTGGCAACTGCTGTGGGCCCAACATCACTCCCCACACCTTCACTTCCACCCCAGCCTCTCTCCCAGGTCAAAGTGACACCACCACCCACACAGCCTGTCTAGCAGTACCCTTCATATGACTTCCTGTGTCTTCCCAACAAGCATATAATCTAATTTTTTTGTTTCCCCTATATTTTGAAGAAAGATGTTTTAAAATTAAGGAAAACAGGATACGTTCCTAACTTGAAGGAATTTTGTAAAAAAAATTTTTTTATTTCTCTGAAGAATATATCTTTTTAAAAGTATTCATCAACGTTTTAAAAGTACCCATATTCTTTAATAGCTAGTTTTCAGTTGATTATTAAAATTTCTTTTTCTTCCCAAAAGGAGGGATAGCAACATTTGAACTGAATGAAATTAGCTTTCCTTGAAGTTAAATGATTTCATTTTGTGATTGTCGGGATGCTTGGAAAGCAATTTCAGCTCCAACTCTTTTGAAGTGATAATGTCTGGTAATTTAAGATGAAAGTATTATTTATTATCACACTTCTTAAAAGGAGAAGCTATTAGACCTCACTCTGAGAAAAGGTCAGGCAGATAAGGGGTTGAACCATTTAAGGTAAGAAAGAGTGACCATTCCAAGAAGTGTTTAAGGTTAAGCGTTTTCTGGCAGTGTCCTATCTAATAATAGACATATATGCAAATTGACCATACCTTCGACACACCCACAAAAGCCACGCCCACTATCCAATCAGAGCGGGTATGCAAATTAACCCAAACCAAGATGGCTATAGCCACAGAGAGCAAGGTTCCCTAGGTAACAGAGGAAGCCAAGCTTTCCGCCTGCCCTTGCCAGGCCTAAGCCTCCACTCAAGCTACAAAGTTTCAATTATAGAAGGTAAACAAATTCAAACAAATGGCCGGCAGAATGGAGCTTGAGAGAGCAGGCCAAGGTTGCCACCGGCAACAGGGGAAGCAAAGCTTTCCACACACCCTGGCTGGGCTCACCCACTTAAGGCAACAAAGTTTCAATTATAACCCCAACACAAATGGCTGCCTGCCTTGGAGGGAGCCCCAGGCTTGGCTCCGCTCCAGGCTACAAAGTTTCAATTGTAGAAGGAAAATAAATTCTAGATACCAGGGCCTCTGCTTGGGTTTCCAGGGGGCGTGGCCGGCCTGCAAACCACCACAGGCCCCTCGCTCAGGCCACCCCACACTCCAAGTGAACCCCCACCTGATCCGGGACGCCCTTCAGGGCAAACCAGCTGGCCCCCACCCCTGTACTAGGCCTCTATCCTATCTAATAAAAGAGTACTATGCAGATTGATCATCACTGCCACACACAATATAGCTGCCCCCATGTGGTCAAAGATCCTGCCCCCATGTGGACACAAGATGGCCACCACAGATGGCCAGCAGGAGAGGGCAGTTGGGAGGCACCCGGCCTGCAAGGGAGGGCAGTTGAGAAGGATCAGGCCTGAAAGGGAGGGCAGTTGAGAGGGACCAGGCCTGCAAGCGAGGGCAGTTGAGAGGTTATCAACCCTGAAGGAGAGGGCAGTTAGGAGTGACCAGGCCGGCAGAGGAGGGAAGTTGGGGGCAAACAGGCTGGCAGCAGAGTGGTTAGGGGGTGATCAGGCTGACAGACAGAAGCGGTTAGGGGCAATCAGGAAGGCAGGCAGGCAAGCAGTTGGGAGCCAGCAGTCCTGGATTGTGAGAGGGATGTCCGACTGCCCGTTTAGGCCCGATCCAGTGGGATCGGGCCTAAACGGGCAGTCGGACATCCCTTGAGGGGTCCCAGATTGGAGAGGGTACAGGCTGGGCTGAGGGACAACCCCCCTCCGTGCACGAATTTCGTGCACCGGGCCTCTAGAAAGTTATAAAAACCCAAGATAATAAACACAGTGTTATGACAAGAACCACTGAGATTATAGAACGGTGGGGTGCAGGTGAGGATAGCGGGAAAGACAGGAAAGGCGACCTCTCCAGCGGGCAGTCCTCTCTGGCCTCAGTCCGATGGTCTTAGAGACACAGCCCAGAGTGGAAACCACCGGCCTTGGACGGGCTGGCTCTGCCTCCCCTTCTCCATAGCTGGACCTCCTGGGGGAAAAGGAGAAACCTTCTCTTTTTTTATTTGTTTATTTTTGAGTTTTAGTGGTTCTGATGTGGAGAATAGGAAGAACTTTTGAAAAACAAGAACCACTTAGAAAATCTATCCTGGGAGCGGATTCCCTGCTGGTGGGTCTGCCCTGTTTGTTTCCTCTCTCTGACCCTTCCCAGCACATCTCGCCGTGTCCTGCTCTTCACGGATACTGCCTGAAGAAGGCATGGCCCGAAGATTCCTTTGGCTACTAGGGCAGCCTCTTTAAAAATGGCAAGTGCCTACTTGGAGGGTTAAGGGGCTGTCTTTCACTCATCATCCACACACTGCTGTGAACCAGCTCATTCAGATTTTCTCCTATCTCTAGTCCAGATCAGCTGCATTGGGCGGGGCTTTCAAAAGGGAGGGGAGGAGAGAGGAAGGTTTTAGGACATTTTATAGACCGAAGCCCTTTGGAGAAGAAGGGCAGGCTGAAGGAGACAGGCTGGAACGGTCTTTATGCTTTGTGGGACATGGGAAATGATTAGAGAGAGATAGGGGAATGGGTCCCACATGCAAACATTGCCTATTTCAAAATTTCTCCAGGGTCTGATTTACCTATAATCTTAAATTTCCCAGCTAGCATTGCTAGTAAGTAGTTCAACGTTTTACCACTTAAGCTGGTTTTTATAGGCTGAATGAATATTCTAAACACTATTTGTAGTATTTTGTTTATGGGGAAAATGACTCCTTAAAAAACTGCAAATGTTGCAACATTATTTTAACAATGATTTGCAAGTCTGTAATTCTGAATAAATTATCAAAAAGTGAGGAACACATCACAAGGTACCTTTCTCTCATTTCCAAACCAAGAAATGTGAAGGAAATAAGTATATCAGAACATTAAAAAGAAGTTCCCCAATACGTTGGGAATTTTCTTTGGCTGTTTGATTTCATGTAATTTTAACCTCAATGCATAAATGTCAATGTAATTTAATTTTTATATGTCTGTAAATCTTAGAACCGAAATAAAATCACCAGTTTGGAAAAAGTGTTTTACTAGAGTAATCTTTGGTCCCTAACTTAATTCACAAATGTTTTCCACATAACCTCAAAGCCAACGTGTTGACTCTCATTGCTGTGGGGAAGGACACAGCCTCTGGGGTAGAGTTAGCCCAGCTAACAGAAAGAAAGGGTGTTGGTTGCTGTTATCCTATCTAATAATAGACAAATATGCAAATTGACCATACCTTGGCTCTGCTCCAGGCTACAAAGTTTCAATTGTAGAAGGAAAATAAATTCCAGATATCAGGGCCTCCGCTTGCGTTGCCAGGGTGCGTGGCCCACCTGCAAACCACCACAGGCCCCTCACTCAGGCCGCCCCACGCCCCAAGGGAACCCCACCCTGATCAGGGACACCCTTCAGGGCAAACCAGCTGGCCCCCATCCCTGTACCAGGCCTCTATCCTATCTAATAAAAGAGTACTATGCAGATTGATCATCACTGCCACACACAATATAGCTGCCCCCATGTGGTCAAAGATCCTGCCCCCATGTGGACACAAGATGGCCACCACAAGATGGCCAGCAGGAGAGGGCAGTTGGGAGGCACCCGGCCTTCAAGGGAGGGCAGTTGGAGGTGATCAACCCTGCAGGAGAGGGCAGTTAGGGGTGACCAGGCCAGCAGAGGAGGGAAGTTGGGGGCAAACAGGCTGGCAGCAGAGTGGTTAGGGGGTGATCAGGCTGGCACGCAGAAGCGGTTAGGGGCAATCAGGAAGGCAGGCAGGCAAGCAGTTGGGAGCCAACAGTCCTGGATTGTGAGAGGGATGTCCGACTGCCCGTTTAGGCCCGATCCTAGGGATCGGGCCTAAACGGGCAGTCGGACATCCCTTGAGGGGTCCCAGATTGGAGAGGGTACAGGCTGGGCTGAGGGACAACCCCCCTCCGTGCACGAATTTCGTGCACCGGGCCTCTAGTAGATCTATAAAACTCTACAAATGCTGGACTCAGCCTTCATAAAACCTCACTTTCTACTCTTCCCCCTGAATACTCTATAGTGGTCAACAAATTCATCCAATGAGGAATCCAAATGAAAACCTCAACGTTATTTTCAATATCTCCCTTTATTCCCTTAGTAAGTCTTTTCCCTTTTCCTCTCTGCCTTGATCTACTTCTTCATTCATCAAACTTTCTCTGACAATGCAGTGTATTCCAGGTGCTTGGGAGAACATCTGGATTACTGGGTATGAACCCTGTCCATCTCCCTTCTTGATGCTGCCATTAGTAGGCTCTCAACACTCACCTAGACCGTGACAAACATGGGCAGCTGGTCAGTCTGCCTACCTTCATCTAATCTCCTTTTCATTATCCCACCAGAGCTATCTTTCCAATACATAGGTGCCCTCCCTGGCAGCAACCATCCACCAAAGCCTTCAGCAACTTGTCTTTGGTCTATCTTCCTAGCTTTCTCAATCCATTCCTAGAATAGCCTGTGCCCCTTCCTGGAATGTCCTTCTCCATCTTATCTATCTTTCAAAGTTGTATTTATTCTTTAAAGTTAAGTTCAAATGCCACCTCCTAAAAACATTCCAAATATACTTGTTATGCACTGCCCTTTAATATGTTATGTTCCTTTTTCTCAGAGATATATCATTTTGTTTTATAATTATTGGAAATAAGTTGTTTCATTCATGAAACTTGTAAGTTTCGTAAGTTTAAGCCCATGTTAGAATTGTTTCCACATGACCCAGAACATTGCTCTGTTATATATTAAATTGAGCTGAGTAAGCTACCCTAATTGGACCTATCAAATATTTCAGTTATGTCAAATTTTTATTGGTCAAAGAGAAAAGCCAACAGTGGTCTTACTATTATTTTCTCTTTTTTTAGTTCCTTTAGTGAAAATACATTCTCATAGATTATATTAATCTAATCATGACCTCCTGCCTTGAATTTTGGATTCTATCTTATCCGAAGAGTTCCATATTCACCTTAATGAGTTCACCTTTATCCCAAGTCCTCATGGCCTATGAATATAGCCTCCAGCCAATGTGACCAAAGGTGGTCCTTGTAGCACCTGCATTCTTGCCACCAAATGTGCAAGTTAAAATTTCAGATTCCTGGACCCTACTCCTGAGTCAGAATCACTGAGGATGGGGCCAGAGAAGCTGCATTATTAATAAGCTTCACAGGGCTGCAGTATATAGGGAACCTTGAGAATCTTCATTCTAGAAATTCTTCAGAGAGCTTGGTTGGGGACTGCCTCAAGAATTTCGTGGAACCCTCCTACAAAGGCGTGTCTGTGGTTCCCTTTCTTTGGACACGTAAGAATTGGAGGCAAAGAAATGTGGACTTTGAGAAGTCTGGAGCCAGCTTGCTCCCTGCAGGCTCAAGATCAACCATCCCACATAGAAAAGAAAAAAAAAAAGAACTTGGTGGATTCTCTGAATCTCTTATTAGCTCTAAGAATGACTACACTTCAAACATCATGGAAGGTGAACACTGAAATGTACTTATAGTTCGTATAGTTCTCTTGCTGAGAAGTAGAAAGGCAAATGAAAGCTCATGGGATTCAAAGGAATGAGAAAGAAAGTAACTGAATTGGGCCCTAATCTGTTATCTTTGGGCAAAAAGGTACATATTTGAGATGAGGAAAAGATATTCAATTTAGGACCTGCATCTGACTTTCCTTCAGCTCCTTTTCATCTTTTACACAGAACATTCTATCTATAAACATTAGACTAAATGGGAAACTAAAATTACCAAGAACCTGCTCGATGCCAGGCATCGTGCAAGGTGCTTTCCATATATTTCTCATTTAATAGACCATCTGTGAGGCTACTTTTAAAAATATATATTTTTATTGATTTTAGAGAGAAAGGGAGAGGGAGAGATAGAAACATCAATGATGAGAGCGAATCATTGATTGGCTGCCTCCTGCATGCCCCCAATGGGGATCGAACCCACAACCCAGGCGTGTGCCCTTGACCAGAATCGAACCTGGGACCCTTCAGTCTGCAGGCCGACGCTCTATCCACTGAGCCAAACCAGCTAGGGCTACTTTTTCTAATCCCCATTTTGCAGATGAGGAAATCTAGAGTATGAGAGTTTAGGCAAACTGCTAGGTAAGTAGATTAAGTAATCAGGTGGATAGGTTAAGTTAGACAGGTAAGTAAACTGCTATTACATAAATGGCTAGTTTCAAATCCCAGTTCCACCATATACTAGCTGCATGACCCTTGGGGAAACTCACTGAACTTCTCAGTCTCAACAGCATCAGGGATAAGACAGGGACACACATCATCTCACTCACAAGGTGCTGAGGACTTGCGATGACATGGGGCCCCTACACCGCCCAGCACAATGTCGGGCCCTCAGTCAGTGTCAGCAGCCATTCCCTCACCTCTTCCAGCCTCGGCTTTTTTTGTTCTTGTAAGTTTTTGCTCAGAGCCTGAAAAGGCCTCTGCTACTTTCAATCATGCTAATAGGTGCCCAGGGGCACTGTTGGCACTCACAGCCAGGAGCACTTCCTTCATCCTGAGGGTTCCCTCAGGAACAAGGAATTCTCATCTGCCTCTGGCCTCTTTCCAGCTCCTCAGAGGCTGTGATGTGATGTGAGCAGCCGGGGAAAGCAGCCCCATGAGTCATGCTTTCAGCTTCCAGCTGGCCACGGGAAGGACAGGAAGTACCACATCACCACGGCCAGCAACCACAGCCAGGCTCCACCTTTCTGCCGCAGGGCTCTCCCAGACCAGGTCAGCGCATGGCCACGCGGCTGCCGCATGGTCCCCAGAGAGTCTCGGCAACGTTGTCACGTTTAATTTGCCAAGTTCCTGCGAACCTGAATGACAAGGATCACTGACGGAACACCGTTTTTGAATCCGATGATGATAAAATCAGATCGTGATTATGTGTCAGGCAGTGAGTATCAGGGACCCTAGTAGCAATCATGAATGGTGTTGGTTTATAGATTTGTTTTTTTTTCTGTGAACATTTAGTCTTGAGGACAAGGAAGGGCATTTGTCACAATGTTATGGTTCACGCTTCTAGACTGGCTGTAGTTTCATTTCATCTTTGAGTTCTAGGCTGAAAGCCAAAAGGATGTCAGAATTGTCGCCTGGAGTCCGATGCATGTTCGCTCCGTCTTGGTCATCTGTGTTGGACAGTGGCCACAGGACACATGCAGCAATGACTGTTCTTCGTGTCAGTCCACCTCCTTCTCTCCCTCTTACTAACCTATGTGTTAGAGAGGACAAGGGTGTCCAGGTCTGGGCCTTCTTTCAAATGCTATTTTTGCTAAATGTTAAAATGTACTTTGCAGACCAGATGAAAACAGGATGAGCCTGACAGGCTCCCAATCAGATACATGTAGCCAACTGCAAAGAAGTCAACAGGGGCCGCCTTTCTCCGCTGGCACCGCTGCTGCTCCCCGCTGCTCCTTAGTCCATTGGAGGCTTTTCTTTATGGGAACTTGTGGGGCTCATTTTGCTTTTATGGAAATGCCATCTAATTACAAATAGCTGTAGATGACCAGGTGCTTCTGATGAACTGAAAATACGTATCTGATCTGTGGGACACTTCATGGGTTTCCCCATCAATGCTCTGGTCATGTAAATGATTACATATGGATGCATTAAAAAAGTAAGAAGAGTAGGGTTTTTTTCCCCCTTTAACTTGAATATTACCCCTGTATATTGCATTGAATGAGAGATTTCCCATATTTCCATCAGAGTAATATACTTTTGCTTTAATTCATAAGCATAAGTGAATCCTATATAATAAAAGGCTAATATGCAAATAGACCAAACGGTCGAACAACCAAACAACGGAACAACCGGTCACTATGACGTGCACTGACCACCAGGTAGTTTTGGTTCTGGGTCGCTTGGTTTCTGGTTGGTCAGACAGACACTGCCTCCAGGATGCCGGATTAAGGGCCCAAACTATATCTTAGTCTGGAGGGTTGAAGAATGCCTGCAGGACAATACAAGACATCCTTGAGTGACAATCCCTGGTCTGGTATTCTTTGTGCATTGGCCTTGCTTGTCTCATATGTAAATGTGCCGGCTATGGGAAACTCAAATTTGATCCCTGAATGCAGCTCCTTGGAGTGCATTCTTCAGGACTGGATAAAAAGAGCTGTTTATTTGACTTAAAGAAATTAAACGCTTACAGAAATGAAGAAATATAACAAATGTCAATGGCATGAAACTGCCTGTCCTGTCCCAGGCAGCCTTGCACCAAGCTGGGTTGGGAGGCATTGTTTTCTAACTGCAGCTTCTTTGCTTCCTCAGGTTTCAGCATTTACTAACCACACACAGCTTCTCCCCTGAAACTCTGCTCTGCTTCCTCCAAGGAATGCACTTTCTGGAGCACCAGGATGGGAGTCATGATGGGAAATGGGACTGGCACCCCAACAACCTGAGCAACCACGAGGTTCCCATCGGACAGGCATACCACCTTCACTGAGGAAAACAAGCAAGTGAGCTCATGGTTTCCAGTGGAAGTGATCTGGGACCAGCAAGACTGAGTGACAAAGGTTTAGCTGTGGGACTCAGGGGCCAGTCTATGGCTAACGGTGTAAAGACAGACTAGTATGCTTGGGGCTATATGGGAAGAATTACTAGTTTTATCTATGAGCTGTTTGAATAAGACTCCCACTGCTGCTCTTCAATGTTTCTTCAATGATTTATAATTTTCTGAGTACAGGTCTTTTACATCCTTGGTTAAATTTATTCCTAGGTATTCTTCTTTTTGAATGAATTGTGAATGGGATTGTTTTCTTAGTTTCCCTTTCTGATAGAACACTGTTGGTGTAGAAAAATGCACTGATTTCTGGATATTTATTTTGTATACTGCTACATTGCCGAATTCCTTTATTAACTAAAGGAGTTTTACTTTCTCCTTTCCGATTTGGATGCCTTTTATTTCTTCTTCCTGTCTGATTGCTGTGGCTAGGACTTCCAGTACTGTGTTGAATAAGAGTGGTAAAAGCGGACATCCCTGTTTTGTTCCTGAACTTAAGGGACACACTTTTAGGTTTTGCCCATTGATATGATGATGTTGTTTGTGGACTTGTCATATGTGGCCTTTATTACATTAAGGTATGTTCCCTCTATTCCCACTTTGCTGAGAGTTTTTATTATAAATCAGTGCTGAATTTTATAAAATGCTTTTTCTGCATCTATTAATATGATCATGTGGTTTTTAATCCTTCATTTTGTTTATGTGGTGTATCACATTAATTGATTTGCAGATATTGTACCAACCTTGCATCCCCATAAATAGAATATATTAAAACCAAGAAAATAACATTGGCACAATACATAGAGCTTACTCAGAGTTCACCAGTTAAACATGCACTCTGTGTGTGTGTGTGTGTGTGTGTGTGTGTGTGTGTGTGTGTGAAGCTCTATGCAATTTTTTTCATGTGCTTTTTATACATAAACTATACTCTGTTCTACCATTTTTTTAATCCTCACCTGAGGATATATCTTATTGACTTTAGAGAGAGTGGAAGAGAGAAAGAGAGAGGAAAAACATCAACCAGCGGCCTCCTGCACGCACCCCAACTGGGCAATGAACACGCAACCCAGGTATGTGCCCTGACCAGCAATCAAACCAGCAACATTTTGGTGTATGGGATGATGCTCCAACCAACTGAGCCACTTGGCCAAGACTGTTCTACCAATTTTAAATATGAAGTCAGATTATGAGAATGAATAAAATGACTTCCTTCAATAAAACAATATCTACCAACAATTATGTGTATGACCAGTTTTCCATATCTAGTTGTAATTAAGAAAGAAAAGGAAGAAATCCTACAAACCTCAGCTCTTGGGAGCACTAGTCCATGCTACATGCCTTTATAGGAATATTTTCTGGAGCTGATGATAGGCATGAAACAGGGAAATCTGGCTTATTAATAATTATGGCAGCAACATTCTCTCATGTCAGAAACCTCTACCGGTAAAAGGAAGGTGATCTTACCTTGCCTTCATATTTAGTCTTGTCATCATTCTTTACCAGGGAGTCCAAATCCGTCTCTGCAAAAGGTTCCTCAGATGTTTTCTGAAGAGAAGCTAAAGGGACAAAGAAAACTGGCCATTAATTTGGTGATTTGGCTTATAAATAACTCAGCGCTTAGCCTGAACAACAGCTGGACTGTGTTGAGGCAGTTGATAAGCAAGACTAAACTGAGTTGCTGTGATGGTTTCTGAGGTGGTAGGGAAACGTGGAGGTGAAGGAGAGATACAAACGTAGAATAGAGTCCTTGACCCCGGGCACTTGACATTGATCTGAAGAGACAAAGTCACATCCAACACCACTTGAAACATCCAACCACGACAAATCAGTAAATGATGTGATGCGGTAAAAACCATAGCTTCCCTCATTCCTATTTGTAAGGCCAGCTAAAGTATCACTTTCTTTATGAAATCTTCCTTGACTTTCAAACTTCACAAATTCTTTTATGCACTGCTGCTTGAGCATTTATCATTTGTACTGTATTTGATGTCATTTTTGGATTTGAAAAGCCGATTCAAGTCTAGGTATCACATACTACTGAATATATTTTTCCATTGTACAGGTAATTAATTTGTGCTTATTATAGAAAATTTGAATACTACTAAAATCATACTATACTTGAACACTACCACTTGGTATATTTCCTTATAATTGTCTTTGAAATGCTCTTGCGCTCTCTCTCTCTCTCTCTCTCTCTCTCTCCCACACACACACACACACACACACACACACACACACTCATACTATGATTTTATGAGGGGATGTCCATGCATGCCTTCGCCAGAAGGAGTTGTTGCTAATGTGATGATCTGGCAGTTAGATTCCAGAAAAGATGGAATCACATTTATTAGTGGATAACACGACCGTGGGAAGAACCAGTGGCTGAGCCAGGGGGGGATTCGGCTTCCTTGCTCTGGCTTTCCGCTCTCCGTCACTCTATTTCCCTGCTTCCCTTTCCCACTGGCTTCTCAGACAGCTGGGAGATAACTTTTTTTCAGGCTCTATGGCCACTGGCAGTAAGATTGGAACTTACTGAGAGGACTGCACTGCGGGTGATGGCTACACGGCTCATATGGAAAGTGGTACTTCCATTCTTATTTGTCAGCGTCACTACCTTGTATCTATAGTTCCCTGGAGAAACTCACAGGACACAGGTGATTAAGCTGGGACAGGATTTGGGCATCTCTAGGTCCCACGGTCAGAATGCCATCCATCCATCTCATGTCACAGTTGTATCATCCTGGTTCTTCTCTGTGGTGGCCTTGATGGAGGTTGACCATCTAACTTTCAGAAGCCCCTGGCTACCCTCGGGTTCTGTGAGCCAACTGGAAGCAGCTTAGCCTTGCCATGGCTTTTTCATGGAGGTCACATTGAACTATGTAGTGAAGTACATGTTTGCGGCCCCAGGTTATGTGACCACGGAAGCTACTCTACAACAATGGACAACCCTCTGGCCTCCTCACTTTCTGCAGGATCTCTGAAAGCTGAGTGATTCCAGGGACGCATTCACTATAACTGGCAAAACCCATGACTGAGAAGCACCTGCCCTTAACACTATTAAGTACAGTGGCAAAATTAGGGGCAGGGATGTGGGAGCCATACCGCCATCATTTACATCTTGTTCTTTCATCTATGAGACACACATTATAGAGGAGTCTTTGTGCCTTAGCTTCTTCAACCAGAAAGTGGGGGATAATGAGAAAGCCTATTGGATCAGGTCACTAGGAGGCTTTAATGAGTTAATATGTACAAAGTATTTAGATCATGGTAAGCACTCAGTACATTTTAGCTATTATTATAGCTATATGGCATTAAAAATATTTTTTCACATTCCTTATTTCCTTTCAGAGAGGTTAAACGTGGTACCCAAGACAACCAGCTAACAAGAGTCAGAGCTGACCTTTCAGCTCCCATCTCTAAGCTCCCTACCCATGTTCCTTACATTGTGAAATGAGTTTATCTTGGCACAGACTCAGTTATGAAGACAAATGTGTTTGAAAATCCGGTTAGTGACCTGCCTGAGTAGAGTCCACGCTCAGCGGTTACTCTCCAAAACAAAAGCAGAGGATTGTTCTGCAGAACGAGCACGCTGCTGGACCAAGGCCAACGGTACCCGTGCAGACGTGATGAAGATCTATTTACTTGAGGAGGGTCATTACCTATTTTGAAATCATGTATTTGAAAAGCTGAGAAATAATCCATCATTCCTGCTTTGTTTATTTGTAACAAACACATATCCCTTAAAATAAGGAGAGAGACAAAGTGGTGGAGGCAAAGTTATTTACTCCTAATAATTTAGAAGTAAACATAATTTAGTTTTGGCAAAGAGCCCTAGATGAGAGATCAGGAGAATCAAGTCCTGCTTCCAGCCATCCAAGAGGGATGTCTCCATGGGTGTCAGTGTTTGTGTGTATCTGTGGTGTGTGCCTGTAAGTGTGTCTGAGTGTGTGTGTTGAGTGTGTTGTGTATGTGTGTGTGTATGGGAAATTCAGGAAAGAAATGCACTAAACTGTTTACAAGGCTTACTTCTGAAAATTGGAATATATAAGAGACAGTTGTACTGAATGGAGAATTATCAAAAGTTCCCATAATTTTCAGATAAATAACAAATGAAAGAATTTGTTGCAAACAGCACTGCACAACAAGAAATGCTAAAAGAAGTTTTTCATCTTAAAGTGAAATGACACAAGATGGTAATTCAGTTAAAGAAATAAAGAATACTGAAAATGGTGACTAGGATGGTAAATATAAAATAATATATATATTTTTTTCCTTTCTCTTGATTTCTTTAAAAGATACATGATTGCTTATAGCAAAAATTTATAACACAATATTGGGGATTTAACATATGTAGATGCAAAATTTATGATAAGAATAGCACAGAGGATGGGTGGGAGGTGTGTGGAACTACACTGCTGCAAATTTCCTACATTTTACTACAACATTAACTCAAAGTAGATTGACACAAATTAAGGATGCATAATGATAATCCCTAAGAGAAACATCTGGGGGGAAACAATGCAAAGATGTATGTATGCTAAAAAGTCAATAGAGGGATTAAAAAGGAAGACTACAAGAAATTTGCTAACCCAAAAGTACGTAGGAAAAAAGGAATAGAGAAATAAGCATGA